>NC_090927.1:1149357442-1149982442 GCF_040938575.1 Ambystoma mexicanum
CGGCAGAAAAGCCTTCAGGGCTAGCCTGACGGCCCTCAGCTCCAACAGATTGATATGGAGTCTGGACCCCGACGGAGACCAACGACCGCTGACTGTCAACTCGTTGGCATGAGCTCCCCATCCCGTGAGGGATGCGTCCGTTATGATCGTCACCTCCGGCCAGGGCAGCCAAAATGGGGCCCCCTTCATCAGATTGCCCTCGACGGCCCACCACAGAAGGTCCCGGGCTACCGAGGGCGGCACCTGAACAGGGTCCGACAGCCTGCCAGAGGACTGAGACCACTGGAGCTCGAGTGCCCACTGCAAAGATCTCATCCGCAGACGAGCCTCTGGCACCAGAAGAATGCAGGATGCCATGAGGCCGAACTTACTCAAGAACTCGGACGCTGGGAGATTCTGGGCAAACTGAAACTTGTGCACCATCTGCTGAATGTGAAGAGCCCTCACCTGAGGAGGAAAACACTGCCCCAGGGACGTGTCGAGCACTGCTCTGATGTACAGGAGCCGCTGCGTTGGTGTCAAATGGGACTTCTTTAAATTGAGGGAGAAGCCCAGCCTGTGAAGGGAGTGGCAGGTGACGGACAGATGATCCAGGACTTGCTCGGGAGAGCTCCCCCTGATCAACCAATCGTCCAGGTAGGGGTAGACGTAAATCCCCCCCTTTCCTGAGATGCGCTGCCACCACCACCATGAGCTTGGTGAAAACCCTCGGGGCGGAGGTCAATCCGAACGGCAGGACCCGAAACTGAAAGTGCGAGTCGCCAACCGCGAACCTCAGGTACTTCTTGTGCTTGGGATGGATTGGCACATGGAAGTAAGCATCCTTAAGGTCGAGAGACACCAACCAGTCCTGAAGTTGAAGGGCCTGGAGGACTTGAGAAAGAGTCACCATCTTGAACTTGTCCTTCATGAGGAGTTTGATCAAACCGCGCAAGTCCATGATCCCCCGTCTTTCTTTGAAATCAAACAATAAGGGGAATACCATCCCTTGTTCCTCTCCGCTACAGGCACCAGTTCTATGGAGCCTTTCTCCAGCAGGGCTTGAATTTCCTGCACAAGGGGCGGATCCGGACTCTTCAAAGAGAGGTTCCCTGGTGGATTGTCGTGAGGCCTCTGCCGAAAAGGAAGACAGTAGCCGTGGGTTATGATTTCCAGAACCCACACATCCGAAGTAATGGCTTGCCACTCTACAAGATGCTGCGCCAGCCTTCCCCCAACCGGCGAACCATGGGACCTGGCCTCATGACTGAGTGGTAGTGGCTGCGGCGTTGCCTGAGGGCAAAGAGGCAACTGCCCAAGCGGCCTTGGCACCTCAAGTACCTTTGTTTCCACCTCTGGCACTCTTACGATGGCCTCTTTGACTGCTAGCTACTCTCGCTTTACTGAAGGACGAGTAATCGCGACAGGAACCTCCCCCTCCATTGCTGTCCCCTATGACGAAAAGGCGGAGGTTGACCAACTGCAGCACCCAAAGATTTTGCTGCAGCTTTGGAGGTCTGCAACCTCTCAAGGCTCTCATCAGCCTTGCTGCCAAAAAGGTGTTCACCATCAAAAGGCATGTTGAGGAGCCGGGACTGCACATCAGGAGCAAACCCAGACTTCCGCAACCACGCAAACCTGCACATTACGGTGCTCGCCGCCATGGACCGGCTGACACAATCCGCCAAGTCCAAACCCGACTGAACGGCCTCACACATAGCAACCTTGCCATCCTGAACCATAGCAAGGAAACCATGCCGTTCGTCCCCTTCGGGAATATGATCAGCCGCTAATGCAACACAGTTCCACAGTGTGTGTGTGAAACGAGACAAGGCACATATGGATTTGGCCGCCTGTAGCGCCATACCCCCCGAAGAAAACACTTTCCTCGCCCAGCCGTCAAAACGTTTGTCGTCCTTATCCGGAGGGATGGTAGGATACGACGCCTGCTTTGCCGGGGTCGTAGCCGCCTGCACCACCAAACTCTCCGGGGTGGGGTGCCTAGACAAGTAGCAGGGGTCGCTACTGGCTGGACGGTATTTTCGCGAAAAAAAGACTTGCCCACTGCCGGGAGACTCTCCGGAGCAGTCCAAGCCGCCGCCACCCTTCTCTGCAGAGCCATATGAAAAGGCAAAACCGGGTCAGTGGGTGGACCGAGATCAAGGATGTCCGTGAGATCATCATGCACAAACTCCCCTGGGGGAGCTGACCAACCCAAGTACTCGGTAACCCGAGACATAAGGCGCCGATATGAAGAATCGGCATGAGTGCCAGGCTCCGGCCGACAAAACTCCACCTCCGGAGAGGTGTCCAGTCCACTGGAATCATGCAGCGACTGCCTCAGGTCATCAAACTGGCTATGGCCTGAGATAAGGTCATCTGGAACCGTAACCAGAACCAGGCCGCCATCAGAGCCTTCATCACCCTCTGAAATGTACTCCAGGCAGGGAGAGGAAGACCTCTGCGGACCAAAGCAGTGCCGGACCTTAGCCATAGCCTTTCTAGGGGCAAACCCCGTACCACGGGGACCCTCCGACACCACCGCCTCGAAAGGCGCCGGCGTCGAGAGAAAAGGCATCGAGGGCACCGAACGAGTCGGCGCCGACGTCGACAGAGAAGGCGTCGACGTCAGCTGCAGCGCCGCCAGCATCGGCGGCGTCGACACAGTCCTCGAAGCCGGAGCTCCGAGCGTGTCTCTCGACAACCTGGGCGCCGACAGCATCGACGACCCCCTCGGAGGCAGAGCCTCGAGAGAAATCATCGACGACCTCGGCGCCACAGGCGTCGACGTCTTCTTTGAAGACGGCACAGGGTCACGCGGTCTCGAGCTACCCTTGTCCGAGCGGGACCTCTCCCGCGAGCCGTGCCGGACACCCGAGCCCAAAGGCGTATGGGCGGTGTCTCTCGACTGGTGCCGACCGACCCCACTCGGAGGCGCGGACGGACCGGTGCCCTGCGATTCCAGAATCACTAGCATCTGCTTCCCGAAGGAAGCCCATTCCTCCGGTGTCGCTTGCATGGAGAGATAAGCGATCCGCCGACGGGCGGAGTCCTCGGAAGAAGACTGGGAAGGCGACCTATGCCGGCGCTTCCTGGAATGCCTAGAAGAGGCGGAGGAGTGGCGAGACCGACTCCTTGAAGGAGACCCACTGGACTTCCGACAACGACGCGGAGAGTCACCCCTCAAGTCATCGGTCGAAAGCCTCGCAGACCTCGACTTCCGGGGCTTAGACACCCGGCCTACTGACAGCTTCTTCTTGCGTTCCCGCAAGGCCTTTGCAGTGAGCGACTGGCAGGCTACACAGTCGTTCGTATCGTGGGCCTCCCCGAGGCACCAGAGGCAGGCGTCGTGCGAGTCCGTGACCGACATTTTGGACCCACAGTCCCCGCAGTTCTTGAAGCCCGGACGCGGGGTCGAAGATGAGAAAGACATCGCCACGAACAGGTCTACAACAAACCGAACAGGTTCAACGAACCGAGAATTGAAAACAGCAAACTCCAACGAGTCGAGGCATACCGAGATTCACGTAGCGAACACGTTTGCGGAAAAAACGGAACTGAGGCTATGGGCGTCGTGCGTCCTACTTATCACATCGGGTGACGTCAGCCGTCGGAGGAGGTCCTCGGGGACGGCGCATCGACGTCATCGACGCAGGACGCAGACGCCAAAGATTTTCCGAAGCAGCACAGCTGTGGACATTACCTGTCATAGATATGGAATATGTCGGAGGACCCAATCCCCTCGAATCCTTTGCCTCATCCTGATACACCTTAAGATCCTCGATTTCCGTTTCTGCTGCAACTTTAGTAATTGCCAGTATTACGCTGCCTGCACTCAGCTATAATCCACATGACTTGGATTACTCTCAAATCTTGCCTCATTCACATGCATATATTGGCTTGCTAACTTACCTTAACAAATATTTGTGAACTCTTTCTTGCTTGCTGCTGAATCTCAGTCTTCACCACTACATCAGACTCCGTACTAGGGAATTGTACCAAAATGTTGCCCTCAAAATTACGACGACCGAAAATGCCAACTTTTTTTTTACCCCCCCCCCTTACACCACATATATATGTGGAGGGTATAAAATATAATAATTAATATGGTGGGAACTGCGCAGGGTCTCCTCCCCCGCATATATATGTGGTGTAAAGGTTTTTTTTTTTAAAAAGTGTGCAATTTCAGCCGTCGCAATAATCACATAGATCCCCGTACTAGTACCTTTTTGGACTTATTTGAACCTCAAAAATATGTGCACTTACGTGCGCTCTGCTGCCCAGTGCATCAACCCATTACTAGTAGGTCCCTCATGCCGCCCAGGTTATTTCTTTCTCTACTAACCTTCCACTTTGTTATTCTATCCCTCCGTTTCTTCTGTTAAGTACTCTTCCTTTTGATACAACTCACACCTTGGTGGTAAGCACTGTTCCTTACATTGACTGGGGTGGTACACCTAGGGGATTAGCCATAATGAGGGGTTAATGGTATTCCTGGGTCTCATTATAGGTTCAGGATCCATATGCCTTAGCAAGACGACTATTCAGGTATTACTACAAAGTAGTTAGGTCGCTGTACTGTTGGTTCCATATTGGTGTTAATCAGCTCTGTGTGCTTTTCTTGCAGCATTGGTTTGGCGGTGTGTGTGATCCCCACTCTTTGGTATGATCAACACCTCTGCCTGTCTATTGTTAAAACAGCAGAGGGGTGTATCGTAAAAAAAAAAAAAAGAGTTCCCTCAAGTTGAGGATGCCTGACTTCTTGCGGGTCTCAGTGAAGTCAGGCTAGCTGTCGAGTGCGAGAGGTTCTGCTTACTGGTTCCCCTCGCTGGTCTCGGGACGTCTATTCAACACCCCTAGCAGATACAGTGTGGTGAGTAACAGGTAGACTTATTATGGATCTACAATCTGTGGGATCTACAGAAACCTCTACTTCATATCAATGTGCAGGAACTCCATGTAATTTTCAACACCCTGAATTTCCCATGTTCATAAAGGGCTATTCATGGCAGGTATTGATGGATAACACAACAGCCATGCTCTACATCAACAAATGGGGGAACAAGGTCTCCTTATCTCGCCATGTTGGCTGTTAATTTGTGGGAATGGGTGCTAGCACAAGGCATTCAGATTCAGGATCTACAGCTGCTGGTGGGTGGGGTGGAGTCTAATCAGGAAGTGAACACCCGCAGCAGGGTGAATGTGTCAACCCACGAGTGGGAGCTCCATCCCCCCTTGTGGTTCAGGATCTGTTCTAGAGGTGGGACATTCATCTGGTGGGTGTCTTCTCTAGAATTCCAAGTGCCACCAGTTTTCCTTGCTACTGGGCCGGCATAATGGTCACTGGGTGACAGCCTGACCATCTCGTGGAAAGGTCTTCCTCTCTATGCATTTCCTAAATTTCCCCTGATTCACAGAGCCACTCAGAGGTTTATGAACACAAACATGCCCGATTATCAAGGATCAATGGACCTCAATAGGATGTGGCCAGTCCCTCCCTTTTTGCTTCTTTGCAGGCAAGAACTCATGTTTCAGAGGGTGGCAATAATTCTGCTTTTTTCCCCACAATCTCTTCATTTATGAACTTGATAGCCCCTCTCTTTGATTCATCTGAATTTCTTATACATCATTTAGTGATATGCACTAATCAATCCACTTCATGGTGGCCTCAAGTCCATTGAGGTCATCAATTCGTTCAGCATTTGCCCCCAATCCAGTCTCGATACCCTTCCTCATCTGGTTCCCTTTGTTGCCTCTATTTTTCTGCTTCCGCTATACCCCACCGTTGTAAATCTCTAATCCATGCTTATAAGGATGGGCCCCTGGCACTTCCATGATATTGCAATTCTTATTTTTGCCAGTATTAGAAGGAATTGAACCATTCTCTTCCTTGACTTATCCTTTTTCTTTCCCACAATCAATCCCCAGAGGCAAACCTCCAGTTTACGAACATAAGACCTATGAACCAAGGAATTTATTTTGATTATTATATCTTCCAAAAATGCTATAATTTTTCGGCATTCCCATGTCATATGCCAGCATCCCGGCATTACTCCACCACATCTCGGACAACAATGTGACATTTGTCGGTTCACTGCGTGCAACGGTGCGGGGGTCAGGTAGACGCTATGTAGATAATTAAATCTAATTAAGCAGAACCTTGTGTTTCTTGACCTTTTATTTTTACTTGCTCCCATATATGTATCCATTACTAGGCTGAGATTGCATTACCTATATCTCTTTCCCATTTGGCTTGCAACCCCTAGCCTCCTTTTCTGCTCCTGTATATATTCTTGAGATGATCTTCTTTGAGTGTTATCATCAACTGTTATGGAGAGTTAGTTTCTGGCTCCTCTGAGATTTCCTCCCATAAATCGGCACCTTTTTTCACTATCTGCATGTGCATAAGGAACAAATCTTTTTTTCATACCATAAATTTCCCTCCAATGCTCGAAAGTCAACAACTTCTCTCCTTCAAAACGTCTTGCATCTTAGAGCAAGCTTTGTTACATAGGTTGGTGAGGTCCAGACCTTTCAATACCACCCGCAAATCGGCATCAAATCCTATCGGGAGTTCCGGAATGTATGTTGCTACTGTGTGAAACATCTGTTGGAGCCTGCCCCATATCTCTCCCAGAACTTGTATATATTTCCCAGCCCGGTTTTGGGCAAAGGGTACCAAAGCAAATAATTCCCTTCCCCGTGTCTTGGAAATTTGTTCAACAGACGTGGTTGATTTCCCTCTAAGGAAGCATCCCAGTGAGCTACCATCTGCAGTTAGGCTGCCCTGAAATATGTTTCAAAATCGGGAAAAGTGTTTCTTAGAGCAACTCTGCGTCAACCTGTTCCCCATGGCAGTTCCCCGATCTTGCTGTCCAGTATCTTAAAGAAGACCTTTTTAATCATATATGGGATATTCACGAAGAAACACAATAGTCTCAGTAGTACCACCATCTTACATAGCGCTATTCTTCCTATTAATAACAACAGCAACGTTTTCCAGAACTCCACTGAGTCCCCTATATCCGTCAATGCTCTTCCCGTATTATAAACAAAGGTATCTTCCATATAATGAAATCTCTGTATCCCGAAATAGCGGAAGAACTCTAGCTCCCATTTCATTTCACAAATAGGGAGCGTTATCTGCAACTTATCTTTCAGTGGTCGTAGTCTACAGGAACTCTGAGGAGATTTTTTTTTCCTTGTCCAACCCATTGGCGGGGCAACATTTTGAACATTTCATTCAGCTGTTTCCAATGGTTAGGGGACCTCATAATTGTTGGGATGTCAATATCGTCCTCATGGCTCTAGCTCACAAGGCTTTTTGAACCAATTGCAACTGTGGACACCTGCGTTATTTCCTATGAGTGTTTCAATGGCAATTCCTTCTGCTCACAAGAGTCAGTAATTTGCAGGCTCAGCTTCAGAATCATTTACTAAATGCCATAGGGATACTGTGGTGATCTGCACTCAGCTCTTCTTCATACCTAAAGTTGTTTCAGATTTTCAGATAAATAAGGAAATGTCCCTATGGTTGTGTTTCTAACCCTTCTTTGGAAGAAGAGTTATACAGTTTGGATGTACTTGGGGCAATTAAGTTCTACCCTGATAGGACTTGTGACTTTCAGACCTATGAGAGGCTCTTGGTGCTATATGGCAGGCATTCCCATGGGCAGTATCTTCCAAACCTACCATAGCCAGGTGGATTGTCTCCTGCAAATGTGAGCGCTATGGATATCCAAAGTTGGTCCCTCCTAATGGCTCCTGTGACGAATCCCAGGGTTTCGTTACTTCTCCCCCAAAAGGAGCCTTTTCTTGTGAGGACAGGGAGGTGAGTCCACTACGCAACATTCCCCCTAGTGGTGGTGGTCAGTGGCATCTCACAGGGAGAGACTCCCCTTCTGGGGATAAGAACTCCCATTCCATTGAAGAACCCCCTAAAACCCTCTCTGTTGAACCATCAAGAACATCTATGCTTCAGAGAAGTCAATCAGAACACAGTACCGTTTGTTATTATAACGTTAGTTCTAACAATCATACTGAAGACCGTCTAACAAAACCACTCAGAAAAAGAAGAAAGATCAGTGAGTAATACAGATTACTCTGTGCTCTAAAGTTCATCCAACTATGACGAAGGAGCCCAGACATGTAAGAGAGATTACTCATCAAAGAGATAGAAAAGACTCAATTTTATGCTGATGAGGACCCAGCGCTTCGATATAAAAATGGAAGAAAGACGGAAGATGGAGAGTAAAGCCCGGGAAGTTCAAACCTGGAAAGAGCTGGGAGCTGCTGAGGACTGGGAGAGCCCAAGTTGTGAGGACCTGGCTAGTGAACGTACCAAGGAGGCACAGGGAAACCAGAGATCGGTGTTGTGCAGGGGAATATAACCCTGAGGAAAGGAGAACCAAGTGAGCGGTGGTGTGACCTGGGAAAGGTGGAATGTTCAGTATATAAACTACGCCAAGACCGTTCAAGCCGCGGCCAGGCAGAGCCACATCAAAGAACCAGGGAGAGCCGGCGTCACCTTCAAAGTCGTTCTGACGCAGAGTTGTTCCGATCCCGAAAAGAGATCTGGTGACGCCAGCCCGTGAGCAAAAGGTAACAGAAGAAGCAGGAGACACAGAGAGGGATACAGGGACACACTCAGCCTACTCCTCGCAGTGACACAAGAAGTGTTTTAAAATGTAAGAATGACTACGGGACTCACCCTACTAATCCCAGTGACACAACAAGCGCTTTTAAGAGTCAAAATAACTACAAGTCTCAGTCTACTCGTCCCAGTGAAACAGCAAGCATTAAGAAAGACAAAGAAGATTTGTGTAAAGAACATTGTTTTTGGAATAATTAGGAAGCAAAGGAATACAGAAAAGACACTTGGGTTCCTTTAAAGTGTTGGGGAAAGGAAACCTTATAGAGTGACTTCAAGAGGATGTAGCCCAAAGGGGTGAACATGCAAATATTCCAAGGAGAACCGGGTCTTCTCTTAAAGGAAAAGGGCAAAGACATTCGAGCGGCATATACCCTGGGAGGATATAGCCAGGACTGCTTAGTGGACTTGCCTTCTGGTTTTGTAAGCATTACTCCTCGGTCTCCAGTTCTGGCCAAGCAGCACTGCAAAATGTTTTCAGTTTAAATCCACCGCCATTTTGTTATTTTGTTGTTAATCTTGCACGTGTATGGATGGTTGGTGATGGGAGGTAGGAGTATGTTAGTTATTCACTGTATTGAGTAATGTACTCCTAGTCCATAATCTCAATTTCTTCATATGCCCTCCTACTTACCCCACTAAACTAGACATTCACCAGTTATGGCCTAGAAGGATGGAAAAGGATTGGCGGAGCAAGGCTTGGGGTGTTTTCTTGAGGAGGCTTCGTTATGTGCACGCTCTCCGTGCAGCTATGCTAACCAATTACATTGGGGCACTGTTGTTCTTGCTGAAAAAAATAGCTTGAGCCCTGTCTCTGCATGCAGGAACGGCCAAAGTTATTGTTAAAGTGGGGTCATAGAGTGGTAGTACAGTATTCACTACAGTGAGTTCTTTACAGTTGGAACATGCACAGATAACACAATTTAAGTCAGACCTAGAAATACCTTCTGGTTATCTAATAGAAACAATTGAGTATGCGCGCACCGGGGCGAAGTACCGGAGGAAGTACGGTTTTGCTTTGCCGCTCGCTCCCTTGCTCCTGGACCTATATTCTGATACAGCGATCGTATTTGCTGAATTGTCTACTTGCTGTGTGACAAACCATGCCCTCATGGCGGAAAAATGACAAATCCCATCAGAGCGCGCGTACCGGAGGAAGTACCGCTTTGCTTTGCCGCGCCCTCCCTTGCCTCCTGGACCTGTATTCTGATACAGCTATACAATAGCTCTTAAACTTTATTTAGAACTGAAAAGTCTACTGGAACACTGAGTGTTATACCAACAATGTTTTATATTGTTTACATAAGTTAAATCTTATTTGCTGAATTATCTACTTGCTGTGTGACAAGCCACACCCTCAATGTGGAAAGACTACAAATCCCATCACTCCTGCGCACTAGAGCGCGCACCGGGGCGAAGTACTGGAGGAAGTACCACTTTGCAGCTTCGCAGCAGCGGCAAGCGGCCCTCCGTTACTTCTCTCTTCTTTTTTTTTTTCTTTCTTTTCCTCTCCGTTTTCCTTCAAACTCTTTGTCCTTTTGGCCCCAGTCTTTCAAACAGTCAGCTCACACCTAGGTGTGTTTTTTTTGGCCGTGCCACAGCAAACGTCCTTTGCAAAACGGTGCTGGCAATTTAACAACGGTTAACTTGTGAACATGTGGAGAACGGCATACACACTTAAATCAGGTATGCCTGCTTCAAATGAAGTTGCCAAAAAAAAAAAATGTTTAGTATGAGAGAATTTAATTAGACAATTGCCATCCTCTACAAAGCAGTTTCTGTCCTTTCATCAAAATACTTTTTAGAATGGAAGGTGAAATGTGAAAGTGATTTGGGGATATTATCAAATGAGGACTACCGAGACATGCTGTAATATCCAAGGGGGAATTGCAACAAGTAGCTGTCTCTGGTTTACATAATTTAAATATCCCCATAGAGTATATTACTGACGGAACAGACAAACGCACATGATGGGGAGATGTAGGGACAGCTTGTGCCTTAAATGCAAGACCGTTACAGGATATGTCTATCATTCAATCTGGTAGTGTGAGGTGATACAGCATTACTGGCTAGGGGTATTATGGGAAAAGTTTGTTTGTTTGTTTATTTATATTGCGCACCAGACCCAAGGGTATTCGGGCGCGAAGGCAGAAAGAGGGTTGTTCAACTTAGGTTACATGTTACAAATAAACAGGGGTACAGCTACGGTTACAATGCTGTAGACATGTAGTGTCAAAAAATCACAGACGTATGTACAGTGAGTTAACAAGAATGCAGATGTGACAGATAAATAGAGCAGAGCAAATATACAAAATATACATGAGATCCCAAATGACAGTAGGGCAAAGTTAGGCATAATTATCTTTTAGCCATTGGATCAGATTGGATCTGAATTGCTGGTACGGGAGATCTTCCCTTAGAGCAGTTGGAAGGGAGTTCCACAGTTGTGCCGCTTTAACAGCGAAGCTACTCCCGCCAGATTTAGTAAGTTTGAATCTGGGTACTAACAAAAGGTTAGAGTTAGCTTTTCATAAGGGGCGAGAGGCTGTTTGTCTGGTGAATCTGTCTATAAGGTATTTCGGGGCTGCAAGGTCGAGGCCTTTGTGTGTAAGGGAGGCTGTTTTGAGGAGGATTTTGTCTTTAGTGGAGAGCCTCTCAGGGCATTATTTTGAAGTGTCTGAATTTTGGAGGTGGTGATTTGTTACTGCCTACGTAGAGTAATATAGTTTCGACAGGATTAATGCCCTTGGTAGAATGACACAATTATTAGCTGAGAGGAAGGGCTTGGCTGCTCTAATTAGCTTGCAGGTGTAGGAGGTGGCTGAAGCCATGAAATTCACTTGTTTACCAAAGGTAAGCGTGGAGTCTATATAAAAACTGAGGGTTTTAACTACTTTGGCTACAGTAATGATGTTATTGTCAATTATGAAGGAGTCATAGTTGGGGCCCAGTTTTTTGATGTTGGAAGAAGTGCCTAGAATGAGGAGTTCAGTTTTGTCATCATTCAGGCATAGACCGTGGGCGGCCATCCATGACTGGATGATGAGGTAGACTCTATTCACAGAGGCCAAATCCTAGTCATAATCTCCCGTCAACGGGATGAGGATCTGTGTATCATCTGCATAGTTGGTGTAGGTGATACCAAGACCGTCTAGATCATTGAAAAGGGGCTTTGTGAAGATATTGTAGAGGGTGGGAGATATGCAGGATGCTTGGGGTACACCGCAAGTAATGGGTGCGGGGTCAGCAGCTGCTAGAGGAGAGAAGACTTGCATTGTCCTGTTATCTAAGAAAGACTGGATCCATGCGACTGCTTCCTGGGAGAAGCAGGCTGCCGTGCCCAGACGATTGCATAGTATTGCATGGTCTACCAGATCGAATGCGGCAGAGAGGTCAAGGAGTAGTAAGAGTGAAGTCGTGCCTTTATCTCTTAGTGTGTCTATTTGTGCCTTAATGTCTAGGAGTGCAGTCTCGGTGCCATGCTGTGGTCTGAAGCCGGACTGTCGGACTCCTAGGAGGTGGTTTAGTTCCAGGTGGTGCTGAATTTGTTGGTAAGCTACTTTGGCTAGGATTTTCAGTAGGAACGGCACAGTGGTTATGGGGTGGTAATTGGTTGGGATGGAGGGGTCCAAGGTTTGCTTTTTGAGGAGGGGGAGGACCCAGGAATGTTTCAGGTTCCTGGGTATGGTACCTGATGTGAAAGAGGCATTTATAAGTTTAGTAATGAAGGGTGAGAGTTCACGGGCGGCATCTTTTATGATTTGGGCTGGACATGGGCCGCCCTGGCAATTAGAGGGTTTGAGGGTGAGGATGACTTTCTCGACTTCTTTGGTGGAGACTTTGCGAAAGTAGAAGGGGGAGGGAGTGTCCAGAGGTTTCAGAGTCGGTAATGGGTTAGTGGTAGCCTTGGAGGGGGGGCCTATGTTAACAGTGTTTGGGGCAGTTATGGACGCTTTTTTGTTGTTGATCTTCGCCTGAAGCATTGTTATTTTGTTGGCAAGGGCATTTTGTATGCCTGTGAACCAGTTCTTGTCCTTGAGGCAGGAGTCGGGCGCTTGGGTGGGGGATTCTACTTCCTTCAGGATGGCGAACAATTCTTTTGTGTTGGATTTGGCTTGAGTGATACGGGTGTTGTAGGAGGTTTGTTTCGCTAAGATGATTTCTTTTTTGTAGAGAGTGGCTAATTTCATCAGATTGTTTTTGTTGGTGTCCGAGGGGTCTGATCTCCAGGTTTTTTTGCTTAGGCGTTTCTTGTCTGATGTCTTTCAGTAAGGGTGTGAACCAAGTATTTAGGTGTTGGCGGGGTTGGCTCTTCCTAATTTTCAGTGGTGCGATAGTGTCTAGAGAGGCGAGCATCACTTCATTGTATTTTTCTACCACGGAGGCTGGGTCTGACTGATCTGAAATGGAATTTAAGGTGGGGAGAATGAGGGGGATAAGATTTTCAGGGGTAATATTTTTTTTGTTTCTAGTAGGTGCAGTGGGGGCTAGGGTACTGTTGTTCATATGTGTGGTGGCTTCTAAGGTAAAGGATACCATGTAGTGGTTGGACCATAGCTGAGGCATTATAGAGGTGATAGTAGTTGGGCAGTTATGTTCGGCAATCCAGTCGAGGGTCCTTCCTTTGATATGTGTGGGATTTGTGATCTTTTGGGAGAATCCTAGTTCCTCCAGGGTGTTGTTAATTTGTATGGCTTTGGGGTCACGTGGGTCATTGACTTCAAGGTTGAAGTCGCCTAGGATGAGGCTTTGAGTGGAGTTATTTAAATTGTCAGATAATAGGTTTGTGAGGTCTTCGTCAAAGGAGCCTATGGGGCCTGGTGGTCGATAAATCAGGTGGATAATGATGGTTTGATTGTTGCCAATGGTTTGTTTAGCTGTGAGGGATTCGCAGGAATTGGTTTTATAGGGTGAGGAGAGTCTTAGGGTTAGGTTGTTTTTGACAGTTATAGCCAGGCTGCCACCTCTAGACGTGGTGCGATCCATGCGTATAAGAGTGTAATTGTCTGGGATAGCTAACATAATGGCTGGTCCTGCTGCGGGATGGAGCCAGGATTCCGTGATGGCCAAGAAATACAAGTTCTCATTTTGGATTGTGTCCGCTATTTCGGTGGCATGGGCTACCATAGAACATCAAGAGTGTTTTATTGGACAGTGGAGTGAAATCCCAAATTAGAGCTACTGAGAGCATAGCTGAAGTCCAGACTCACAAGGCGGACTAAACCTTTACTTAAGCATGTGCTCCATTGTTGCCACAAGGGATTTTCCAGTTGACTGGGATAGGTACATGATTCCGGGGCACACTAATGACGAAAAATCGGACTCAGCAGCAGCTAGGAGTTGGACAAAGAAAACATACACCAACAAGACACTTTAGACAATCCTGATCCTTTGTGCCCCCACCTCCAGTGTATCATTTTAGAACAATTATTTTATTACATTGCAACCAATGACCATGGTAAAACCGTTTGATTTCATTAAGGTTTTCACACCTTACAGATTTTGCAATACTACCCTAATGTGAAAGCGCTCAAGCTCCAAACGCTCTCGGAACACTCCCTAAGCCTCCAAAATGATATCGGCACAGGTGTGCACTAGCATCTCAATTAAACTTGCAAACTCTTGTTAGTATTCTGTTTGACGCTAGGTCACACCAAACTGGAAATTAAGTGCATGTGCAGAATAACATAAACAAAGGCGTGTGCTGTGGTTAGCAAACGTGTGGACAAATCAGCTTTTGTGTGTCCAATTGTAACTCCTTTTTAGCAAGTGTATGTGTCTTTCAAAGTGGATTCCTCGCTACCTATGCCCGGTAGGTGCAAGTGATAAAAGGGATACCCTTCTTAAATCAGTACAATTTCTTTTTTTTTTCTTTTCATCAGAATTCACATGCACGTACATTGCAACTTAATATTATTTTGTCCTCTCATTTCATCCAACTTGATATTTATTCTACAGCTCTCTTTGGAAAGTGGGCGTAGACAGAATAAAGTGTCTCGATTAAGTGATCTATTGAAACTTACTGTTATAATAGGATACTCTCCAGCATTCTATCTTTCATAGATTCACATAATGTTTGAATATTCCCAGTAGTCAGGTTGGGAATCCTCTAACATTCAGGCAGTTTACATTTAAATTTGAAACTGCAGTCACTTTAGTGTTCTCTTAGGGTCGTTTTAGGTGATATTACCCCACAGCCAATAGCGCCACGCCCGAATCCCATATTCAGATGTTTTACCACATGTTCAAGGGTCAAGAGTCCTCTGAAAGTTTTCTTCATCATTTGACGATCTAGACATTTTTCTTTGACGTCAATGTTTCTTTCGTCTTTTTTGGAAAGCCTCCATTGAGCTCTTTCCAATTGTGATGGTTGGGAGTGTTTTTACATCCCTGGTGATTCCTTGCTGGCCAAATCTTCGGCACATAAGGTTTGAGACCTGTTCAAGACTTCCTTTTCACCCCACCATGACAGATCCACAGGCTAAGGAAAACCTCTTCAAGGCATACTCAACCTGCCACTTGAAGATTGTTTACATAGAAGACTAGCATGTGCAGTGCATCTACTGCCTGTACCCAGACCACAACGTCAACTCATGTTCCATCTGCCACTTCTTCTCAAACAAGATCCACCGGGACTGGCACAGAAGGTTAGTGACTTGGCTTGACAAAGGTACTGTGGCCTCACACTCTGATTCTGTTGGGAGTCATGCTTTTCCCGACCCTAGCAGGCCCAAGGGGCGTATTCCTTCTTCTGAGACGTTGAAGTCCCACAAGCAGGCTTTCCATGGGAAGAGGCTGGGAAAAGAACATGTCACCCATGCTCAATCTGCCGAGGATGCGGCAGTCGATGTACCCAAGCCACCGGGAAAAAAGACTTTGCCCACGGAGGCCGCAGTGGCGACTTCATCAATGGCTCCTCTCCAATGACGTCTTCTACATTAGTAACGAAGCGGAGCAAGTCTGCATCCATACAGTCTACATCCTTGTCCACCAGCCCGTTGATGGTCACATCGGTGATTCCATCGACAAATTCTTTGTCTAAATAAATCATCAACGACCAAGACTTCCACCTTATCGATGATGAATACTCCTCCGTCGACAACAGTCACCACTTGGTCGACCACAACTACTTCTACAACTTCTTCTCCTGCCCATCCATTTCTTCTGGCTCCCCTTGAGGTAAACAGCCTTTGTTTACACTGGCTCCTTTTGGTTCTCGTGCTATCCCTTCTCGGGTGCCCTCTGAGGATATTCTGGAGCTTATGATAGAGACTGACTTTGAGTGCCAGGAAAGGGTGTTTTCAGATGACTGGGAAGGGGGATGTTCTTAGGTGACTACCGCTTGCGTAGCCTTTGCAAGTGCAACCATTTCCAATCATGCAGCCACCATGTACTCCTCATGCTACAGCTACACCTCAGCCTGTACTTACACCCAGTCAACGGGAGGGAAAGGCTCTAACATTGGACATCTTATCTACTCTGCAGACTCATGTTTTAATTGCAGCATTGGGTATCATTGGTCCTACCACCTCCGCGAGAGCTGCTTGCTCCTCCAGCTCCACCTAAATTCTGCAGCCGCCGTCTCTCCACTGAACTTGGCACCCCTCCTTTTGATTTCTCTGATTCCGAAGCAGAGGATGATCATTCTCATGGTGGAGCCTCTATTCATAATAAAACTGATGTGTTTGATGACCTTGTAACAGTGAATGGTGAACCTGATGACCCACCCATCAGAGATTCCCCATCTGACAGATTGGTACTTTTCATTCTCTAATGCCCAAGGCTACTAGAACGTTTGCCTGAAGAGCTGAGGAAGGGAGCTTTTCTGTACCAGCATGTGGAATAGGCACAGAAGACGGTTGTCCAATCCCTGTGGTCAATGACATCTTGGAGTATGGTCTCCTAACTATGAAGAACTCCTTCACAGTCCCTCTGAAAAAGGGCAGGTTTGAGAAAAAATACAGGGCCCCTGACGGCACCCCCAAATGCCTGTGGAACCAGCCCAACCCGGATTCTGTGGTATCCGCAGCTGCTCAGAAACGCTCTGCCAACCCTTGTTCCCTGTATGCCTTCCAACTGATGAAGAAGGAAGACAACTGGACATGCTAGTGCCTTATTTCCACTGCAGCCACAACTATTAAAGACAACAACTCATTGGCCGTTCCGTCTCGCTGTGACGGAGAACTGTAGCACAAGCTGGGCCATATTCTTTATTTCTTGATGGATGACAAGGAGGAGGCTTTTAAGTTTCTTCATGAGGGTGAGTTCGCTTTCCACAATGCCATCTCAAGTTGCAGTGGGCATCGGGGACAGCAGTTTCTGGTAAATGGGCAACAGAGTGGTATTGTATCGACAGGGATGTTTGAAGGCTACCAACCTCTGTATGGCAGTGCAAGCTAAGATCGTGGATATGCGTTTTGACACTCTCCGGGCGATTAAAACTGACACTGCTTGGTCTCTAGGTACCCTACAGCAACACCAGCAGCCTTTTAATTCAGGGAAGTCCCGGTTTTCAAGATCCAACAGGTTCTATTGGCAGTCTAATCGGTCTGTCTTTTCGATCCAAAATGTATCCATCCAGAGACACCTACAGGAGCAAGTCCCAGTCCTACAGGGGCAACCAGTGGTGATGCCGCTCCACCCAGACAAGGGGTCAAGCAGGTTAGCAGCACTGAGCATACTGCATGTCCGCTCCCCCACTTTCACACCCTTGTGGGAGAGAGCCTTTGCCACTTCCTCACCGAGTGGTCCAACATCAACACGGACAAATGGGTACTGTTCTTACTCCAGCATGGGCACACCATGGAATTTCAAAGATAATCATCCAACATTCCTCCAACCACCATATAGGTGCAACGTCCTCTTTAAATTCTTGGTTACATTTCAACACATACACACTCAACTTCAGCAAGAAGATTTCCTGTCTTCACTGGACTTGGAGGATGCATACTTCCACATTCCAATCCATCTGCGCCACATGAAGATCCTCCGGTTCACAGTAGCAGACCGGCATGATCAGTTCAATGCGCTGCCCTTCTGCCTCAAGTCCGCCACCAGGGTTTTCACCAAATGCCTGTCCCATGTGGTGTTGGGGAGAATTCTCTGTAAAGGCTAATTTCCCAAACCTAGTGAGTCCCCCAGCAGCTTTGCTGGATTTTTGGGGTTTATTTTTTTCTCCTGCTAAGAGTGAGACTCTTTTTTCTCCCACTCAGGCATGATTTGAGAATGTCCTTTGACTTTGTAATGTGTTTTATGGGCTATGGGGTCTTTTACTCCATAGGGCTTCATGTGTTTTTGGTAAGCGTGTTACACAGCACCCTCAGTGCAGTAACACAGGGGTGTCATAGTGACCCCCAAACATAGACTCCATACCCTGGGACTGACTACTGTCTCCCAGGGCATGTAAAGTCACCATTGACTTTACTAGTCTTAAATTGTGAACAGAAACAGTACAAACCATCATATTGTGGAAGTACTGGTAGGGGTAATTCGATTGCCCCTGGGTCTGTTTTCCAAGGGGGAAGTGTCCAGTCCCCCCTTGTCGAGTTTCTGGCTGGTGGCAGTGGTTACCACGCGAAATATTCCACTGGAATATTTCCTACAGGATTTTCCCATTCATTTTAAACGCACCACTTTTTTTGGTGCAATGTTAAAGATACCGCCAGGTTATTTATTTAATATTTATTCCCCGGTTGGGTCTTTTTGCCAGGACTCCGTTTTAAATTGGTGTAATTGGTGTTTGTGTTCGCCTCTGTAACTCCAACCCTTTGTTCCACTTTTGGTGGGCTTCTGCACAGAAGCCTCCAAAAGTGATGCCACTCTGTCTGGGTCTGCAGGATGTGTGGGAGGGGGGAATAGGCACCCTGGACTGAGTTGCCTTGGCAACTCAAGTCGCACTCTTGTGTGATTGGCCCAGTGGTGAGCCGCTCGGCTCACCACTTAGCATGTTTGATTGACAGCTAGGCTGATGAATGGGGGTTTTCTGCATAAAAGCAGGGCTTTGGGGACTGGAACTTCAGAAGTCGCCACAGGACCTAAAGAATCCGAAGAGGGGAGAAGCTGAGCCATCTACGATGACACCACCGGTGGAGCCCTGCTGTATGAAACTCACCACTTTCCCGACGACAGAGAAGATCTTCCAGGAGAGTCTTCTTCCCTTTGAGCTAGTGGGACCAACCAGTTCGCCTTTTTTCGCCTTCCTGGATCGTCTCGTGGTCGAATCGCCTGTGCCAAGCACCCCGGCGGCCGGATAGCCACGCTTCACCACTACCGTGAATAAAAGGGTAGTACCTTTTAACTGGGAAACTCCGCGGCTGGTTTCTTCCCTGGCAGTGCAACGACCTCCAGCTTTCCTCCACGTTAAGATCTTCTCTTCCCCTGGACGAAGCCCCGACTTGCACCCGCTGCCAGGAACAACTGCCCCCGCTGGAGCTTTCTCACCATTTCATGTACTGTGTCCCGCCTGGTCTCCCTTGCAACAGACTGTCCAAGGTGTCCGTAAATCCTTGACTCTCTATCCTGGGGTGACCTCGGACCCGTTAACATTGCCTTTCTAACTTGATCCAGCCTCTTTTTGACTTTCCTGCAAAGACTTTGAGTGCATTTGCACTGTGTGATCTTGGGCACATTCCGCCTTGCTCTCTCCAAGAGTGGGCCTGCCCTATGAACTTTTTGCCCTACAGTAGACCCTGCCTTTCTTGACTTGCTGTGGTTCTTTAAAAGTGTTGGTACTGTGTGAATTTCCTATTCTGCCTTTTCTCTCCCTTTTTTAAGAAATTATTGGAGTGCCATCTATGGTTACACACTCACCTCTGTATTACTAAATAAGTGGTGTCTTAACCTAGACTTGTCAAATAATTAATTAGGGAGGTGTATATATTTCTAGTGACTGTGTTTGAACTTGCTTGACATATTAGTGCAAGTGTATTTTTAACAAGTGTGTTTTTAAATAAATAATTATATACTTTTATACCAAACCTCTGGTCAGCGTTTGCTTGTGCTACTGTATTTTTAGCCCTATTGTGTATACTCTATATACTGCCTAACTCCTCTTGAGAGAAGTCTGACTGCTCAGCCACAGCTACCAGATAAATCTGGGTGGTCCAGACTGCTACCAATTGGGTTTACTGCGAACCCCTGTAGTATTAAACTTTTTGCAGTGGTCCCTAAGGGAACTGCACAGGTTTCTGCCTAACATGTGGTGGCCCACCTTCATCGGGGAGGCATCTACAGCTACCTATACCTCGATGATTGGTTGGTCAGAGCTCCTTCCCTTCCTCAGACCATACTTCACACCACAATGACAATGTACTGTTTCTCCTCTCTAGGCTTCTTTTCAATTACAGCAAGTCCTGCTTCACTGCTTCCTAGTAGATGCTATTCTTTGGGACACAACTGGACACAGTATCCTGCATGGCTACCTGGTCATCGGACAGGGTTACAACCATCCTAGCCAAGTACCACCTTGCTCTCATGGAAGCAGACAGCGTCAATCTGCTCATTGAAATCTCTCATTGGGATGGTGTCTTCCTGCATCACCTTGATTCTGCACTGTCGGCTTCGCATGAGACCTCTCCAAGAATTCTTGGATGCCTGTTGGAACCAAATCTTGGGCAAATGGACTAGGTCACAGTCCGCTTTGACGCTTAATCATAAGGCTGGGAAGCAAACACACAAGCAGCTATCATGCCAGAGGCCTGTGGTCTCTAGGTGACAAATTGCTTCACATAAACGTTCTCGAGCCGAGAGATGTGTTCTGGGCTCTGAAGTCCTTTTACCTCCATCTTCAGGGGAAAGTGGTCCGGGTGTTCCCGGATAATACCACCACCATGTTGTACATATGGAAACAAGACGGTACCTTATCACCTCTCCTCTCAGCGGAAGCCCAGTCCCTCTAGAAATAGGCCCTTGCCCACAGAGTGTTCTCTTCCCCCTTTCCTCTACCAGGCATCCACAACTCGTTTGCTGACACCATGAGCGGTGAAATTTGCTCCTCAAATTTCAGACGTGGGGTGTTCTGGATATAGACCTCCTCAACACCAGGGAGAACACCAAGTGCAGGGCATTCGCAAGCAGGTTCTTCCAAGCCGGAAGCCTGGGGGACGCCTACACCTTTCCATGGACGGACAGGTTTCTCTGTTTTCACTGAACCCCAGGCTCATGCACGCTTTCAGACAATAGTGGTGCAGACCGATGCTGGTGGCCCGACCTGTTCGGGACAATTCTGGTTCTTGGAACTCCTCATCCTCTCATTGGCACCTCTAATCTGTCTACTGCCTGTCTTCAATCTCCTTTCCACGGACACTGGGGTGGTCCTGCACCATGACCAAAATCCCTCAACCTGACGGCTTGGCTCCTGCTTTCCGAGAATTCAGGCATAACTCTACGGCACAGGTTTGCTGTGATGTTCTGGCTAAAGCTCCATGGTCTCTTGCTACAACCGCAAGTGGAAGCCTTTTACGGTTTGGTGCGCTCATTAGGACGTGGATCCTTTTCAATTTCCTACCCCGGGACATTTTACTGTTTATTATTATTTATTTTTAATATTGTTTTGTAACACGCCGCTAACTCTACAAGCACAAGGGTGTGGATCACATAAGGACTCAACAACATAGAGAACACTAACCGAGCAAGAGAGAAGGTCCTGATAGAAATGAGACAGCTTTATGTTCATTTATTCAAATAGATGAGTTTTTAGACACTTTCTAAAAAGCAAAAGATTGTTTTCTAAACGCAATTCTATTGGAAGTGTGTTCCATGACACTGAAGCTGTGTGTGAAAAGGATTCACCATTTCTTTTCATTTTCTTCCCATGAGGGCATATTAGTAGCATGGTGATACGTGATCAAAGTTTTCTGTTTGGTTGATGTGAGGTAACTTTCCCTTTCAAGTAGCCAGGAGCATTTCCAAATATTATTTTGTGCACAGAAACAAGCATTTTAAAGAGTATTCTAGCTTTAATAGGCAGCCAATGGAGGCATTTTCTATGTTCCATAATGTGTTCTCCTCGTGGTACTAGTTTTATGATACGGACGGGGTCATTTTGTACAACCTGAAGTGCGTGCAGGTCTTTCCATGAGGTCCCACCAAGCTAAACATTACAATAATCCATCCTAGATAGGATGGTGGGTCTTGCCAATGTTTCACAGTTTCGATCAAATATCAGAGGTCTGATTTGTCTTTAAAGTTTTAGGTAATACTGGGTATTTTGTATTACTCAATTTACAAGAGCCTCTGAGCTGACGGAGCAGTCCAGATAAGTACCAAATGTTTTTACAGTGGGTAACGTTTTTATAACACTTCCATCTAACTGGGAGTTCTCATACCTGGGATCTAATTTACTTCTCATGAGTAGAGCCAAAAGTCAGCAGCTCAGTTTTTGTATCATTGCGACACATCCAATGTTTTTGCAACCATTGTGTTACTATTTAGAGCTATCCTGTTCATAGTCTCCAGTCAGTACCAGCAAATGCTGCGTAACCTCAGCATAATTTGTGAATGTGGCATTTGCATCTTCCAACAGTCTACACAGAGGTTCCATGTACAGGTTAAACAAAGTTGGCGACAGGCAGGCTAGCTGGGGAACTCTACAAGCTATAGGTGCAAAATCCGATGACATGTTACCCCAGTGGATAGCGGACACTCTGCCAAAAATGATTTAATCCACTATACTGCTCTTAATGAGCAATTTCCAACTTCCTCCAGAGCAGCAAATAAGGTGTCATGATCTAATAAGTCGAAAGCTGCTGATAGGTCCAATAGGACCAACATACCGCTTTTGCTCGAGTCTTCTAAATCTAGCATATTTGATTGCAGAACAAATAAAGAACTTTCAGTTTCCCCGCACATCTCCCACACTATCTGTGAGGTCCCATAGCCGTGTTAAAGAATTTATGAAGAGTCTTTTCTGGGCCTTCCAAGCTTTGTGTACGCTGGACGCGGCATAGGTGTTGAACATTGTTCTTTCCAAACTCATGGGTTCTGCCCTTCAGAGCCTCTGCACAAGGCAGTCATAAGATTCCTCTCCTGGAAGGCTGCTGTTTTTAAGTCTACATCACCTATGCCAGGAGAGTTGGTGAGACCCAGGCTTCATGCAAACCATCCTCCCTGGTGTGGTCCAAGTCCAAGGTCGTGTTACAGACGAACCCTTCTTTAATGCCCAAGGTGCCTTAGTCTTTCCATCTTAACGAACATTTGGCCTAGCCTGTTTTCTTTGCTTCGCCGTCTACTCTGGTGGAATGCTTGCTGCAATCACTGGATATCATATTGCGTGCTTTGAAGCATTACGTTGCCTGTACTAGACAACTTAGTTTAAGTCCTCTCAGTTCGTAGACTTGGGTGCTATGGCTGTGGGTAAAGGGCTGTCCAGTTCCTCAATGTCTCGCTAGCTGTCAACCTGTATTTCGTACGGCTACTGCATCGCTAACAGACCGCTTCCGGCCTAAGACACACTCCACGAGGCCAATATCTTCCACTGCTGCCTTCCTCGCCAGTGTCCAGCTGTTGGATATCTGCCGAGTGGCGACTTGGAGGTCTGTCCACAACTTCACAAAATTCTAGATAGGGAGGGGTCCAGGATCAGACAAGCTATGCTTTGCAATCTGTTTACGTAAGGTGAGATTTTCCTGAAGGTTAGACTAACCCACGCCCATTTTTTGCATTGTATGCTTATGTGTATGCTGCTTTATGATCTATTCAAACAGCATGGGAATCTATGAAAGATCCAATGCTGGAGAAGGAATAAGTCACTTTTCTGCAGCATTGGATCTTTCATAGATTCACGTGTGACCCTCTCACCTACCCTGGTTAGGGGCTCTTCTTGTCGCACATTGCCACATTTATTTAATTTGTTTTTTATAACACGCCTAATACTGACCCGAGTTCGGTTTCTAAGCGCGAATCAGGGATTCGAACCTCTGCTGCTCTGCGTGGTCTTGCTTCCAAGACCAGCGCGTTGCCCCTGTGCTAGACTCTGTTTCCTGTGTGATATGGTACAACTGAAGATTGCCTCCAGGGGTGGAGCTAAGGGAGTCTTTGACTATTGGCTGTGGGGCAGTATCACCCGAAACAACTCTAAGAGAACACGAAAGTGACTGCAGTTTAAAATTTCAATTTAAACTACCTTAATATTACCAAGGATTCCCATCCCGACGATGGGGAATATTCAAACGGCATTTGAATCGTTGAAAGCTTCCAATGCTGGAGGAAGTATTTACAGCAAAGACATTTTTTCCATTTATGTGGACCCCGAAACCAGCAATATCACAAACTGGATGCAAAAATTGAATGTGATGTTAAAAGAGCGAAAACAAAAAGCTGTGTTGGGAGAGTGGCGGGAATGGTTTGGTTTGTCAGGATTTTCATTGATATATTATTAATAAAATGGCACTAAAGCACTTTTCCCAAAGACAATTCTGTTACAGGCATATTTATATTTGGATGGGGTTAAGGACTTAATTAGAATGTCTGTGATATTTCATAACAAAAAAGGATATCATCCTGGCATGGATGAAAGGATCTTGTGAATCTCTGTATTAGAAGTTTCCTAAATCGGTTTTGTGTTGCATACAGTGAAGGGGTAGTGAAGGAGGTAGCCATGCGAAGGACAAGAGAGCAGGATAAGTCCAAAATATATTCATTAGGGATTGCCTTTGGAAACCTTAACTGAGGTCTGTGGGATAGGATGATTTGTTACCTGTCTAGGAATGTATTGCTTCAGGATCCACAAGCAGAATCAAACATGAAGGGAGCAATCAAAAGGTTCTCAATCTCACCCACTTTTTAACTGGGGTGGCATTATTTTCTATTGCAATGCAAACCTTTGCTGCTGTGCAGTATAAGGCAAAGGTGGGAAGGCTGTGACTGCCCTGTGCTCTGGGGGATTTCAAGAGTGTGTTGTGAAATTCTTGCTCTCCAAAAAAACATTTTTAACTATTTCAAATTAGGTGACAAAGGATTTGGGGATAGCTATTAGGAGAGAAGTGAACAAAGACAGTCACCTGTGCAGTATATTCATTGTGGTGGCTGGCATGCATCCAATCCAGTAGATGTTTCTGTTTATTCCATCTACTTAGCCTGTATTTGATCCTAGACTGAAAGAGGACAAAATTGGATAAACCTGATTTCATATCATGTGGATTGTTCAAACAGGAACTCCAAAATAGTTACAAGGTGTTTCTGCAAGGAAAGAAGGGTCCCCGAACATGTTTCTTATGGTATCATATGTTTACAGGTTCTATCCAGGATTTCTTCAAAGCTGCCTTGGTTAGAGTGACAAATATAAATTAAATTAATGTAGGACTACCCGACCAGAAGAGAAATAGCATTGGATTGTAAGCAAAGAAGGTAATTTTATGGGTAGAAGGGCCACGTAGGCCCTTGGTGTAAGGATTTGATATCATTCTGGAGGACAGGGTATCCACAATAAGAACAAAGGCGAGAGAGAAAAGGTGCAGCCCTGCTTCATACTCCTCCCATGAGAAAGAACATTTGTTTTTGTCCCATTAACCAACACGAAAAGTGACGTACTACTTACTGTAAAGGTGTGTTACTCCTTATAGAAAGTCTGGGACAAAACCACATTTCTCCGAGGTGACAAAAGGGAATGGCCATTCTTTGATGTCAACTGTTTTTCTGCATCTAGAGAAAGAGTGTCATCTCCTCTCTTTGTTGCTTTATATGGTAAATACAGTCTAAAGTTCTCCTTACATTACAAGAAAACTGCCTACCACATATGAAAACCCATCTGATCTCCGTTTTCTTAAGAAGGGAATTCTTTACTGACTTTGTTGGCTAATAGTTTGTGAAGACCTTACTTCTATATTCTACAAGATATTTGCCTGCAAGATGCACACAATTTTTGATCTTTACATTCTTTAGTAATGGTTGGGATAAGGGCTTTGAACATGGAACCTGAGAATCATCCTTCGGTCAGCGCTGCATTTTGAACCGTTGGTCAAGTGGATACCTGAGAGATTTCTACATTTGTTTTGTTCAAATCTGTTTATGGGGAAGGGTAAAAATAATACATAAAGCTCAACACATTTTTTAGGAAAACCCCAACAAGACACCAGCTTGGCTAGGCCCTAATTTACAGGTTTATCAACAATGCATTAAAAGCAGCCCTTACTAGTGAACTCTACATTCTCCAGGTGGCATAATTAGGGGAACGGGGAGGAAAATGTGGCAACTACAAAACCACTGTTATGAACATTAACTGACTGCCCCACAAGTTAAGTTTAAATCCTGAAACCTCCGGCTTGTGGACACAACATTCAATTGCACGTAACTTGCAAGTAGACAGGAAAATGTAATAACCACCCAGAACATCACCACATACTTCCCTACTGAAGCTGTTCCATCTCTCAGACCCTCTTAACATTAATGAAGACCCAACTCTTCTTCTTTTTTTGACTTTGAAGCTTGTTGAGTAAGTGATTGTGGCAATCACGCCCATTTTCAACAACTCTTTTCTAACACCTGTGACGAATACAGAGATGTTGTCACTTGTCCACGAAGAGGAGCCCCTCCCCATGAAGCCAGGATGGTGAGGCCACTACCCGATAGTCCCTCCGGAGGCTCAGTGGAACGATCTCATGTGAAGAAACATCCCCTGTGAGGACAAGGGAGAACATCTCGGGTGAACACGGTATGACATCCCTCCACCCACACCTTGTACACCCTTCCTATCCCATTTTACCAAACTCCCTATCCCATACTTCCATGTAGGACTAAGTCTGAAAACGTAATAAGTACTGAAACGAGGAAGAGCAGGCACTACCTAAGGGAGACCTACTTGACAAGTACTGTGGCGAGGAGAAGGTGCAGTGCAAGGAAGAGCAATGCTGAAAACTGCAATTAACAGTTTAGTCACTTGTATCCGCTGATAAAGAAGAAGGAAGGACTTACTTTGTTATCAAGCTGGCTGTCAAGCCAAACCCTGAGCAACTGCAGGCGTGGAAGCTGTGAGGTGTGTGAGCAGAGAAGCGATGGTGACCAGAGAGCAGAAGATGCCAGCGTGTTGCAGAAGGTAGCTCTCCAGGACCTGGCATTGGCCAGCAAAGGTAAAGGCTCCATGAGAAGGAGGACAGCAGGATCTAAGAGCCACACTTGCCTCGCCGTCATTTATGGATCACAGAGCAGACGTGATAAGCTGTCCACCACAGAGGAGGAACGGACAGCCAACTCCAGTCCCTCGAAGAGCCACTACTGTATGCAGGGACAATGGCCTGACTGGCTGGGATGTAGGGAGGACGGTGGGGCCTAATCCATACGCTGCAAAGGTTGCAAGGCCTACGAACAGGCCAAAGAGGGTCTGGGACCCAACAAGAAGTTGGGAGAGTTACACATATGAATGTGGAGAGTGGGTAAACAGACGCTGGGACCACAAAGAGAGAATTGTGAAGATTGAAGGGAATCTCCCTCGTGCTGGGGGTCGAGTAAAGCCTCTGACCACCAGGGAACCCATTCCCCTAGGAAGAAACCAACACCTGGAGGTCAACTTCTATCCCCAGTCCAGAAGAAGGGCGTCATTCTTCTAGACCAAGGTGCACTACTTTATCCTTAGTTTATTATTAAGTGTGAGGGACAGAAGAACAAGTTACTTACCCCTGGTAACATTCTTTCGACTGGATGGTCCTCCCACATATTCCTCATCTTCGATATTCATATCTCGCCGGGCTTTGCTGCTTCGGCAAAAAGAAATTCTCAGCAGAGGACGCTGTACCCGATGTCACGGCGTTGATGTCCCTTCAAGGGCCTCCGTCGGGCATCGATGTCATCGATAGTGTAAACAGCTTGTGCAGCGCGCGTTTGCTTCAGTTCTGTTTTTCTCCGTTCTCCTAGATCGAGGAACTATCCAAGCATTCCCCAGACCGCAAGCTCTCAGGAAACGCAGAGTGTAATTCATGTAAATTCAATAGCGGGGTAGGTTGGGTGGGGCGATGAGGAATACGTGAGAGGAACATCCAGTCGAAAGAATGTTACCAGGGGTAAGTAACTTATTCTCCAAATGGATTGTGTCCTCCCACGCATTCCTCATCTTTGGTATACTCCCAAAGCAGTGACAATTTAAAGGTGCAAGTATCAATTCATTAATCATGGATTGAAAGGAAAACTGCCTTTGCAAAAAGACCTCCTTGAGTGTAGGAGGAGTCCAAGCAGTAATGCTTGACAAAAGTGTGATTGGACAACCAAGTAGCCATTGAACAGATGTCCTTTATTGGGACACCCCTTTGGAGAGCCACAGATGTTGTCATGCCCCTAGTGGAATGAGCTTGAAACCCTTCCAGCGGGTTCTTTCCCACAAGTCTATAGCATTCTCCAATAGCCAGTGTGATCCACTTAGATGTGGTTTGTTTAGTGACTGCCAGGCCCAATTTTGGGCTGGTATACGTATACCCAATAAAGAGTTGATCATCATGGTGAAAATTAGCCATTCTTGCGATGTAAAAGCTTAGTGCCCATTTTGGGTCTGGCCTATGCAGCCTCTCTTCCTCTTTGCCTGAACTAGGAGGACGGTAGAATGTTGGAAGTATTATCTTCTGCGACAAATGGAAGTCGGAGAACACTTTTGTCAGGAATTATGGTTTTACTTTGAGGACAACTTTATCTTTATAAGGCTTGCATGAAAGAGCCTGCAACTCACTTCCCCTGCGGGCTGATGTTAATGTAATATGTAGGGCTGTTTTCAAAGTTAGGAGCCGTAATTGACACAAATGTAAAGGCTTGAAGGTTATAATGTTAGAAACTTTAAAACAAGATTTAGATTCCAAGCAGGGACATTGAATGGGATTGGGGGATACACATTGGTAAGCCCTTTCAGAAATTGAACAATTAAGGATATTTTGAAATAGGAAACCTCTTCCAAGGAGCGCTTAAAAATAGAAAGTGCCACCAAATATCCTTTTATGGTCCCAATCTGGAGCCCCAGATTAGCCAAATGCAACAGACAAGAAAGCACTGCGCGAGTGCCACATCGAAATGAATCCACATTCTTGTCCTTCCACCAGTTACTGAACTTATTCCAACAACAACGGTACAAACATTTGGTTGCTGGCCTTCTGGCTGAAAGCAAAATCTCCATTACATCATCCGGGGGTCCCAATCCTTGTATCTCAGCATCTCAGAAACTTTGCGTGAAGGATGAGTTTCTTGACCCCTGGATGGAGAACCCAACCTTCCTCTTGCGAGGGAAGATTCTCTCTTTGTGGAAGACGTATTGGAGGGCAAGTGGACATATCCAGAAGGTCCGGGTACCACGTCCTCCTGGTCCAATCCGGGGCAATTAGGATCATGGATTTCCCAAACTTTCTCATCCTCCTGATGACATGAGGAATGACGGGGACTGGAGGAAACGCATAAAGGAGTGGAAATTCCCAGTACACCACGAACACGTCTCCTAAAGCTCCTCTTGGGGGAAATTCCCTTGAGCAATACAGGTCGCACTTCCGGTTGGTACTGGTCACAAACGGATACACTTGAGGGGTTCCCCAAAGGGTGATGATCTCTTGAAGGACTTCCTGAGCTAGTTCCAGCTCGTGGGAGACTGTGCTCTAGCTGCTCAGAGCATCCGCTGCCATGTTCTGCTCTCCAGCTAGGTGAGATTCCTTCTTGTATTGCCTAGAACCAGAGCTGCATAGCTTCTCTGCACAGTGGTAGTGACCCTACACCTCCTCTCTTGTTGAGGTAGTACATGGCCACTGTGTTGTCCGTCATGATCAGGACATTCGTTCCCTGTACAGATGGCAGGAAGGCCTTCAGCGCTAGTCTGATTACCCTCGGCTCCAAAAGGTTGAAATGTAGTCTGGCCTCCGATGGAGACCAACGACCGCTGATTGTCAGATCGTTGGTGTGGGCTTCCCACCTCGTGAGTGAGGCGTCCATCACTACTGTTATCTCTGGCCATGGTTGCCAAAAAGATTCTCCCTTGAGAATGTTGTCCTTGCAAGCTCGCCATAGAAGGTCCTGAGCAACTCTGCTCAGAACTTGCTATTTCCTGAAAATTGGTACCACTGAGTCCTGAGGGCACATTGAAGGAATTCCATTCTCAATCAGGCCTCTGGCACCAGATAAATGCAGGATGCCATGAGGCTGAGTAACGTTAGAAAATCGAAGGCTGGCAGATGATGGGCATTCTGGAATTTTATTACCATCTGCAAAATGTGTTGTGCTCTCACCTCGGATGGCGAGGCTACCCCAGAGGAAGTATCCATGACTTCTCCAATTAATTGGAGTCTTTGGAATGGCTGTTGTATTCTGCAAAAAGAAGTTCAGTAACAACAGTGCCTATGTAAATGGGTATCCTGTCTAGCAGTTTAATATTACCATTTCATTTCCACAAAATACACATTTTATTAATCACACAACATAGAATTCCTAATAAAAACAAAAATATCGCATAAAACAAATACAATACTTAAAAAAGCAACACAAGTAAACCAATATAAGTGGGTCCTAATAGTATGATGTATCCTAGGTCAAAGGTGTGGCTCATTCACACTGTGATCCTTTTGCCGTAAAAATTCCGGCTATTCCATATTATTTTTGTACTCTATAATTTCCCAACTTGTACAAGTTTCTGTCCATTGCACACAAAAATATAGGACATTCTTCAGGGGTATAAAATGTCTTGTGTCGGTCCTATTCGAGGCAGATCTGAACTCTGTTAAAAGGCCTTCTAACAAAGAAAAGGTACCCTCTTTGGCTTATAGGACAAGTGTCCCAGAGTCCGTAGAAACCTTGAAAGGTTATAATCGGCAGGTTCGCATTGATTAGGAAATTCTTGCCTTCTTTTCCTCTATCTCCAGGTTTTCGGTTATCCCATCAGCGTGGGTATGGTCAGTGGTATGGTGTAGAAACCATCTAGTTGGCTCTAGTATGGTGTGAAGACTAACATCCTCTAAGTAGATCTCACTATGTAAGCTTCCTTACTCAGCTTTCCAGTGCTGTTTCAGTAATGATAGGGCTGTGGACAATCTTAAAAGGATTGCTACACTCAGTTCTCAAGGGGCAGTAATTGCTTGAACTTCAAATGGTAAGGAGAGAGCTAGGGGACTGCATCGTTAGTTGCAGTGCCTGCATTCACACAGGCATAATCAGAGGGCATCCAGATCATAAAAGGTCACTCTCTGGGTGGGAGCTGTCGGCTCGATAGACTTTGTTCTCTGCTGTGTGCCTCAGTATCATCCAGCAAAGGGTAGGAAAACAAGCAGAGGTGCCTTTTTGGGGGTGAGCACCCATCCACTAGGATCCTTCTGACCCCAGCAGCACCAGATGCATCAAGAGGGCGTTGCTATGTGCAGGGTCGCTTCAGTTGTTAGTCGGTAACCACACAATTTGCCTTAGAGTGCTTTAAGAAGCTTGAGGCACAAGAAGCAGGAGCATCACATCATGGAAAGATGGCTATCTTGATCAGCTGTTAGTCATTGCTCCATGAAACATTTTCTTAATATTGTGCAATGTTAAAGAAGAACATTCCAACTATATTCATTACGTTCATTTGAATGCAGGCACTGGGTAAATGGTACCATTGCATTGTCACAAGCAGAACATTTCAGTCTGTGTACCAAGAGTGTTGTGTTGGATAATAGCACTGAGAAGGAAATAGTTTTTAGAAAAAACACAGATTTTATGCTGACACTGAGTAATTCCGCCTCCTCCCTGGCTGCAGTGCTGGAGGAGCTAGACAAGTTCGGCCAGATCTCTGGCTTTCAGGTAAACGACAGCAAGTCGCATGGTCAGGAGACAGCGACCATAAATGCGATGGCCCCTATACAATGGACCCTGGATTCTATCCCATACATGGGGGTGCTTATCCCAGGCAAGCCATCTGAAGTATTTCATACCAATTTCCCCCTGCTGTTCCTCAAATTAACCGAGGATCTGGGGACATCAATAGATTTCTTGGTTCGGTTGCATTGCAGCGGTCAAAATGAACCTGATCCCATGGTTGCTCTACCTGTGCTCAGCGCTGGCGGTGAGGGTCCCGGACTCAGACCTTCGCTCACTTCAGGGGAAGATCCTTGGCTTCATTTAAGGGAATAAGCAGGCCAGAATATCCAAGAGGGTTCTGCTAAAACCAGCGAGGGTGGGCGGGCTGGAAGTCCCAGATGTATTTCGCTATAACCTGGCAGTGCAAATTCCACATGCTTTCACCTGTGCAGGGACCACTCTAACGCCAAAATGGAAACTGATCGAGCAGGCCCAATCAGCAGTCGACCTAGCGCGGTTGCCTTACGTAGAGGGGAGACATTTGGGTCAGGGGTATTGATATTTTATTTCTATCGCGCTCCTACACAAGTGTTTAAGAGCGCGACAAGGCAAGGGAGGGGAACAGGGTAGAACAAAACAACGATCTTACTAGGCACAGTGACATTGAGAACGCACAAGTGCAGGGGAGAGGGCAGAAGTGTAAAGTGTGGAGCAAAGGAGAAACAGATCATTCTCTTTGCTCGCGACAACCAAAAGCACATTCTATTACATGGGAAGGGCTTTTCGCAGATGGGGAATCACTAGGGGTTTGGGGCTATCCTCGCCCGTATGGAACAACCCGGGTTTCTGGCCAGGTGTGGGGGGGGGGGGCTTTAACAGATGGGCGGAGGGAGGTTTGGTATGCCTAAGGCAAGCCATTAACATTTGAAGTATAGTGAGCGGGGCAATGCTGGGGACACTCCCGCAGCCTCAGTTTTTTTTTTTTTTTTACAATGCTACCACCACCAAAGGTTCGAACTTTTGGTGTTCGAACCTTTTGTGGTAGCATTTTTAGAACTTTTGGTCATTGCGACCATTTTTATTCGGGAAAATCATCCTAAACCATGCAAGCTTACATAAAATTTACAAGAGGGGGAGCGTTCCAGGTATACGCAGCTAAGGCACTGGGCCTCCCATCCAATCACAAAGAGGGATGCGATCTCTCTGCCCTCAAACTGACCATGCAGGAGGGTACCATGGTGGGGAGGATATAAGAATTATACCGGCTTCTGGACACGGGAGAGCCTGTTAAGCGCTTGACATATACGACTAAATGGGAAAAGGACCTAGGGAGTCGCATTGATGATGAAGCATGGCTGAGAATATGGGGCCGGATGCTCAAGTCCTCCCGTTGTGTCACGGACAGGGAATGCACTTATACATTTTGTTATAGATGGTACCTTAACCCGGAGAGGCTGCATCATGTGGACTGTAGTTTCCCTGTTGCTTGCTGGCGGGGCTGCGAGGCAGTGGGTTCCCTATTTCACATGGTGTGGTCCTGCCCCAGGGTGGGCCAGTACTGGAAGGAGGTGTTAGCTAAAATAAAAGAAATCAAAGGTAGTCGGCTGAGGGCCCGGTGGTTCAGATGTGGTGGGTTAAGGCCTGGGACATACTGCTGGCAGATAAAATCACAGCACTATATGAAAGGCGTTACCCGAGGTATGTTTCGGTGTGGGCCCCATTCATCGACTATGCCGAGCAATACCCGCCAATGGCCGGTAGACCTCCAATATTGCAACATTTCTCTCTGCTTTGATCCCCCCTGTCCCATGGAAGCAGGGTGGAAGCGATTGGAATGAACATTTCCCTTCTGGCTTTTGTCTGCCATGGTATTACGACAAACTAAAAACAAACTGTGAGGATTTATGTTAGCTGAAACCAAGTCCGATTGTCCCACCACATGAGCTTGGAACCTCCCGCTAGCACGGCCAGGAAGCCTGCAGATACGGAAGCAGTGTTTTCAAAGCTATCACACTGTATTGTAACCAATGTAAAGCTTGTTACTGTACCCACAACATGTTAATTTAAATAAAATTTGTTTGAAAATAAAATGAAAAAACACACATTTTATATGTTTACAACAGTTTGCTTACCATAATTTCATTTTATTGCTGCTATTAGTCATATGTTTTAGGAAGCAGATAGGAATTCATTATCTGTTCATTTGGGCTGACAAAGCATATAGGTGGGGAAAGCATACTTTAAAGCACTGCTTCTTCTGGAAGAATGTAGAGATCCCTAGTAGGGGTTGCTTTTTAATACAATGTTAATAAATCAGTAAATTAGGACCAATCCAAGCGGGTTTCTTGTTGGGGTTTAACTAGAAAATGCATTGAGCCTTATGTATTATCTTTATTCTGCCCAATAAACAGATGTGGACAAATGTAGAAATCTCACAGGCCTCCTCTTGACCAAGGGTTCAAAATGCAGCACTGACAGAAGGATCATTCTGAGATTCCTTGCTCAAATCCCTTATCTTAACCATTACTAAAGAATGTAATGAGCCAAAATTGCGTGCATCATGCAGGCAAATATCTTGTAGAATATAGAAGTAAGATCTTCGACAAACTATTAGCCAACAAAGGGACTCCTCACGAGTTTGGCCTCAGCCCTTAAACGCGGCAGTAACGCTATAACCGGCGCATTTAAAGGCTGGTCAAATCATTAGTGGGGCAGAAAGTTTGGAGTTTTACCTCCAGCTTTTTGCTGGAGGTAAACTACTCCACTCTTTGCCTGTTTTCTGGCACTATTAGCGCAGCGCTAATTGGGCGGCGCTAATAGCGCCCCAACCCTATTTGGTCCAACAGTCCCAATGGGAAATAGGAACTTACTGTTGTATCGCTACTCGTGATCTGGCGCTAATAGCGCCGGACCGAGTAGCGGTAATGCTATTAGCGATGGCGGTATCCTGGCGGTATTACCGCCGTGATAGATACAGCCAAGGCTCTGATAGAGCCCAAAGTCAGTAAAGAATTCCCTTCTGTAGTAAACAGGGATCAGGCGGGTTTTGTTATGTGGTAGGCAGTGTGCTTGCAATGTACTGAGAACCTCAGACTTTATTTACCATATAAAACAACAAAGAAGAGATGACCACCCTCTCTCTAGATGCAGAAAAGCAGTTGACAGCATAGAATGGCATTCCCTTTTGCTAACTTGCATAAATGTGGTTTTGGCCCAGGCTTTCTATAAGAGGTAACATACTTTTACAGTGCTACTTCACTTTTCGTGTTGGTTAATAGGACAAAAAAAAGCTCTTTCGAATGGATTGTGTCCTCACACGTATTCCTCATCTCGAGATATTCGTTATCGCCAGCTTCGCTGCTTCAGAAAAAAACATTTGGCAGAGGGCGCTGTGCTCGAGTTCGTGGTGTCGATTGTCCCTCGACGGGCTCCGTTCCGTGTCGACGTCACTGCTGGTATAAATAGCTTGAGCCGCGCTCGTTGTCTTCAGTTCCCTTTTTCGATTGCTTCGCTCTCGTGAATGGCGCGCTTCGAGATTTTCTGTCAGAAAATGTCTTCATCATCTACTGCTTCTACACCCAACACTGGGTTTAAGAAGTGTATCGACTGCGGGTCGAAGATGTCTATCACCGATCCTCACGTATCTGTCTGTGGTGTCTGGGTTCAGGTCATCGAAAGGGCGACTGTGGCTCCTGTCAGTCGATGACGGAGAAGGCCCTCTGTGAGAGGAAGGGTAAGCTAGCGGTGGTGCCGGAGGCGTCAAAGGCCACTTCGAAGGCCTCGTCGAAAAGGCATAAAAAAATCGTCCGATTCAAAGGAATCGGAACGTCATAAAAACACTCGAAGAGATCACGATCTCGTAGTAGGTCAAGACGATCTTCTTCGTCATCTTCTAAAAAACTAAAAAGGAGACATAGATCTCCATCGTCATCATCCGATAAATTGACTGAATTGGTTCGATGTCCAACAAAATCGGATTCTCCAACAAAATGGGAAAATTTTAGAAGAAAAATTATGCAGGTCTTTGAGAATGCGGCCTCGACCTCCTCAAAGAAACCTCAGAAGAGCCAGACCCCGGTCGCTCCATTGAATGACGCAGGGAAGTCGGGATCTACTGCGGTAAATCCCAGTATGGGTGAAGCCCGTAAGACTCGAGTTGACAAGTCATCGAGAGATCCTAGAGAATCGAGTGTTTCTCTGATCCCTTTTAAAAAGCAGAAGTTGTCGAAATCAAGCGCAACTCCGTCGATGCCATCGGCGCCGATAGCTTTGACGTCGAAGTCTAAACTATCTTCAACGTCTTTATCGAAGACTTCATCAAGTGTGTCGAAGGTTCCTTCGACACCTTCAAAGAAAATACCTATTCCTTCGACAAAAAATCAGGAGGAAGAGCGAAGGATTACACCCTTACCGAAGTCAGATTTTTTTTAGGTCCATGTCTTCAATTTTTGAAGAATCTGGCTCGAAGGATGAAGATGTCGCTCCTTTTGGAGTAAAATGTGGCACTAGACAGGTTCCAGAGGAACTTCTAAACCCTGAATCTAAGATGAGAGACCTGTGCAAGACTCTACATTTGGCTAGTGGCATTGACATGTCACCTGAATTAGAGTTTGCTACACCTGATCCTGCAGAGCATGCAGACTCAGGGTACAGGAGTTTGATGAACAGGGTGATAGAATATATGGGTTGGGGAAGAGCCCCACCTACTTTTGAACAGGACGATATAACAGACATAATAGTTTGAGGTTCCCAGAAAGATCCAGTTCTCCCTTTCCATAGGACACTTCAGAGGACAGTGGAAAGGAATTAGGAAAACCCTGAAAACATTGCTGCAGTAAATAGCAATCTTCCAAAGAAGTATAGAACTGCTACTTCTGATCCAGAGTATCTGAATAGACACCCTACTCCAGAAACTCTGGTTATTCAGGCTGCAACTACTTCGAGACAAACAGCATACCCAACCATACCTCCGGATAGGGAGGATAAAAAGGTTGATGCTTGGGCTCGTAACGTTTTTATTTCAGGTAGCATGGCCTTGAAATCAACCAATGTCACCTGTACCCTGGCCAGGTTCAAAATGAATTGAAGGTAGGGATGCACTCTACTTCTATTCGATCTGTTCAACCACTCAGTTTTCATAAAGTAGAAACACCACTCAAATAAATACTTAAGGTGCGCCCAGCTGGTAAAGTGCTACCTTTACTGAATAAACTAAAGAATCTGGGGAGATTCACTGCCAGTCACGGTGAATAAACTGGGGCACAGCAAATAGCAAGTAAATTGCACTTGTTTCTTGAATTATGATCAGTTTCAATGATCATGAGAATTTCTTTCAAAATCATATTATTGTATTTTTAACATCATGCTAGTGAATATTTCTGAATATCATACACAGAATTTTGTTCAATGGATATACCGTCAAATACTTTAACACAAATGATTTTGTTCAAATACAACAAAATATATATGTTATTGACACATTAAATTCTCATAAAACTTTGTGTTTGGATTCATAAAAAGTCCCAATATTTGAGTAGGAATCAGTTATTAGATATTGGTATAACAGTGATCCTCTCATCTAACAACGCATTTCGGGCGCGTCCCGCCCTTCTTCAGGTTTAAATATTGGATGACTGTTCTTTTGAATTCTCCTGCAATCAATAATAGAAAACTAAATCAATATTCCCAAATTTAGGTACTTTAATTAGCGTGCTGAATCATATAAAGGTGCTAAGTAACACTAACCTCAGTGCTGTACTCGGAGTTCAGTCAGGGTGTCTCTAATCATAGAGATTATCTGATCACTGAAAGATATATACATATCAGTGTCAATAAGAATAATAATGTATGTGGCGCGGAGGGACCAGGCGCTGAAAATAGCGCCGGGTCCCCCTGTCGCCACACAAAAATCAGTCTGACTTCATGCCTTTCATCAAATCAAAGTATGCTTACCCTCACTTAGTTGTAGACATTTCACTGTGAGGGTCAGTCAGAGGTGACGAGTGGATTCCCGCTTTGCTAGAGTGTTATGGGGATCCTGCCCCGAAAATGTGCAGTATGTTTATTAGGATGGTTTTAATGATATTCTGTTACTCCAGTTAATGACTTCTGTCATGGTCGTGATTCCTACCTGTACGTGGGTCAGCTTTCTCCGCTCGCTGCATGCACTCGATTGTCTTTACTCAGTGGACCACCTCGCTGGTAAGCGTGGTTCCGGATAATTCCCTGTAGATGTTGAAAAGGCAAGCTGTGAAGCTATATCTCTACCGTGTGTGTATTGGATATGCGAAAAGCGTCTAATGTGTCTTGCGGATTACCTTAGCTTCGTTGTAGTAGCAGGGCTGTATAGACACTTCGCTCGTCGGCTCCTCTCTATTGTTTCCAGGTACGGTTGCGTGGCAACCGTGAGTTTGTTATACCTCACCTACGGTTGCGTGGCAACCGTGAGTTTGTTATACCTCACCTACCCTTCTACTATGTTTATGGCGAATGCAGCCTGGGCGCCATTCTGGAGTGGCACTCATGTTACTTTTCGCACTGTGTCGTCCACAAGGGCGACGTTTCTTACTGTAGAATGTAGGTTCTCAACCCTTCAAAATGACTAGTGATTCCTATGCAAATATTTGACTTTAGTATCCCAAAGTATAGAATTATATACATTATTCAATATTACTGTAGTCGCGCAAAATATCTCTCTTTGTTGTAATAGTTTGGTCAGATTCCCTCCCCTCCTTGGAAGTTTCACTGATTCTAGGATCACAAATTTAATTTGTGCAATAGTATGTCTCTCTGAGATAAAATGTTGTGCAACTGGAGATTTAGTGGAGGGAATCCTTATATTTGACTTGCGTTCCCCCCCATATTATTTTGGCTTTCCTGCTTGTGAGTCCTACGTAATTACATGACACAGGGGCATTTAATGCCATATATTACGTTCTTTGTGTCACATGTAGACATGTGCATTAATGTGATTTTGCGTCCATTGTGTGGATGGCAGATGGAGTCGCCTTTTAATGTGGCGAGGAAAGGGAAGGCTTCCTGAATATAGTCAAAGACGGGAAGGAGGCAATGGGGGAATGTCTCCAGTGTGGACTGGATACTGCTGATAGTATTAGCAGATCCATGGCATCAAGCACAGTGCTACGACGATTTGCGTGGTTGAGGAAGTCGGGGTTTGCACCAGATGTGCAGACCAGGCTTCTCAACATGCCCTTTGATGGCTCAAGTGAAGGAACAAGTTACTTACCTGTAACTGTTGTTCTCCAGCATGGGTCTGGCATGGATTCACATGCTCATGAATATTCCCTGTCGTCAGTCCGGGAACCCTCGGTATAGAAAAAAATCAGTATCAGTTTCGTTTCTGATCTGTCTTTCTTAGTAGTAACCAATCACTGGTCTCTGGGTCATACTGCCCCCAGCCAATGACTGCCCTCTCCCTAAGCCCCGCCTCTGGCAGCCATCCTCAGATTTGGTAGCACGTAAAGTGGCAGTATGACCAAGTGAAGAGCCGCAGAGCGGTAGGCGGGAGGGTTCGCATGTGAATCCATGCCAGACCCATGCTGGAGAACAACAGTTACAGGTAAGTAACTTGTTCCTTCTCCAGCATGGGGTCTGGCATGGATTGACATGCTCATGAATAAGAGAATACATAGCAGTACACACATGCACAACCACGGGAGGTAGCAACAGGCTCAACATTAAGCAATACAACAACTCAACATTAAGCAACTCTTACCTCCTCACCAGGCTCACCTTAGGCGAACAGGTTGCGCAGCACTGCTTGGCCGACCCTGGACTCCTCTCTGGAGTCCCGCTCGACACAGTAGAATCTTGTGAAGGTGTGTGTCGACCTCTACGTCGCAGCCCTGCAGATGTCCAGCAGGGGCACACCAGATAGGAACGCCGTGGTAGCAGCGATCGCTCTGGTCGAATGGGTTCTCGGACGGCCGGGCAGCGGTCGGTTTGCCAACCGGTGACAGAGCATGATGCAGCCAGAGAGCCATCTGGAAATGGAAGTCTTCGAGAGAGCCTTCCCTTGATTCACAGTCCCAAAGTTCACAAACAGCTGTGACGTCTTCCGAAAACTCTTTGTGCGGTTCACGTAGAACTTCAGCGCTCTAGCTACATCCAGCGAGTGCAAAGTCCTCTCGGCCGTCGATGAAGGCGACGGGAAGAAAACTGGCAACACCAAGGGCTCGTTGAGGTGGAAGTCTGACGGCACCTTGGGCATAAAAGAGGGGTGTGTCCTCAGCACCACCCTCGTGTCATGAAAAGTCAAGTATGGAGGCTTGCACTCATCGTGCGGAGGTGATGGCCACGAGGAAAGCCGTCTTCCATGACAGGAACTTCAAAGGCGCCGAATGCATAGGCTCGAATGGGGCCCCCATGAGCTTGGCCAGCACCACATTAAGATCCCACGCAGGGGCAGGAGCCTTCACCGGCGGGAATGATCGGAATAGTTCCTTCATGAATTCTTTCACCAGGCGATGAGACCACAAGGATGCCCGTCCCGTAGTCCTGGTATATCGGGAGATTGCAGCCAGATGTATGTTGATGGAGGCGTGAGCCAGTCCAGCTTTGGCCAGCGACAGTAGGTACGGCAGTACTTGAGGGGCCGTAATCCGCAGAGGGTTAATCTTCTGTGCACGGCACCAGACAGAGAACCTCTTCCATTTATGTTCGTAGCACTTGAGAGTTGAGGACGCCCTGGCCTTTGCAAGAACCTCTCTGCAGTCGGCCGGGATGTCGTACCCTCCAAACTCTAGTGCTGCAGGAGCCAGGCCTGCAAGTTCAGCGACTCCGGGTTGTGGTGAAGAATGGCGCCTCCTTCTCTGGAGAGAAGGTCTGCGTCCGTCGGTAGCTCGACTGGTGGGGACGTTGACAAGTCCAGAAGGTCCGGGAACCAGATCTGTCTCGGACACGCTGGTGTGACGAGGATCATCCTGCACCGGGACCTCTTGAGCTGGTTGCTGAGCCGGAGCAGCAACGGCAGCAGAGGGAACGCATAAAGGAACGAGAAAGCATCGCCCATGCTCCTCGGCTGGGGGAACCTGCTGGCGAACCTCCGGCACTTGGAATTCGTCGCTGTCGCAAAGAGATCGATTTGGGGTTCGCCCCATCGTCGGAAGAGTCGATCCACTTGATCCTGGCGTAGTTCCCACTCGTGGCACAAGCGCAGCTCCCTGCTGAGTGAGTCGGCGATCGTGCTTTTTATTCCTGCCAGATGAAGAGGCACCAGAAACATCCCCAGGGCGACGGCCCAATGCCACAGATCCTGGACTTCCTTGGATAGGGCAGGGGACCTAGTTCCGCCCTACTTCTGGATGTAGAACATCGTGGTAGTGTTGTCGGTGAAGATCCTCACCACCTTGCCCTTGAGGGACGGAAGAAAGGACCTGTGGGCCAAGAACACTGCACGGAGATCCAAGATGTTGATGTGGAGAGACTTCTCCTCCGGGAGCCAAAGGCCTCTCGCGTGAAGATCTCCAGAGTGCGCTCCCCAACCTTCCAGGGAGGCGTCCGTCGTCACCGTCACCTGGTGAGCTGGTGTCTGAAAGCCTGAAAGTCCGTGCCCACCGACAGATGGGAGCGGGTACCCCACCACCGGATCGCCTGACGGAACGTCTCGTTGAAAGGGATCCTGTCCTCGAAGCTGCCCGTCGACTGGACCCAGCGGGCGTCGAGGAACTCTTGTAAGGGGTGCATCCGAAGCCTGCAAAGGCGCACCAGATAAATGCAGGAGGACATCATCCCGAGGAGGGATTTGATAGATCTTACCCTAGCCATGTCCGTGGCCAGCAGACGCTGCACCTTGCCCAGAATGGTCCTGGTCCTTTCTTCCGACGGCGAGGCCAGCCGCGCCACTGTGTCGAGCTTGGCTCCCAGAAACAGGGCGACTTGCGACGGAACCAGGTGGGATTTTGGAAAGTTGATGGAGAATCCCAGGTCCGTGAGCAGCTGGACGGTCTTCGCAGTGTGCTCTACGGCGAGCTCCCTTGTCCTTGCCCGGATGAGCCAGTCGTCCAGGTGGGGGTAGACGTGGATCCCCTGTAGGCGCAGCCGCGCCACCACCGGTGCGAGGTACTTGGTGAACACCCTGGGTGCCGACTTCAATCCGAACGGGAGGGCTTTGAACTGGTAGTGCCGCCCTTGGACCACGAACCTGAGGAACTTTCGGTGTCTTTTTAGAATGGGGGTGTGGAAGTACGCATCCTCCAAGTCCAACGACGACAGGAAATCGCCCTCCTCCAGCTGTCCCACCACCTGCTGGAGGGTGACCATACGGAACTTCTGTGCCTTGATGTACTTGTTCAGTCGTCGTAGGTACAGGATGGGGCGCCATCCTCCTGTCTTCTTTTTTACGAGGAAGTACCTTGAGTAAACTCCAGAGCCCTGAAGCATCTTTGGGACGAGCTCGATGGCACCCTTCTTGAGCATCGCCCTTACTTCCAACAGTAGTTGAGGGATGTGATTTTCCTTCCTGGCCACGGGTGGACCGCGAGGGCACTTCTTCTGAAACTCGAGGGCGTGTCCTTGGGCCAGGGCGTCCAACACCCAACGGTCGGTGGAGATGGACTCCCACACGCTGACGAACCTCGCCAGCCGGCCTCCCACCAGGGTGCTTCGGCGGGGGCCCGACCCCACGGTCGGTTCAATCTTGTTTGGAGGCCACCTTGCCTCCTTGACCTCCCTGTCGACGACGACGGGAACCACCTGACTTGCCGCGTCCCCTGTAGGCTTCCTGGGATGAAGATCTTTCTGCTTGGCAGTACGTGGAGGAGCCACTGCCGGATCCCTTGGAGGAACCTTGTCTGCCTCCGGCACTCCAAAAGGACGGCCGTCGTTGCTGGAGCACTCCCAGTGCCCGGGCAGTCTCTGTGTCTGTCTTGATGGCCTGAAGGGACACATCAACCGCCTTCCCAAATAGGTTGTTCCCGTGGAAGGGCATGTCCAAAACCTTGGTTTGTACGTCCTGGCGGAAATCCGTGGCCTTGAGCCATCCTCGTCGTCTCAAGCAAACGCTGTTGCCCAACTGACGGAAACCGGTGTCGGCGATGTCCGTTGCCACCGTGATGGCGTGGTCCGAAGCAATCTCTCCCTCCTGTAGGATTTCAAGGGCCTCAGACCTTTTGCCGTCCGGAAGGAAGTCCAACAGAGGGGCGATTTTGAACCACAACTCCCTGTCGTAGCGGGCTACGATAGCCAGGGCGTTGGCCGCCTTGATAGTCGTCGCTGCGGATGAGATGATCCGTCGTCCCATCGTGTCCAGCTTCCTGCCCTCGCCGTCCGGCGGGGAAGTTGATGTCGAAGCCGATGCCCGCCCAGCTTTCTTCTGATGACCGAATCCGGGGTAGGTTGCGCCCGAAGGCACAAGGGGGCAGCGTCGGGGACCCAGTACTACTTCTCGTACCGGTCCCTCTTTGCCGGCGCCGTGGCAGGGTTCTTGAGGAGGGCGAGCCCCTCATCCCAGATGTCATCAAGAAGCGGTACGGCGAGGACCGTCTTCCTTTTAGCCTCGCGCCGTTGGTAAAGGAACCCTTCCTTCTTCTTCTCTTCTGGGCAGAGCTGGAAGACCTCGGATGCCCTGGAAATCATGGCATGAAAGGATCCAATTTCGTCGGGTGGGGACGCCCGAGCAGGGGGCGATGGGGGGCACGTCCCGTCGTCGCCTCCGTCATCATCTGTACCTGTCGTAGCTGTGTCCGCGCCTGTATCGTCCCCGTGGGTAGTAGAACGGGGGGAAGGCCGAGCAGGCGGCAGAGGTGGGAGAGGTGGCTGTAACGCTCACCTGACTCCCACGGGCGCGCTAGCCTGGTTCGCGCTGCTGTGACCTCGTCTAAGGTGATGCGCAGGGTTCGGAAGATGGACTGGACCGGGCCCCAGATCTGGCTTGTCTGACTCGCAGAAGTATCCTTCTGTAGGTGAGAATAGGGGGTTAACTGTCTGCGGGGTAATGCAATCGGCCTCCCACTTACCCCTCTGACCCTCCTCAAAACCCTTCTGTGCTTCCCCGTAGCGTCTCACCTTAGGGTCTGGAAGGACGAGCTCTCCATCCTGCTTCTGATGCAGGGGCGCGTTGGTATCCAGTTACGTCACTGGATTTTCGGATGGGTGAGAACCAAACTTGCTTGGCTTCCAGGTAAGTTTTTCTATAAGTGGTTCCCCTTGTGTCCATGCATTAATGTTCTAATGTTAACGTCTTTTTCCGCATAGGGGCCGGGGTACGGAATGCCGGGGAACAGGCACCGACCCGAGGTGAGCGGTGAAATCCTTGCAGAAATCAGGTAAGTCTTTAATGAGTGTTTTGGTAATGTCTTTTCATTCACTCATTAACGTTGATGTCTTTTTCCCCTTAGGGGCCGGGGTCCGAAAATGCCTGGATGCGGTGCGGACCCGAAATGAAAAGGGAATGACCCAACAGGTAAGTCTTGACATGGAGTTTTAGCTTCCCTTTTCCCTTCTTTTTCTCACCTTTGTTCTTGTCTTTTTCTCCTAGGCGCGGGGGCGCGACTGCGAATCCGGATGGTCGCTGCTGAATATGGAGGCGCCCTGTAAAGGTGAGTAGAATGCGGCGCTGCAGCGATCGATGCGATGTGCTTTTAAAAATAAATGTCTTCCTTTTCAGGATTGTTGGCGAAATGTCTCTGGGATGCAGATTTAGCAGGTGAGGCCTTTTCCTTCTTCTGTTCTCTTGTTCCCTTCCTTTGCAGGTGATTCAGGATGCTGGCAGGTGTGGCAGAAGTCAAGATGCAGGAGCAGACACGGTGAGCGTCCAGCTGCTAGATGCAGAACAACGCGAAGCACGTGTGGCTGATCGGGTGTGATTTAAATAGCCTTGGAAGAAGTTCCTAGAATGTGTCCTTCCTCCAATCAGGTATGTATCCTTCCCCGACCACGCCCGGGTGGTAAATGAGTCCCACAGGTAAAGTAGTTCCTTTCAGGCCTCAAGGAGGCCGGGGTTCTGCAGCATGGTCTGCATCAGGTAAGTGCACCCAAACACTTTCATAATGAGCCTGGCACCTATGGCACCAGGACTGACGTTTTCTATGAGCCTGGCGCCATAGGCGCCAGGACGCTGACCAAAGGGCCCCTATAAGGGGTTGCTGGGACCTTCCCCAGGGACTTGATGTCCGCTTTCGGGGACGCAGGGCCTGAGCCGGCTCCCCGGGAGCGGGCATCGTGACAGCACTCCACCCCCCCCCCCCCCCAAGGCCCCTCCCAAGGTTGTTCCCTCCGGGGGTTTTGGTTTGTTTGGGAAGAGTCGGTGGAATTTCCTGACTAATCGAGGTGCATGCACATGGTCACTGGGTTCCCACGACCTCTCCTGAGGTCCGTACCCCTTCCAATCAATTAGGTAGAAAAGCTTTGACCTAAACATTTTTGAATCTAAAATGTTCTTCACTTCGAATTTGGGTTCCCCATCTATTTGAATAGGTTCTGGAGGTTTGAGTAGTCGGGTTCCGGGTACCACTGGTTTCAGAAGTGACACATGAAAAACAGGGTGAATTCGCATATTAGCTGGTAAATCAAGTTTAACCGCTACTGGGTTAATTATTGCCGTAATAGAATAAGGTCCCAGATATTTTGGGTTAAAAGTTCGAGGCCCTTTGAGCGGTAAATGTCTGGTAGCTAACCACACTTGATCCCCAATCTGATACGGAGGTGCTTCACTCCGATGTAGGTCAGCATTCTCCTTGTATTTTCTCTTGGCTTGTTGTAAATGCGTGGTTGCCTCTTTGAAGGCTCGGGTAATGGTAGAATGCAGATGTTCTACTGCGGGCACTCCGAGGTTCTGAGGTGAGTCGAGGTTTGAGGTTCGAGGGTGATGTCCAAACAAGGTATAAAAAGGACTATGGCCAGTTCCAGAGTGTACAGAATTATTATATGCGTATTCGGCTATCCAAAGAATGTCTTTCCAGTTGCTTTCAGATTGCTGTAACATACACCATAAGTACTGCTCAAGGGTCTGATTTGTCCTCTCGGTCTGACCATCGGTCTGAGGGTGGTGACTGGTCGATAATCTTACGTCGATTTGTGCCATTTGACAACATTTGCGCCAGAAGTGGGAAATGAATTGGCTTCCCCGGTCAGAGATTAGTATAGATGGGAATCCATGTAGCCGAACAATATTTTTGAGGAATTCTTTGGCTAGGACAGAAGCTGAAGGTAAACCTTTCAAAGGAATGAAGTGGGCCATTTTGGAAAACAAATCCACAATTACCAGAATGGTATTGTATCCCGAACAAGGAGGCAAGTCTGTAATGAAATCCATTGATAGGGTGTGCCATGGTGCTGGCGGTATGTCTAGAGGTTGAAGGAGACCGGCTGGTCTTTTCTTTTGACCTTTATTTTGGGCGCAAACACCACAGGACATCACAAAAGATTTAACATCTTTTCGTCAAGAGGGCCACCAGAATTGTCGTTTCACCTTTTCCATTGTCTTGGCAATACCGGGGTGACGCTCTATTAATGTATCATGATAACCTGAAATAACTAGTTAGTGTAAATCCTTGTGCGGCAGGAATAAGCGCCCTTGGTAATAAGGTAAACCATTATCTATGGTAAAGTCTGATCCCTTTTGTATCCAATCCTGTAGGACTGTAGGGTCCAGGAGTTGTTTCACTCTGACTTGAATGTCTTCAAGCGTCTGTAACGAAGTCATGCCTAGAATTCTCTGTTTTGGAATTATTGGTACTGGTTCTGAGTTTGTATCAGATTCTCCCATTCCAATTCGGGATAAGGCGCCTGCTTTGCCGTTCTTGCAGTCAGGTCGATAGGTAATCACGAAATCAAATTCAGCGAAAAACAAAGCCCATCGGAGCTGCCGTGATGACTGAGCCTTGGCGGTTTTCAAATACTGTAAATTCCGGTGATCAGTGATCACTGTGATGGTATGTCAAGCGCCAAGCAGGTAATGCCGCCAGGCTTTAAAAGCGGACTTTATGGCTAACAGTTCTTTGTCAGTGATTGCGTAATTAATCTCTGGTGCCGAGAATTTTCTGGACCAAAATGCTACGGGATGCAGTTGGTTGGTTTCAGGATCTCTTTGAGACAGAACTGCTCCCGTGGCTAGGCTGGATGCGTCAGTTTCGACGACATACGGGAGATCTGGACGTGGATGTTTCAATATAGGTGCGGAGGTAAACTTAGCTTTTAAATCCTGGAAGGCCTGCTTGGCTTCTTCAGACCATTCAAAACGTTTATTTTTCCTCAAGAGTGCAGTAATGGGTTGTACTATGCGTGAAAATTCCGGGATAAACCTGCGATAGAAATTGGCAAAGCCGAGCATGCTTTGAACCCCTTTTACAGAGCTAGGTGATGGCCATTTGAGGATGGCATCCACTTTTCTTGAGTCCATTCGGACTCCTTTGGGTGTCAGGATGAAACCGAGAAACTCAACTTCTGTGGTATGGAAAACACATTTCTCCAGTTTAGCAAATAGTTTGTGTTGGCGCAGTTTTTCTGGAACTGCCCTAACGTGTTTTCTGTGATCAGATTCCGAAGAGGAGTACATTAGAATGTCATCGATATAGACGACAACACAAACATCGATGAGTTCCCGAAGGACATCATTCGTGAAGAATTGGAAGGCAGCAGGCGCATTGCACAACCCGAAAGGCATTACCTGGTATTTGAATAATCCATATTTTGTACGGAAGGCTGTTTTCCATTCGTCGCCTTCTTTTACTCGCACCAGATGATATGCCCCCGGAGATCTAACTTGGTGTATATGCAAGCGTCCTTCACCTGGTCAAGGAGTTCAGGAATCAGAGGCAGAGGATAACGGTTTTTAACCGTTATCTGGTTCAATGCGTGGTAATCGATACAAGTTCTAAGGTCGCCTTCTTTTTTAGGCACGAAGAACAAAGCCGAGGATGCCGGGGACTTTGACGGGCGAATAAAACCATTGGCGAGGTATTGATCCAAATATTGTCTCAAATGCAGGTTCTCAGGTTCGGTAAGGGCATAAATCCTGCTACAAGGGGGTTGTGCACCGGGCACCAGATCGATTTGGCAATCGTACGATCGGTGAGGAGGTAACGTGTTGGCCTGTTCCTTTTGGAAGACGTCCTGGAAGTCCTGGTGTTCCGGAGGTAATTGCATGGAGGCAGAGGTTACAGATGCTAGCTTAATCTTCAGGTTTTCTGGGTAGCATGTTTGTGCACAATCCGGGAAGGCTATTCTGTTAGCTCGCCAATCAATTTGAGGATTATGTGTCTCTTACCAAGGAATTCCAAGAATAACCTGAAACTGTGGAGCCTTGATTACATCAAACACAACTGCCTCCCGATGGCCGTCAGGACCAATAAGAGTCACCCCAGTAGTGGAATGTGTTACCGGTCCAGAGGCAATTTCAGTTCCATCGACTGTGGTGATGACATCTTTGCTGATTTTAGGACGGAGAGGGAGGTTAATCCTAGAGGCCAATTCACGATCCACATAGTTTCCAATAGCCCCACTATCGATGTATGCCTTTATTGCATGCAACCGCTTAGGCTTTTCTGGATCTACGAGAACCATTGGCACAATGAAATGCGAGGTCTGAGAGTTCGTTTTCAAGCTCGGCAAGCGGACCCCTACGCTTGTCGGGCTGAGTCGTTTCCCAAAACAGAGTCTTCATGGTTTTTATCAGCGGCTCCTACCGCTTTTCGGGGCGGTTTTGCCGGGCAATCTCCTAGAAAGTGTCCAGAGTTCCCACAATAAAGACATAATTTTAACTGCCGCCTCCTTTCACGTTCCTTTTGAGTTAAGGGTTCTTTAACCCCTCCAATTTGCATAGGCTCAGAGACATCAACTCCCTTGGGGTTAGCGTGGGTCTTGACCAACACCCGGGTCTCAAACCTGGACCGATCTGTTTTTCTGTTTTGAAGTCTGTGATCCAATTGGACCACTAAGTCTATATATTCTGTGCATTCTTGGGGCGGATTTACAACTTGGGCCAAGACATCTTTAAGTTCTCCGCGTAGACCTCGATAAAAGAATGTGACTCTTTTATCCTCTGGCCATCCCGTTTCCACAATTAGTATATTAAAGGTTGCAAGGATAGGAGGTCCTGATTACCCTGTCGCAGGGATAGAAGTTCATCATCCAGAGCCTGCCCCTGAGAGTGTCGAGCAAATAACCTTTCCATGCTTGCTTGAAATCCTTGAAAATCACAGAGAATCGGGTCATCTTGAGTAACCAGTGGAACTGACCAATCGGCAGCGCAGCCGCTGAGATATGACAATACAAAGGCTACTTTGCTCTGATCATTAGGGAAGGCCCCAGGTCTGCATAGGAAGTGCAAACGACACTGATTCATCAATATGGCGGATCGTTTGGGGTCCCCAGCAAAACGTTCAGGTGGGGCCAGCGGCATGTTTCCAGGTAGATTAATCTGCACAGGGTTACTGGGAACCACAGGAGCGGGGTTCCCTCCGGAACCGGGTAGAGGAGTTTGTCCAGCTTGACCTTGCAAAAGCTGTCTGGCCAGGTCATCAGTTCTTTGCTTTGATATTATTAATTCCCTCTTGAGGGCATTAGTCTCTTGACGAGCGGCATGTACTTCGGCCCGTAATTCCCCCAGTAATTGGGCCAACTGACCAGTCTCAGAAGTTTCCATAGCGCCTGGGTGGGAATTTGTAGGAAGGCTTCGCGTTCTGTAACGCTCACCTGACTCCCACGGGGGCGCTGGCTTGGTTCGCGCTGCTGTGACCTCGTCTAAGGTGATGCGCAGGGTTCGGAAGACGGACTGGACCGGGCCCCAGATCTGGCTTGTCTGACTCGCAGAAGTATCCTTCTGTAGGTGAGAATAGGGGGTTAACTGTCTGCGGAGTAATGCAATCGGCCTCCCACTTACCCCTTTCACCCTCCTCAAAACCCTTCTGTGCTTCCCCGTAGCGTCTCACCTTAGGGTCTGGAAGGACAAGCTCTCCATCCTGCTTCTGATGCAGGGGCGCGTTGGTATCCAGTTACGTCACTGGATTTTCGGATGGGTGAGAACCAAACTTGCTTGGCTTCCAGGTAAGTTTTTCTATAAGTGGTTCCCCTTGTGTCCATGCATTAATGTTCTAATGCTAACGTCTTTTTCCCCATCGGGCCGGGGTACGGAATGCCGGGGAACAGGCACCGACCCGAGGTGAGCGGTGAAATCCTTGTGGAAATCAGGTAAGTCTTTAATGAGTGTTTTGGTAATGTCTTTTCATTCACTCATTAACGCTGATGTCTTTTTCCCCTTAGGGCCGGGGTCTGAAAATGCCTGGATGCGGCACGGACCCGAAATGAAAAGGGAATAACCCAACAGGTAAGTCTTGACATGGAGTTTTAGCTTCCCTTTTCCCTTCTTTCTCTCACCTTTGTTCTTGTCTTTTTCTCCCTAGGCGCGGGGGCGCGACTGCGAATCCGGATGGTCGCTGCTGAACATGGAGGCGCCCTGTAAAGGTGAGTAGAATGCGGCGCTGCAGCGATCGATGCGATGTGCTTTTAAAAATAAATGTCTTCCTTTTCAGGATTGTCGGCGAAATGTCTCTGGGATGCAGATTTAGCAGGTGAGGCCTTTTCTTTCTTCTGTTCTCTTGTTCCCTTCCTTTGCAGGTGATTCAGGATGCTGGCAGGTGTGGCAGAAGTCAAGATGCAGGAGCAGACACGGAGAGCGTCCAGCTGCTAGATGCAGAACAACGCGAAGCACGTGTGGCTGATCGGGTGTGGTTTAAATAGCCTTGGAAGAAGTTCCTAGAATGTGTCCTTCCTCCAATCAGGTATGTATCCTTCCCCGACCACGCCCGGGTGGTAAATGAGTCCCACAGGTAAAGTAGTTCCTTTCAGGCCTCAAGGAGGCTGGGGTTCTGCAGCATGGTCTGCATCAGGTAAGTGCACCCAAACACTTTCATAATGAGCCTGGCGCCTATGGCGCCAGGACTGACGTTTTCTATGAGCCTGGCGCCATAGGCGCCAGGATGCTGTCCAAAGGGCCCCTATAAGGGGTTGCTGGGACCTTCCCCGGGGACTTGATGTCCGCTTTCGGGGACGCAGGGCCTGTGCCGGCTCCCCGGGAGCGGGCATCGTGACAGTGGCATAGGATGCGTCCTCCTCCTCTTATGCAGTGGACTTTCCGAAGGTCCTGGCTCCGGTTCCGCCGTCGGGTCTGGCTCAGGTACCTCCGTTGGGGGGAGGGGCAACCTTGTCCTTATCTCCGAACATAAGGACTGAATCGCTGACAAAATGGCTGCCGAAGTGTCCTGCGGCGCCGGAAACGACGGGCGCGAGGGCTCTTGAGGAGCCTTGTCGGCGACCCTGTCGCTCTCGTCGTCGCCCTCGTCGGGATCCCTCCCGATGGGCTGGGCCTCTTGCATGACTTCGATGAGCTCTTCTTCAGAGGTCGTGTCCGTATCCACGATGGCCACCAACCCCTACCCCACCTTTTCCAACGAGGACTTTGTGGGAGTCTTCTCAAAGGGCCTGAAAGACGACTCCCTCTGCGGTGGCAGGGAGACTCTGGGTCCTGAGGGCGCCTCCACTGGTGTAGCCTCCACAGGCTGAGCCAGGGCCGCAGCGACATCCTCAATCGAGGTCTTAGCATGGTGAATTAAGGCTATCTTCACCTTCTGGACGCCTGGGGTCTTCACCTTGGGGGGAGGGTCCGAGCCTCGCTCCCCCTCTGCCGGCATCTTCGAGATCGACCAGGGCCTCTCCAGAAGCTTCGCCGGGTTCTCGGACTTCCTCTTACCCGAGCCAGAGCGTTGGCTCGTGGTTGATGGTGCCGGGGAGGGTGCGCCCTGCCTGGCAGCCAAGGAGCCCGACCATTCGGCGCTCCCAGTGCCCGCGGACTCACAGTGCTTAGCCTTTTGTTGGACCCGTCGCCGGGGCGCCCTCACAGGACTTAGAAGACCGCTCGGACTTCTTTTTCTTCTTCTCGCCTGACGGGCTCTTCCCTTCCAGCCAGGTGGCGAGACGGAGGTGGCGATCATTCATGGTCCGTTCCGACATGTTCCCACAAAACGCGCAGTCCTTCTCCTTGTGCGTCTTGTCCTCATGGAGACAGTAGAGGCATAACGAATGCTCGTCCTCCTTGAAAACATTCTGAAGCTGGCATCCAGGGCAGGTCCTGAACAGCTTCCCGAGCATCGAGCTTCCTTTCTCCTGGGCCATGTCCGGGTGGCCTCGGAACTTCTGGAATCCTCCAAAAGCGTAACTTGACGAAATCTTCACCCTTGAGGGGCGTAGAAAACTCCGAAACGGATCCCCGTTGTTCGGATGTAGAGCGGTGGAGCTTGAGGCTCTATTTAACCGACAAATGAGATAAATCTCCTGAAAAAAGCGCGAAAACGCAGCAAAAACTCAAGAGCTAAACACGAGGACTCACAACACTGGAGCGTGCGGTAAAAATCTGAGGATGGCTGGCAGAGGCGGGGCTTAGGGAGAGGGCAGTCATTGGTTGGGGGCAGTATGACCAAGAGATCAGTGATTGGTTACTACTAAGAAAGACAGATCAGAAACAAAACTGATACTGATTTTTTTCTATACCGAGGATTCCCGGCCTGACGACGGTGAATATTCATGAGCATGTGAATCCATGCCAGACCCCATGCTGGAGAATGTGGTAGTAAGGCTGATGACAGCCTAGAAAAACTACAGACCTCAAAGGCGGCAGCTAAATCCCTTAGTGCTTCCATGCAACAGCCTCAGAAACCCTATTTGGGTTCATTTTGCTGGAGGGGTCGTCCTTTTCTATACTACTCTTCTGTTAGTAGAAGAAGAGGACAGGCTTTTCAAAGGGGCAAAAGGAATGTAACTCGTGGTGGACGAGGAAAGACTACAAAGCCATCTTCAGGAACAGCATCTATGTCCTCAGCTGCTCCTGCAGCCACCTCCAAATCACTCTGAGGTCTTATCATACAAAACACCAGTGGGAGGCAGAATCTCTCAGCATCTGAAAGAATGGCGGGGCATTACTTCAGATGCTTGGGCACTGGAAACAGTAGCTCAAGGTTACTGTCTTCCCTTCCTAAAAAGGCCTCACGATCATCCACCGGGAGCCAGCTCTACCAAAATTCCAAACCCGCTCCTTTTGCAGGAAATTTTAAGCCTGCTAGAGAAAGGTGCAATAGAACATGTACCTGTAGCGGAGAGGAACAAGGGTTGGTACTCCCCTTATTTTCTCATCCCAAAGAAGGACGGAGGATTGAGACCCATCTTGGACTTAAGAAACTTGAACAAGTTCCTCAGGAAGGACAAGTTCAAGATGGTAACCCTTTCTCAGATCCTTCAGGCTCTCCAACTCCAAGACTGGTTGGTATCATTGGACCTTCAGGATGCTTATTTTCATGTGCCAGTCCATCCCAAGCACAGAAAATACCCGAGGTTCGCAGTTGGTGGTTCTCACTATTAGTTTCGAGTTCTGCCATTCAGGCTGACCTCCGCTCTAAGGGTTTTCACCAAGCTGATGGCGGTAGTGGAGCGAGTCTCAGGAGAGGAGGGATTCACGTCTACCCCTACCTGGACGACTGGTTGATCAGAGCACGTTCTCCCGAACAAGCTCAGGAACATCTGTCAATCACCTGCCACTTCCCCCACAACCTGGGTTTCTCCCTCAATTTCAAGAAGTCCCACATGATACCATCCCAAAAACACCAGTTTATTGGAGCAGTCTTGGACACTTCCTCAGGCAAAGCCTCGCCGCCCGAGGTAAGAGCTCTCCACATCCAGCAAATGGTAACAAAATTCCAGAATGCCCAGCATCTACCGGCCTTCGATTTTCTGAGGTTTCTCAGCCTCATGGCATCCTGCATTTTTCTGGTGCCAGAGGCTAGACTAAGAATGAGATCCCTCCAATGGGCCCTCAGAACTCAGTGGTCCTAATTCTCAGGGAGTATGTCAGATCTTCTGCAAGTCCGGAGAGCAGTTGCTCAAGATCTACTATGGTGGGCTTGCAACGACAACATCCTCAAGGGACAATCTTTTTGGCAACCATGGCCGGAAGATAACAGTAGTAACGGACGCCTCACTCATGGGGTGGGGAGCTCACACCAACGATCTGACAATCAGCGGACGTTGGTCTCTATCGGAGTCCAAACTACGCATCAACCTATTAGAGCTGAGGGCAATCAGACTAGCGCTGAAGGCCTTCCTGCCCCCTGTACAGGGAAAGAATGTCCTGATAATGACAGACAACACAGTGGCCATGTACTACCTCAACAAAAGAGGAGGCGTAGGATCACTACCGCTGTGCAGAAAAGCAATGCAGCTCTGGTTCTAGGCAATACGAGAGAGAATCTCTCTGCCGGCAGTTCACCTAACCGGAGAGCAGAACACGGTGGCAGACGCACTGAGCAGGCAGAGCACATTCTCCCACGAGTGGGAGATAGCTCAGGAAGTCCTTCTGTAGATCTTCGCCCTTTGGGGAACCCCTCAAGTGAATATGTTCGTGACCACGGTAAACCGGAAGTGCGATCCGTATTGCTCAAGGGAATTCCCCCCGAGAGGCGCTCTAGGAGACGTGTTTGTGGTGGACTGGGATTTCCCCCTACTGTACGCATTTCCTCCAGTCCCCGTGATTCCTCAAATAATCAGGAGGTTGAGAAAGTTCAGGAAAGCCATGATCCTAATTGCCTCGGATTGGGCCAGGAGGACATGGTACCCGGACCTTCTGGTCATGTCCATCTGCCCTCCAATACGTCTTCCGCAAAGAGAGGATCTTCTCTCGCAAGAGGAAGGTCGGGTTCTCCATCCAGAGGTCAAGACACTCAATCTTCACGCATGGTTTCTGAGAGGTTGAGATACAAGTATTGGGATCTTCCGGATGACGTAATGGAGATTTTGCTTTCGGCCAGCAACGAAAATCCTTGTACCGGTGTTGTTGGAACAAGTTCAGTAACTGGTGCAGGGATAAGGATGTGGACCCTTTTCAATGTGGCACCCCAATGGTGTTTTCTTTCCTGTTACATCTAGCCAATCTGGGGCTCCAGATCAGAACAATTAAAGGATATCTTGCTGCACTGTCCATTTTTAAGCGCTCCTCGGAAGAGGTTTCTTACTTTAAAATTCTATTAATCATTCAGTTCCTGAAAGGACTTACCAATGCATATCCACCAATACTGTTTCATGTTCCAACTTGGGATTTAAACCTAGTTCTTAAATTCCTAACTTGTATACCATTTGAGCCTCTGCACTCCTGTTCATTGAGGCTTTTAACACTAAAAACTGTCCTCCTTGTGGCATTAACATCAGCCCGCAGGGTTAGTGAACTACAGGCTCTCTCATGTAAACCTCCATATACCATCTTTTACAAGGACAATGTAGTTCTTAAGGTTAATATAACACACAAAACAGAGTAAGGAACAAAAAGCTTCACCAGAGCTATTTATTATATTGTGCAATTAATGCGACCCTAACTCTTGCCCTACAGGGAATACACTATGCTAACCCTGCATGATGTTTCTAACCCTCAAAAGCACTAATGCGCCGGCTACCAGCAGGAAATGCATGGGGACTATTCGTGCCCTATGTCGAAACAATGAAAAAACCTATTCACAATGAACTACCACAGTAAATTTTATACATACACATTTCATACAGCTATGGGTCATTAGCCAAAACAATTAAAATCAAAGCAGTTACGGGAAAACCATTTCCCGGCTGCACCCTTGGATGAAACAGACAGGTCACGTGGGACTCTGCGTCACACACTGACAATTTAATTGCCCTCCGTGAGGTGTGCCTGGTTGATCCAGGAGTAATTTCTAAAACATTTTGTAAAAGTATAAGTGTCGCACAGATTCTCAGCACAATATGCACTCTATATTCAGCTCTTTTTTACAGGTGCATGAACCATTCTCATGTGCGGGAATACATGACAACTCTATAAAAGAAAACATAAATTCTCTGAAAATAATTCAAACAATTTTTGTCTAAAAGTGCATAAGTCCACTTGTGTCACTCTAAATGAGGTGACATCTGTATGTCTGGTCGACCGGTTTCAATGATGTCTTGCGTATATCATATTCTTCAGGACCCATTATTGCTTCTTTTGACCCAATCAGCAAGCCCCGTAGGGGCGGGATCGCGACATATCCTGTGGGTAAAATGGGAGAATGTCAAAATGACTTCTCTCATATATGGGAAAAAGCATACAGCATTTCTTAATGGCTCTTATTGATGGAATGAAGTAATTTTGCTTTCCAATGTACTGAACAAGTCACTTTGTGACATTAAAAAAGAGGCTATCTTCCCCCTGTCCCATCACCATTGAGTGCATGACATTATGTCTAACCTGACAAAATCGTACCTGTCCAACTATTTGGATGTGCGAAGAAGAGGCACATTCGATTTCTGTAGTGTTGCCACTTTCAGATAGTCAAGTTGGGACGCCTAAAATGGTGCTTAATCTGCAACATAAGAACACTCATGTTGCATTATCTGTGTCTATAATCCCAAAGTATCACATCACATTGTCCTCAAATATATTGTCCCCGCAGTTGTAAAACTATTTATTTACCTTGCCACTCATAAACATCCCTTCGATGAGGTGAGCTTCTTGTAGTCTCGCAAACTTATTCGTGATGCTTTTGAAGGGGTCCTGCAAAAAAGGGGATTGCAGAGCCTTAATCGCAATGGATCTTTTCTTCAATGTTTTATGTTTATCTATATTAAGTGGAAGAGACCAAATGGCCGGTGCAGTCGCCAAGGGTGGCCCGCTCGTTTATAGCTCCTAGTGGTCATGCCCCCACACAGCCCCATCATGTGCGCTTGTTAAACCTAACTGCTCACATCGAACCCAATAGTGCAATCTTATTTTAAAAGTGGCACCAAGAACCCATTTCCATTTCATCGATAGTGGGAGCATGCACATAATCTAATTAGCATGTCCCGGTCATTCTTACTTGTTGGGTTCTCGTTTTCCCTTCACACTTTCTTCCGTCTCGTTACTTCGCGGTAGACGCGAATGGCGTTCCTCGCAGTGGACGCTAGTGAACTACTCCGCGTCTTCTGTCAGCACTGACAAAGAAGGATGGTCTTGTCAGCGGCCAATGGAAGACCATGGCGGGATCACATGTCCCGGTGGCCATTTTAGGTCGGGAAACATAGCGTGTTCCCGCAGCCATATCGGGGATAAGAAGCACGTAAGGGAAAGGCCAATTCTCATAAGAATTCTCACGTGAATCCACTGGCACCAATGCTGTATTCAAATGACGGATATCCCAAACAGTCAAGGACTCATTAGTTCTCCCTATACACAATGTTCGAATTCCGTAAGAACCCATTTAATGCATGAGTGGACTTCATGCAAAGAATGGGGGGTAGTGGGGGGCAACGGAGGCGGGGAAAAAGGAATGGAAAAAGGGGGGGATGACATAATGGGTGGAAGCCCGAAATTCTGGTTGAACGGCAAATGTATGGCCCCAGCTTGTTACTAGATCTATAGAGGCACCTAAAGGGCAAGAAGGCAGGGAAAGAGAAGGGGGAAGGGGGAAAGGAGAAATCACCCATTTTATGGGGCAAAATGGAGAAACAAGATGAATAGAACTGTAGTATTCCACCTACTTCATCAAGGCCAGTGTATTCCACTGTATTTCTTCATTGAGCCCGTGTCTGACTGTGTCCAGACAAAAAATCCACTGTTGTTCCTTCTTTAGGAGTATATCATGAAAATTGCCCCCTCTGCGGGGTGGCCATACTTTCTCCAGAATTGTCCATTTGAAATCATTCTCTGTGTGATGTTCTGCATTGAAATGGACCACAAGTGGTGCAGTGATTTTTTTGGTCCTTATACAGGACTTATGTTCGATAAGGCGTGTTCTGATTGGGCGAGTTGTCATCCCAATATATTTTAGATTGCACGGGCAGCTAATCAAGTAGATGACATCTCGACTATTGCAATTTGTTAAATGCCTCTGCATCCATGGTGTCTTCCACCCTATGTCAACGGATACCCTTCTTGTTGTCTGTTTACACATGCTACACATCCCACATGGGGTGTGTCCCACCGCGGTGGGTACATTCCAGAGAGTGTTAGTATTTCCACCACGCTTTGGGTCTGTCAAAGTATGGACCAGACTGTCCCGGATGTTCCTTCTCCGTTTGATCGCAAAGGTGGGCAATGACAATTCCAATTTGCCGGTATTTAAGATAGGCCACAGTCTCTTGATTTCTCTTTTCAGAGTGTTGAAGATTGGAGAATAACTTAGGACTGCCACAATAGACGTCCCTTGGACGGGTTTCCCGTGTTGTTGCAAGGTAGTAGTCCGTGGTATGTTCCTTGCCCGTTTCTGGGTATCTTTGACAATTTTTTTGGGATATCCTCTTCGAAGAAGTTGAGATTTTAGCTCTCCCGATTGTTGTTGATAATCGGCAACTTTCGTACAGGTTCGCCTATAACGTAAAAATTGCCCAAAAGGCAGGTTATCCCGTAAAGCGCGTGGATGATAACTTCCATAATTTAGTAGTGCATTGCGGTCAGTAGATTTTTTGTAGTCCTTGGAGACTAAACCACCGTCTTCTGTTAACACTTGAAGATCCAAGAAGTGTGTTTCCGTTTTACTACTGTCCAAAGTAAAATTCAAGAAGGGGTTTTGTTCATTGATCCATTGATGGAACTCCTGTAATGTCGTCTCATCTCCCTCAAAGATGATAAAAATATCGTCAATATACCTCCGCCACACTTTGATGTTGTTCAGAAATGGATTGGTGGCGGCGTAGATGATTTCTTTCTCGAAGTGGTCTACATAAAGATTCGACAAACTTGGGGCAAATGTGGCCCCCATTGCTGTTCCAGAGATTTGTTGATAGAATTGTTCATTACAAAGGAAGACATTTTTGGTCAGTGCTATTTCTGTGAGGGCTGTGATAAATTCAACGTGGCCCCTCCTGAGGTTATCTTTGTGTAGAAGATGCTGTCTAACCATATCAGTCGTCTCCAATACTCGTATACAAGGATTCCACATCCATGGTTACCAGCCACTGATTGGTGCTGTCAAAAGGCAAGTTGTCGATAAGGACAAGCATTGCCGTGGAGTCCTTGACATACGAGGTCATCTTCGGTATGTCGTCCCACAGGAACAAGTCCACATATTGGGACAACGGTTCCAAAATCGATAGTATTCCTGATACAATGGGTCTCCCAGGGATCGGGGAGATACCCTTGTGAACCTTAGGTAAGGCGTAAAACGCGGGAATTCTTGGATGAGGCTGTGTGAGAAAGGCGGCTTCTTTACTGGTCACTAATTCTTCTGCTAATGCTTCTTCAACCAGGGGTGCAACTAGATTACAGATGGCTTGCGTAGGGTCTCCTGGCAGTTTACGGTAACTTCTGCCATCTTTCAAAAGATTGTCAACCATGATCCCGTAGTCTTCCTGGTTCATAATCACCGTCCCTCCACCCTTATCAGCTGGCTTTATTATGATGGCATCATTCTTAGCCAGATCATTCAATGTTAGCAATTGCTCCTTAGTGCAGTTGTTATTAATGAATGGCATTAATAACAACTTTGTTCTAGTACCTCTAATTTTTTCATTAGAGCTTGCTCGAAGGTTATTGACTCGGGTGTGTTATTATATGATGGTGGAATGAACTTTGACGGAGGCCGGAGTCCAGTATCTTCAGCCAATTGTAGATCTTCATGATCTGAAAAGAATTGTTTCAACCGGATTTTCCGCATGAGCTGCGTGAGCTCTATGCGGGTCTGGAACTGGTCATACCTGGCAGTTGGAATAAAAGATAGACCCTTCTGTAGTATTTGTTCTTCAGCAGCAGTTAGTTGGTGTCGTGAAAAATTCATAATTAGGGAAGCGCTGGCTGTGGAAAGTTCTGCCCCCTGTTGCTCCGCGTCACCCTCGGTGAAAACATCTGCCACCTGGGCCTGCCTCTGTTGCCCCCGCGTGGGCCTAAAAAATGGGGTGCTTGTTGTGGTGGTTGCATGAAACCCCCTCCATAATTTCCCTGAAAACCTTGTGGATTAAAGTCTACCTGGTGTCTTTGGCGACCTTGGCCTCTATTGCCCTGTCCCTGGGAACCGTTGTTGGTGGACCCATTGCTGGAATTGTTGGAGGAGGCGGAGCTGTTATTTCTCTGGTTCCTATATCCGCCTGGTGGATTAGCTAAATAAGCATTCCGTCTTGCCAATTTGGCCTCTGGTGTATAGTACTCCTCAGTTGTGTAGGGATATACTTTTGCATGTTCAAATGCTGAAAGGTCTTTTTTCAGCTTAAGGATTTTCCTTGTCATATTCATTCCTTTGAATTCTTTAAGGGAGGCATCTAATGCGGCCAACCTAGTCTTGAAGGACTCAATGTCAACCAAATCTTTGATTGCGGAAAGTTTAGTTTCCAGATCTTTCACCAGGTTATCTGCGATGGATTTTGCAGTATTGATTATGAAGATGAGCCAGTCACGTGTACATTTATTTGAAATAAATGACCAGTCCTTACAGAACTGGAAATGTTCCAAAAAGATCTGTGGTTCGATCCTGATAATAAGGCCATTTGGGGCTGCATGCGCCCGAAGGTACTCAGTCATAAGGGCCCCATGTAATTCGGCCCTTATTATCTTTTTCCTCAGGATCTCAACCTCATTCCATTCATCTGAGTCTGTATTTCTCTGTCCTGGTACATTTAATCCCAGGAGGGATGGGTTAGCTAATATCCCTTCGACCAGGTCTTCTGCGTAAGCAAGATAATTCATATCAGCCATCCTTGGATGTTTTGATGGTGTTCAAAAGTATTCAAGAAGGCGAAAGGTGTCAATCTCACAAGAAGGGTGTGGGTAAAAAAAGCCTCTAAGTTCTTTAAGAACAGATATTTCACAGGACTGAGACCCAGCTCGTCCTGTATCTACTTGTATGATTCTAATCCCAGCAATGAAACCATTGCACGAAGAAAAGGGAAAGAGTTAGGGTCGCATTAATTGCACAATATAATAAATAGCTCTGGTGAAGCTTTTTGTTCCTTACTCTGTTTTGTGTGTTATAGTATTTCTCTGGTAACAGAAAGGACACATACCCGCTGTTTGAGGTAATGTGTATTTGAGGAAAATCCCTGTGTGTTAGTTGTTCTTAAGGTTAAGCCATCTTTCTTATCGATAGTATTTTCTGACTTCCATTTGTCACAAAAAATATTTTACCGACATTCTATCCTCCTCCTCATTTGGGTAAAGAAGAGGAGAGATTGCATAGACTGGACCCCAAGAGGGCCCTCAGTTTTTACATTTCAATAATGTCAAAATTACGTCAAGATGACCAACTCTTTGTGGGTTACACAGGTCATAAATTCGGGTTAGCAGTGACAAAACAAACTATATCCCACTGGATCATTCTGGCTATATTGGAATGCTATAGATTAGCAGGAAAAGACCCACCGGATGGGCTACGAGCTCATTCCACTAGGGGAATGGATACTTGTGCAGCTCTAAAGAGGGGAGTCCCTGCCAAAGACATTTCTCGGCTGCAACACGGGCATGAATGCACACCTTCATCAAACATTACTGCTTAGATGCCTCCGCCTCCAATGAAGGTTTATTTGCCAGGGTGGTACTTCATTCCGTCCATGAAAACAAGAACTAGCACTCCCACCTCCAATTTGATCACTGCTATGGGAGTCTATCACAAGATGAGGAATACGTGGGAGGACACAATCCATTCGAAGAACAAGTTACTTACCAACTGTAATGTTCTTTCGACTGGATGTTCCTCCCACGTATTCCTCATCGACCCTCCCAGCCTACCCCGCAGTACAGTTTACGTTTTCTTACACTTTCCTCTCACAATGGGCCTATCAGTCACAGCATACGCCTGGATGTTCCACGAGTATTTCCTCGAAAAAACAGAACTGAAGCCAACGGGCACGGCTCGAGCTATTTGGACCAGCAGTGACGTCGACACGGAACGGAGCCCGTCGAGGGACAATCGATGCCACGACCTCAAGCACAGCGCCCTCTGCCGACATTTTTTTCCCAAAGCAGCAAAGCTATCCCCCAAATCCTTTGTGACCTAATTTCAAAGAGTTAAAACATGTTTATTTGGAGAGGGTGGAGAGCAAGAATTTCATAACAAACTCTTGACCTCCCCAAAGCACAAGGCAGTCACGCCCTTCCCGAACTTGCCTTATACTACACGGCGGAAAAAATGTGCATTGCATTTGAAAACAATGGCAACCCAGTTAAACAGTGGGTGAGCTTGAGGACCTATGGATTGCTCCCTTCATGTATGATTCTGGTTGTGGATCCTGAAGCAACACATTCATAGACAGGTAGCAAATCATCCTATCCCACATCTCTTTTAAGGTTTCCAAAGGAAATCCGTAATGAATCAATTTTTGACTTATCCTACACTCTTGTCCTTCGCATGGCTGCATCTTCACTGCCCATCCACTGTATGAAACACAAAAGGATTTAGGAAACTTGTAATACAGAGATTGAAAAGAGCCTTTCACCTATGCAAGGAATATGACAAACATTCTAATTAACTCCTTAACAACTGTAAGGGAAGCATGGCATCACAAGTATGACACTGACAAAAGAGGTACACATTTCAAAACCTTTATTCTATTCTTGGGGTTTGGAAAAACTCAGACTTTACCCTATAACTATGATGGGAATAGTCTCTACCATCAAATAAGAAGGGAAACACAGTCCTAGTCAGTTTATGTCAAATCAAAATGGCCTATACTAACACAACCTAATGCCTGCCCTAGCTCTTGTACAAAAAATGGTGTAAAGGGAAATGTGTATACAAAGGAAAGTCGTGTTGGACAGCACGGAGTAAGGCGGACCCCGTAAGCAAAATGACACACTCTGGCTCAGGTTATCAAAAAAAGGTAGTTCAGGCCCGCTCGGCCTTTCACGCTAAATTCACTTCTTTCAGTTTCCAAAAGTTCTTTGACAGTTCAAGAAAGGTTCACATAGGTCTCCCTCAGTCGGGCTCGGACCTCGCAATCACAGCACTTGCAGCGGTTCCCTTCCCCAAGCTTTATCCACATTAGTTAGCGGTTCCCGTCCGCCATCTTATTTCATATTCCAGGTCTCCCTTGGTCAGGCTCAGACATTTCCTGGATGTTGAAGACTTTCGAATGTACAAGGCTTTTTCCATAGACCTCTGCAGGATCACTCCGACTTTCACTTTTATCTCTCCCTTATGGTATTTGCCCCAGTGTCTCTTATTCTAAGTAGTTGCATAACACAATCCACAAAGTTCAAAGAGATCTTTTCTCTTAAAGCAATCACCCTTTAAACTTACCCTTTTGATGGGGTTAATGTTGACCATTGCACATTTCAATGTTCGTTTACTTTGTCGCTTGTTAACAAGACATTACACATTTCGCTGAGACTTTTGAGTGGGCTACTTCCTTTCGCCAGACCACTCCGCTACTCTGCATCACTGCCTTCACAGTTATCGGGATCTTTAAAGTTCACTACTAATTTGCTTTCTTTTGCGTCTCATCGCACGTGCGCAACCTTCAATTGTAAGATACACTGCTGCAGCTTCATTCTTTCCTTGACGCAAACCAGCCTTTCATGTCTTTCACTAACTCAACGGTTGTGTGCATTCCTTTCTTTTCTCTGTGGCTATGATTCACGAGTCAATGTTGATACCGGAGGCTTTGTCTTGCCTCCCCAAGTCTGCTCTTCACCGGGAGGGTTGCTGGCGTTCTTGAAAAACAAAGCAGGCTTCTTCTCGTCGGTAATTTGGCTTTCTCTGTGTATCCTTAACAATTTCCCAGAGGCACCAACCTCCTGCAGGGATTTTCGGGGTCTCTCCATCCCTCTCTCTAGTCCCTCGATCAGTCGCCCTGCTCCAGTGAGTTCGCCTTCGGCCCGGAAGATCTACTCCTCCTCATGACTCACCTTGCTTAGAGTGTGTCTCTATATTCCACCTTTAATCCATTTGGGGGAGCTACTGGGTATCAGATATTTGTGATTAAGATCAAGTGTCTGACTTTGCCTGACCTGATTAATGGGACATGTCCAATGAGATATGTAAAGCTTAGCCTCTATACTCTCAGTGGTCCTCTTCCTTGGCCCAGTGTTTGTGCAGAAAGGGGCGAGGGGAGTCGGGACATTGAAGAATCCTAAAAAATAGGATGCGGTATGGGCATGTGAAAGGGGGGAATACCGCGTCTCACCATCGGTCATCTCACCCCCCCACTCCCTGAAGATCCCTCACCCAGGTGATCCTGCGGCACTGGTCCACCCCCAGGGTCTGGATCCAAAGGCGATGGCTGTGCCCTGGCCACCTGAGAGAGAGATCCCTGGGGACTAGCAAGTGAGACACCCTTTGGTTTCTCACACAACCCCATTCAAATATTAATATGCATGTAACGGGCCTGTTTTTTCAGGAAACTTGCTTTTTTGGCATTTTGTTAATAACATATCAATGAATATCCTGACAAACCAAACTATTCTTACCAATCTCCCAACACAGTTTTTTGTGTTCAGGATCGACATTTTGCATCCAGAACTGAGATGTTAAGCAGTGCCCAGATACTTTTCTTTTGTTTTGTTTATCAAGGCCTTTTCACCTTTCCTTTGCCCCGGTACCCCCTTAAGTTTGTGATATTGCTGTCCAGGGTCCACAGACATGGAATAAAGTACTCAACTGCAACTCCTGTTTTCCAGCATTGGAATCTTTCATAGATTCACGTGCCATTTGAATATTCCACATTGTCGGGATGGGAATCCTTGGTAATGGTAAGGCAGTTTAAATAGAAATTTGAAACTACAGCCACTTTTGTGTTCTCTTAGAGTCGTTTCGGGTGATACTGCCCCACAGCAAATAGGCAAAGACTCCCTTATCTCCACCCCTGGAGGCCATCTTCAGATGTAGTATATCGCACGTGAATGTGGCAATATGAGACAAGAAGAGTCATAACCCGTGTAGGCGGGAGGGCCGCATGTGAATCGATGAAAGATCCAATGCTGGAGAAAAGGAGTTACTGGTTAGTGACTTATTACTTCTCCAGCATTGGATCTTTCATAGATTCCCATGCTGTTTGAATAGATTATAAAGCAGCAGATACATAAGCATACAATGCAAAAAATGTGTGCAGGTCAGTCTCCCCTTCAGGAAAAGTTCACCTTACATAAACAGATGGCAAAGCGTAACTTGTCCGACCCTGGACTCCTCCCTAGCTAGAATTTTGTCATGGCACCACTGGGGCTTCCGGCTTGGGGGAACCTGCTTGTGAATGCACAGCACTTGGCGAGCTCCCTGGTGTTGAATAGGTCCATTTCTGGAAAACTAACGTCTGACAGATGAGGAGCGAAGAAGTTCCCTACCCAGGATGTTGTTGGATGTTGGCAAACAAATTGTTGATGCCTGGTAGATGAAAGGGGGGGGGGGAAACACCCTGTGGGAAAGGGCCTATTGCCAGAGGGACTGTGCTTCTGCTGAGAGGAGAGGTGATCAGGTACCGTCTTGTTTCCATAAGTAAAGCATGGTGGTGGTATAGTCGGGGAACACCCGAACCACCTTCCCTGAAGATGGTGGTGAAAGGACTTCAGAGCCCAGAACACATCTCTCAGTTCGAGAATGTTGATGTGCAGCAATTTGTCACATAGAGACCACAGGCCTCTGACATGATGGCTGCTGGTGTGCGCTCCACAGCCTTACAATTTAGCTGTGACCGTGAGCTAGTCCCATTTGCCCAAGATTTGGTTCCGATGGGCATCCAAGAATTCTTAGAGAGGTCTCATGCGAAGCCAGCACTGCTGTATCAAGGGGATGCAGGAGGACATCATCCCAATGAGAGATTTCAATGAGCAGACTGACGCTGTCTGCTTCCATGAGAGCAAGGTAGTACTTTGTTAGGATGGCTGTCACCCTGTCCGATGAATGGGTAGCAATGCAGCATACTGTGTCCAGTTGTGCCCCTAGGAATAGCCTCTGCTGGGAAGGAGAGAAGCAGGACTCGCTGTAATTCACTGAGAAGCCTAGAGAAGATAAACAGTGCATCATCATTGCGGTGTGACGTATGCTCTGAGGAAGGGAAGGAGCCCTGTTCAATTGTCAAGGTATGCGTAGACATAGATGCCAACCTGATGACGGTGGGCCCCCACAAGGGCCAGGCATTTGGTTAAAATCCTTGTGGCGGAAGGGCAATGCACTGAACTGATCATGCCAGCCTGCTACTGTGAACCGGAGGAACTTCCTGTGGTGCAGATGGATTGGAACGCGGAAGTGTGCATCCTCCAAGTACAGTGAGGACAGGAAATCTCCCTGCGGAAGTTGAGTGAGGATGTATTGAAATGTAATCAAGTCTGTGAAAGGATGAATTTGTTCAATGGACGAAAGTCTAGAATTGGTTTCCAACAGTCTGACTTCTTTTCTCCCAGGAAGTACCTGGAATAGACGCAGTGGCTCCACTGGGCGTGGGGAATGTGTTCTATGGCTCCCTTGGAGAGGAGGGCACAGACTTTGCATTGAAGAATTGAAAGAGGATGTTTCACCTTTCTGGTTGGAGGGATGTTGGGTGGTTGGCTTTGAAATTCCATGGTGTGTTCATGCTAGTCTATAGACAGTACCCATTTGTCCGTGGTGATGTCAGACCACTCGGTGAGGAAGTGGGAAAGGCAACCTCCCACAGGAGTGTGGAAGTGGAGGAGCAGACATGCAGTTTGGTCAGTCCTGCTAAGCTGGTTGACCCCTCGTTTGGGAGGAGCGGCATCACCACTCTTTGCCCCTGTAGGACTAGGATGTGCTCCTGTAGGTGTCTCCGGATTGGTTACACGCTGGATCTAAAAGACAGACCGATAAGACTGCCCATAGAACCTGTTGGATCTTGAAAACCAGGACTTTCCTGAACGAAAGGACTGCCGGTTTTGCTGTTGGGTACCTAAAGACCAGGCAAGGACAGTTTTAATGGCCCACAGAGTGTCAAAACGCATATCCAGGATCTTAGCTTGCACTTCCGGCCAGAGGTTGCTAGCCTTCAAATATCCCTGTCCATGCAGTACCACACTGTTGCCCCATTTGTTGAAAACCGTGTCAGCATTGCTCACTGTAACCGAGACAGCATTGTCGGAAATGGACTCACTCTCATGAAGAAGTTTAAAAGCCTCCCCCTCCTTGTCGTCCGACAAGAAATACAGAATATTCCTTGTGTCCTTTTCTTGTGTTCTTTTTTTTACGGTGCGCAGAGGACTGAAGACGAGCGGAGACTGCCTGCACCCGCCCATATCGTTGCGGCCTCCTGCAGTGTGAATGCCCGTACAGCTGCTGGCTGGAGCTGGCCGTGAGCCGGGACAACACTACTTCTGATAAGAAGGCACGAACAGCAGGAGAGCTGTGGGCCTCATCTGATCACTGGCAGCACCTGCACACCTCATTAAGAGCTGGGCCCTGACGCAGCACCACTGCAGCTCTTGCCGGTATCCGCTGCGCATAACAGTGAGGAGGAACACCATCGCTGTTCTGGGCTAGGAGGTGAGTTGGAGTGCAGCACACTTCACGGCGCTTCTCACCAGCTGAGGTTTGGCCTGGCCCTGCTTTGGCTCTTACTCATCAATACATGTAGCAAAGAGGTGACCATATTCCAGTGATCTGTATACTAGACTTTTAAAAAACAAAATATAATGGACAAGGAGAACATTGTCTTTTCCCTTTTCTGATATGGTGCAATTGCTGTGCTGAGGGGTGGTGTGTGTACCCTGGTGACTGTGCACTTCCCCAGTCATGTCAGGCTGAAAGAAGCAGGGTGTCTGTAGTGTGTGCTCTGGGCCAAACCCCTGGGGTCTCGTGTGTGCTGGTCCCTGCTAAATCCCTGGGGACCACAACAAACAGCAGCAACAACTCCCTGTTGCATCATGACCAGGTGGAAGGGCGGGGGGTACGAAAGCTGGCGCTATGGACATGTTCACAACATCAACCCCTCGTAGAGAGGGTAACGCAGCACCCCATAGCTCACCTAACCCAGAACAGTCAGGGGCTACCCCTCCCTCTGACCTGCAACAAATGCGAGACACTATGACTAAGGGGTTCGCTGCTGTGAATGAAAAATTAAATGACATCACGATAAATGTCACCACCATCAGAGCGCGGCTCGCTAAGGAAGACCAACGGAATAAGCATTGGGGCCACGGAAGACATGATACACAGTCTACAATCGGCAAGGACCACTTTGATGAAAGATATGCAGTATGTTAAGGCCAAATGAAACGACCTTGAGTCTCGCTCCTAGTGGAATAACTTCAGAATAGTCTGGGTCCCGGAGCATGCCCTCACCGGGGGTATGGAGCAGGTGGTGGAGGAGTTGCTTAGGGAATTGTTCAGTGAATCGCAAATGTAACCAGTTGAAAGTGCATATAGCGCTGACCCCAAAGCCAAAACCGGGTGACTTCCCAAGGCCAATAATAGCCAAGATATGAAGCTACCGTGACAGGGACTTACTCCTGAAGCTGGTAAGGGACAATAAAGAACTATGGGTGGGCTCTCAAGTGATCCAGATCTTTTCTGATTATTCTGTGGCGTTGCAGCCGGAGCTTCGTCAGTTCCCGAGCGTCAAAAAGATGCTGCAAGAACGCAATATTTAATATGCAATGCTATTTCCTGCCAGGCTGCATTGCCAATTTCAAGGCAGTCTGTATTTTTTCACAGTCCTGTAAGAGGGCAGTTAAGTTCATCGAGACCAAAATACCTATCTGGCAATTGCGCACTGAGTCCCCGGAGGACTCGCCTACGACCTGAAACCATTGTTCCTTATACTCCGATGGGAAGACAATTATTAAGTATGCCTTGATGGCATTAAGTTGACCTTTCACTGTTATTGTGAAAGATATATTCTATTAGAAACTAGGAGTGCAGTGCCCGGAGTGGCAACGGTACCGCCTTTTGCGATAGAATTCTGGTTGTTTCAATGGGGATTCAGCCTGGTAGTTATGGCTACACAGTTGGGGTTTAGGGTGGATTGGGAGGGCCTGTTTTACACTGCTAGTTTTGGGGATGCCGTACGGGTGGGTGGGAAAATTGGGAGGGTGTAAACTTAAAAAGGCTTGGTGGCAGTGTGAACGATATAGCGGGCTGCACCATGTGGTTTTAGGTTCCGTTGTCAGAGCAACCATGCAACACATGTTGGACAGCTATTGGGATGATCCTGGGCTCAACGAGGATTGCATTTCTGAGCTGGAATGTCTGTGGGCTGGTTAACTGTGTAAAAACCCAGAAAATCATTGCTAAAGCCAATAGGCGGGGTTCTGACATACTCTTTTTACAAGAAACTCATAATGGAGGCAGTTGCTCAATGGGTGGCCCAGTCTTGGGGCGGCAAACAATATTATATGTCATATTCCACCAGGGTGAGGGGGGTGATGATACAGATTCATAAAATGCTTCCATTCTCCTGTCAGGACTGTATTGTAGATGAAAGAGGCAGCTATGTGCTGGTGCATGGACTTCACTGCAAAAGAGAAGTAATTTTGCTGGACTGCTAAGGTCCCAACATCGACGACCCAGATTTTTGTGTTGATTTAATAAACCTCCTGTGTTGATTTCCAGAGGTGGCCCTTGTGTGTGGGTTGTGATTTTAACACTATTATGGACGTGGCAGTAGATAGATCGACCACTGGCCCCCATGACTTGACGAAGGCGGCTCCCTATGCACACCCGCATAGATTCTTTTTTGTTTTTTCCATGTTTTTATTGAAATTTTATAAACGTTATAACAATACTGTTACTACATCATGAGATTATCACATTTTCAAACCTTCCAATGTCCAGTAAAACTCCAACCTCCGCCCCCCCGAAGCCTGTTTATAACATTCCCAGTCCTTCATTGTGGACATACCCACTCTTGCACAATGTTCATCTCGTACAGATTAATCTGAGCATTCGCCCTCGCACTCGCACTCGCGCACAGATATGTGGTTTCTCCCAGATTGTATCCTCCCAAGGGGGGTGGACTGCATCATGCATCCTAGAACTCTCTCAGCTCATTCCCCTCTAATGTTGGTTGTTACTTGGTCCCTGGAGGGATGCCCTAGCCCCCGAGGGTGCTTTAAACTAGGGGCATTGAGGGACCCCGCCTTTGTGCAGGAGCTAGGGGATGGTATCGATGTGTATTTCTTGCAAAATGTGGGGTTGGTTGCGACGGTGGCAGTGTTATGGCAGGCGTTTCAAGCCTTTGTGCGGGGGTGGGTAGCAATGATGATGAAACATGGGACCCTGAGGGAACTTAGGCAGGATATTGCTTCTGTGGAGGCTAGGCTGAAGGAACTCCAGGATTGCTATGCGAGAGATCCTACTCCTGAGGTGCTCTCGGAGTGGAAACATCTGCTGGATAGATTCCGAGATCTTGCTCCGAGGGAGGTAAACTTCTTGGACAGGCCTGGGGATGGCATGCTGGTACGGAGAGACGGATAGACTGGGGTGTTTCCTGGCACAGTTGATCCACCGAGAGGTGGGTAGAGGACTGATCACACATCGATTCTGATGCTGGAACTAGGGTCTGCTCTAAGAAGCGAATAAATGAGGCATTCCGATCCTGTTACGAAATTCAAAACCGGCCCAAGGGTGAAGCACCTGAGGCTAAAATCCGGGAATATCTTGGCCTGATTCCTACTTCTCTATTATCTACTGGGGCTTTGAAATCACTGGAGGCTCATCTATCCGTATAGGAGCTAAAAACAGCAATCAAAGATCTCCCCTCAGGTAAAGCACCCTACCCTTACGGACTAGTTGCAGAGTTCAACATTCTGGTGCCACATTTGCTTCGGATGTGGGAGGCGGCCCTGGATAGAGGACCTCTCCCAAAGATGGTATGTGAGGCGGTAATCACAGTTATGTTGATATCGGGCAAGGAGGCCGGGTCATGTGCATCATATCACCCCCTGTCACTAATCAACGTTGACGCCAAGATAATCGCCAAAGCTATAGCGAACCGACTGCATAATCTGATGCCTTAGCTCATCCATAATGACCAGTCAGGGCTTATACCGGGCAGGGCTACGACATTGAATCTTGGTCGATTTTATAATGTAATGCCGTGGGTACCCCCTGACTCTAACGTGGTAGCAGAAGGCTTTTGAAACTGTATACTGGCCTTATTTATTTGCAGTACTGGAGAATGCTGGGTTCGGGCATTGTTTTATGTCATGGGTGCATCTTCCGTAGAGGGACCTAATAGCGGGAGTCCTCACTAACAGGATATCATCGCCCATTAAGCTGGGAGGCGGCACCCGACAGGGGTTCTGCTGTCTCCTATTTTGCTTGCACTAGTTATAGAACCCCTTGCTGACCTGATTCGATCTCAGCATGCTAAATGTGGGTTACGGCAGGGGGGGCTCGCCGACGGGGATATCTTTGTACGCTGATGATTTCCTCCTCTGCATCACAGACCCGGCTAGGGATCTTGGGTGGTACTTCACACGGTTGAGGACTTTGGTAGGTAATCGGGGTTGCACCTTAACAGGGATAAATCAGATGTTTTCCTGATGGCTACATCCGGGCAGAGGCAGTGGGGAGGGCATGGGCTGCCTGTTGTGAACGCCTCTTTTAGGTACATTATTGTCCATAAAGCGGCAAAGAGACAATAGCTCTGAATTATACAACATACATGCAACTGCTGGGGCCAAAGATGGTATGCTGGGGGAATATTCCGATGTCAATGATGGGCCGCCTCTCAATAATAAAAATGCTGATACTCCAGAAGCTTCTATACATGTTTAACAATATTCCGGTATGGCCGGGCAAGACACTTTCAGGAGTTGCACTCATGATGTTCATCTTTTGTATGGGGTAAGAGAGGGATCTGTATGAGTTGAAAGATATGATTCGGCCGTGGGAGGAAGGAGACCTCAGAGCTCCCCATTTTGAACTGTACTATTTAGTAGCACAAGCGCTCCTGGGAAGATCAAAATAATCTACCGCCACATGGAGCACTTGAGGGCGGCAGTGGGCACAGCTCATTCATGCACTTTAATGTATGGCGCAATATAGGAATCCTGTGGACCTCTAGATCCACTGGGTTCTACAGGGCTGGCATGGGGTAAGCTGAGGCATCTAAAGGTGGTTGAAACATTCTTATGATAGGAGAGCTCCCTTGCAGGGTCATACGGGGATGTCTCCAACGCTGGATCGCTCCATTTCTAAACGTTGGGGTGCATGTATGTGCAGGGCAAATTCATAGACTGGGAGGAACTTAAAAATCATGTTGGTAAGTACCCGGTGTAGAGGCTACATTACTGGCGGATTAGAACTGCGTTTAGGCTGTGGTGGTCGGAGTATCCATGAGAGCCTGAGATCAGCCCTGGGGAATCGTATATCCATGACATCACGATGAGAGGATCTATAAAGGGGGTTTCAGTTCTGTATGATCGCTTGTTAAACTCAATAGTGCATAAGGGCCCATATATCAGAGGGAAATGGGAGAGAGCCTTCAATATGGTATTTACTGATGAACAATGGGCTGCGATGTGTGGGCCGACTGAAAGAATATCCTATAATTCTAAATTTCGGTTGGTTCAGTTCATGGTTCTGAACAGATTGCATTATATCCCTGTAAAGATACAGCAGTTCGGTAACAGTTTTTGGGACAGATGCCCCAGATGCACTGGTGAGGAGGCCAATCTGTTAAATATGTTCTACGCCTGCCCCTCTCCGAGTTCCTATTGGAATCGGGTATGTGACATTTTGACGGAGATGGCAGGCCACACAGAGCCATTCTCTCAAGCGGCCATATTACTGGGCGTCACCGAGCCAATGGCTGAGGTGAAATGCAGGTTCCTCAATTTTGGTGTTTTACTGGCTAAGAGATGCATTTTGTTCCGCTGGAAGCAACCCGTCCCTCCTCAGTACAAGACTAATTAAGTGACCTTACATGGGCTAATGAAATGGAAGAATTGTATCAACATTGGTCTACCCTCTTTCCAGACCCAAGGACATCTGGTCGGACTTTCGCTGTTATTTCTCAGACAATGCAATGTCTGAGTCTGGGTAGTCTCCTGCTGCTGCCATTCCAAAGGTATAATACTATCAATGTAATGTAGGTTGCTATATTGTTTTTTAAAATTACTGTGCTACATATCTTACTATGTTGTCATCAAGCCAATTGAAAATAAGCTTAAAAAAACAAAAATTGCAATGTATGTGCATGTGAATTCTGATGAAAAGAATAAAAGAGAAAAAAATGGTACCGATTAAAGAAGGGAAGGCCTTTTATCCCTTGCACCAACCGGGCATAGGTTAGCAAGGAATCCAATTTAAATGGCCTCTACACTTGCTAAAAAGGAGTTCCGATTGGGTGCACAAAAGCTGATTTGTCCACATATTTGCTAACCACAGCACAAGCCTTTGTTTATGTTACTCTGCAGATGCACTTAATTTCCAGTTTGGTGTGAGCTGACCAAACTTCTAACAGAATACCTAAAAGAGGTTGCTAGTTTAATTGGGATGCTAGTGCACACCTGTTCTGATCTTATTTTGCAGGCTTAGGGAATGTTCCAAGAGAATCTGGAGCTTTCACAATAGGGTAGCTTGCATCCGAGTCCATGCCTACCTCTAATTCTATTAGACACAAACCACCTAGACGTGTAATGAACAAGTTACCTGCCCGAAAACAATATGGAATTAGGCAGTTCGCACACAGGACGGCAGCCAGGCCGTTCTTTTTCGAGGTGGCGGCCCACAAGGCGGTTCCCATGGAGATGGCACGTGTTCCAGAGATGTCGTTCATTACTCCCACACGTTGCTGCGGTCACGTGAGAGGTGGCGCCTTCTAGACGTTATTTAAACTGGCTTCAATAGTGGTTCGGCCCTTCGAATTGAGCTTTTCTTCCTGAAGCTCTGTCCGCCGGTTTTCCGTCCTGTTACTTGGAGTATTAACCAATCTTGACTTCAGGTTTAGCTTCGGTCTTCGGACTGCCCAAGGACAACCTACTGTCTCTGTCCGCTACTTTTGTTTACCTGGTAATTGAACACGGAACCTCCTTCGGATTGAAACTGCACCGCACCGCTCACTGCTACTGACGTCTCGATCTCCGACCATTTAATGGACTCCTCCTGTGTTCCACCCGCTACTTCCTGCTTGTCGGGTTTGCGAACACCGTCTGTTTGATTTCTCACAGCTGCTGACATTCTGCTATTACCTCGGTCTGTGAATTGGATTACTTCTGTCTTCACTCATTATTTCTTTAATCCTCTTGGTCTGCTCCACTAACCATTCCCGGATAAACTGGCTTTAGCATCACTTTGCTAGTTACCTGCAAACCATAAGGGCGTAACACACATAATACCTTGGAAATCTGAGTTCTTGCTCATTCAATGTTCTATAATTGACCCCATTCAGAACAACTGTGAAACAAGATTCTTTTTTGTCCTTTTTGGTATTTGCTTTACACACACATGTAAGGAAACTCCAATTAAGTGCTCTTACTTTCTTTTGGCTTTTCGAACATGCAATGGACAATATTGGACGCTATCCTGAGAACTCATGTGCACCAACCCGTCACTAGTGCGACCCTCGTGCTGTGTGGCTATTAGTCCATTACTAATTTACCCTTCCTTATTATCGTTTATTTTTATTTGCCCTCTTCCTGTTACCTTGGATGTTTGGACTGCCTCATACTTTGTGCCAAGAAGGAAGAAGGTTTTCTGAAGCTACTGTGACATCAGGTGGCTAATTCCCAGGTTAGTTAATACATGTAGGGGAGTGTTTTAGTTACAAAATCAGCACAAGACTAAATAGTTTCTCCTTGTTTTTTCCGCCTGGTGTATTCCTACTGTTTTGTGTTATGTGCCCTTTCCATTGATTCACTCTCCTAGCTGTGCATCATGCATCAGCTAGGGAGGTACATCATTAGGAAGGTCTTTTGCTGCTACTAAAGTTCCGAAGTCTGAGACTAGAAGCGTCAGTTCCATGCCGTATCCTTTTTTCTGTACCTCTGGTGAGTTTGTTTCCTCTGTGTTTACTGTAATATTAAGGTATTCTGACAGAGCTTCACAATTGGAATATCTGTGGGGTGTGAAAACCTTCTTAACAAAATCAAATGTTTTTACCATGCTCATTGGTTGCAGTGTGTTGACAAAATTGTGATAAGAGGATACACTGGTGGTAGGGTTGCACACAGGATCAGGATTGTCTACAGTGTCTTGTTGGTGCATATTTTCTTTGCCCAACTCGCAGCTGCTGCTATTAAATATCTACTGAACTAACCTCACCTAAATTGAAGTCCTGAGTCTGAATTTTCGTTGTTGGTGTGCCCAGGAATCAATCGCCTATCCTAGTCAACTACAGAGTCCCTTATGGCAACAATGGAGCACATGCTTCAGTAGATGTTTTCTGTGCCTTTTTGAGTCTGGACTTCACCTATGCTCCTAGTAGCTCTAATTTGGGATTTCACTCCACTGTCCAATAAACCACTCTTGACATGTCCCCAATTACACATAGACAGTAACGCTGCGTCACCTGACACAAGCAGACTGAATGATAGACATCCTGTAAAGGTCCTGCATTAAGGCACAAGCTGTCCCCTACGTCTCTCGATCATGTGCATTTGCCTGTTCCTTCAGTAATAAATTCTATGGGGATATTTAAATTATATAAACAAGAGACAGCTACTTGTTGCAATTCCCCTTTGGATATTACAGCATGTCTCGCTAGTCCTCATTTTATAATATCTTTAAATCACTTTCACATTTCACCTTCAATTCTAAAATGTATTTTGATGAAAGGGCAGCAACTGCTTTGAGTAGGATGGCAATTGTCTAGTTTAATTCTCTCATCCAACAGATTTTTTTCCATTGCGCAACTAGAAGGTTTTTCAAGGTCTGACTTATCTGTGCATGTTCCAACTGTAAAAGAAACTCACCATAGTGACTACTGTACTACCACTCCATAGCCCCACTTTGTACATACATTGGGGCGCTCCCACTTGCAGAGACAGGGCCCAAGCAATTTTTTCAGCAAGAAGAATAGTGCCCCAAATTAGGTGGTTAGCATAGCTGCACGGGAGTATGCACAGAATCAAGGCCCCCCCCCCCCAGGAAACAGCCTAAGCCTCGACCCCACCAGTCCTTTTCCATCCATCTAGGCTATAACTGGCAAATGTCTAGTTTAGCGGGGAAGGTGGGAGGGCCTATGAAGAAGTGGGGATTACGGACTAGGAGTACAGTACTCAATACATTGAATAACTAGCTTACTCCTACTACCCGTCCCTCCATACATGTGGGAGATTAACAAAAAAACAGAATGGTGGTGAACCTAAAATGACTAACTGAAATCATTTTGCAGTACTGCTTGGCCAAACCTGGTATTGGCTTGAGAAATGGAGACTAAGCAGTAATGCTTACAAAAGCAGAAGGCAAGTCCACGAAGCCGTCCTGGCTTTGTCCTCCCAGGGGACATGCCGCTGGAATGCCCTTGTCCCAACAGCACTGGAGTATGGAAGGTCAGAAGGAGACAGTCGTTTTTGTCATATTCAACAAGTGATTGTAACGCTCACCTGGTATCCACGGGGATGTCACTCAGCCTGTTCTGACCTCTTACGACCTGGAACCCTTCCCTGGAGGCTATTCGACTTGAGACTGGGCCTGAAACACAGGATTGGTAGAGTTTAACTCCCTATTGTCTCTGTGTGCTTGAACCACTTCTTCCCCGGGGCCCAACCCTTCCCTTTGATCCTCAGCTCACCTTGTTTTCTGGGATAGTGTGCTCTCCGTCCTGCTTTCAGCGCAGGGGCGCGTTGATTGATGCAGGCTCGTTGCTGCCTAGTTACTTCAAGGCACTGGCAAGAGTCCGACAGGTAAGTATAATGAGTCTTTTGAACAGTTCTCTAACTTCGTTCCTTTCCTTCCTTAGATGATGGCCGGCGTCCGGGAATGGCGGCGTGCTGCTGAGATGAGAAGCGCTGAAGGTGAGTGAAAGCGCGATGCACCCCTTTCGTATTTGCATTGAACTGAGTTCTTTTTCTGTGTCTTTTAGGTGCCGCAATGTTTTCAGCGTGGATGCCAGTTATGAAGAACAAATGCGGTGGGTAAGCGTGGTATGCGGCGCCTCTAGAAGTTTCCACGCTAACCTGGAGTTTGAGTTTCTTTTCCCTCTTGCAGATGGATGAGAAGTTCCAGAGACAGAGTTCCCCCAGAGCGGCTAAGATTCAGGTACGCGTTTGAAACTCGTACAGTATTTAAAAATAAGCGAAGATTTGCAGAATGCTTACTTATGCCTTTTTTCTGTTCTTTTCCCTTTTCCTTAGGAAGCGGCGTGCCGGGATGGGAATGACACCGCCGAAGATGCCCGCAGAACAGAAGGAGCGATGAATGATGGGCAGAAGCACCGCAAGGTAAGCCTGTTCCTAACAGTGTTCTTGTTCTTGCAGGAGCTGAGCGCAGAAGAAAGATGCAGGCCTACTGGAGACCGATCCGAACACAGTGAGTGTCACGCTGCAGGTGCAGAAAACGCAAAGCATGTTTCTCAGCCTAGGTGTGGCTTAAAAAGTCTCTGGGTATCCCAGGTGTCTCTGGGCTGAACCACAACCAAAAGACTAGACCACACATGCAGTTCTGGGAACCGAAATATGTGGGGGCATCCATCTTGTCCCCATTAATGCACTACAAGTCCAATCCAATCCCCAATGTTATCCTATGGGAGTGAGTGAGTCTGGTGCCACAAGCGCCACGTCTGACTCCAAGTGGGTCTTTGGAGGGATGGAGAGGCCCTTGAGGGCCATGTAGGTGGTCGTGGCCTGGCTCCAACCTGACATCTTGGAGGGCTGGGGACATGAGGGGCAGGAATCATGACAGTGATTTATTGAAATAATTAAAAAGGGACCTATCAATCCATAGTCTATATGTTTCCCTACCTAACAAAACTAACTAATGTGCTCATCATCAGCACTGAAATACAAAAAGTAAACAGTCCGTCCTCTATCTCTAAACAAATCCCTTCTGGCCCTACCACTAAAGAAAGAAATAACAAAAGTTCAAGAGAATGACTCCCTTCTCCTGAATAGGATGTTCAGCCCTAACAGATCATTTTCAAAAAGGTTACCGGCTATCCCTTTCCTTTTAGAGATGAACCTGTTCTCCTTGCAATATCTGCGTGTTCACCCCTTTGAGCTATGTCCTCTTAAAGTGTCTCTACAAATTTCCCAATATCAAAAAAGGGCACCTGGCTAGGCCCGGATTTATCCAGAAGTTATATACTTACAAATTCACAAAATAATCAGGGTGCGAGATCACACAAAATTCCAAAACTGTACTCCTACAGAATGAAAGAAATCAATAGATTTTTGAGGGTCAAACAAGGGGTTTTGTTGGCCCGAAGAGTTTTCAATATACATTTGTTTGCCATACTAAAAGAGCAACAACCAAGGACACTTGTCAATTTACAATTTTGTACATAATACACATGAGTACAGTTCAGTCAAATAGACTGGATGTGAGTGAACATAGAACATGTTTCTCCTTTTTAATCGACGGGATTCAATATACAAATAACAAGTGAGCACAACAACAAAGTTACAGTGAACAAATATCAGTGTTAATAATGGACACTGAGAGGGTGGAACAAACGTCGACACTATTGTGTTTCGGCCAAAAGAATAGAGCTGTTTGGTAGAGCTTGAATGTTGTTGGCCTTCATCAGAACGATACGACTCGTGGCAAAGAAGAGTGTTCTGTAGGTCTCTGTCAAGAGATAATGACAAGAGGTGTGTGGTTCAGAAAGTGTGCGATCTCGGGTTATACTTACTCAGTAACAAAGCTATTAATGCTATGATTAAAAAAAAGTGCGATGTTGTTGGAATAAAACATCACTAAGCTTACCATATGCAATACTTTGCTACGGTGCAGGGCTCGTGAGTTGTTCTCCTGTTGCGAATGTAGGAGAAGGAACAAGTTACTTACCTGTAACTGTTGTTCTCCAGCATGGGTCTGGCATGGATTCACATGCTCATGAATATTCCCCGTCGTCAGGCTGGGAATCCTCGGTAAAGAAAAAAACAGTATCAGTTTTGTTTCTGATCTGTCTTTCGTAGTAGTAACCAATCACTGATCTATGCGTCATACTGACCACAGCCAATGACTGCCCTCTACCTAAGCCCCGCCTCTGGCAGCCATCTTCAGATTTGGTAGCACGTGAAGTGGCAGTATGACCAAGTGAAGAGCCGCAGAGGGGTAAGCAGGAGGGTTCGCATGTGAATCCATGCCAGACCCATGCTGGAGAACAACAGTTACAGGTAAGTAACGTATTCCTTCTCCAGCATGGGGTCTGGCATGGATTCACATGCTCATGAATAAAGAATACATAGCAGTACACACATGAACAACCACGGGAGGTGGCAAAGGCTCAACATTAAGCATTACATCAAACTCAACATTAAGCAAATCTTACCTCCTCACCAGGCTCACCTTAGGCGAACAGGTTGCGCAGCACTGCTTGGCCGACCCTGGACTCCTCCCTGGAATCCCGATCGACGCAGTAGAATTTCGTGAAGGTGTGCGTCGACCTCCACTTAGCAGCCCCGCAGATGTCCAGCAAGGGCACACCAGATAGGAACGCCGTGGTAGCTGCGATCGCTCTGGTGGAATGGGCTCTCGGACGGCCAGGCAGCGGTCGGTTTGCCAACCGATGACAGTACATGATACAGCCGGAGAGCCATCTGGAAATGGAAGCCTTCGAGAGAGCCTTCCCCTGTTTGACAGGTCCAAAGTTCACAAAGGGTTGTGACGTCTTCCGAAAACACTTTGTGCGGTCCACGTAGAACTTCAGCGCTCTAGCCACATCCAGCGAGTGCAAAGTCCTTTCAGCCGGCGACGAAGGCGACGGGAAGAAAACAGGCAACACCAGGGGTTCGTTGAGGTGGAAGTCCGACGGCACCTTGGGCATGAAGGAGGGGTGCGTCCTGAGCACTACCCTCGTGTCGTGAAAAGTCAAGTACGGGGCCTTGCAGGAAAGGGCCTGGATCTCTCCCACCCGTCGTGCGGAGGTGATGGCCCCAAGAAATGCTGTTTTCCACGACAAGAACTTCAACGGAGCCGAGTGCAGAGGCTCAAACCGAGGTCCCATGAGCTTGGTCAGCACCACGTTGAGCTCCCACACCGGGGCCGGAGCCTTCACCGGCGGGAACAATCTGAACAGTCCCTTCATGAACTCTTTCACCAGATGATGAGACCACAAAGACGTCCGCCCCGTGGTTCTGGTGTATCGGGAGATCGCAGCAAGATGAATCTTGATGGACGCGTGTGCCAGTCCAGCTTTGGCCAGCGTCAGTAGGTACGGCAGTACTTGGGGAGCCGTAATCCGCAGAGGGTTAATCTTCTGTGCGTGGCACCAGACAGAGAACCTCTTCCATTTGTGTCCGTAGCATTTAAGAGTTGAGGACGCCCTGGCCTTTGCAAGAACCTCTCTGCAGTCGGCCGGTATGTCGTATCCTCCAAACTCTAACGCTGCAGGAGCCAGGCCTGCAAGTTCAGCGACTTCGGGTCGTGATGGAGGATGGCGCCTCCTTCCCTGGAGAGCAGATCCGCGTCCACTGGCAGCTTGATTGACGGGGACGCTGACAAGTCCAGATGGTCCGGGAACCATGTCTGCCTCGGCCACGCAGGTGCGACAAGGATCATCCTGCACCTTGACCTCTTGAGCTGGTTGATGAGCCGGATCAGCAATGGCAATGGAGGGAACACATATAGAAACAGGCCCTCCCTGGGGAACGAGAAAGCATCGCCCATGCTCCTCAGCTGGGGAAACCTGCTGGCGAACCTCCGGCACTTGGAGTTCGTCGCCGTCGCGAACAGATCGATCTGGGGTGTGCCCCACCGTCGGAAGAGGCGGTCCACTAGATCCTGTCGTAGTTCCCACTCGTGGCACGAGCGCAGCTCCCTGATGAGTGAGTCGGCGATGGTGTTTTTTATCCCTGCCAGATGAAACGGCACCAGAAACATTCTTTGGGCGACGGCCCAATGCCACAGATCCTGCGCCTCCCTGGACAGGGCTGCGGACCTGGTTCCGCCCTGTTTCCTGATGTAGAACATGGTGGTGGTGTTGTCGGTGAAGATCCTCACCACCTTGCCCTTGAGGACGGAAGGAAGGACCCGAGGGCCCAAAACACTGCAGGGAGCTCCAGGACGTTGATATGGAGGGACTTCTCCGTCGGGAGCCAAAGGCCTCTCGCGTGCAGATTTTCGGTGTGCGCTCCCCACCCTTCCAGGGAGGCATCCGTGGTCACTGTCTCCTGGTGGCCGGGGGTCTGGAAGTCCATGCCCGCCGTCAGATGTGTGCGGGTGCCCCACCACCGGATCACTCGTCGGAAGCTCTCATCGAGTGTGATCCTCTCCTCGAAGCTGCCCGTCGTCTGGATCCAGCGCGCGTCCAGGAACTCCTGCAACGGGCGCATCCGGAGCCTGCACAGGGGGATGAGGTAAATGCAAGAAGACATCATTCCGAGGAGGGACTTGATGGACCTCACTCTGGCCGCGTCTGCAACCAGCATCCGCTGCACCTTGCCCAGAATGGCCCTCGTCCTTTCCTCCGACGGAGAGGCCAGAAGCGACACTGTGTCGAGCTTTGCTCCCAGAAACAGTGCTTCTTGCGCGGGCACCAGGTGGGACTTGGCGTAGTTTATGGAGAATCCCAGGTCCGTGAGAAGTTGGACGGTCCTTGCCGTGTGCTCCACGGCGAGCTCCCTCGTCTTGGCTCGGATGAGCCAGGCGTCCAGGTAAGGGTAGACGTGGATCCCCTCTCGGCGCAGCTGCGCCGCCACCGGTGCGAGGCACTTGGTGAACACCCTGGGTGCCGACCTTAGGCAGAAGGGAAGGGCTCTGAACTGATAGTGACGCCCTTGGACCACGAACCTGAGAAACTTTCGGTGTCCCTTTAGGATGGGAATATGGAAGTAGGCATCCTCCAAATCCAACGACGACAGGAAATCGCCCTCCTCCAGCTGACCCAGGACGTGTTGGAGGGTGACCATCCGGAACTTCTGTGCCTTGATGAATTTGTTCAGTCGTCGTAGGTCCAGGATGGGATGCCATCCTCCCGTCTTCTTCTTCACGAGGAAGTATCTTGAGTAAACTCCGGAGCCCCGAAGCCTCTTTGGGACGAGCTCGATGGCGCCCTTCCTGAGCATCGCCTTTACCTCTAAGAGAAGTTGAGGGACGTGATGTTCTTTCCTGGCCACAGGGGGGACGCGTGGGCATCTTCTTTGAAACTCGAGCGCGTGACCCTGGGCTAGGGCGTCCAGCACCCAACGGTCGGTGGAGATGGACTCCCACACGCTGACGAAGCTCGCCAGCCGGCCTCCCACCGGGGTGCTTCGGTGGGGGCCCGACCCCACGGCCGGTTCAGTCCTGCTTCGACGAGGCTTTGCCGCCTTGACCTCCTTGGCGACGACGGCGGGGTCCGCCTGACTTGCCTCGTCCCCTGTAAGCTTCCTGCGACGACGAACGAGCCGCTTGACGGTAGGTGGAAAATCCACCGCCGGAACCTTTGGAGGCACCCTGTTTGCCTCCGCCGCTCCGAAAGGGCGGCCGCCGTTGCTGGAGAACCCCAAGAGCCCGGCCCGTCTCCGTGTCTGCTTTGATGGCTTGAAGGGAATCGTCCACTGTTTTCCCAAACAGGTTGTTTCCATCGAACGGCATGTCCAAGACTCTGGTCTGCACGTCTTGACGGAAGTCAGTAGCCTTGAGCCATCCATGCCGCCTAAGGCACACGCCGTTGCCCAACTGGCAAAATCCAGTGTCAGCGATGTCGTCGCAATCGTAATGGCGTGGTCCGACGCCACCTCTCCTTCCTACAAGATCTCTAGGGCATCCGCCCTCTTGTCGTCCGGTAGGAAGTCCAGCAGGGGGGCCAGTTTGTACCACAGCTCCCTGTCGTAGCGGGCTACGATAGCCAAGGCGCTGGCCGCCTTAATCGTCGTCGCTGCAGACGAGATGACCCTGCGTCCCATCGTATCCAATTTCTTTCCCTCGCCGTCCGGCAGGGAAGTCGACGTCGAGGCCGCACCCCCCCGCTTTCTTCCTGGCCGCCCCGCGGAGACGACGGAGTCAGGGGTCGGCTGTGCCCGGAGGCACAAGGGGGCCGCGTCCAGGACCCGGTACTTCTCTAGTAGAGGCACGGAGAGGACCGTCTTCCTCTTGGCCTCACGCCGTTGATAAAGGAAACCTTCCTTCTTCTTCTCTTCTGGGCAGAGCTGGAAGAGCTCGGATGCCCTGGCTATCATGGAGTGAAACGATCCAATCTCGTCGGGCGGGGAAGCCCGGGTGGGAGGTGACGACGGCAGATCCTCGTCGTAAACCTCGTCGTCCATACCCGTCGCGGCCGTGTCAGTCCCCGTATCATCCCCACGAGTCGTGGATGGGGAGGAGGGCTGAACAGGGCGCGATGGCTGAAAAGGAGGTGGAGGATGAATCCTTCTTCTCTTAGGGGGAGGGCTCCCAGAAGGGCCTGGCTCCGGGTCCCCCGTCGGGAGCGGTTCCTCCGCTGGTGGTAATGGCAGTCTCGTCCTTATCTCCGAGCATAAGGACTGTATAGCCAACAAAACGGCCGCCGAGTTGTCTCGCGGCGCTGGTTGAGGGGAGTCCGACGGGCGGTCAGGGGCCCCGTCGGCACCCTCGACGTTATCGTCGTCTCCTACGTCGGGATCCCTCCCGACGGGCTGGTCTTCTTCCACGCCAACGCCGTGGCTTAAGACCTCGATCAGCTCTTCCTCAGAGGTTGAGGCCGAATCCACGACGACCTCCTGCCCCCCCTTTTTCTTCTCCGTTGGAGGTTACAAGGGGGTCCTGTCGATGGGCATAAAAGAGGACTCCCTCCGGGGTGGCAGGGAGACTCTGAGCCCCGAGGTCACCACCACTGGTGTAGCCTCCACAGGCTGAGCCAGGGCTGCCGCGACTGTCTCGATAGAGGCCTTGGCCGGATGGATTAAGGCTATCACTACCTTAGGTGCGCTCACCGCCTTCTCCTTGGGGGGGGGACACTGCCTCGCTCTCCCTCCGATTGGGCCTTCGAGCTCCGACGGGGCCTCTCCAGGAGCTTCGCCCGGTGCTCGGCCTTCCTCTTACCTGAACCAGAGCGTTGGCTCGTGGTTGATGGTGCCGGGGAGGATGCGCCCTGCCTGGCGCCCATAGAGCCCGACCGTTCGGCGCTCCCATTGCTAGCGGACTCGCGGTGCTTGGCCTTGTGTTGGACCCCCGTCGCCGGGGCGTCCTCAAAGGTCTTAGAAGACCGCTCGGATTTCCTCTTCTTCTCGCCTGACGGGCTCTTCCCTTCCAGTCAGTTGGCGAGACGTTGATGGCGGTCCTTCATGATCCGCTCCGACATATTGCCGCAAAACGCACAGTCCTTCTCCACGTGCGTCTTGTCCTCATGTAGGCAGTAAAGACAAAAGGAGTGCTCGTCCTCCTTAAAGACATTCTGAAGCTGGCATCCAGGGCAGACCCTGAACAGCTTTCCGGGCGTCGAGCTTCCCTTCTCCTGGGCCATGTCCGAGATGGGCCTGAGAAACTTCTGGAGTCCTCCAAAAGCGTGGCTCGACGAAATCTTCACCCTTGAGGGGCGTAGACGAATCCGACACGGTTCCCCGTTGATCGGATGAAGAAACGGTGGAGCTTGAGGCTCTTTTGACCGAAAAATTGAAGCTTTTGAGAAAAAACATGAAAAAATAGCACTAACGCTCGAGAGCAATAGCACGAGGATCCCAACACTTGAACGTGCGGTAAAAATCTGAAGATGGCTGCCAGAGGCGGGGCTTAGGTAGAGGGCAGTCACTGGCTGTGGTCAGTATGACGCAGAGATCAGTGATTGGTTACTACTACGAAAGACAGATCAGAAACGAAACTGATACTGGTTTTTTCTTTACCGAGGATTCCCAGCCTGACGACGGGGAATATTCATGAGCATGTGAATCCATGCCAGACCCCATGCTGGAGAAAAGGTGGCACCAATTACTTGGTGGAGGCGGAATGCACCATACTGCCTTCAGAGACAAAGACAAGGGTGGGAAGACTGTCAGGCTATTGAGAAGCGTTGAAATATGTTTCTCATAAAAGACATAACATAAGGAGTGGTGATCCTCTTACCTCAATGGGAAGCTATGCAATTTGTTCCTTATCCGTGCCAAATGAATGGGCATAGGTAGGATCCAACAGCGTTTCCAACTCGAGTTTTCATAGACACGCCTTTCAGTAATTGCACGTATGCACGCAGACACCGAGATTGCAATACTCTGTCCGCGATCTAGATAAATATTGATTACTTTACCGAAGAGAGTCATTCAGTTGTGGAACGGCTCTCCAGCCAATTAAATGGGATTACATATTATTGTCCTGCTCGATTTTCATGTCATGCTGTAGGTTTGCATGTCCACCACGGCGTGGCTAACATGCATTTTCCACCTGAAATACTCCACCCATGGGTGCACACACTAACAGTAATGCGACACCTTGTGGGTGCTAAGCCAGCATTTGTAGCTTTCTACTCTTGCACTATAGCACTACCATAGCATAATGCAACTTCTCATTGCATGTGGTACTCTTTGTATCCACCTACCTATATGTGGTGGATGCCCACACCTTGTGTGTTTACCTCCTACAGCTTCGGATTTAGACCCCCAGTACGCTGTTGGATCCTACCTAGCTTCCCATTGAGGTAAGAGGATCACCACTCCTTACGTTACCTCTTTTATGAGAAATATATCTCAACGCTTCTCAATAGCCTGACAGTCTTTCCACCCTTGTCTTTGTCTCTGAAGGCAGCATGGTGCATTCCGCTTCCACCAAGTAACTGGTGCCACCTTTTCTCCTACATTCACAACAGGTGAACAGCTCACGAGCCCTGCAACGTAGCAAAGTATTGCATACGGTAAGCTTAGTGATATTTTATTCCAACAACATCGCACTTTTTTCAATCATAGCATTAATAGCTTTATGTTACTAAGTATAACCTGAGATCACACACTTTCTGAACCACAGACCTCTTGTCATTATCTCTTGACAGTGACCTACAGGACACTCTTCTCTACCACCAGTCTTATCATTCTGATGAAGACCAACCACATTCAAGCTCTACCAAACAGCTCTATTCTTTTGGCCGAAACACAATAGTGTCGACGTTTGTTAAACCCTCTGAGTGTCCATTATTAACACTGATATTTGCTCACAGCAACTTTGTTGTTGTGCTCACATGTTATTTGGATATTGAATCGCGTTGATCAAAAAAAGGAGAAACATGTTCTATGTTCACTCACATCTAGTCTATTTGACTGGACTGTACTCATGTGTATTACGTACAAAATTGTAAATTGCAAGTGTCCTTGGTTTTTGCTCTTTTATTATGACTAACAAATGTAAATTAAAAATGCTTGGGGTCAACAAAACCCCTTGTTTGACCCTCAAAAATCTATAGATTTCTTTCATTCCGTAGGAGTACAGTTTTGGAAGTGTGTGTGTGTGATCTCGCACCCTGATTATTTTGTGAATTTGTAAGTACAAAGTTCCCTACCCCAACACTTTAAAGGAACCCAAAAATCTCTTCTCTTGATCTTGAATTGATGTATTGCATTGTTTCCTTATTTCTCCAAAAACAACGTGCTTTACACAAATCATCTCTGAGTCTTTATAAATGCTTGCTGTGTCACTGGGACAAGAAGGCAGAGTCCTGCAGTTATTCTCACACTTATGAACTCTTCATGTGTCACTGGGATGAGTAGGCAGATTGTGTCCCTGTTCCCTGTATCCATATAACTGGGAGGAGTAGGATGGGTACCATATTTATTCTCACACTTATGAAGACCTTTTGTGTCACTGGAACCAGTAGGATGGGTCCCATAGTTATTCTCACACTTATGAAGACACCTTGTGTCACTGGGACGAGTAGGCAGAGTGTGTTCCTGCTCCCTGTATTCCTATCTGGGTCTCCCACCTCTCCTTTTACCTTTTTGCTTACTGGCTAGCATCACCAGATCTCTCTTCGCGATCGGAACAACTCTCAGAATTCAAACAACTTTGGCGGTCATGCCGGTTTTTCCTGGTTCTTCGGTGTGGCTCTGCGTGGCCATGGCTCCAGAGGTCTCTGTGTCGTTTCTGGACTTCTTTCCCAGGTCAGACCACTGCTCACCGTGGTCAGGGTTCTAGTGCCCTGCACAACACCGATCTCTGGTTTCCCAGTGCCTCGTCGGTACATCCACTAGCCAGGTCCTCACACAGGGGCTCTCCCAGTCCTTTTATCAGCTCCCAACTCTTCCCAGGTTCAAACTTCCCAGGCTTCACTCTCCATCTTCATCGTCAGTCCTATTTTTATATCTAAGCGCTGGGTCCTCCCCACCATAAAATCAAAGCCTTTTCTCTCTCTTTGATGAATAATCTTTCTTACTCGTCTGGGCTCCTTCATCGCAGTTGGATCAACTTTAGAGCACAGAGTTATCTGTATTACTCACCCATCTTTCTTCTTTGTCTCAGTGTTTTTGTTAGACATTTCATCAGTATGACTGTTAGGACTAACATTACAATAAAAAACAGTACTGTGTTCTGATTGACTTTTCTGAAGCATAGATGTTATTGATGGTTCAACCAACAGATAGGGTTTTAAGGGGTTCCTTAAGAGAATGGGAGTCCTCCTCCCCAGATGGGTAGTCTATCCCTGTGAGGTCCCACTGACCGCCACCCCTAGGGGGAATGTTGCATAGTGGACTCACCTCCCTAGCCTCACAAGGAAAGGCTCCCATCAGGGGAGAAGTAACAAAACCCTGCAATTCGCCACAAGAGCCATTAGGAGGGACCACCTTTGGATATACATAGCTCTCACAAATGCAGGAGACAATCCACCAGGCTATGGTAGGGTTGGACGACAGCGGACCATGGGAATGCCCACCATATAGCACAAAGAGCCTCACGTAGGTCTGAAAGTCACCAGTCCTATCAAGGTAGAACTTAATTGCCCTGCATACATTCAAACTGTACACATCTCTGCTTCCAAAGAAGGGTTAGGGACACAGCCATATGGATATTTCCGGATTGATACGAAAATCAGGAACAACTTTATATATGAAGGAGGGCTGATTGCAATTCGCCACCTTATTCCTATGGCATTTAGTAAATGGTTCTGAAGCGAAGCCTGCAACTTACTGACTCCTGTGAGCAGAAAGAACTGCCATTGGGAACATTGAAAGGAAATAACGCAGATGTCCACAGTTGCAATTGGTTCAAAAAGGCTTGTGAGCTAGAGCCATGAGGATGACATTGATGGCCCAGGAAGAATGAGGACCCTAACTAGTTGAAACAGCTGAATGAAATGATCAAAATGCTGCCTCGCCAATTCGTAGGACAAGGGAAAGGAAATCCCCTCTGAGTTCCTGTAGACTACGACCACTGAAAGATAAGTGCAGCATGAAAAAATGGAGATTAGTGATTAAGCCAAGTCTGACATGAATTATAGAACTGTATTAGGATTGCATGTCAGTTGCAGATGATGCCCTGTTATATGTGAGTAATCCAAGGCACAACATCCCGATAATAATCAATATACTCAGCCACTTTAGGTGACTCTGGATTTCTAGTGAACACAGACAAATCTCTACTGTTCCCATTAGTGGCACTGCGGGGGCAACAAAGGGAAACACTCCCTATTTGTGAGATCAAATGGGAGCTAGAGTCCTTCCGGTGTCCAGGGATACAGATATTTAATGACATTGAAGATACCTTTGTCTATAATACGGGAGGAGCATTCACAGGTATAGGGGACTCAGTGGAGTTGTTACGCTCACCTGGCTCCCACAGGGGCGTCGGTCGGACCCGGACTGCTGCGGCCTCCACCCATGTGATGCGTAGTGCAGCGATGACTGACTGGATCTGCCCTCCTAATCTTGTCTGCTTGGCCCGTGGAAACATTCTCCTACAAGTGGAGAGATGGCTTTAGCCACTTGTGGATTCAAGTGATAGCACCCCCACTGTCCTCTCCACTAATCACCTCTGACGCGCCCTCTCAGCAATCTCATCTTATATTCTTGAAGGATGAGCCCTCCATCCTGCGAAGCACGCAGGGGCGCATTGATGACCAGTTACTTCACTGGCTTGAAGGTATTGGAAGAGTTGTAGACGAATCCTGACTCCAAAACATCCTGGCGAAGAGCCGTAAGTATATAGTTCGTAAGAGTTCATAATGTCTGGAATTCACTCCTGTCCAATTCCTCTTTTATCTTGAGGCTTTGACACAATAAGAGGATTGACAGCTGAAAGCGCTCCGGTAAAAGTCTGTGTTACCCAACACTGTCCAGTAAATAATGCCAAGGGTTAAACTTGCTGCTTTCTCCTTATCTTACAGGTGCGGCATAAGAAGATGTGGCGTGCTGATGAATTATACCTCCGGCGGTAAAATCAGATAAGCATATGGCGGCTAAAGAGATTGTCTCTGTCTGTTCTCTCTGCTCACCTTGTTGTTTCTTGTCCCCGTTAAGTGCCGGGATTCGGCGATGTAAAGATGGAGACAGCGCCGGATCGAAGAGATGCTGCGTGGAACGGTGAGTTTGGCACGGCGCTGCTGCTGGCGATGCGACATGTTTAAAACAAAGTCTTTCCTCTGGTTTGAAGATGCGATGAATCCGAAATCAGGTAAGAAATCAGCTAATACTCTTGTTCTAATCCTTGCTTCTTTCCTTCTTTCTAGGTGCTCCTGGTTCGAGGTGGGCGTGGCAGAAGGCTGGATGCTGCTGCTGGCACGGTGAGCGTTACGCTGATGGATGCAGAATATGTATAATATTTATAATATTATATTATATATTTATTATTATATATAATATTATTTGGAAGCGTGTGCTGCTCTTCGGGCGTGGTTTAAATAGACACCAAAGTAGTCCCAGGTAGGTATTCCTCCGCGACCACACCCGAGTAACAAAATAGGCCCTAAGATAAAGTAGTCCCTTCCAGGCCTCACATGGGCTTGGATCTTCTTGCAGCATGGTCTGCATCAGGTAAGTGTGCACATATGAGCCTGGCGCCATAGGCGCCAGGACTGATGTCCCATATGAGCCTGGCGCCACAGGCGCCAGGGCTGAACCCAGACAGCCCCTAGCAGGGGTTGCTGGGTTTTCTCAAGGTGAGATGATGCCTGCTCCCGGGGCTGATAGACGTGGTCTGGATGCCCGGGGGCATGCATCATGACAGGAGTTTTGGAAAACATTGTCATTAATAGGAAGAATAGCCCTATGTAAGACGGTGGTACTACCAAGACTATTAAAATACGTTGTGAATATCCCATTGTGAGCAACCTGGTGGTCCTCTCATGCCTACTCCCTGGGGATGCTCTGCTCAGGTGGCCAGGGAAGGGCCATTGCTTTTGGATCCTGACCTTGTGGGGTAGACAAACGAGGCAGAATCATCTGAGTGGAGGGTCTTCGGGGATGGAGTACAGACAGGTGAGACGTAGTACCCCCCTTTTCCTGAAACCAACCTCCCTTACAAACCCTCTGCCTTTTTGGGCTATTGTGACCCTTGCCCCATGCAAAAACCTACATTTCCCCTGCAGGCCATTAAAAGGAATAAGAAAAGACACACTGCACCTTTAAGAACCAACTCACTCAGAGCTAAAGGACAGGCATATCCAGCTAATTGGGTAACGGAAGGTCAATCAGGCTCTACACTGACCACACACCTGCGACCTGTAAATTTGCTGCAGGTGTATAAAAGGTGGGGCATTCAGCAGTGCAGAGCACAGTAGTTGGAGACACAGCAACAGGGAGGCTGTTGGGTCCAATCCAGCAGGCTATCCTTGACTTGCAAGGAAATGGCATTCTGGAGTTAAGCAGCAATGAAGTAGAGAGAAACGCAGCTGGAGGAGACTGACAAGCGGGCATGCTACCCCGTGGCAGAGCAGAGGCTCTGGGGTGAAGAGGTGAGGGAGCTGTGTCGCCAGGGAGCCTGTGCGGTTAAAAAGGGCAGAACTTCCCTTGTGTAAGCTGGGCGTGCTTGTTATCGTTCCGTGACAAGGAGTGTGTGTCTGAGGGGCAGGTGGCGAGACCCTGACCTCAGCTGCAGTGTTCTTGAAGCAGATAGCTTGAAAGCTCAAGCGAAATCACTGCCAAGGAGTCAGAAGTACAGGGAGACTCACAATGCGATACACGCGTCTAAATACTATGTAGCAAGAGTAAGCGGAATGAAGGGAAATCCATTATTGCAGTCCTCCACGATTGTGAGGCAATAGGATAATGCGGACTGGGAAAGAAGAAACAGTATCTAAATGAAGCGCAGGAAGGGAATCTCCATTGTCAAGGCCTTCGAAGGGAAAGTACTGTATGCGGCAAGACAAACTAATAGAATCCTGTGTGATACAAAGTTACTGAGTGGTTGCGTAAGGAAGATTACATTGTCGAAAGTCTCAGTGGACTGAAAGAAGGAAATAGACATCCCGAGGGGAGCTGTGTGAAGTACAGCGTGTGAGCAAAGTGGCACTGTCAATCGAAAAACACTGACAGCCAGGAGAAGGCTGTACACGAGAAAGGAACACTTTTAAAGGGCCACAGCAAGTAAAGCCCAGCCAACCCTAGTGAACTGACAAGGAAGGGGCAGAGCTAGGAGCCCCAGGTTGCGCGATCTGTAATGGGTGGTCCGTGCGGTCCGACAACTGCGCCCAGACCAGGGGGAGCCTGAAAGTGGAACACTGAGGTGGTGAAGGGGTGATCCCCAGAAGTGTTTGTGAAGAACTACAAAAGCTACACTTAAGTGCGAGACTTGGGGAAGGGAACCCTGAGTCTAAAAGGTGCTGTGGACATTAAGGGAAAAGACAAAGTGCTGCTTTCTGAGTTCAGGCAAGAGAAGCCTAGGAAACTAGCTGGACATTAGCCATTTGTGCATCTGAGAAAATTAAACAAGAAGATTGTGAAGCTGGGCATAACAAGAACTGTGGGCTGTTAAGGTACTTTGACAGTTACTTAAAGTAAATCCTGAAACCTTGTGAAACGTTACTCCCAGAGTGTCTGGAACTTGGGGAAGAGAGCTGTGTGAGAAGCTCCTAAAAGACACTGTCATATGATTTTGGAACACTTATTTAGTTTGAAACTTCCAACACATTGTTAGTATTAGAAGGGCAAGTATAGGTTGCGACACAGGCATTATTTTACTTTGGACTTTTAGATACAGACTGGCCTTAGACACATCAGTTGAGGGAAGTCCCCTCTTGGATTTAGGGCAAGTTAGGCGTTACTCCCATCCTGAAATTGTAAATAAAGATGTTCCACCTGGATCTCTTGTGTCTGTGGATACCATGTCTGTCTCACAGCCATATATGATTAAAAAGGTCTTCTTTAAGATGCTGGACACACTAAGATCGGAGGTGCTGCATGGTGAACAGGTCGGCGCAGGGTGGCTCTGGAAACACGCAGGAAAGGGTGCGTGTTTGCTGCTGACCTCACCTTTTCCCAGGGGGCTCGCCATAACTCGCTGGACTGCAGGCCATGCCCCCCTCATCTTCATATGCTTTGGTGTGTACCCGCAAGAAAAGGACGTGGGTGTTTGCCGCCGACCTCACCTTGTCCCGAGAGCTTGCCATACCTCGGTGGACTGCAGGTCACGTCCCCTCATCTTCATATGCTTGGGAGTGAACCGGCAGGTTGAAGCCCACGGAAAGGGCTTGATGGGGTGCTGCAGCTATGTGCCTGCAGGGTGTTTGGTGCAGGAAGGGGGAGGAGGGCTCTTCAAAACGGAATGTGAAGACGGAATGGAATCAACATGCAGGTTAATGCAGAAAGCAAGGCAAAAGCAGTGAAGCAGTATGTCCAGCACTTGAAAGGCTGAGAGGCTAGGCTAGAGGTTTGGGGGAGGGGAGCATATATCTGGCACCAATCCCCCTGCCGCTACCATGCCTGTCAATTACAAGAGAATCCCTTCACCACGCATAGCTCCCTCCACCACCATGTCATTCCACGCAATGCCAATACGGAAGACATTAATAGTAAAACGGAAAATCCCGACAGAACCCTCCTCCCTTGCAGCTGACAAAACACAGCCCCATCGCCCTATAAGATTGACACAAGAGACATACACCCTGATTAATTCAATACATCAGTTTATTGGCGCTAATCAGGGTTTTTGGGGAGATAAAGGCATTGACAAAGAGGCTAAGGATAACCCTTTGTACCAACAGCAGCACTGTTGTCATCTGCAGCCCTGTACGCCGGGCCACAGACAATGCTACAGACAACGACATAGCTGTCTCACCAAAGTCTGTGGCCAGCCCAGGGTTGTGCCAGGTGGATATGGCCCAAGTATCGCAGCAGTGGGTGCAGGTGGCTTAAGGGGTGAAAATGGCACCACCCCAACCAGCTGATTCCGCAAAGTTTTGATTCTGAATAAATACATTGCGACCCGCTTTGGCATTTCTGACATTCCTTCAACCAGAACGGGCGTGGGTGAAGACGAACCTGAGCTTGTGATGGCCATTACAGGCCACAATCTGGCAAATATTGCGCTACTAAATTGGAGGAGCACAGAGATCTAATCGGGACCTAGGGAAGAATAATGGATTCATGGAAACAAAAGGCCACCAAGCCCAAGTGCTTCTGTAGCCACCATTCTGTCAATCGCTGTTCAGAAAGAAGTGGCAATGTGTGAGAAAGTCCTGAATCCTGTGCCTGATCAAACAAGTGTCACAATTGAAGCCTATGAAAGCCAGCCGCTGAGAAGGTGTCAAGGACGACTTCCCAGTATTCAGTGAAAGGCGGAAGAACATGTCCAGTAGAATCTGAAGGGGGGTGGCAGCCTTCTGACCGTCAGAACTGTGGACCAGCCAGGTTTACAGGTAAGAGATGTTGTGTCACTCAGCCAAAGATGCCCCCACAGTAGAACTCCTGGTGAAAACTCTGAGGGAGCATTCAGACCAAAGAAAAGAATCCAGCGCTGGAAATGATGGACGCCCATTAAAAAGTGCAGGAGGTGACAATGAGGCTCCCATATCGGCACATGAAGCTATGTATCCTAGAGATACACTGCGCAAAGCCTGTCCTCTGACACAGTATGTACATTTTCTGCACCAAAGTCATGGGGCCTCATTACAAGTGTCTGGTCCAGAAAAAATGCCAGTAATTCAGGCTCCTACTGGCAAACAAATGCCTGAATCACTGGCACTGCTTCAGGAAATGGGTACTTACCGGTACTCCGCCACCTGTAATAACCTGGTAATACCGGGAAATCGGGTAGCAGAGATGGTAAGGGAAGTTTGCCAGTATCCTGCTAGTAACACCGGCGGGATACCGTCAAACTTGTAGTCAGCCTTCTAGTCTTGTATTCTTCTAGTGGGAGAAAGATTATGAAGTAGTAAAGGCACAGGGTTGTCTGTAGACATGCCAGATTGTTTCTGGGCACAGTGAAAAGCCTGGATAATTATCCTGAGCCCATCTGAGAGGGAGAAACGTACTCCATTGCCTAGATGTACAGGCTTCTGAACAACAGTAGCCAGGGTGAGAATACAGAACTGCAGCAGCATAGGATACGAAGGAGGAAGGAGTGGAGGGAGAACCAAAAGGATCCAAGGTTCTGAAGATATAATCATGTTTTCCTCCATATTGGAAGGAAACGTCATGCCCACAAAAGAAGTAGGGCAATCCAGCCCATCACTGTTATCGTTTAGCGTCAGAGGAAGGCAGAATGGCCTCTGGAAGAAACCTTTACAAATTGTTCTCTGTTGGTTCTTTCAATGCTGTGAGCTGAAATAATCTGCTTGCTGAGCAAATTTCTCTTGAAAAATCAAAAAGAACATGAATGAGACCCTGAAGCCCTCTGAAGTAGGATGGGGCTTTGGTACAGGTTTAGTCTGAACTGCCAAAGATTTTGCAGTTTGAGACCTCTTCTAATTTCTGATCCATGAAAGTCCAGGATTTTATCTCGCACAGCTGTGCTAAATTTGGATAATCAGCATGCTTCTAGATGAAGTGGACATATAGACCTCTGCCACTTGAAAAATATGTCATTGGCTGCCTGCCTTGTCCAGCACAGAAGGCCTTCTGCTTGTTCAATGTAAGAGGCTTTTCCAACTCTGCCAGATCTTTTCTGAGATTCTGGTTTACCCCAACCAACAAAACTGTACAGTTAGCCTGACTCGGCTTAAAGGAGTTTTGTTACATCTTCCTGCTGATGGCCTCTAGCAGCTTGTCCTTCTTTCACGAAATGGAAGAAGCAGAGCTTCTGGCCACAGCCTTTGAAAGTAAAGTGGCCACCCCAACCATTGGACATAGTGCTTAGGGATGAGATGCCAGACACAGTCTCTGTGGAAAGAGGGCAGTAACAAATACCAACCCCCTCCTGTTCACCACTGACATGAATTGAGTTTTTGCCAAATCTTCAGGGCTTCAGCGATGACATCTGTCTGCATGGGAACTCCCGATTTCTCTAAGCTTCTTGAGGACCTGTCTTCACAGGCGAGACCCCCTGCACCAGAATCACCAGGGATTCCAAAAGTTCATACACTCTAATGGAATGGCCTAGCATACAAAGAAACCTCTTCTTGCAAATTTTCAGTCGAGTCTGCCCCATCAGTTTCTGCAAAGTCCTTCCGCAGAGGACCTAGCTGAACTGGTGCCAGAACCAGCAGAGATAAAAACAGCAGTAGTGGCTGTACAGGTCCAGACGCGATCAGACCCCGATCCAAGGGTGGCAATGGTGGCCCACCGATGGATGACAACACCACAGTGCCACTGGAGCCATCGGAGTGACAGGGGCCGGATGGAGGCCAATGGCCAACAAGTGCCATTGGTTGAGGAGCCTGATTGAGCATTTCCTAAATTATGTCACTGAAATAACCCCTCATGGCGGAAGACTATATTAGCATCTAAAATGTGTTAGCTGTTGTCGAGGGGCAGAACAAGCCCAACAAGCCGGTGAGGCTAGGAGCCATTGTTGCCTTCTGACAGCCACAGGTCAGGAAAAAGAAACAGCTGGAAAATAGTGGGCAGGAGCGCCACTGTCTGAGGTAGAGACATCTGGATTGGCATGGAGCACTGTACCCTGATAGAGTAGGGTGGAAAGCACTTAAATGTGGGAGGTGGAGTTTCCCTAGCTGGAGCCGGCTCACTCAGAAAGGATAGCTCAGATGGCTCTGAAAGCTCCTGCGTCACCTGAGACATAACACTGGTAAGTGCTACTTTAAACCCCTTGGCTCAGTTGGATGTTATTCTCTTTAGCAGCTTTAACGGGCCCAGATACGTAATATGCAGTGACCGGTGAAGCTCAGGCTGGAATACTTCGACTGCCCAACCCCTTTAGTATTACTGGCCAACTTCCCCTTTTCATTTAGCCCTCTAAGATTGATCTCCAAGTGTAACCAGGCTTTGATCTTGTACAGGGACACATCAGACCTCGGTCTTGACATCACCCTTAAAAAGGGATTCTAAGGCACTGGCCGAGTCTTAGCTCACAACCCTGAAGCTTTGTGGTCACCCCAATAATGACCCCTTTGAATCCCTGAGGTTTTAGGAAAGGGGTCTGAAAAACGATCAACCCACCGCTGGAGTTGCAGATCCAAAGAATGTATCGAATGCATGCCACAAAACCTACAGTATTCCCATGAATGTAAAATTTGAAGGAAAAAAACAAGGAAAAATGGGACAGATGAACTAGCCCAGGGACCAGCTTCTATAAGCAAGCGCAAACTGAGAATAGAGATTAGCGTCAACCGGCATAAGCGAGGGAAACAAAGCAGCGTGATCGGAGCTGAAGGGGAAAAAATAAACAATTTGGAAAACAAAATATGAGGGAAAAAGAATGCAAAGATAATCTAGCACTGAAGACTCTGCCATGTCCAACACCGAGAAAATGACTTGGAGGTCAAAGCTGGAGGGGCGTGGCTGCATTCATGCACCTGGGTATGCTAACCAATTAAATTGAGGGAATACATTTCTTGCTTAAAGTATGGCTCAGGTCCCACCCAAGCACACAATTCCCACAAGTATCGAGGAAGGTTGTGGGGGCAGGGGCATGGGAGTATCATCAAACTCACTTATTGTTAGGCTGTACTCCACCAGATAGTCCTGAAAACTTTTCAACACATTACCTATTTTCATCACCACTTGAAGCCTCCAGTACGAACCCCTTCCAGTTAGCTACTTATGTCAGGGCATTGCCTCTGTATGACGCAGAGGTGTCAAAATCAAACCGTAGGCCAGTTTGGATACAAATGCACCTTTCACAGCCACACAATTGGACCAATGAAAATAAACCGGATAATAACGTGTGGGGGCAATGGATTTTTAATGTGGAATGGTGTTACTATTTTCTTCAGATCGTTGCAAGCCAGTGCAGCGAGCCTGCATGAAACCACTCACAAGATTTGGTGGAGGTTTTCGTCACAAGATTCTTTATTTAAATAAATCGATATGGTGCACTGTACAGCACACATTTCAGACGCAATTCGATAAAAAAAGACATCGGAATTTTGAAACTATTTTGTCGGGAATCACATTAAATATTCCAATACTTCAGATGCCAATTCACCAACAGTACAGTGGTGCATTTCACTACAGTAAACTACGAAAGTACCCATCAGAAATGTATGCGCTGCATAGAAACAATAGCACTACAGAACAAATCTATGTTTCTGCCACACCATCATTAAAGCAGCACCTGATGCAGTGTCTCCTACCACGTTTGGGAACAAATCAATTGGTAAATTTCATGACAGTACAAATAGCAATTTGAAATAGCTAATTGATTATAGCGTTTATTTGACAATAGTTCATATAAGCTCTATATAGCCTCAATATTATAAGAAAGTACACATTTCAGTTAAAATAAATAAGACCGTATGAACAGATAAAATATAAGCTCACATTTTTTAAACTTCTCTCTCCTTAGCGATCCTTTATAGATACAATTTGGCAAACACCTCATCTGGATATTCCGTTGATCCTCGTAAAAAAAAAAACCTAATCAGTGATCTAACAACATACATTTTTAGCCAGGGTTTTTGATTATTTTGCCAAATTCATGTATAGACAGGACATAAAGGTAGGGAGTGTTGAAGGTTCTCTCTTGAACCCAAGCAAAGGACACAGGCAGCTGAAGTTGTGAGATTCCATGCATTCTCTGCCGTAGCTGACGAGAGTATAGGGAGGCACATTTTGAAATAAAGGTTCTTCATGGGGATGGGATACTTATTACACTTCAAATAAAATTATAGATTTTGATGAAAAGAAGATCTCCAACTAGAAGGCTTCCTGTGAGTTTTCTCAAAGCAATCACCCATAAAAAAATGTTAACAGTTCTTTTACCAATGGCTTAATGTCTTGACAAAGTACAGAAGTGTTTGACCATAAAGCTGAAAGTGCAGCAATTTCCACAGCTTCTTTTACATGAAGTACCACCAATATGAGCTGCTGCCCTGGCATTTCAGAGCATCCATAAACTCCTCTGTAAACGTGCTCAAACTTAGTTGGACCACAATCGGATCCAGTAGCGCAATATATATATCTTCACTGAAAAAACCTTAGTTAAGGTGCAGCCAAGTTGTGGAGATTTAACCAAACAAAACCGCTGAAATTCAACAGAGGTGGGACATCATAACCAGCTTAACTCGGCACGCTCCCGTTGATGTGCCCCCTTATGCCATTTTGTATGTCATTGTGAATTCCTTTTCTTATAATATGTATGTGCTCATGGGCTTTGCAGCTTCCCCCAATATGTTTATTTTGGACCCATTAGGTGGCCACGCCCAACATGTCTTACAGGCCCATTAGCTAGGGCCTTTGGCCATGCTCACTTTATCTTTTAAAACCCTACCTTCTTTCCTGCTTACTAGCCATGACCTTCAGGCGTGACCATTGGCCCTGTGTTCACAGTCTTTTGCCATGTTCCTGTGACATGTTGCCCTAATAGGTTTTGTTGGGGCCCACAAGCCATGGTACATGGTGAGTGGCAACGGCCTTCAGCCGTGTCCACTTTCCAAATTGCACCATTCGGTTAGTTAAAGTAACCATGTAACCATAGTCTTCGGACACACCCAGTACCCCCACCTCAATGGAGTTGTAACATACCACGTTTCTTTTTTTTATTGATCAAAAAAAACGTTTTCCATAAGTGTGGTTAGTATAACCCTGATAATAGTATTTATAAAATACCCCAGTTACCCCAGTTATTAGAAAATAACCCGGGTTATTCATGTGACGCACTTTCATTCCCAATCCCATTTCTGACTATAACCCTGGTTATGCGAAAATAAACCTGGTTACCTGGTTATGAGAAAATGTTTTAGAGTTGAACTTGTTCCCCAAGCCGCACCCACCCCCCCTCCCCCAACTCCCTCAATTTCACATGGTGTCTCTTTCACCCTCCCCATCTCTAGCCTGAACCCATTTCATCCTTTTTCCTCCTCCAAATGGCATCTTTTCCACTTTTCGTTTTCGGCTAACACCAGTTATTTCGGAAATATTCCTGGTTATCACTTGCATCGAACAAAAAATAATGGTCGCTGGTGGGTTTTTCATTTTTGAAAAGGCCTCTCTGCTGCAAAGCACCATGGCAGACACAGCTATAATTTTGAGATAAGGGGACAACATTGTTAAATATTTTAACAACTACTCAACGGAATAACCCCATATTCCTCCTGGAAATCGAGTCAACGCTTTGTGCCCAAGTTGTTTAGTAACTGGTCCAATTCCGTCCAGCGGTTTTTGCTGTGTGCTGTGCAGAAGTCTGGAGTTTTTCTCTATAGGGAAATTAATGGCAGTAGGCCGAAAATAGCGTTTTTTTGCCTTCTTAATAGCTTTCCGTTTTTAACAAATCTTTCCCAAAATGTCCATACTTTGGGGGACCACGACAAACTATTTGCAAAATATCAGCAAAATCCGTCATGCGAGTCAAACGTTATAAGCAATTCAATTTCAGGTTTCGCATGAAACTTGGTACTCAACTTAACTATAGTGCTGCGACTGTTGCACTATAATATATATATATGGGATACATTACTCACCGTAATCGTATTTCTGATGCTTGTATCTGCTTAGATTCACATGCTGTGCATAGGCCGACATCTAGTGGAAGCTGCGGAGTATTACAGTTTGTTTTTCGAAAGTCGAAAATGGGCGTCGACACAGGCGTGCCAGTAATACTATCCCTAGTGTGACGTCCACTGTACCCAAGATCCCTCACGCGTGTAGGATCCTCAGATTGTATTTTTTCTGACATGAGGAAGCATGAGGAGTAGCGTGAGTACAGATAATCCAAGCAGATAGACAGAAAAGGTAAGACTACAAGCAATCATGCGCCTTCTCTCGGAGGGGAGGAAGGGTGGGTCGCATGTGAATCTAAGCAGATACAAGCATCAGAAATACGATTACGGTGAGTAATGTATCCCTTCTGAGGCTTGTGGAATCTGCTTAGATCACATGCTGTGCATAGATTAGCGAGCAGTACCAGAAGAAGGAGGTGGGATGTGAGAAGGGTCATGAGCAAACAGGTGTCTTAGAACCGCTTGTCCCACTTGTGTATCTGTCTTGGAATGAGTGTCAATGCAGTAATGCTGAGTAAAAGTGTGAATAGAGCTCCAAGTAGCCGCTTTGCAAATGGTGTCGAGGGGAACATTTGCAATGAAAGCCAGAGTGGCACCAATGCCTCTAGTAGAGTGGGCCCTTGGCGTAAAAGGCAGAGTCTTGTCAGAAAGAGAGTAACACAGCTGTATACAGTTGATAATCCACTTCGAGATAGCGCCCTTAGAGACGCGATCCCCCTCTCTGCCTGTAGCTACGGAGACAAACAGTTGATCTGTTTTCCTTAGCGGTCTGGTTTTATTTACATAGTATAGGACCGCCCTACGCACATCTAGGGTGTGTAGTTTCACCTCAGCCGAGCTTTGCGGGTTCTGGAAGAAAGCCGGAAGCTCGATGGACTGGTTTACATGGAACTTGGATATGAATTTAGGTGAGAACCTAGGGTGTGTGCGTAAAACCAGTTTGTCCTTGTGGATAGTAAAGAAAGGATCCTGCACTGACAGAGCCTGAATTTCACTGACCCTTCTTATGGAGGTAATGGCTACTAAGAAGGCCGTTTTATAAGTCAGGTGTTTGAGACTACTTTTATGCATGGGTTCGAATGGGGGTCCCATGAGCTTAGCTAGCACCACGTTGAGGTCCCATCCTGGCGGTGGGTTCGAAATAGGAGGGTGAAGTCTCTTTACTCCTTCCATGAAGGCTTTAACCACTGGTACTTTCCACCACGAGACCTTGTTATGGGATGTGGTGTAAGCCGAGAGGGCTGCCAGGTGTACTTTCAGCGAGTTAAAAACCAACCCTGCATCCAGCAGGTGGAGCATGTATGTCACAACGTTGGAAGGAGTGCAATCAACCGGGTTGATTTGTTTATTCTGGCACCAGATAACGAATCCTTTCCCACTTATCAAAGTAACAGTGCCTTGTATTTGGTCTCCTGGACTCCTTTAGAATGTCCATACACCTCTGTGGTAATTTGAGATGTCCAAACTCTATGACTTCAGGAGCCATGCTGCTAGGTTCATAGAGTTGGGTTCCTGATGCACTGTTTGACCCTGTTGCTGGGACAGTAGGTTGTACCAGGCTGGGAGTCTGATGGGTTCGCACACCGCCATCCTGCGTAGGTGTGGAAACCATGGTTGTCTCGCCCACATGGGAGCAACTAGGATGAGCGTCATAGATTCCTTGTTCATCTTGTACACCACCTTCCTGATGAGAGGAGTTGGTGGAAAAGCGTACGCAAACATCCCTGACCAGTTCATCCACAGGGCATTCCCTTGGGAGTCCGGCTGGGGGAACCTGGATGCAAATCCTGGGCATTGTTTGTTTTCGCTTGTGGCGAATAGGTCTATAGTGGGGAAACCCCACTGAGAGAAGAGATCTTCTACTACGTCTCTGTGAAGGACCCATTCGTGTTCTTCTGGGAGGGAGTTTCTGCTTAGAGCATCCGCTAGGGAATTGAGCTCCCCTGGAACATGTTGCGATGACAGGAAGATGTTCCGTCTGAGTGCCCATATCCATATTTTCTGGGCAAGCTTGGACAGATTTGGCGAACGAGTCCCCCCTTGCTTGTTCAGATAGAACATGGCTGTCGTGCTGTCCGTCCTGATCTGCACCGACAAGTTCAGTAGATGGGGCTCGAACGCCCTTAGCGCTCGGAATACTGCCAGAAGCTCTAGCAGATTGATGTGGTTCTTGGCTACTGAGTGAGACCAGAGACCCTGAGCTGTGTGGTGGAGATGGTGAGCTCCCCACCCAGTCAGGCATGCATCTGTAGTCACCACGGCTTGTACTTCGGGATCGTAAAAGGGTTTCCCCTTTGCGAGATTCTCTCTTGTCCACCAGTGTAGGCTCTGTACGAGTGTTGGCGAAACGACCACTAGATCGTCCCAATGACCACTTGCCTGAGACCACTGTTTCGCCAACCATTCCTGCATGGGACGCATGCGCAGACGCGTGTGGGGGACCAGGTAAATGCATGACGCCATCATGCCCAGTAACCGCATAGCTTTGCGTACTGTTATCTGTTGACCTGACTGATAATGCGGAATTTGCAGAAGTATATTCCGAATTCTCTCTTCCGAAGGGAAGGTCAATCCTTTCTGAGTATCTAGGATAGCTCCTAGAAACTGTTTTGAGGTGCTTGGCACCAGACTTGACTTTTTCTCGTTGATGGAGAAGCCTAATTCGTGGAGGAGGTCGATAGTCCTCTGAATGTTTGACCTGCAAATTCCTGGGGTTTCCCCCGTTATGAGCCAGTCGTCCAGATAAGGGTACACCGGGATTGCTTCCCTGCGTAGGTGTGCAGCCGCCACCGCCAGTACCTTGGTGAATACCCTTGGTGCTGAAGCTATCCCGAAGGGCAGTACCTTGAATTGGTAGTGGCGACTGTCCACCTTGAAGCGCAAGTACTTTTTGTGCGCTGGGAGCATGGAAATATGAAAATAAGCATCTTTCATATCCAAGGTTGCCATGTAATCCCCCTTTTTTAGGAGGGGGATTACCTCTTGTAGCGTGGTCATACGGAATTTTTGGGGCTTGACATATTTGTTGGCAGGCCGTAAGTCCAATACTGGGCGCATTGTCAAATCTTTCTTTGGCACAAGGAAGTAAGTTGAATAGATACCCTTGTTTACCTGGTGTCCTGGGACGAGTTCTATCGCGTCCTTTTCTAGCAGAATGGCGATCTCCTCGAGAAGGATCCTTTGATGCTCTAGGGAGTGCACTCTTTGTCGTGGAGGATGATTCCGGGGACGCTGCAGTAGTTCTATACAATATCCTGCGGATACTGTTGACAGCACCCATCTGTCTGAGGTGATCCCTTCCCAAGCCTGGGTGAAGGTGGAAATGCGTCCCCCTACTGGGGTTGCGTGGCAAGGGACCCTGAACTGAGCGTCACTGTTTTGGTGGAGGCGTGCCACCGCCCTTGTTGGGGCTGCCTCTGCCTCTTCCACGACCTCTCTTGTTACCCCTGCCGTAACTCTGGGTAGACTGCTGGTTGTTATTCCATTGTGTACCTTGTCCCTGGGCATAGTTGCCTCTTTGTGAATTTTGGCCGCGTGGGCGACGAAAATTATTGTTCCCCCTCTGGTTAGGGGGTTTGTTGGTAAGCTGGCCAAGGGATTTGAGAGTCTCATATTCATCTTTGGCATTTTTAAGTGCGTCTTCGACCGCTTTCCCAAACAATAGGTCGGGTTCCACTGGCTTGTCTATTAAAGAAGCCTGGGTTTCTGTCTTGAATCCCGACTGCCGTAACCACGCATGTCTCTTGATAACAGTACCTTCTGCTATCAATCTCCCTGCGTTGTCAGCGGCGTCGAAAGTTGCTTTTAAAATGCAACCAGACACGGCTCTCCCCTCTGCCGAGATCCGAGCCAGCTGGCCCTTTAACGGTTCTGGAGCAGAGGCAATGAGCGCCGCGACTTCTTCCCATTGATGGCAATTGTAACTAGCCAACAGGGTGGTGGAATTCGCAATCCTTGCTTGGTAGGCGGACGTTGAGGCTACCTTTCTGCCAAACCCGTAAAGTTTTTTGCTCTCCTTGTCGGGAGGAGCTTCTGATGAAGATAAGGGCGTGCCAGCCCTCTTTCTAGTGTTGGTCACCACTAGGGAATCTGGTTTAAGATGTCCCTTTATATACAGAGGGTCAGACTGGGCTGCCCGGAAAATCTTTTCAATTCTGGGGTTGACAGCTCTGGTGAGGTTAGGATTCACCAGGGAAGGATCTATTCTTCGTTGGATGGATTTGAGGATAGGGATGGTCTGAGCGACCGGTCTTCTCTCTCCTACAAACTCCTCCGCGAAGTCCCTTTCCTCCTGTACACCGTGGGTGTCGATGTGGAAGTGTTCCGCTGCTCGAGCGAGAACCTCGTTAAGGAGGGGCTGGTTATCAACTGGAGAGTCAGTAACTGGGGCTTCGCTTTGTACTGGGGAATCTACTCTGTAAATTTCCTGCTCATCTTCTCCCTCCTCCAGGTCCTCATCCTCTGCATAGTAATCTGTCCCGGTTTGTTCTTCCATAATTGCAAACTCCTGGTCCTCTTCAGGGAAAACTTGTCCCTGATAACTGGGGAGTGGAGTAGAATATGGAGTGGAGTAAGGCTGAACCTCGAAGGGTTCAGGTCTTTCGACCCGGGGCTTTTTACTTAGCGGGATAGGATCGGAGGAGCCTGAGGGTGTGGCCCCTTGAGGGTTATATGAAAGAAAGTGTTCTGGGTTCTTATCATAAAAATCAGCCAAGGAAGACATCCTAGACATAACCCTGTCTATGTCTTCACTGGACCATTCCCTGGAACAGGGTATTAATTTAGCAGGTGATTTATTTTCAAGGGTAGACTTGTGTTTGCTTGTCTGCTTAGGCTTTACAGGGGTGGAAGGCTGTGCTTTCCGCTGTTTCCCCCCTTCTCCGTGCGTGGAAAAATGTTTTCCCTGTCCCTTGGGGGCCCCAGCGACTTTCGACGCCTGGCGTCGAGGGTCTGGAAAGGTATCTGTGTGCTTTGGGCGTGGGGCCTCACTGGTGTTAACCGCGGTCTCGGTATCTTGGAGCGCGGCCTGGGGGTGGAAGTCGTCTTCGTCTCCCGACGATCGAACTTCCGTTAGTGTGTGTAGCGAGGCACTTTTGGCAAGAGTGGATGATTGCCTTGCGTCGTGAGGCGATCTCGATCGAGAGCGCCCAGAGGACACCGAGTCGGACCGTTCTTTTTGTGCCTCTTTCCGGGAAGTCGACGTCGTCGAGGTCCGGTTGGTCTTAGTGTGTTTAGTGTGTGTTAGGTGTGTAGCGCTTGCGTCGCCGGGGGTCTTCCCCATAGCCGCCTTGCCGGACGACCTTCCGAGGTCGGGGACCTGCGCTCGTCGGCTGTCTTTCGACGCCGTAATGCCCTCGCCGTCCGAAAGTACGGCGTCGCTGCCATCGCTGAAGGCGCCCTCCGCTGCCATGGCCTCCTGCCTGGCGTGGTGGGCCCAACGCTTTGTCGAACGGTCCTTAAGTGTCTTAGGTTTAAACCTACTACACGCTCTGCAGTTCGCTTCGGGGTGATCCCTCGGCAAGCAGAGATTGCACGTGGCGTGCCTGTCGACCCAAGGGTATTTGCGATTGCACTTGGGGCAGAATTGAAAAGGGGTACCCTCCATACGCACCTTAAGGCAGCGGGCTGCTAAGTGTAGGAATATATATAAATGTAACTATATATCAAGAGTGAAGAGTATGTACCACCCCCCACTCTCCCTACTTGTAAGGGCCGAGGCCAGCGGCCTACTAGGCCCGGGCCGAGGCCAGCGGCCTACCGAGGCCCAGATCCGTCGTGCAGCAGTCGACGGTCGATGACTTCTCCAGCCGTCGTCGAGGTTGAGGGTCGACGTTGGGGTGGGGAAGGGAATGAATAAGAATTAAAATTATAATAACAGCAAAAGTATGGCTAAGGCCAGGGAACTCCGCAAGATGCTTCCGACCAGTATGGCGGAAAAAAACAATCTGAGGATCCTACACGCGTGAGGGATCTTGGGTACAGTGGACGTCACACTAGGGATAGTATTACTGGCACGCCTGTGTCGACGCCCATTTTCGACTTTCGAAAAACAAACTGTAATACTCCGCAGCTTCCACTAGATGTCGGCCTATGCACAGCATGTGATCTAAGCAGATTCCACAAGCCTCAGAAATATATATATATATATATAGTTCAAAGTGGACCAATAGGTAGGTAACATTTTCTGGTGCCAGCATTAAAAAAAAAATATATATCCTCCATAGTTTACAGTATATGGCTAATACCACAACCCCATGTTTCGGAACCATATACACCACCAGGAAAAACCTGTCTCCTATACACTTCTATATTCAGTCATGTAAACCTATTGCCGATTGAGTAGGCAAAACCAGTTGTGACACTGTTAAGATGGCTCAGCAGGTTACGTGCTCAATGCTGTGTTCGGTGTTTGATCTGAAGGTCACAGATTCAAATCCTGGCAAGGTCGTCTCAGCCTTTCATAATTTCGAGGTCGAACAAGCGGGTACAAATTTTGATTAGGTAATAATAATGTACGTAAATATGTGCTGTGAAAAGCGCTTTGTATAAAAGCTATATATAAATATCAAATTATTATTATTAGAATTATTATAAGAATAAACAACATTCGCACCCGAGGAAGGGCACTCAGCCATTCAGGTGGCTGGAACAGCAGACGAGAATGCACATTCTTCAACTGCTGTTTCCAGCCACCCAAGGCCCTTCCCCAGGTGGCACCATCTTTTTTGTTTGTTTTTTTTAATGTGGGGAGGCAACAGGGAGCCTCTCTCTGTTGCCTCCCCACTCGCCCAAAACAATCCATACCCCTTCCCCACCCCCTTTTTCACTCCCCACTTACCTGCTGGACTGGCGCTTTGTGCTCCAGTCCTGGACCTCTTCCCATCTCCCGGCTGCCATAGAAACGGAAAAGGGACTTAGTCCCTTTCCTATGGCGTTGGCCATCTTGTTTCCCTCCCACCCTTCATCCCCATCAGGAGATTGACATCGCTTGCGCAGCCAATCTCCAGAGGAAAGAAAAGAAACCATTCACACCCAGGATCAACACTGAGATGCAAATGGCTTTCACCCCCGCTGTGCGGGGGCTGGGGGAGAGGACATAGCCAGGAACAGCTCCCAGCCCTCGCCGAGGTCCTCACAAGAGCCTCCCCAGGGTCGGGCTAGCGGGCTGTTACTGGCCATGTCCACTCCCCATAGCAGGGGTGAAAGCCAAATTTGTAATTGCAGATACAACATGGCCACAAATGGTTTGCATACTAAATTGGCCAAAAGCCTAAAAGGTTGATTGACCATACTCAGACCATTTCGACATTTTGCTTGCCACACGTTTAAAATCTGTGTCTCCCCAACCTACATTTCAGGCCTGTTTAAGAGTGCCTTTCCAAACAATTTAACCAAGAACTCAGTATAAAAAGCCAACAATTATCTGGGTCGGCCCCCATCTACAATAACTGATTCTTTTTAATGCTTTTACTGTGCAATATGGTTGCATACAAAGCTTTAGCACAAAACACATAATATACATACATTCATTCATCTAAAAAGACATCTCAAGTGTGCAACACATCATTATGAATACCAACAAAAAAAAATCACTGGTAAATTCGATCATCAAAATCAATGTCAATAAATATAGTTAAAATTATTGTGGAAGAAGACCATATAAATCTATCAAAAATTCATAGGAGTTTTTCAAATTCTTTCCAAATTAATTATGCTGCAGCAGTCATGATTAACAAATCCGCAAGTAGATGCTACTCCAAAATTGGTCAGAGCTAACCAATCCCGGATACTAACTGATTCAAATATTGAGAAGACTAAATCATATAGGTGTGAAAAAGCCTTTTCTTTCTTTAATCCAGACCATCTAATGTGTCTGCAAAGCTCTGTGAAAACAAGTGAAACACCATATTCCTCCCAGGTGCCTTGTTTAGCTAAGCTTAGTCTCAGAATTGCAGGGCTGTGATCGCTTTTCAATCTGTCCACTATCTGGAAGTTTAACCCACCTCAAACCATGTAAGCTTTCCAGGACATAACCAATATGAGTATGCTTGCCATCGGCCTTAAATATCCATTTTGCCAGAATGTCTCCTTCCACACTCCCATCACAAAGGTGTACATCATGTCTAATGCATAACTAAGCAGTAAAATATACATACTGCTTCATCCTGTGCTGTCTTAATACTATTGGTGGAAGGATACCCCAACATTTTTATCCTTCTCAGAGGGTTTTTTCCATCAATTCAGGGAAAGGTTGCAAAAGTGAATCGCAGTGTCTCACCACAATTTTAATACATTTTGCATCAACATTTGGTCTAAATGGATAGTTCAATATTATTTCCTTCAATAATCCACAGTGTGTCTCTGTTTTGGCATCGGTCCAGTATAGATATTAGCTAATAATAAAGATAATGAAGAGGGAAGATCCAAGCATCTTGCGAATACAGTGGGATAATTTGTTGATACAATGTTCATAACAGCATTCCAACAAGTTATCACCCATATTGCTAGCCTGCCATTAGAGTGTCCCCAAACAACACCTTCCAAGGTAATCTCCTCTAGTGTCCATGTTTCTTACAAACTGATTATGTCCATGCTTTTAATTAACTGGATCTGGTCATAATCCATATTAGCAGTTGTGGAAAGGTGCTCAGACAATCGGGTGGCTGGAACTGCAGGTGAGAATATACATTCCCCACCCGCTGTTTCCAGCCACCCGAGGGCCTTTCCAGGGTGGCGCCATCTTAATTTTTTTATGTGGGAAAGCAACAGGGAGTGTCTCGGTGTTGCTGCCCCACATCTCCACCCCCATCACACCAACTCCAAAAAAATCTATACCCCTTCCCCACTTACCTGCTGGACCGGAGCTTTGTGCTCCAGTCCCGGCACTTCTCCCATCTACCACCATAGAAATGGAAAAGGGACTTTGTCCCTTTTCCCTATGGCAGTGGCCATCTCCCTCCCCCTCCTCCGGAGATTGGCTGTGCAAGCGACGCCAATCTCCAGAGGAATGAAAATAAACTTTTTGCCCCCCGGTGAAACCCTGGGTTGTGAATGACTTTCACCCACGCTGTGGGGGGGGCGGTCATGGCTGGTAACGCCCCCCAGCCGTAGCTGAGGCCCTTGCTTTGCCCAGTCTTACCTAGGCTCGGGCTAGCAGGCCAATACTGGCCATGTCCGCCCCCCACAGTGTGGGTGAAAGCCATATTAGCACATGGAGATCTTTACTGACCTCCTCGCAGCCAATCACAATGCTCAGAGCGTAATCAATAAATACAGGTATTGACTGCATTCTTAAGCAAGATTTTCCTGATAGGACCTTTTTGTTGCTGCAACATTCAATTTCACTCACAGAAGAGACAGCTAAACATGGGAGACTGCTTTCACTTTCTTATAGAGAAACAGTTTATTTTTAAATAACACCAAATGCATGCTCATGTTCAACAGGAGTAGTTTAACCAAGTTTGGAATTAAAATATTTAGTTATGAAGACAACCTTGTTATTTAAATATACCATAAAATCACATTTATTTCACTTACTCCATTTGTCCATTTACTTTCCTCACCATTAAATTAATGTTTTGTGCTAATAGCCTTAGAGACCTTGGAAGGTGTCACTATCGCTAGGGTTTATGACCCTTCCCTAAGTTATGACCATCGACCTAGCCTCGGTCATAACTTAGTGGCACATCATTATCCCGATCCTCAGTTCCCAAAGGCCAGGTTAAGCCCTCCACCAAAGTATCACGCCTTATCCATTTTGCAAGCAGTTTTTGGCCAGGAGGAAAGAGGAAAGGTTAAGGAGCAACCCTGCTTTGTGCCTCTTGCTAAATAAATTCTAAGCAACATCCTCCGATTCACCCTAGAGTGAGCTGGTAGGTCCTCGTATTCAACCAATACATTTTGGGTCCAATGTCATGCAACCCATTAAGCAAAAAAGGGGAGTTCTGTGAGTCTCTCTATCAGCCTCAGTCACGGGAAAGTCTCAACCAGATTTTTTAGCTCACTATCCCTTTCACAGAAGATAAATATCCACAACATAATCAGTCTTTGGACTGCCCTTGGACTGCTAGGCCATTCTCTTCTGAACAAGAGTACCGACAGCAACCCCAGACACGTGTTTCGGCCTGCCTGGGCCTCATCAGTGAGGTGGAGCTGTGCATCCCTAAGAACAGTGAGCAAGGGGTCCACATCTGGATTACCCTAATAACTTAGGGTAAGTCCCAAAGCTACTTTTTAATATGCAAAACAGGGGATTCTGGGAGTCTCTCTAGCAGCCTCAGTCACAGGGGAGTCTCAACACGATTTTTTAGCTCACTATCGCTTTCACGGAAGAGAAATATCCACAACATATCAGTCTTTGTCCTGCCTAAGGGCAGTCCAGCGCCGAAATGCTAGGCAATTCTTTTCTGAGACCCACTAAGGCCAACATATAACTCAACACTTAAAGGAGACATGCAGTTTTTACAAGCATAACATGTGCTTTCCCCAATTGGTAATGGTTTATCTTCAGCCTCTTTTCCAGAGAAAAAATATTCTATTATATTTAATTTTTTATAGGCATTTATTTAGCCACAGCTGTCTTCCATTGACATCCGAGGAGGAGAAGAAGTATGGTCTTCAGAGGATAAGCTGTGTCGACCACTCTGGGGGCAAACTCATTCTGAACCAGGGCTTCTGATCTCCAAATATAGCCAGAAGCTGTCTGTGCTTTTGCTAACATCTTTGTTTCACCATCTATTAAGGAGGTAGGTCTGTATGAGTCACAAACATAGGGTGGCCTCCATGTATTAGCAATCATCCCTGGTGTCTCTTAGATTATCCAGGAGGGTCAATCTCTAAACTCTCAAGTAACGCATCACACATGTATATTGCAATATATCTTTGTCCAGAATTCCACTGGGAATCCATAGGGTCTGGGTATTTTCGCCTTTTGCATCTGATCAGAGACTAGCTAATGCTCTGTGATATCCACTTCCAGTGCCACACTCTGCATATCTGATAGCATTCTTTCATGAATTATCCAAACTCCCCTGTCCTCAGTGATACTTAAGAAGGCATACAAGTCTTTGGAGTATTGGGGGTCTACCTCCACAATAGCTAAATGATCCATCTGAGGAGTTCTTGCGTCATCTCAGATCATCGTACCACGTAAGCCTCCCGCATGATATGATATGGCATTTGTAACGCGCCTATGCACAAGTGTTTCAAGGCGCGACGAGGGAGGAACAGGGGGGGAAAGACAGACAACGATCCTACTAGGCCAGGTGTCACTCAGATCGCGCAAGTGCAGGGGTAGGGGGAAGGGAAAAAGTGCAAGGGGAAGGGGAGAGGGGGAAGTGCTGAACAGGGTAAGTAGAATACAAAATAAATAAATAAATGGGGCCAGCTGGTGGCACGTGTAAGGTAGTGCAGACAAGTGCTGGGAGGGGGGGGGGGGGCTGTAGGGATGCAGAGACAGTCCCGCAGTGCAGGGGTTGCCAGGGAGGCAGTGCAAGTGTAGAGTGGCTGGGCCAAGGATCGAGGTTGGTGAGAGTGGCCCAGGTGCAGGTTCAGTGCAGTTTCAATGAAGAATTTAGCAGGGGAGAGGGAGAGAGAAAGCAGAAGCAAAGAGGAAGGTTTTGAGGTGCTTCCGGAACCGAAGATGGTTATCCTCAAGTTTCAGGGAGGCAAGAAGGCTGTTCCAGAGGGAGGCCCCTGCCAGAGAGAGAGATCTACCCCCAGCTCGTTGCTTCGAGAAGCGGCTGACCCTGAGGGAGTTGGAGACAGATGAGCGAAGGGCTCGGGAAGGAAGATATTTAGGAAGAGAGAGTTGAAGGTATTTAGGCCCCAGGCTCCAGAAGGCCTTGTGGACAATGCAGGGGGTTTTGAACTTAATCCTCGCAGCCACAGGGAGCCAGTGTAGAGATTTCAGTCCTGGAGAGACACGGTCTCTGGGCTTGAGGCCAAGGACAGTCTCGCAGTCCTGTTCTGGATGAGTTGCAGAGGGCGGAGAGTAGTAGCAGGCAGATTTAGATAGAGGCTGTTACAGTAGTCCAGCTTCGAGAGAACCAGGGCTCTGGAGACCATGAGCTTCTGGGGGAAGGAGAGGAAGGGAAGAATACCTCTGAGGAGGTGCAGCTGGTAGTGTGACTTCTTAGAGACGTCAGATATATGAGGAGAGAAGGAGAGTGTGGGGTCGAAGATGACCCCAATGTTTTTTGCCTTGCAAGTAGGAGCAGGAAGCGGGCCAAGAGAGGCTGGCCAGAGCGCTGCAGGGAAGGAGGCAGTGGGTGTGCCGATGAGTAGAATCTCAGTGTTACTAGCATTAAGGCAGAGGTCATTGGCGGCACACCATTCCTGGATAGCAGACAGACAGTCGGAGATGAGGGAAGGAGAGGAGGAGGCCGAGGGTAGCCTGAAAATGAGCTGGGTATCGTCCGCATAGCACTGAAAGTTGGGGCAGAGAGTGGCGATGTGGTGGGCAAGGAGTGCCAGATACTGGTTGAACAGCCAGAGAGAGAGATTAGATCCCTGGGGGACACCACAGGTAGGGAAGAAGATGTCTGAGAGGAAGGACCCCAGTTGGACCTGGGAGGGTCGATTGGAAAGGAAAGAGGTCAGCCACGCCAGAGCCTGACCAGTGATACCCAGGTTATCACGGAGACGGTTGAGCAGGATGGCATGGTTGACAGTGTCAAAGGCAGAAGAGAGATCGAGCAGAATGAGAACACATGGAGTGTTGGAGTCGAGGTTCGAGAGCAGGTCTTAACAGATGTTCAGGAGAGCAGTTTCCGTGCTTCTGTCAGCTCTGAAGCCAGATTGATGGTCATGAAGACTACCAACAGATTCAGCATGGAGGTTGAGCTGGGAGATGGCCAGTTTCTCCAGGAGCTTGCCCAGGAAGGGAGTGATGGAGATTGGGCGATAGTTAGCCGGGCAGGCGGGGTCGGAAGAGGGTTTCTTAAGAAGAAATGATATCTCGAGAGCCACGCCAGGAGTTAGACCAGCATGTGCCCTTGTTCATTAATCTGATACTGCCTGTCCCATACTTGGCATTTTGAATTTTAAATCGCCTGCCTCACCCATCTCGCCACCTTCAGATTTGTTGTCAAGTTGGTCTCAGCATTGTCCCTCTCCAGACTTTTGATTTCACATTCCTTGTTCTCCAATCTCAGCCTTACTCAGTTTCTTTGGGATCTTCAGAAAAGTGACAGCTTTGCCCTTATTACAGACTTGAAGGATTCCCAATGTGTATTTACTTTCAATTTATCGGGCATCAATAGAGAAGTATTCCTTAGTATCCAATTGTAGGTTTGTGACCTCATCCTTGTCCTGCAGACAAAATACATTCTGAGAAGTTTTTTTAACAAGCCCTGCACTGCTGATAAATTAAGAAACCTCTTAAGTGACTATGTAAGACTGTTTGTTTAATTTCTTTACATATGCCTTTATGGGGAGCTTTGAACTTGAAGGAATTGAATTGAGAACCCTCTTACTGATAATATGCAAAGGAGGGTGAAAATGAATTGATGTTCGGATTGTACAAAGGTATACATACCCAATATGATAACTTTCCTTTGAAATTACAGAAAGAGAGAGAAATTCTACTTCTCTAGAAAACAAGCTCTGTGGGAGGTCACTGATAGGTATACCAAGATCTTCCATTGGTGTTTATTACAGCAAATGCTCCTTTTAGATTTTATATAGATGTCACTTAACTTCCAGTCCCTCAAAGACGTACCTTAATGTCTCATATAAAGGTTGGAGGCTTTTGCAGTGAGAGGGGTATCTTCATTCAAATCCGGTGGTCTTGTTCACTGATGCAAACCTATTGGAAGAAGTCACCAATTGGAGCAGGGATCTGGGTAGCATACTGGGTCCTCTTTGATCAGAATGTATTCTCCTAACCTACCCCTGCTAAGACCACGCTGACCATGTACCATCCCCCATTAGCTTGCTGCTTACAGCAGCTAGACTTTCCCACACATCCAAAAGGAAAAGGGTCAAGGTCCTTTGCATCAGGAATGGCTAAAAAGAGTCAAACACTTACATAATCAGGAAAAACCAATTTACATTTGCAGGAATAAAGCAACCAGATCTGAACAAATGGCATTCCCAAAAACATTGCACTCCTCTTTTTCAATATTCCTTCAAAGAGGGCTAAATATAAAGGATCATTGTGATTTCTCTCAGTTTTCGCTTGAGTGCCCAAGTCCCTCTTTGATGCCTTACACCCAATCAACCGCGGTAATCACCATTATTTGACTTCTGAAATGCCACTTGTAGCGTAATTACTGAAGATATGTCGCTTGCTAACCCAAGTTATAGAAAGTTGACCAGCTAAACTGACAACGGCATTCCCATCACAATTAAAGGTTTGTGCTTCGGCACTTTGGATACATAGCCACTTCTCAGATTTCTATTGTAGTCTAACCTGATTTTCCTCCAGTCCATAATTTACCTCATTCTCCTACACTATATTATCTTACGTTTTATGGTTTGTAATATGTTGAAGTTACTGACATGCAAGCAGGGAGACTGTTATATTTTGTAGTTATTTTTAAATGTGAATGTAAACAATGTTTTATGAAGTAAACACAGATCTAACATGCTGGAAAGTGGATGGATAGACTCATAACATATAACAGAGAACCAGTCAGTAGCGGTTTTGAAATTAAGTGATGATAACCTACCATAACTGAATCCAGTTTCTGTTTTACTTTCTGCAACCTCATGGATGTTCGAACAGTGCTGACAAAGTGATCTGCTTCAGAGATGGATGCTTCCTGCAGTTTATTCATATCTGAACCACTTACGATTGGTTGTCTTTTTGGTGCAGTTGATGTAAATGACCCATTTAAATCTTTTATCATTTCTGCCTCCAACTGAGAAACTATAAAAAAAAGAAAAATATTTCATAATAAGCAATCTAGTAATTCATTTTTCTATGAATGGATTTCGGTATCTGGAAAGATTCAATATTTCACTGATAAAATTAAACGACTTTTGGATGAAATTTGCTAAAGCCATGTGCAAGAGTGCTCCTGTCCATATTGTATTACCAGCATTTGCAAAACCAACAGCTTGGGCGTTTGTTTAGGTATGGAGTAGGCATTAACGGGGCACTGAAATCATGGTTTTACCTGGCCATAAGATCACAACAGCTGGAACATAGAGTGATTACTTGGGCATATGATGGCAGTACCTGGCAAGTGCATATCTAATACCTAAAGCAAAAACTGACTTTTTCATTGCTTGTTTTGAACAGGACTTTAGTGAACGGAAGAGATATAAATCAAGTGGCTGAAGGCACACTTGATTAAGACATCGCACTTTTTCAAGACATTCATATTTAAAGCTGCAATTAAGCCATTAACTCTCAGCAGACTGCTTGAAAATAATTCGGCCAGGCCAATCCTTGATGCTACCACTTGATCGAGTAGTCTCAACAAGATTTGGGGGATGTGTTTTGGTGGTAGTGGGTGGGAATGGCCATAGGGATTAGCATGGCCATGGCCAGTCATTGGGTCAAAAATAACCGAACATCACGCACAAGCTGTACCCCTCCTCACATGTCATCTCCCTCCTTCCTAGCTGTACTCTAATGCAATAGATCCACCTAATCGGCCAAACTAAAAATTGCCCTAAGGCACATTTTCTGGCATTAACAATGTAAATGTGTGTATTCGGGATGGGAGTGCGCTAGGGCACATGATTGTGAAGCTGGACCTCCACTGAAATAGCAAGAACTGTGGCATGCCCGCAACTTTAACCATTATATCAGTGGGATAATGGGTGGGTATACCATCACCAATTAAGGAAGAGCTGACCAGTCCTTTTAGCCTCACAGAGGGCATGTGCTGGCTTAATAAGGGGAGAGTATGTAAACCCCACCTGTTTCAAACTTTACCAATCATCTCACATTCCAAAAATTGTCAGCGAAGGTTTAAAAGCACTGTCTGCTAATTTCATATGACTTAAAAAATTTAGTTTTTATAGCTTAGACGATATGAAAATAAACATGGTGTGGCACATGCTAGGCATGAACACAACTTCACAACAATGGTTCAGAACACTGCACAGGAGTTGTGTGCTGTGCGCGTTCACCTCCACGAGTATCGCACTCTTATGATCCCAATATGAAGCACATTTGGGCAAAACAAAAAACGCAGCCTCACCCAAAACCGCGCAAATTCATGCCAGACAACTTTTTTAATACAAACATTACATAATGCGTGAATGAAAATGCATGTTTTGTGAATGGAAACTGGGCATTTGTAGAAATCACAGTTGCAAAAGCATAGCTCATTCATTTGTAACTGTTTTATTATGACGGGGTCCTATGACAATTAGTATGATCTAAAACCCTTCGAAGTAAGAAAAGGCAATAGCTCATGCTGCACTGTTTAAAAGATTGCCAAAAATATATGATTGAAGGTGTTAAAAACAAGATGACGATACAACTTTTTTTTATTGTGCATTTGTGAGGCGGTTATACACAAGTAAATGTGTTTCAAAGCGCCCACATGGCAACAGGGAGGGAACATGGGATTGAAAAACAGTATAAACACTGGAAGAAACAGACAAACCTACTATGCCTTGTGAGTATTCTGAACATGTAAGTACAGAGAGAGAGAGGGGGGAGGAAGGTGTGGGAGTAAGTGCTGGAGTGTCCGTGCTCGGCTCGTGGGTGAGCAGCAGATGTTGGTGCCTAGTATAGTAAGTGCAAGGGAGCGTTGAGCTGCAGTAAGCAGGTAAGTGGAGGCCTAAAATGGCTCAGGCCAGTGGGTGCTAGGGCAAGTGCTGTGTGCAACAGAAGCTGAGGCGATTGGATGTGGAAGGCCAGGGCCTTGAGGGCACATAAGGGCCCTGGCCACCAATAACAGTGACTGTGTGGTTAGCAGAGGAGGGAAGAAGGAAAGGAAGAAGGGAAGGAAGAAGTGAAAAGGAGAGTCTTGAGGAGCTTCCGGAATTTGAGCAAGTCCGGCTCAAGACATAGCAGAAGGGGTAGGGTGTTCCACGAGAGGGACCCAGCAGAAACAAGAGATCGGCCTCCGTCCCTCCGTTTGGCGAAACACTTCACGCACAGACAGTTGGTTTTGGAGGAACCTACCGTTCCGGAGGGATAGTATTTAGTAATAGCCATTTGCAGGTAGCATGGTCCTCACCCCCAGACAGCCTTGTGGATGATGCAGAGGGATTTGAATTTAAACTGTGCAGCAAAGGTTAGCCAGTGGAGAGTTTTTAGGGCAGGAGAGATGCGGTCCATGGGCTTCAGTCTCGCTGCCCTATTCTGAATTAGCTGGAGGGGTCGCAGAGAGGAAGAGGCTAGATTTAAGAGACTGCTGTTGCAATAGTCAAGCCTAGAGAGAACCGGAGCCCTGGTAACATTGAGCTTCTGGGGAAAGTGAGAAAAGGCAGGACTCCTTTGAGAAGTAAGAGTTGAAACTGGACTTCTTGGCATGTCCTGGATGTGAGGGAGGAAGCAGAGAGGAGTTGAAGGTGACTGAGGTTTCTGGCTTCAGATGCGGGAGAAGGGGGAGAGCCTATAGAGGATGGCCAGAGATAAGGGGAGAAAGCGAGAGCAGGGGTCCCAATAGGATGGATCTCAATCTTGCTGGCATTGAGGCAGAGATCATTGGAAGTGCACCAGGACTGGATAGCAGATAGACAATCCGGGATGAAGGAAGAAGCAAGAGAGTCAGCAGGAAGTTTGAAGTATAGTTGAGTGTGGTCTGAGTATCAGTGGAAATTGTGGGACGAAGGAGTAAATGATGCGCGCCAGCGGACCAAGGTAAGTGTTAAAGAGCCAGGGGGAAAGGTTGGAGCACCAGGGACACCACAGTTGGAGAAGGAGATAGGAGAGGAAAAGGTTCCCAGAATAAGCTTGGACGATCAGTTAGGAAAGAGGTCAGCCAATCCAGTGCCTGCTCCGAGATGCCCAGGGCATCATGGAGTTGTTTTATGAGGACAGAGCGGTCGACAGTGTCAAAGGCAGGGGAGAGATCAAGTAGAATGAGGACAGCTGGAGAGTTGGCATCAAGGGAAGCAAGCATTTCTTCAAAGGTGTTCAGAAGAGCAGTTTCTGTGCCTCTGGATGCTCGGAATCCAGATTGATGGTCGTGGAGACCGCCGACAAGTTCAGTGTGTGAGGTAAGTTGGGGAAGACCAGCTTCTTGAGGAATTTCTCAAGGTAGAAATAGGGCGGTAGTTAGCTGGACAAGTAGGGGAGGGGGCGCACAAGTGAGTGCTTGAGGGAGGAGGGGAAGGAGCCAGTAGCAAAAGAATGGTTGCAAAAATCTGCAAGAGCGGGGGCAAGGGAGCCAATGTTGTCCTTAATGGTTCTGGAGGAACAAGGGGATACCTGTTTGGAGGAGACCTTCATAGAGTGGACAACTCTGGTAACATCCTCAGGTGTGACAAGGGGAGAAGGATGAGAGAGTGGAAAATGGAGGGTGAGAGGCCATAGGAGGCAGGGGGGTGGGAGAGAAGTTAGGCAAGTGGGTAGTAAGGGTGCCTGGGATGTCCTGAATTCTAGTCATGAAGTGTGTGGCTGGTGAATTGCAGAGGGCCAGGGAAGGAAGAAGGGAGGAGGAGACTGCAAAGGGGTTGGCTAGTTCCCATGCAGATTTGAAAAGAGTTCAGCCGTATTGTTGGAGGCATCCGATACCCGAGCCTGAATGTGGGCCCTTTTCTTGGCACGGATGGAGACTCTGTATTGCCTTTGGAGCAGGCGGCAGGCCAGTTTGACACAGGGTGTGCCTGAGGTTTGCCACTTCCTTTCCACAGCTCTTCGTTTGCGTTTCAGGGCTCCAACACTGGATACCAATTAGCTCTCCTCATACGAATAAAAGGCAACACCTAAAGACACACTGTGAGCAAGGCGGAACATGAGAACGAGCAGAACTTCCATGACGAAGACACACCTACTGGTGCAGAGCAACGGACCAAGGGACGAGAGCAGCAGGCCAAAAACCCCAAGGCTTCCCTACTAGAGGTTGTTGCCTCTGGCAAACCGTGAAAGACATGTGGAGAAGGCCAGATCCCACAAGAGAAGATTGCATTGTATTTCAAGAATGCCAGCGACCCTCCCAGGTGAACGGCTGAGTTGGGAAGGTGAGGTCAAGCCAGTGAAACTAACCTTGATTAAAAAATCGGAAAACGCAAAACAAGAAAAAAGTGCACACAACCGGTGAGTTAGCAATCGACCTGAGAGACTGGTGTGCGTTAACGTGAATGAAATAGTGAAGGCTGCATGCGTGTGGGTGAGACACAAAGAAAGGCAGACCTGTGAATGAACTTTAAAGTAAAATACAGCTGCACGATCAGAGATACTAAGTAACAGAGTGGCCCTGTGAAGGGAAGAAGCCCATTCGAAATTATCTGTGAAAGGTGCATTGTTTGAAGCAAAAGGGCGAACAAACAGCAAAACTGAAAGTAAATAGTGAAAATTGAGTCAAAGTGGTCCTGTGGTGGTCTGTAACAAAAGTCATGCATATTCGAAAAGACTTCCACATGCGAAAGTGGTCAGAGCCCGATTGAGAGAGACACGAAATGTATTAAGCTTGGGGAAGGGAGACCCCTTGCAACTTTGTCTGAACTACATCGTGAAAGGTCTGAGTCCAGCAGAGGGGGACCTACAACAACTATGTGGTGAAAGGTCTGAGCCCGGCAGAGGGGGTCCTTTGTGAACATTTTGGTTGAAACATAATTTTGAAAGTCAGAGAAAGGAACTTTAAATGTGGAAGGCCAGGCAGGCATCGATCCACGGTTTTGAACTGTGTACTGTGTTGGAAGCTGAGCCAGAGTGTGTCATCCTGCCTACAAGGATCACAAGTGACCGATACGGCTGTGAAACTTCGGCGCTCCTGCTTCAGGCCGCATAAAATCCCATTTTCATCTGGTAGAAAACCACTAAAATATCACTGGTGCACCCCAGTGTAGACCGGAATACTCAAAGAAGCGGGCTATAGCAGCGGTGAGAAAAGAAAAGGGCTGATTCCAACCCTTTTGATCGAAGATCGAACGACTGACTCTGTGAGAGAAAGATGGCGGCGGGCGCGGAAACCTCAGTCTAGAGGTCCCCGACACCGGTCTTGTGACACTGCGGACAGACAAGCACAACACCCCCCAGGCGACACCGGGGAAGTGCAAGGTGTGCGGCAACAACAATACACTAGCGGAGGCGGGGATGTGACCAGCAGAGAGAACTATGCATCGTGGGATCCAGTAGCAGGCACTAACTACCCGCAGAACGCAGACCCCACAGCAGGCGTGGCTTGAACGCAATGCCTTCATGGAAGACCCTGCAGCAGACTAGAATGACGCAGGAACAGGGACAAAAGAGGCGAGAACGCAGGCAAGTGGCTGGGGCCCCGCTTCATACCATGCAGTATTGAAAAGAATGAAGTGAGCCACCCCAGGCAGAGTTGACAGCGGGATAGCGAGACCCACAAATGAGCCGGAAGCCCCAGGGTAACGGGATAGCAGCAGGATTACAGGTGGTGGACTGATCCGACATCAACCCTTTAACGAACGCACCCCGACAGCGGTGACTCACGGCATTGAGTGTCGAAGGGTTTTAGACATTGGACACGACCCACAGCAGGCAAAGAACACTCCGGCTACATCAGGGGGCTGGCGATACCAGTCAAGCACTGCATCACCAGCGGGGTCAGCAGGACAGCTGCAGGCAAGAGTAGCGGCAGCGAGTGAGCCCAGTAATCAGGGGAGGCGGCCTCAGCGAGTACTGGAAACTGGGAGCCCAGACCAGACAATGGACCAGCACCGCAGAACCGGGGCAATAGGTCAGAGCTTGGAAGTTGAAGGTGAACGGAAGAAAGGTAACAGGCAAGAGGGAGGGAACCGGATTCCAACACCGGCACCTACCCAAGGATGGGCGGCGAGTGCAAACCGCAAAGGCAGGAGTGGAGCAGAAGTGCTGATCTGCAGCACCAACCAGGCACCGCGCGGCGGGCTGATGACTTTGGGGTAAAGAAGCAGCTGCACTGGTGAGGTGGGACACGGCGCAGGCTGGAAGGTGAGGAGGAGCAAGCCCTGGGGCACCAGAATGGGATCCAGGCATATAGGAATGGCATAGGACCAACAGACACTCGTTTGAGGCGGTTGACCTATAAGGCGGCAGACCCCAGTCCTGGAAGGTGAGGAGGAGCGAGCCCTGGGGCACTGGACTGGGTTACAAACATTTAGGAGTGGCACAGGATCAACGAGCACTCACTTGAGGCTGGTTGACTTACAAGGAGACAGACCGCAGGCGAGGGAACTCAAAAGGAGGGGGGAGTAAGGAGAGGAGGCTAATTTAACAGCAGAGGGGCACAGAGGTGGAGAGAGTAAATAACACAGAGAACAACCCCAAAATAAAGAAACCGCAGCGCTGGAACCTGAACACAGTACATGTAAAACCACTTCCAAGGAAGGGAAATCAGACCCACAAGAAGAGACTGAACAGTCAGGCATAGGAAGGGGAACTGAAGAAGGAAAAGAGAGCGAGGGTGGCCAGGCATAACAACCAGGACAGATACAGTGCCTGGGAACTTGGCGGGCAACTTGGCCCACAAAACAGTCTGAAAAGCAGGGAATTTATTGACACGATGGTGAAGGGCCAAAAACAATAGACCATTACACTGCCCCCAAGCATAAGGCATCCAATGGACAGGAGGAGGATAGCGACACAGCAGGAATGGGGGCAGGAAAAGGTGAAAGCGTCACACTGGAAGGACTGATGGCGGCCATCCAGGAATCTAGAAACTCCTTGGAAGGGAAAGTGCAGGAAGTGGGAGTGGAAGTATCCCTACTATGGGCAGACCTGGGCAAAGTTTGTGAAAGAGTGATGGAGGTAGAATACGTGAGCAGGGTGGAGGATGATGTAGCCACACTCAAGAATCAAGTGCAAGGTCTTATCGGGGTGACAGGAGGACTGGACATGAAAGCGGAAGACTCCGAAGGCCGCTCTCCACGCAATAATATAATCCTGGTGGGGGTCCCGGAGGGTCAGGAAGGGCCAAGTGTAGAACTATATGCAGAGAAACTGATATTGGAGACCCTGCGGCCGAAGGACCTATAGAAACTGTTTACGGTGGAAAGGGCACATCGAGTACCGGGTAGGCCTTCACCCGGGGCGTCAGCCCAGAGCGATAATTGCCAAACTGCTCAATTTCAGAGACAGGGACACGATACTGCAGGTGGCTCGTAAAGCTTGATACATCGAGGTGGAAAAAGCCAGGTTTTCGATTTTCTTTTTTTTTTTTCCAGACTTTACACAGGAGGTCCAGAAATAGAGGAGGTCCTTCGACTAGGCTCACAGCAGGCTTCGCGAATTGAACTTGCGCTACATGACAATTTTCCCAGCAAAACTAAAGGTGATGGAGGGGAACCGTTCTGTGCAGTTCCTATCCCCGAAGGATGCATGGGACTGGCTAGACAGAAGGGAATTGAGGGAGAGGCGCCTCAGGAGCCGGGTGACCAACAACGGAAAGAGAAAGGAAGCAACTAACCATCAGGGAATTGGACTGGAACAATGCAGAGGATTGGGAATTGATCATAAGACTTGGAGGGGGTGAAAGCGGGACACTTTATGCAAAGAAATCGTGCTGGTGCACAACGATGTGTGGCTGGAGCGGGAAGGAGACCTAGCCAACTCATCGCACTAGATAACGGATGCAACTTTTATTTATTATTTTTTTTTTGGAGGGTTATCCCGGTTGGAGCAGGTTGAAGGGAATGGGGGGAGGGAGGAGTTGGGGGGAATTGGGGTGCTGGGGGAGGCGGGAGGACATGTTGGGGCTGGGGAGTTGGGGGACGGTTGTTTGTTGGGGAACAGGGAAAAAGTTAGCCCAGGAGCTGTTCAGAATCAAGGGAAAGGGTGCCAGGAAAGACAGCTTTGGGACCGTAGCAGACCCAGAAGGAACCGATACGATCACTGGCGAGGGTGGGAACCGCCTTAAAATAGGCACGTGGAATGTGCGGGGGCTGGGGAGCATAGGAAAGAGGGTCAGAGTTGGGCAATACCTGAACCGGCAAGGGGCACAAACTGGCGCTACTACAGGAGACCTACTTACAGGGGAAAGATTTGAAGGGGCTGGAAACAAAATGGGGGGGCAAGGTTTTCGGGTCACCAAACTCTACCTATGCGAGAGGAGTGTTGATTTGGGTGGCCACAGGTTTCCCCATACAGGTATAACGAACAATGGGAGAGAAGGATGGTAGGACAATAGCCCTGGTGGGTCAGTGAGAGGGGCAGGACATCTGTGGGGTGAATTCCTACACTCCGAATGTGGATGATAAGACCTACTTTACCTCAGTAATGGAACTGACAGGTGACCAACGGACAGAGTTATATATATGGGGGGAGGGTTTAATTGTGTCCTGAACCCAGAACTAGATCGCACAGGGAGAAGGGGCTTCACAAAACCACTGGCACGGGAGGCACTGCGACTAGTAGTGGAAAGAATGGATCTAGTGGAGGGAAACGCATTGATCAGAGAGATGGTATTCCTTTCACTCAGGGGTGCACAAGTCGTTTTCTAGGCTGGACTACTTATTCGAGGGAAGAGAGAGCTTCCACCGATTCCATGACCCGAGGTACTTAAGAGCTTTGTCAGATCACTCCCCACTGGTCACCGGGTTGGAGGGCGTGCACAATCGGTCTGATATGAGGTTATGGTGAATGAGACACAGGTTGCAGGGAGATGTGGCTAATACACAGGTTTTGAGGGAGGCAATAACTTCCTTTTTCGAACTCAACGGCGGGGGTCGGTGAGCGATGTTGGAGTACAGTGCGAGGCATTTAAGGTGACACTGAGGGGAGTGTGTATGTCCCAGACGATAGGGGTTAGGCGATCACTAGATGATAGTATTAAAAAATTTGAAGGTGAAATACAGCAATTAGAGATAGATTTGCAGGGGTGGGCAGCAAGCAGGGGAAACATTGGCAGGAAAACTAAGCTCACACACAAAGGCCCTAGATTCACTGGAGCAATTCGACAAGGGGCTATACACAACAAGAATCCATTTGGAAGGGGACAAGGCGGGCGACTCGTAGCATGGCTGATAAAGCGAGAACGTCCAGGGGGGGGTGATTACCCAGATACAGGACCGGACAGGAAGCCTGGTGTCATCACAGCAGGAGATAAATGGGGTCTTCCAGAAGAATTACAAGCAATTGTACTTAACGGAAGGGACTTATTCTGACCAAGAAGCCTCAGACTTAGTGGATCTGGGGCAAATGCCCAGACTGGATGGTGAAGATAGGAAAAGTGTGGATCTACCCATACAGGAGGGGGTAATAATAGGAGCAATAAAGACAATGCAGGCTAACAAGGCGCCGGGTAGCGATGGCTTCCCGGTGGAATTTTACAGGACGTTCGCAGATGTCCTGGTTCCCCAATTGAAGCAAGTCTATGATCATGCACTTCAGAAGGGATTGCTGCCGGAGTCAATGAGGGAGGCGGTAATTACGGTTTTGTTAAAATGAAAACAAAAAAAAGGAGGGGACCTGCAACAGTGTGTCTCCTACAGGCCCATTTCTTTATTAAATGTGGACGTGAAAATTCTGGGGAAGGTGTTGGCGACCAGAGTAGCGAGAGTGGCTCCAGGCTTAATACATCCAGACCAATGTGGATTCGTAGGGGGACGGAATGCGGGCATGAATTTACGAAGATTACATCACTTCATGTACCTGGTCATGGATTCACAAAGGGAAATGGCTCTGGTAGCAATAGACGCGGTCAAAGCCTTCAATTCACTGGAATGGCCATGGCTATTTAAGGCACTGGAGGCCTGCGGGCTAGGTGAGGGAATACTGAGGTGGCTGCAATTGCTATACAACACTCCCACGGCTCGGGTGAACACAGGGGGATGGGTCTCGCAAGGATGGTGTCTAGAGTGGAGAACGTGTCATGGGTGTCCGGGCTCCCCTATTTTGTTTGCCTTAGCACTGGAACCATTAGCAAGATACTTCAGGTCATACATTATAGAAACGGGTATTCAGGCGGGGGGTGACACATAGTATCTCGCACTACACGGACAATGTGTTGCTGTATGTGGATAACCCGCTGGAAAACATCCCAGTGATAATGGAGGTGCTGGGTAACTTTGGCAAACTATCAGGGTTTCAGGTTAACAACGAAAAATCTTTGGTATTCCCATTGGCAGGCCTCAGGTAACAGAGGAGGGGGGGTATCTCAAATGGGGAACTTCGATGGGAGTGGGAATCTTAAATACCTGGGGATTCAAATTTACCACGATGTGGAGGAGACTTTTGTACACAATACGGGAGGGGCGCTTTCACGGATAGGGGATGCAGGACAATTCTGGAAAATGCTACCATTATCTTTGATGGGGAGAATCGCACTCTGCAAAATGGTGGTCCTCCCACATCTCTTGTATTAATTCATGAATATCTCATATGTAGCTAAGAAAATATTCTTTAAAGATGTTGGATAAAATGCTGGGGGAACTGTTGTGGCATACAGAGCGTACCAGGGTGGCTATGCGAACACTACGTCGCAGGCGGGAGGAAGGAGGCCTTAACATGCCAGACTTCGAACTACATTTCATGGGGACACAACTACAGGCAGTGGCACGCTGGCGAACTGGGCCGGGAGGGGAGCTGACAGAATTGCTGGGGGGATACCGCCAGAGAGACAGGGAGTTGAGCTACTGTGGGGATCCATAGGGGGTAATAGAGACACAGTGGTCTTTAAAGTGGTACGAACAGTATGGGGGGAAATTATTTTAAAAAGTACAGGCTAAAGAGTTATATGGTAAGGGACTGCCAATCGGGTTTGACACCACTATTAGTATGGCACTGCAAAACGTGGGTCTCAAAACATTGAGGTAAAGACAATGCACCACATTAGGGGATCTCTTCGGGGACAGAAAACTGCTGACGTGGGATGAATGGAGACAAACGTATCAGGTGACAAGTGGGCACTTCCTTACATCCGCTGGGTGGTAAGACGCATAGCAGCAATATGGGAAGGTATCCCGGGGGAGCCAGAGGAGCATCCATTGATGTAGACGCTATTGGAATTGAGGGAAAGCGGGGGTAAAGTCTCAAAGGTGTATGGAGCATTGCAGGCAACAAGGGAGGACAAAGAACTAGCAGTTAAGAGTACGTGGGAAAGGGATTCTGGAGCGCCCATCCCAGAAAAGAAGTGGAAGCAGATGTGGGAACAAGTTAAAAAGACATCTAGGAATGCACAATCCCAACTCACTCAATTCTACTACCTACACAGAGTATATATGACGCCGGAGAAACTGCATGCAATGAATCAGGCGGCAACACATACCTGCATATGAGGCAGAGGGGATCATGCTGGGTTTTGGCATATGGTATGGGGTTTGTATTTGTATTTTATTTATTTGTAAAGCGCAGCCGAGCCCTGAGGCAACTGGGCGCTAGCCTTACAGGTTACACAGGCATGGATATAATAGTAATTTTACAGTTACATTGGCATGAATATACAGGCAGTACAGGTGGGCATAGGTATGTACAGCGATACAGATATTATAATACAGGCAGATATTATAAACATTAACACATATATACACAGGCAATGGCCCTTGAGTAGCAAACTAATTATTTGTGCAGTTTATTTTAACATGTGGACGGGTTGAGGTCCTGCTCAAGAAACAAAGTCTTAAATTTGCTGCGGAAAAGTGAGAAGGAAAGTTCCTCTCTTATGGAGATAGGGAGAGCATTCCATTTCTTTGCAGCAAGGACTGGGAAACTGACTCCACCAGCACGTTGTTGGTTGAATCGTGGGATGGTGACGCAGTACGATTGCGCTGTTCTAGTGGGTCGCGTTGATGTATGCCGTGAGAATGTGTTCGAGAGGTATGTAGCTGCCTGGTTATGGGGGCACTTGTGGGTGAGTGAGAGTGACTTTAAGTCTATTCTTTGCTTGATGTTAAGCCAGTTTATGTTCCGTCTTATTGTAGTGATGTGCTGTTTCCTAGGAATGTTACATGCTGATCTGATTGCGTTATTTTGCACAACTTGCATTTTGTTAATGTTTTGTAGGGATGTGCCGAGGAAGAGCGCATTGCAAAAATCAAGCAGTGATAAGACTAACGCTCCTGCTACTGAGATGCAGTGAGTTGTCGTCAGGTAAGGGCGGCAGGCTGTAATGAGCTTGCATGTATAGGTTTTGGAGGATGCTAAGGCATTAGTTTGTCTCGTAAGTGAGAGTGCTAAATCAATATAACTTCCTAGGGTTTTCACATCATTAGCTACTTTAATAATATTGCTGTCAAAGTTAAAGGATTTGAATAGGGTCCCTAGTTTGTTCACTTTAGTTGGAGAACCTAATTCAGTTTTTACGTCGTTTAGACATAAACCGTGCTTTGCCTTCCAAATTTGTATGGTGCTGTAGAGATATCATTAAGGGTTTTACTGTCTACAATGTGGTCACCAGTGATTGGGATGAGTATCTGGGTGTCATCCGCATAGTTGGTGTACGTGACTCCCAGATAGTCAAGTATATCAAATAAAGGTTTGGTAAACACATTGTAGAGGGTTGGGGAAACACGAGGGCTGAAAGTGTTAGAGGAGGAGATGAGGAGGGGCGGACCTGGTCAGAGGGAAGGGGTTCCCTAACTCGTAAAGAATGGGAAGATCAAGGGGAGCCACGGGAAACAATTGGTAAAGACATGGCATTCAGGGTTGGGACGGAGGAGTTCGGGGTAAAGCTGGGGACAAGGGAAGTTGGGGATGGGGGCAGATGATAGGGTGAGGGAATTATAGGTTACGGTTCTTGTTGAGCAGTAGGTCATAAAGACTGAGGCACCTCCCAGCGGGGTAGTACTGGGTGGTTTGTTCGACATGGATTCATGTACGGGTTACATGGTTATGAGAAGGACATAAAGGGGATAGTGATAATAATCACAATAACTAAAATATATGAAGTAATGCTTGTCAAAATGTGCATTGTTCTTGTATTATGTTCATCTAAAAAAAAAAAGTTAGGGCAACCCCCTCTTTATTGTCTTTCTTGCGTGGGGGCTGCAAGTTTTTAAATCAAGCCTCTACGCTCGAAATGTGTGCCCCCATTTATTAGGGGATCATATGATGTGCTCAAATGATGCATGCTTCTGAAAACAAGGCTTTTTCCTCTTAATTCTTCTTCTCTTTTTGATGGATTTTATGTGCAAGTTCTCCAAGATACTGCATAGTCAACATTTGTGCTCTATATGTATGAAATAAATAGAACTAGTTTAGAGAGCACTTTAATTGTTAAAATAGTTCAGTGAGTTAAGCACTTGCCTCAGATAGCTGTGTGCTTCATTCTGCCACAGGTTCAAACCACAGTAGGGCTGACTCAGCCCATCATCTTTCCCAAGTGAACAAATGACTTACCCCTGGTAATGTTCTTTCTACTGCATGTTCCTCCCACAGATTCCTCATCTTTGATATACAGATATCCTGTCTGTAGCATCAGAAACGTTTCAACAGCAGAGGGCGCAGTGCGTCGTCCAGTCGAGGTCCCTCTGCGGCTTCTGTCCTCGCATTCGGAAGTGATGTCAACGTGTTCACGTCCCCCGTCCCCTTCTTCCACAACCGCCTTGAGCATTCAAAAATCCATAGGCATTGAAAGAGAGAAAGGTCTAATTCAACATAATTCACCTACGATCAGATGGGTAGGCTGGAAGGGTGTTGAGGAATCCATGGGAGGAACATCCAGTAGAAAGAACATTACCAGAGGAAACTAATTTGTCTTTCTGATGGACTGTATCCTCCCACGGATTACTCATCTTGGATAGACTTCCATTGCAGTTTGTAAATGAAGGTGGGGCTTAAGAAATGTTGTTATTGGTTTATGCTGTGAAGAACAGCTTTCCCAAATCTAGCGCCCTGTCCTTACAAGGAATCTAGGCAGTAATGCTTTGAGAAGGTGTGTAATGAGGACCAGGTTATGGCATTACAGATATCCTGCACTGGTACACCTCTGTAGAGTTGAAGTGGTTGCTTCCACCCTGGTAGAATATGCCCTTCTGGGGGATCCTTACTGGCCAAGGAATAGCATTTTGAGATGCACAGAATAATACATTGTGACAAAGTCTGTTTGGTCACAGCCTGCATAATCTATGTCCAGTATAACCCAAAAAATGTTTGTTGTCATGTCTAATGTTAGCTAGTCTGCTTATGTAGAAGCTTAAAGCTCTTTTAGGATCTAATCGATGTAACCTCTCTTCATCCTTGGAAGGATGAGGAGGTGGGTAAATAGCTGGCAAAAAATGTTTTGTGTTAGTTGAAATTCTCACACCACCTTAGGAAGGAAGGAGGGGTGAGCTCTCAAAACAACCTTCTCCTTGGAAAAAATTGTGAAGGAAGGTTTACACGATAAAGCCTGAAGCTAACTCATTCTACTAGCAGAAGTGATAGCCACTAGAAAAAAAGTTTTGAGAGTCAATAACCTAAGCAGGCAGAAATGGAGAGGCTCAAATGGGGCTCCCCATCAGGAAGTTTAAAACCAAGTTAAGATTCCAAGCTGGAACCAGTGGTCGAAGTGGGAGGGAGCGGTCGGGAGGGGTGCTCCTCTACTTGTTTTAATTACGTTTTACTGTTCCTATACTTCTATTTTAAAAAGAAACCGTTCTGGAATGGTTTCATTTTAAAATAAAAGTGTGGAAATAAGTTGAAGCTTGCACTTTCAGTGAAATGCACTGGACATTCCCTTAAACAACATGCACATGTGTTTTGGAGTTTGGATTGTACATGGGAGGGGGCGTGGTGATGGTGTTTGTGGGGAGCGGTGCAGGCCAGTAGGGAACATAGTTCCACTACTTTTTTTTCGTACACTTCGACCACTGGCTGGAACTATGAAAGGACCTGGTGGGAAGAAATTTGTTAGTCCCTTGAGGAACTGCTTAACAATGGGAACCTTAAACTAAGAGCTTTGTTCTGGCATGTGGTTGAAAATAGATAGCGCTGCCAGGTAACTTTTGGCCGCAGACACCTGTAGCCCCTGGTGGGCCAGATGTAACAGGAAAGATAACACAGTAAGAGTGTCACAAGTGAATCAGTCAATATCTTTAGCTCTACACCAGCTGCAAAATGTGTTCCAACTGCAGGGTTTTTATATTGTTATTGGCCTCCTGACCGAAAGCAACAAATCCATCGCATCTATAAGAAGATCCCAGTCTTTGTACATTAACCTCTCAGAAACTAGGTGTGAAGGTTCAGGGTTCTAATTTCTGGGTGAAGAAGACAGCCTCCCTCTGGTGAGAGTAGGTTCCGCTCTCCGGGAAAGACAGATCGGAGCGCATATGGAAATGTCCTGAAGTTCTGGATACCCCGTCCTCCTGTCCCAATCCAGAGCAATCAGGATTATGGACTTCTCGAACTACCTCAACCTCCTGATGGCATGAGGAATGACGGGACCTGGAGGGAACGTGTACAAAAGTGGAAAAACCCAGTCCACCACAAATACATCCTTTAGTGCACCTCTCTGAGAAAATTTGCTGGAGCAGAACAGGTTGCACTTCCTGTTGATATTGGATTGCGAACAGATCCACTTGGATTCCCCAGAAGGTGAAGATCTCTAGAAGGACTTCTTGAGGTAGCACCCACACGTGGGAGACTATGCTCTGTCTGCTCAGAGCGTCTGCCATCGTATTGTCTTCTCCGGCTAGGTTAACAGCCGACTGAGAGACTCCTTCTTGAAGTGACCAAAACCAGAGCTGCATAACCTCTGCGCAACAGTGGTAGTGACCTTACACCTCTTCTCTTGTTGAGGTAATGCATAGCCACTGTGTTGTTCATCATTATCAGGATGTTCTTCCCTAATACAGAAGGCAAAAGTCCATCAGCGCTAGTCTGATTGCCCTTGGCTCTAAACGATTTATGTGTAGTTTGGATTCGGATGGAGACCAATGACCGCTGATTCTTTAACTCTACTCTTCAGCAATTTCAACAAAATAACAGGAAATTACTTAACTTTCTCACTTTCTTTTTTTTTTAAACAACATTTCCCTTTAACCACACACATTTCCGTAGTCCATAACACTTCCTGTCCTTTGCTCCACCTCTTTCCCTGCTCTTCAGCAAGATAAGTACACATTCTTACTGTATTAAGTGGATTTCATAACATATTTTATTGGTGTAGTATGCCTTAACTGCAACCGCGTTATAGAGTATTTGTGCAGCGTGTATTTTCCATTTGCCGGTATTCGGCAGGTCCGCGACGTGCTGCATTGAGTTTGGGCAGCAGTGAATAACGTACATGACATTTGTGCACGTCAGCAGAGGCTGCCCTTCCCTGCGGTGGATCGAGCGGGACACGTGTTTCCCTATAAGTACAATGCCGCTTGGACAGGAGAGAAAGCAGACAACAGAGTGGGGAGGGCGCGGCAGCCCCCTCTGTTGAGGGGGCGTAGCTGGGCGCGTTGCTGCTTAGTTTCCTGTTCCGGGCCGCCATAGGGTGAAACTGAGTGCCCGCATGCCGGAGCTTCAAACTGGCTTGAATAGAACGGCAAGGCAAGCCGTGAAAATAAGTGTGACGTTTGCACAAAGAGGCAGCAGGCACGGCGTGCGCATGGCAAGATAAGAGCACTGCATGCGCTGACTCACTGGGAGACACAGCAACGAGCCGAGGAGATTAGACTAATAAGGCTATTGCAGGACAGGAAGCCTGCACGTGACCCGACACATGAGAATAAACAAGTGCTGTGGCAGTAGGAAAAAGGTGCAGAACATCACTAGATAGAAACAAATACGTATTTTTATTTTAGAGTAATTCATATTATATAAATAGACCAACAGAGTTGATAGGGGGTGAGCAATTCAACCTGCTGGTCCAGGTAGTAGCACTCAGCACCCAGATATTAGTCATGTCAGACTATGAGTGGAGTGAGGAGGAGGAGCAAGCGCAGGACTTCGCGCTTAGCTTTAAAGAGGTGCTGGAAAACTCTTTGGTTGAAGCAGTGGCAGGGGGGGTGAGGCCCATCCAAGAAAGGCGGACCACGCTGGAATCTATCCTGAGCCAGAAACAAAAGCATGTCCACAAGGGCTGATAAGCAGTGGCCACAGGGGAGTAACAAAAACCGAAAAAGGAAATAATCTTCGACTCCCACAGGTTGCAAATATGGGGTAGATACAAAGGCCCCTGAGGCAGCAGGAGACGGTCCTACCAGAGGTAATACCCAAGTCAGCGGTATACAATATCTCCCAGAGGACTTTAAGCCCGCTTGAAATTTCCGTGCTTGAGAGAGGGTTTTCATTTGTACCTATGCAAAATCCCTCCAAAATGGATACAGAAATTGAATTACGTAGTCTATTCCGGAAAATCAGTCACAAATTGATGTGGACTGTAACACCCCATTTAGATGTAAGTCCACCTTTACGCCTAGTCTTAATATGGTCTCGGAAGAAACAGCGATTTTTGAAAAGGCTGTACTTAGAGACTTTCATTCGCTACACAAACGTATTGACAGTCAGTCACATACACCCAGCTTTAATTTTTCCAAAAAAGAATGGAACTGCCTTAGGAAACTTAAAGAAGATTCCACCATTATAATCAAGCAGGCAGACAAGGGGGGAGGCATTGTTGTCCTTGATGCCGCCCAGTATGACCAAGAGGTCATGCGTCAACTTGATAACCCCTTGGTTTACCACAAACTGAGTGGAGATCCAACTGAAGGGATTAGTAAGGAAATAAATGTTATCTGTATGGCAGCACGAGCGGCGGACATCATTAGTGAAAAGGAACTGTTATTTCTCACGGCCAAAGGGACCAGAGTCCCGCTGTTTTATATTACCTAAAATACATGAAGACCCCATTAATCCTCCAGGCCGCCCCATAGTTTCTTTATGCAGCTCCATGTTGGAACCATTGGGCCAATTTCTTGATTATTTTTTGAAACCTCTGGCTGCCAATAATGATACGTACGTATCTGATACTACAGATGCTATCAAACATCTCGAGAATTTACCTTTTAATCCGGAACACGAGATGCTAATAACTTTGGACGTAGAGTCGCTTTATTCCAACATCCCTCAAGCGGAGTCTCTACAGGTCATAAAAAGATTCTTGGACAGTCGACCTGACATTCAACATATACCAAGTGAATTTTTGATTCAGTTATTAGAACTAGCTCTTACTAAGAATTACGTTAGATTCAAGAATTCTTATTACCTACAGATAAAGGGTACGGCAATGGGGCCGTCCTTCGCCCCCAATTATGCTATTTTGTATATGTGGAGTTTGAGAAGTCTCTGATTTTACATAACTCTAATCCTTTCTTTTTGGCGATACGTCTATATAAGAGGTATATAGATGACATAATAATGGTCTGGGATACCACAAAGGGTGACTACACAACCTTTCTCCCCTGGATCAATTCTTTAAATCCCCATCTCAAATTCACTATGGCTACCAGTAACATCTCACTTCCGTTCTTGGACCTAGCCATCAAGATTGATATGGACCACATTTTCGTAGACCTATTTCGCAAAGAAACAGATCGTAACACCATTTTACGATTTGATAGTTTCTACCTACAGGCCCTTAGGGAGAGTATTCCCTATAGGCAATTTTTGAGAGCAAGACGGAATTGTACCAAAATTAGTGATTATTCCAAACAGGCTGGAATCGTCTCCACCAGACTATCAGCCAGAGGCTATCCGCCATACTTACTCAAACAGGCACGGAAGAGAGCCAGATATCAACATCGCGACACACTACTGACCAGGCAGAATAGTCCTGATATTACCAACCAACGTATTGTATGCGTGATTACCTTTAATTCCCATCACAAAGAGATCAAGAAAATGATCCACAAACATTGGCATCTTCTCCAACTTAATAATCCTGACCTGGAGCGGCCGCTATTTGCCTTCAAAAAAGGAAAACATTTGAAAAACTGGCTCTCACAAGCAGACCGAGCCAAACCTGCCCCCTGACAATCTACTCTTCATTTGCAATGGGGCTTCCAACCCATTTTGGGGCATTTCCCATCCGGCTTTTGTAACGCCTGTAAATCCACCACGACCTGCTCTACTGTTACCATCAATAATAGAGTATGGTCCCTCAAGCAACACACCACGTGCAATTCGACCAACGTGATCTATGTCATTATCTGCCCATGTGACAAATCCTATATAGGTAAAACAGCCAGACCTATAAAAACAAGGATTTCGGAACATAAATCGAGAATCCGGACCAATACTAGTAATGCCCCGCTAGTGTCACACTTCTTGGAACTAGGTCACAATTGTGATGACTTTAAATGGTGGGCATTGGAACGTGTGATAGGGACAGATCGACTTAACACGGCAGCTAGACTTTCCCAACGGGAACAATGGTGGATGTACCAGACGAATAGCTATCACATTCGTTTAAACCATCAAGAAGAATGGCTCCACTGTATTACTTAAAGGCCATTTGTAAGCATGATACAGATTGCATTGGCTGATGTTATACCTACTTTCAGATGAGTTGTTTATGGGGAATTTGGTGTTACCATGCTACATTATCTTATACGCATAGCACTCCTTCCGTTAGATCTGGTCTGGCCTGTGCTTCACCCTAAATCATCTTCAGTACTACTGGATCTTACCATGCAATAATGCTGGTCTTCATATATATATATCTTTTCCTTTCTTCCATGTATCTTTGATGAGTAGTTTACCATACAGGTAGCCACTGATTTGTGATACATGGACACCGTCCAATTCACATGTATTATTTATAGATATCGACACAGAGGTGGAGTATATACACCCCGATCTTACCTTTCAGCGGCTTGAGTGCGGGGGGGTGTCTCCTTCTTTGTTTCCGCTGAGTTTGGATCAGCGTTTTCGCGCGCCATTGTTGGATTCCCTGCGTGAATGCTCTGTTTCTTTAAGAGCATTGTTACATCTGCTAGTCATATGACTATATGACATAGTCGTGTGTCCGGGATACCCGATACTTTAGGACGCGGATGCGATTGCAGCTCCGGTTTCCGCTCTACCTTGGAACTTTAGGAGGATCGGACGTATACGGCAGGACCTCTTTCTCGCTGGCCGGATGATATTTTGGCTGTGAAAGGACATGAAGGCGGACGATACGCGTCCAGCTGCAGCACATTTCCAGAAACTCGGGTAAGTATGCGGATGCCGTCTTGGTGAATTTTCGCACTTTTTCCGCCACCGCATTGAGTCTTTCTTAAATTAAATTAAATTGAATTGACTTTGGTGAGTCAGGACCGGAATCTAGGGGAGGGCTTTCCCTTTCCTTTTCCTTACCTTGTGTTATACTGTATTGGGCAGGCCGTTTGAACAATGTCTGTAGAATCTCTGGTACATGATATTGCATGGGAGTAGCCTTGTGATTACAATGGGTCTTTATCGCTACTTATTGGCCGTTTCCCAACATATGGCCAACGGGGGATAGTAAATGCTGTTCAGTTTCACGTTGTATTATTCAGTGATTTATATTAATATTGTCAGTTGCGTTGTTCTATCTATGGGCACTTGGGTTACTTTAATATGAATATCTATAACCACCCATGATGCGTTGAGGCATATGCTTTCTGCCCTTAGTTGACTGGATTGGATTTTTCTATTTTGTTCATCCATGGCTTCTCTTTTCTCTTTTTTTCTTTATGGCTGTGTTTTGCAGCGACTAACGCTGCACAGTTGGGACTCATACCGAGTTCACCAACATTTCAATCTTGACTTTACCAAGACGTTACTGCTCCAGAATAGAGGTTTTTTTTTCGCTTCTTCCTTCGTGATCTCACCGAGGAGGAGTGTTTTTCTTCAATTCTGAAGGTATGAATTTTTTGTTTTTTGAATGTTGAGCTGTTGAGGTGAGCTGTTCTGCAGGTTAGCTCATATGCCATTGGGATTGCAGTGAATGCCCTTATTAATTCAGGCTTTCCTCTCCCTATAACCCGCCATGCTGCATTCATTTAATTGTAGATCCGCGGCCAGGATGCAGGGTTGTTATGTTTTTTCACATCCCCTGACCTAATTAGGTTTCCACATAATGATTTTGAGTGAGCTTTATGTGAAGAGTTTTTTGAACTATTGTCTAAAACTATATTACAATTGCTTGTACGGAGTTACTGTGGGGTTCCTAGGCTGGGTCAAGGATTTTTAATTAAGTGTTTTTAATTCTACTTTCTGTTTTTATCTTCTTTCTTTTTCCTTTAACTTTCTGGTTTAGTTCTGAATCAGATTAAGATGGAACGCATTTACTATCTATGTATACAGAGGAAGAACCCGGCTACGAAAGGACACATGGAACAACATTAAGATGTCCATCTATTGTCTGTTATAAATTGTTTGCGTTCCAGATAAATTATAACCATTTCTGCCCTGTCCTGAGGAAGACGACTGTCAAGTCTTCTCTCTCTTTTTTGTTTTAAAGAGATAGACGACTTAGACAATTTTTACAGGTCGTCGAAACTACCTACCCTTAGATACCAGTGCAGTACACGAGAATGATGGGAACTGCATCAGTTACTGGTCGTTGACTGTTTAGGGCGGAATGGTGACAAGTAGTGCAAATCTGTTTAGAACTATTGCATTTTTAACTTATCAGATCATTTTAAATATAATTTGGAATCGGGGAGAATATTAGAAGATTACAGGGGACATTACTTCCTGTTTTCACACTTTGTGTGTTTTGTCTTCTCCCCTTTTCCTCTCTCTTTTTTCTCTTTTTTCCTTTTCTATATATATATTTCTGGTTGGAATTGTTTGACATTAATTTTGAAAATTGGATTTCTTCTTTGTGCATTATGTCTCTAAATTGCAATTGCACTGTGCACTTTATGTCTATCCCGCATTGCAGGATGAACAGTAGATAACTATGCACTTTTACTGTAGACATTTAACATTGATTGACTGTTTTTATGCTGTTTTACCATGGATTCAGCACTATGTTTATGTAATTTGACATGTGAATAATAAATATTGATTGATTTTATACTATCATTGACCAGGCCTATCCCCTCATTGAGCTCCTAGATTGAGAGCAATTTACCCCGCTAGATCTTTCTAGTGGCACGATTCCCGTGTCCCCAATTTTTCTTGTTGCTTCCCTGAGGCAGCAGAAGCATTTCTTAAATTGAAAAACGCCTTCTTGAAAAGAGCAGAAGTGCTATGCCTCCTGACCTCCACCCCAGGGGAAGATAATATGGGCAATACGGATAAAGAATCAGAAAACACGTCACCAGAGGCTATGAACTCTTTGGAAGAAGAGGACAACAAGCCAGAGAGGGAATGTGCTGTACCCTCGGGCAGCAAGAGGGCCCGGAACGAGAAGCACCTCAAGGTGGAAGAAGTAGAAATGTCAGTCATGTTCCACGCAGACGACATCAGGAACCCCCGAGAGCATCAGACTGGCAGCCATCTCCTAGAGTGGCGAAGTATATAAAGCAAAGAATAAGGTCCTAGATAAAGAAACAAGACTGCGCATGAGGGCGAAATGCCCCCGCCCAGATCTAGCAGGGAAGGTGGCTACAGAATATCTATGCGTGAAATGGGTGTGCCATTTTTAGAGACAGACCATATCTGGTGATGGAATCGGACGCCAGCAGAGCAGGTTGAGGAGTTACAGCTTCATATAAACTGTCTACAATTGTTACCTGGATCTTTCACAATAAAAGCCTTCACAAAGGGCACAGAAAACTGCTGAATACAGCTGAAGATGGACAACATTTCAACGGTCAGATACATAAATCACAAAGGAGGGGGGGGGGGAGAGTCCAGACTTCTAGCCGAATTGGCAAAAAACTTCTGGCATTATTGCCTACAAACAGAGATTTCGGTGATGGCCGAGTACTTGACAGGAACTCTCACCATGGGGGCAGACTGGAACTCACGTCACTTGATGGACTCCAGCAACTGAAAACTCAAAGTGGAGGTATTCAGTCAGCTGGAGCAGTTATGGGGGCCGATAGACACAGATCTCTTCACCTCCCGGCTGAACACACAGAAAGGTCGATATTTCAGCTGGAGATTGGACCAGAGTGCACAGGGAACTGACGCATTCCTTCAGGACTGGAGCGGGAACCTGCACTATGTGTTTCCCCCTTTCATGATGATGAGCAGAGTACTGGCGAAGGTTTGCAGAGAGAGAGAGAGAGTGAGTGACGATAATAGTTGTGGCTCCCATATGGAAGTCGCAAGTGTGGTTTCTAGCTCTGATGGAACGTTTTTCCCGTGGATTTCCTGTGGATTCTCCCGTTGGGAGAGTACAGGCTCACGGACCCAATTAGGTTGTTTCACCCTCTGAGAGCGAGGGGAACTCTAGCCCTGATGGCATGCATGGTATCAGGGAAGGATGGACACTGCCAGGAATTTTGGGACATGCTGCACAGCTCATCGCATAGTCATGGGCCCCCTCTACTCAGAGGAGCTACAACGTGGCTTGGAGCAAGTGGAGAGATACTAATCCTGTTTCTGCCCCTGTAGAGGAGGTCCTTAATTTTCTAGCTACCCTCCTAAAGGAGGGGAAGGCCTTCAGTACCGTAGGAGTGAACAAGTTGGCAACATCAGCAGGTCATGCGTAGGTGGATGGAGCACCATTGGGGGATCACCCGTCAATGGTCAGACTCATGAAGGGAGCCCGGTTTCGGGTTCCTCTGGGTCCGAAATACACGCAGCTATGGGGCCTGAACATAGTGTTAACATTCCTGGCGGGCTGGCCAGCAAATAAACACTTGACCCTAGTACAATTATCAGGGAAACTAGCAATGCTGCTGTGCTTAGTGTCTTGCAGACGGGTGTCAGACGTCATAGCATTGGACATATATAGGAAAGTGTAGGGAACGGAGGGAGTTATCTTCAAACTTGCTAGGAGGACAAATAATAACTCTTCATCGATTTTGTATCCTTATTTAACAGGCCAGCCGAAGCTGTGCATCGCAGCGTGTATCAGAGAATACGAACTCAGTCTTAAGTGTCACAAATATTGATTGCGCGTAGGAAGCCTTATAGGGCGGTTGCTACAGCCACAATCGCCAGGTGGGTCCACAAGGTCATGCAACAGGCAGGGATTGACCTGACATGATTTGGGGTGCATTCAGTGAGAGGAGATATGGCGTCCAAGGCATTCACAGCTGGGGTTGCGCTAGTGGATATTTTATGAGCGGCAAACTGGGCTAGCGATAGCGTATTTAAAACGTTTTAGTTTAAGCCAGTGACATCATTAGCAGAGGCAGTGGTGAGGAGCTTTGAACAAGCATAATGCTCATCTTCGGTCTTGACATAGAATGAAGATTACCCCTGCATACTGCGCAGGGAGTCTTAAAGGCACAGAGGACGACAAGGGCCACCAGGGGGTGTGCAGATGGTGGATGCCTGAACGCTGAGCTCCAGTACCACCAGGGCTAGGAGTGATTTGAGCCCACACATCGGCCGCTCATGGGACGGCGTGCATTGCTGGCACTCGATGGGACAGTGTGGAGCACAACCCTGTGAAATTCCAAAGAAGTTTGGGCCCCTGGACGGCAGAGATATTGGTGAAGGAGGAGAGTCACAGAATTATCTTCCCCTGTTGGAGTGGCTGTATGCGGATATGGGGAACTGGAATATGGTTACTATGTCAGGGATGCGCCGTCTTAATGCACTAAAGATGAATCTCCTTCCCAGGTTGCTATACCTACTCCAGGTGCTCCCTGTGTGGGTTCCCGAGTCCATGTTTAGGGAAGTGAAGGGGCACCTCTTAAAGGTCCTCTTGCAGGGGAAAAAAGCGAGAGTGGCATATGATGTCCGGGTACTCACCAAGGAGAGAGGTGGAGTGGGTTTTCCGGACCGGTATATGTACTATGAGTTTGCACCGCTTCGAATGGTGATGCCTCATTCGAGGGATAAGGTGGACCATCAGTGGATGGGGCTGGATAATTATTTCCTCTGACCAGCAACCATGGGGAAGAGGTTGTGGGCACCAAAGAATAGTATCCTGCGTAGGATAAGAGAGTACCCCATATTGGGTGTCATTTGGAATATTTGGTCAAAGGGCCTGGAGATGCAAGGGTTTACGACTTGGCCCTCTCTGTTGAGTCATATTTAGGCCCCGGAGTGAGAGAACACGTCCCGAATTTGGATAGGTTTCAGGCTTGGTTTGAGGCAGGCTTCACCAAAGTTGGACAGTTGTGGAAGAATGGACAGTTTATCCCTCTCTTGGAATTAGAAGAAGCCTTCGAAATTGGGACTCTGTCCGAGTTCTCGTATTTAAAATTGAAGGGGGTGATTGGGGCAGAGTGGTGGCAGGCAGAGGTACAGCAAGAATTTACCCCATGGAGAAAATTCTGAATTCTTATACTAAAATGAAGGGGTTAATCTCTTTGTTAAACGGTGCCCTGGTGGAGGCAGGTAAAGGGAGCACGGATAGACTACGTGAAAGGAAAAAGACTTGGGGTTGGAGCTGGAGGGGGTACTATGGCACAGAACGTGCAGGAGAGCTTTTAAGGTTTAGATTGAGTGCCAGTTTAAGCTCCATACTATCAAGCTGTTACACCGGTGGCAGCGCGACCCAGTGCATCTCTCTAATATGTTTATAGGGGTGAGACCACTCTGCTGGCATGCATATGGGGTGCAGGCGGATTATTGGCACATGTGGTGGGGCTGTACAAAGGTTAAGGTCTATTAGGAGGAGATGCTGGCATGGATAAAGGAGATAGATGGCGTATCCCGGGAACAGACGCCGCTACTGGTACTGTGAGAAACCTGAAGGTGTCTCCCCGACTAGTCCCTGGGGATCTGTCATCCAGGTGGCCAGGACACACCCATCGCTATTGGATCCAGTTCCTGGGGGTGGACCAGTGTGGCAGGATCACATAACTGAGGGGTCCTCGGGTAATGGAATTGGGACACCTGACGGGTGAGACACCATGCCCCCTTCCTCATAACAACTCTTCTCCATCCTACCCCGTAGGATATTCAGAAGTTCTACCCGCAGCCCCTTTTCCGACACAAAACACTTTTACACCATGAAAAACAACAGAATAACACCAGAGTTGTTTACCTGACATGTCCCAACACAAGGGTCAGGCAGAGGCAGGCAAATGATAATATCCAAAAAAGTAAGAGCAGACTGCTTCCGTTCCTGGATGAGCTCACTCACAAGACCCTATCCGGGGTTTCAACCAATGCTAGAATCAATTAGCTCACTCTCTTTCAGTATATATGATTTTTAATCATGAATTCACAATTCTTTGTATGATCCTTTGAGTATCATCATTTATTCCTGACTCATCAGTGTCACATTATTTTATCCAATGCATTTCGGACTTCCGTCCATCGTCAGGGCTATTAACACTGCTAATTAATTATCAGTAAATATCCCATCATCACAACATTGTTCATTAGTGCAATTAATTTCCAATTCAGTCATCATTTTGTAAAAGCCAACAAAAAGTAAATTACACATACCAGATAATTGTTGTAGTCCAAGGTGAAATTTAAAAAAAAACAAAAAAAGAAGATTCATTGTAATACATTATTTTGTTAATTATCCACTGTTGTGAAACCATATACTTGTGACTTAAATTCACCACCTGTTCAACTTGTATGCGAGTGGAACATCTATTAAGAGAATTACCTACCTTTGACTACAAAAGAAGCGCAAACCTAAGAGATAGGCTGGTGAAAACAAGATCTGGAAAGAAATTACCATAGACGACAAGAAAAGGGACATACCCATGCTTACATTGCAGCAACCCACGCACAGGTGAAAAGATCAAACTCTAATGCTATGCGACATGTGATACACCGAATATAATCTAGGGAATTAAATGCCCATGTGGCATCTATTATGTAGGCCAATCGAAAAGACTAGGAAAGTTACGATGGAACGAACATAGATCATGTATTCGGAACAATAATGTAAATTCAGCGGTGACAAGACATTGGAATTTAATGAAACATAACATCAGCCAGATGAGTATACAAGTCCTAGAAGTCATCAGACAATACAAAGTACACAAAGATTTGGGGAAAAGATTACACCAACGAGAGTCTTTTTGGATAGATCGCCTTGACTCCCTGAGACCAGGGGGTATCAATGAGGAGATAAACTTTGTGTTTCTTGTAGTTTCAAGTTGAAATGTGAGCAATTAACTTGGTGGATTATCTCTGTAACTTAGACATACCCAATGTGCCACCAGCGGAGATCCGCACTATGTCCCGCAGGGAATCAACTCCCAGTGGCTCCACTGCCAACCAGAGGATCTTAGCTGATGGACAACTGAGATGAACATTTAAATAAGACTGTAAATATTTTTATATATATATATAGTGTGTACACCGAATGAGTGGTGGGTGAATTTGGCAAGAAGATATTGTAACACAATAAGAAAATGACACTGTGATACTTGGAGGACTTAGTACCATTAACCCCCATAGAAATGTGTTGGGGATTGAGAATATTTTAACCCCTGAGGTAACTTGCGAACTACTCATAAGGATACGCCAAATGAAGCAATATAATTCCCCACAGACGTTTATAAACAAAAACAATACTTGTTCATGTGAGGAGGTACTTGAGCATCCCTCGATTGGCATTATAAACACTTTCTTATCAAGAATTACAAAAACATAGAGAAACACTACCTTTCGGATCCATGCGCATGCGCCGGATACGAAAATGTAGTGTACAATAGACACTCATGCGCGGAAAGACATGCTCCGCATAACACGTATAAACTTTCTAAATCTTTCTGCTTTAGAGACATTAATTTACAATCAGAGCAAATGCGAGTGCCCATAAGAGAAATATATAAACGTATGTCTACCATGTAAGAATGGTGACAGAGAGGGGGACAGAACGCTATGCGCATGCACAGAAAGATTAGCGTTTATAAACGCAATCAATGACGGTGGCAGTTCCTTTTGGGCAGCCAGCACGATCATACAGCACAGAGTGTAAAAGGTAAGGAATAGATGGAAGTAGTGAATGAGTGCGATGACAGTATGTGCTAAAAGGAACAAGAGAAATAGAACAATACGGGAACCTAATGGCAGGATATTTGACTCCACAGGAAAAGCGTGCTGCTCAGGAAATACATGCAGAGTGAAACAATATAAATACTCTGGGTGATACAAGTTGAACAGATAGCAAATTTAAGTCACAGGTATATGGTTTCACAACAGTGGATAATTAACAAAATAATGTATTACAATGAATCTTCTTTTTTTGTTTTTTTTCTACATTTCACCTTGGACTACAACAATTATCTGGTATGTGTAATTTACTTTTTGTTGACTTTTTGTTGGATTTTACAAAATGATGACTGAATTGGGAATGAATTGCACTGATGAACAATGTTGTGATGATGGGATCTTTACTGATAATTAAGTAGCAGTGTTAATAGCTCTGACCATGGACGGAAGTCCGAAAAGCATTGGCTAAAATAATGTGACAATGATGAGTCAGGAATAAATGATGATACTCAAAGGATCATACAAAGAATTGTGAATTCATGATTAAAAATCATATATACTGAACGAGAGTGAGCTAATTGATTCTAGCATTGGTTGAAACCCCGGATAGGGTCCTGTGAGTGAGCTCATCCAGGAACGGAAGCAGTCCGCTCCTACTTTTCTGGATATTGCTATAACCTTGTGCCTAGGCTAAAGGGTGAGCCCCCATAGAAAACTGAAAAATAATTGAAACGGTGAATTAGTTTAAAATAAAGCGGTGCCCACCCTACCCCCCGTTCTTGTACAGGCAAATGATAATAACCACACACACCTGACAGCTCTTTCCCTTCCCCACAGGGATAAAAGGTGGCGCACGAGAGCACACTACGAGCAAGGCAGACCGCATGACTAGTCAGCTATTCCAGGACGGCAGTTTAAGAGGAGGAGACAGGTGGCTAAAACCGAAAGGACGACAAGAAGAGAAGTGACCTTGCCCTTGTCAACCCAGACCCGCGAAGCACCTCTGAAAAGAATCATAAGACACGGAATAAAAGCCAGCGTGTGGTGTTGCAGGTGTCAATGGTGCACAGCGCGCTCCTACACTGATAACCAAGGCAGGGAGAGACGCTTGCTACCGTGATATCATCCTTGACTCCATAGAAAAGAAACGCCAAGCAGTTCATCACACCCGGAGTGTCGAAGGGAGAACCGATAGTAAAGCGAACTATGTTGAGGGAAGGTTGCAAATGGCAACATAAGGTGAATTAAAGAACAAAGACTGTTACAGAACTGCTAAAAACGTAGGGAAGGCCAGCAGCAGAGTGGTCCAGCACCACATGGCCGTTCAATCGTAAGACTCTGCTTGGTCCCCTTTTGCTACAACTGCAAATACCAGAGGGCCCTAGGAGAGCCCGTAGTAACAGGTCAAAGTGGTCATACAAGGGTCGAGTAAAAAACACTTTTACAGTCGAAATTCTTTGACCAACAACCAAAAGGAAAGCCTGACTGGGGGCTTTAAAAAAACCCTGACTAGGCCCTTTAAGGAAAGGCCTGACTGTGGGCTTTAAGGAAAAAGCCTGACTGGGGGCTAAAATCCAGACTTGAGCAAAGTGAACTGTGTAGCTGGCAAGTGTGTACCCGGCTGAGGGATGTCCACAAAACGGGGTGACGCACAGTAACCCCAAGAGCATTGTGTTGACAGGAGTGAACCTGACTGAGGGATGTCCACAGTGAAAGATTATTGAAAAAGACATTGCAACTCCTGAATACTACAGGTGTAATTATTAGGAGTAAAGAAGCAGTAGTGAACCCGACGGAGGGAGGCTAACAGTCAAGAAGGATCGGAGAATGTTTGAGGTGGAACCCGGGGTGAAGAGTCATCACCCATCATGAAATAATTACAAAGAGGAACTTTTTGTTTTGTTATTTTGATACATCAGGCTCTCAGGCAAGAGACTTGTCCACCGAAGATCCGGATATCGCTGAGAAGAACAGTAGCCTTGTGCTGGAAAAGCCCAGTCGTGTGCTGTGCTCAAGAGGTCTGCCTTGTCCCGTACTAAAAACGTGGGGAAGGGAGACCTCACTATATCATCCTGACTTATAATTTTTGTGAACACTTCTTTTTTATCTTGTGAACACTATACCACACTATTTTTGTAACTTAGCTGTAAGGACTCGCAATAGTTGTTTTTAGTATAGGCCCTTTTTATTTGACGAGATGCCACTAGAACTGCCTTATTATTATTATTTGATGGTTGAAGCTTGCTCCCATCTTAGATTGAGATTAGGAGTTTTTCTCACCCGCCCCTTTCATTGACCTCACTCGCCTGGAAGGTCACACTGAAGTGTGCTACCCAGTACCTTCCCCCTCCCTCCACGAGACCTCTGTTGCTGCAAAGGATCACCTGGCAGCACTTACCAATTAAGTAAGGTAAGCCCTCCTGGGCTCTTGTGCCACAGCACGTGAACAGAAGAAAGCAGCGATAATGATCACAATTACAAAAAAAAAAAGAAAGCCTTTATTTAGACTGCCTTGCTGCTTGCTGGATCGCATTGATTTCCGAGGGACAACTGTGTCCCAGCAGACTCTCCTAACGCACACATTTCCAAGATGGCGGCCCAAAACTAGAGCACCGGAGTGCCTGGTGTTGTACTGCAGTGTGCAGGTACTGATTGGCTGGCCCCCTTATGACCTGGGCCAATCACAAAGCCGGCAGATTTAGCAGACCCACGCCCCAAGGCCCCACTCCTGGCTCCTGCTCCCTGCATCCAGCCTCTTTCATATGTCCTCACTCGCCTGGGAGGTTGCACTGAAGCGTGCTTCCCGGTACCTTCCCCCTCCCTCCACTAGACCTCTGTTGCTGCAAAGGATCTACTGCAGCACTTACCAATTAAGGTAAGCCCTCCTGGGCTCTTGCACTGCAGTGCGCACACAGATGAAAGCACTGATAATGATCACATAATTACAACAGAAAAAGAAAGCCTTTATTTAGATTGCCTTGCTGGATCGCAGTGATTTCAGAGGGACACCTGTGTCCCAGCAGACTCTCCTAACCCACGCCTTTCCAAGATGGCAGCCCGAAACTAGAGTACCAGAGTGCCTGGTGTTGTATGCAGTGTGCAGGCACTGATGGGCTGGCCCCCTTATGACCTGGGCCAATCACAAATGCTGACACGGTTAGCCGGCCCACTCCCCAAGGCCCCACTCCTAAGGCTCTTGTCTGTTCCCTATTTGTTGCCTGGCTGGCTCTAGGGGTCTCCACCCCCTCAACAAACATGGACTATGGAGGCTGAACAACACAACCATGTCCCCCTGGCCCACTGAATACTATGGGACGACACGCTGATGTGAATACCGAACTACGGCCTGTGGAAACCTCCCGGCCACTTGCCTTTGCCACAGTTTACTTTCTCTTACTTCTCTGAAGGTCAGCCTCGACAATCCTATGCGCATATAGCATGGCCTACCTCCACTACCTTAACTGTTCCCCATCCTTACTGTACCTCTGATCACAACACCTCTAATAAAAATCGAATTTAGTGGTGTGCACATCCTGCATTGTTTTCTGCTTTAGCCAAAATCGAATTTAGCTGTGTGCACATCCGGCATGGTTTTCTACCTTATCAAACATCGAATTTAGCTGTGTGCACATTCAAACTTAGCTGATACTTGTAGTTTGCACATATATATGAAGCCGGTACTCACTTACCCTTGGTTCTAGTTGTGCCCTCCCTCCCTCCCTCTGCATCCCCCTTTGTCCTCTTCCACATCCCTCTGTGTCCTTGTGTCCCTGCTCCGTCCCCGTCACTTCCCCCAGGTTCCTACTGGGTTAAGTGATCCACCTTGTGCCCCCATGGCACTTTCTATCTGCCCTATCTACTTTAACTGCTTCTCCATCTCCAATCCTTCACCTCTCACTAAATCTGGCTTGAAGAAAATAAAAACGGACACCCTGGCCTCCAACCCAGGCCTACCTGTCACTGACACCTGTGTCAGCGCTTCCTCCAGAAAAACTCTCACCAAAATCCTCTTTGTCGTCCCCTCACCCAGCTGATGGACCCTTCATATGGTCACGCTGCTCTCTCCCTACTCCTCTTCACACATCAATGGTGGCACCCGCCGGGAGGTGCTTCTTGCCACTTTCTCCTCTTCTAGGATCATCATTAATGTCTATTTAAATGGTACTGTCCTGGTACAGGGTCCTCAACCCAACCTCCTCCATTTTGATAGGATACTCCCACACGCCTTATTAACTTTTCACCCTCCTTGCCGCCTTCTGCCCCCTCCACCACATGCGCCACAGCCCAAATAACATCATTATCTCCTGTCGCTCTACCTTCTCCCATTTTCATCTCTCAGGCACTCTTGCGGGGGGTGGGGTGGGCCGGCGAGCCGCGGTCCCATGTAATCCCCCGTAAGTCTCTCATAAGTGGCAATCTACTCCATGTTGCCACTCTTAACTCTCACTCTGCGGTCAAGCACTCCTCTGACATCTGCCTCCTCCCTGAACGCTTGGACCTCGATGTCCTTGCCCTCACTGAGACGTGGTTTAAGGACAGCTCTGTCACAAGTTTTGACACACTGCTCCCTGAGGGCTACAAGATCCTCTCTGAGTCCAGGACTAACCGACAAGGAGGTAGAGAAGCCCTTATCTATAGAGAGTGGATCCCTGTCTCCATCATTCCCACTCAGGCCTACTCTTCCTTTGAATGCCTGTTCTGCAGGTGCTGTCTCTCTCCAATCTCCGCTCTTACTTTGGCCACCTTCTGTAGGCCGCCAGGCCAGTCCACCCTCTTCCTCTCTGAATGGGCTGCCCTGACCGCTCTCTCCTCTCCACCTCCTCACAACAACTCCTGCTAGGGAATCTAAACATCTCTCCCTGGACTCCTCAGGACCTTTACGCAAACTCTGCGACTCTCTATCCATTTTACCTTCTGGGCCGACTCACACCGCAGGTCACTCCTTGGATTCGCTCATCTCCACTGACATCCCTCTCTCTTCCCGCTCTTACTACAGCAATCTCCTGGACCGATCACTCTCTGCTCCGTTACCACCTTAAGCTATCGTCTCCTCTGGCATTGGCACACCTCACACAGCCTCCCCTCTTCAAGGCTACCCGACCCATGAAGAGAGTGACAGTGGTTGCCTTTGCCTCCTCCTACTCTCCGCCTCCTACTCCTGAGGCTGAGTCCCACCCCGACAAAGCCCTCTCTAACTTTCACCTCTCCATTGCCAACATGCTGGACATCCTTGCCCCTGTCGTAAGGGTGTGTATGAAGCCTCCCAAAAAGGGTTTCCTGCTAAGACTCTGATCTGGCTGCCTTTTCCTTCCTGACTTCTTTCTTTTTGGTTGGACAAGCAACCCTTTTAGGGTAAGCGTCCGACGATGAAGGTTTCACGGTCTGGTTAGGAGATTTAGGAATTCAGCCTATCTTCAACTTCCCCTTCCCTTTCCTCCCCTCAAGGCCTTTCCAGTCATAGACCGGCACTTGGAGCAGTGGGGATCGGTCAGAGACATTTTCGACCCACAATCCCGACACTTTTTGAAACCGGACTTCAGGGTCGTCGGTGTAGATGATGAAGACATCTCGATCTCGAAATAACAAAGTCGTCACAAGAGTGAAGAAGCACGCTGTATTTCTCGAAGCTAACGCTGTCACGGACAAACGGAACTGAAGCAACGGGCGGCTTCGAGGGACATCGAGCCGTCAACATAGACGCACAGCGCCCTCTGCCGAAAAATAAATTCCAAAGCAGCTGAAGCTGGACAACATATGTCAAAAGATGAGGAATACGTGGGAGGACACAATCCATTCGAAGAGTCCATATTCAAGCCTGCCTCTCTGCGGCATCAAACAACATGGCCGAACTGTTCAAAGTCTGCAAGGAATTTGCCAACTCTTCAGCAGTCTCATCTGCCACTAACCAAATTAATTCTTATATAGCGCAACACTAACACAAGGGTCTCAGGGCGCTCACATAACGAGAACAAACAAAAAACAGAAAAGGAAGAGAACTTGTACAAACAGCTGTGTGTACTAAGTAAAGCAGTCATTCCAAAGTGTCAGTGGTTATGTTCGTTGTTCAGTTAGACATCAAAAAGGAGAGTTTTGAGCCGTTTCCTAAACTGCTGAAGTGTATCACATTGTTTTATTTGCAAGGGAATTGAGTTCCAGATGTAAGGAGCCCATGCATTAAATCTAGCCCCTCCCAGCTTCTTCACAGCCATGCGTGGTTGGGTCAGTAGCATCTGGTCATTTGAGCGCAAAGTCCGCTTTGACATGACGTTTTTTAATTCTCGATGCAAGATATTCAGGTGCATCCCCCCTAAAGCATTTGAATACAAGGACTGAGCCTTTGAAGTTAATGTGTTGCTCTATAGAGAGCCAATGTAATTTCTTCCGTTATTCAGTTATGCGAGTTTGACGACTAAGCCCACATACAGCTGGGACTGCACCGTTTTGTATAACCTGAAGTCTCTGAATATTACATTTGGATATTCCCAAAAGGAGGCTATTGCAATAGTTTAGTTTAGTGTTGACTATTGCTGCAGCAATCAAGGCTCTATTAGGTTTTGACAGGTAGGGCCGAATATGCCACAAAAGGTGTATGAAATATGAACATGATGATTTTAGATAGGATACATGTTTTTGAAATGAGACGTGAGCATCAAAGAACACTCTCAATGTCTTTACAGATTCAGAAGCTGAAATAGAGTTTCCATTTATGATGAAAGCCTTATATCATACATCTAGATTCTTCAGTCTGTGAGTAGTACTGGCAATAAGCCACTCAGTCTTTGTATCATTGAGTGCTAAAGAATTTAGGGCCATCCATTTCTGGATTGCCAAAAATATCTTATTTATATTGGCGATATCCTCCTCATAGATCCCATATAGTTTAAAAACTATCTGGATGTCGTCGGCATAATTGGCGAATTTCACACCAAGAGATTTGAGGAGGTCACACAGGCATTTAATATATATATTAAATAACAAGAGGGATAGACATGATCCCTGGGGTACACCACATGTTAGAGGTTCTTTCTGAGATTGTGGTGTTGCCTTGGCGACACATGCTGTTCTAGGGCCAAGAAAAGATTTTAACCAGGATACTGCTTCTAGAGAGCATAGGCCTACTTTTTGTAGTCTATCTGCCAGTAAGTGGTGATTGACCAAAATCGAATGCTGAAGACAAGTCCAGCAAGAGCAATAATGCAGAGCTTCCCTTCTTCGATGATCTCAGTAATATTTGTTTTTAAATCTAAAATAGCCGTTTCGGTCCTGTGGTTTCGCCAAGATGTTATTTGTCTCAACAAACGCTTGGAGTTGTGAATAGGCTATTTTGTCGAGCATTTTTAGTATGAACGGCACATTTGTTATAGGGCGGTAACTTTCTGGTATCAAAGGATCTAGGTTATACTTTTTTAGCAGTGGTGAAATCCATGCTTCTTTGATAGCAACCGGCAAGCGTGCCTCAGAGAAAGAGCGATAAACAAGCTCTGTAATCCATGGAGTTAGTGTACTTGTAAATTCCTTTAAAATGGTGGACGGGAAGATATTGCCTTTACAGGACGTTGACTTGAGTTTTTCAATGAACTCCAGTACCTCTTGTTGAGAAATGTTGGTAAATGAGAAGAGATTTGTGCTCTGAATAAGGTCATCCATCCCTGCAATGTCTGTGTCCTTTACTAGAAATTGTGATTCAATTATTTTCCTAATACGTGTTTGATGTTGCTGGGTTTTCTGACAGAAACTATCCGATATGTTCTGACACCAGCCATCATCTAAATTAAATCGGGGTTCTATTGTAAGACCTTCAAAGTTCTTTAAGCACTGTGAAGAGTTCCCTAGATTTCAAGGGAGCTCTTTCTATCCTAGTGTTAAGGGTTGAACGTTTTGCTTCAAAGATCATGTCCTTATAATCTTTAACTGATATTTTGTATTCCGTCAGTGTAAGGAGGGACGGATGAATTCTCCCTCTGCTTTTGAATTTCCTCTTTTTCTTTCTAGCCAATATTATTTCTGTAGAGAAGCGTAATTTATGTCCCTTCTGTTTCTTATACTTTATTTGACCAAGAGGGGCAAGAATATCAAAAGCTTTGTTAGTGGCAGCCCTGATAGCAATGTTAAACCCCTTGAAACACTTGAGTATAGGCGTGTTACAAATGCCATATCAAATCATATCATAATGATAATCCACCAGCTAATGAAGGTAGTAATGGATTTATGGTGGATTCAAAAGCTTTGGAGGTAAAAAAAAATTAAATTGCGCATTACACTGGTTAACATTGTTTCTCTATGCGTGTTACCAAACTCTAGTGAATGATTGAAATGAAGCAAAAAATTGTCAGACCAGGGACATGTTACTATGTGTTGTAAGGTTAAAGCTTTATTTCTGGAGAGTATCCAGACAAGCGTGTTCCCTGATTTATGGGTTGGTTTATTAACAATCTGTTTAAAGCCAAGGGATGACAAAGTTAGCAGTAAAGACTGCACTTCCATGTCCTGCATATTATTGGCCCATAAGTTAAAGTCACCTAAAATGGTAACTGCTGAGTTAGATGATCCTCCTATGAAGGCAAGCAGTTGTTCCTCAAAAAGAGGAGTGCTTTGGGGTGGCCTAGATAGGATTATTATGCTGAATGAATGTGATGAATCCATATTAAGTTTAAGTTATATTGCCTCACAAGAATGAAGGTGTGCAAATGTAAAAATCTAAGGTTTGTCTAAAAATCATGGCCACACCGCCCCCTCAACCTGTTGTCGGATGAGTGTGCAAACATCTATATCCATCTGGTGTTGCAAGTGATACAGTATGCAGAGCTGCATCATGAAACCACATCTCAGTAAGAATGAAGACGTCAAAACTGTTCTCAGTGATGCAGTCAGAGATTTCTGTGGCATATAGCACTAGAGAGCGTGTATTAAGAGGTCCACATTTAATAGGGGTGTGGTTATCATCTGAGAGTGATGCCATTACATTTTCAGTTTTCAGAACATTTTCCAAAGAATTTAAAGTGGGCTGAGTCGCTTTTGAATCAACGATCTTTGCTTGAGCAGTGGTTAGAGTGGATGCATGGGCGGAGTCACTCCCCTTCCGTTGTTTAAAAAGCGGCGTTTCACTAGCAGTATTCTCAACACTTATCTCATCTGCCTCTATTCTAAGACAAGCTCTTCGATTCCTCTGAATAGAGGAAACGAGATTACACTGATTATTATTCATGTACATTCTATCAGTAAAAGCTACCAATATTTTTTTTCTCCACAAAATTGGAAAGATATATGAAAGATATGAGAGGAGTGAGAGAAAGAGTATGGGCAGAGCCAAGCACTCATTGGTCACAAACCGAAACAAACCGGACCCTACGTGCCGGTGCTTACGTGCCCGACATGAAGTTAAGTACCGGCAGGAATTACAAAACTCATGGGGAATGTAGTTCGCATGAGATTACATGGCCCGGGAGCAGCCACAAAGCCGTAGAACACATGGATATCTAGATTGGGCGCATCTAAAATTCACAACAGAGCTCAAATACAGTTAATGGCACCTAAAAGATGGCTAAGAACCAATTTAATAAAAATACTCTAAATGCACTATTTAAACCCTATAATGTGTTAAAAAGGTGATACAAATAATCTAAAACTAATTAGCACCTATACAAAATAAATCAGGCAAGGTCAAACATATAAATCAACTTGCACGAGGAGCAGAATGAAGTTTAAATAGCTGGAACAAACCGGCCCCTATGCACTGGCGCTTATGCGCCTGACGTGAAGTCAAGTACCGGCAGGAACTACAAAACTTATGGGGAATGTAGTTCGCACAAGATTACAGGGCCCGGGAGCCGCAACAAAGCCGTAGAACACAAGGATAACTAGAGTGGGCGCACCTAAAATTCACAACGGAGCTCAAATAAAGGTAATAGCACCTAAAAGATGGCTAAGAACCAATTTAATAAAAATACTCTAAATACACTATTTGAACCCTATAATGTGTTAAAAGGTGATACAAATAATCTAAATCTAATTAGCACTCATTACACAAATCCAAACTCTCTGCTCCTCACTGGCAACACATTTCAACAAAAAAGCCTTGGACATCCTTTCCTCTCTCACTCCTTCACCCGCCAATGCACCAATATCCTCCAAGCTCCCTTTGGCTTGCCACACTATTCCCCCTCTTCCCTTTTACTGCCTTTTCCCCCGTCACACCTGAAGAGCTCACTAGGAACATCCAGTCTATGAAAGCCTCTTCCAAACAGGTGGATCCATGCCCTTCCAAAACTATCAAGGATAACATGGACACTCTAGCTCCAGCCTTGGCAGACCTCTGCAACTTCTCTTTCGCCTCTGGAGTTTTCCCTCCTACCTCAAAAACTCTCTGGTGCACCCACTATTCAAAAAACCTTCAGCCGACCCTTCTCTCCTGGTAAACTATCACCCGATTTCTATCACTCCCTTCCTGGGCAAACCCCTGGAGAAGTTGGCTATCTCTAAGCTCACTCCCCAAACTGAATCTTTTGGTTGTCTCCATGATCATCAGTCTGGATTCAGAGCATCCAAGGGCACAGAAACTGCTCTCCTGAACACCCGCTCTCAAATCTTGAAACTAACTCTCCTTCTGTCCTCATTCTCCTTGACCTCTTGAAGTGACTCAGGTTCAAGATGGGTCACAGTGCTCCGTCTTTCTTGGGAACCAGAAAATAGGTGGAGTACCAGTTGTGGTATTTCTCCGCTACAGGTACCCTTTTCCCAGCACCCTTCTCCAGCAGGGAGAGAATCTCCTGCAGAAGGAGCGGGTCTGGTTCGCAAAGAGATTGATTGTTAGGGGAACAATCTGGAGGTCTTTTCAAGAATGGAAGGCAGTAGCCTTGGGCTACTGTCTGCAGAGCCCAAGCACTGAAGTAATGCTTTGCCATTCTTCAAGATGCTGAGTTAATCTGCCTCCCACTACAGACGTAAGGATAAAGGACTCAAAGCGGTTTTGATGTATTGACTGTTGCAGAAGGTAACGAGGCTGAGACTGCTTTGGTAGCTCTACCTCCACGACCTCGTGCTCCACAAGGAAATCTTCTATGGCATCTCTGGGCAATCTGGCCCCTGGTCCTACCAACATAAGCGAAAGGAGCAACCACCGCAAACTTTGAGAAGTTGGCTGGCTTTGCTGAGTACATGGCGGATTGCTGTTCCTAAAGATTTAGCAGGCACCTTGGAAGGTTTCAGTCTTTCAAGACTCTTGTCAGCCTTAGTGCAAAAAATGTGATACCCAACAAATGGCATGTCTAGCAGCCTGGATTGCATATCTCGGGCAAATCTCGACTTACGCAGCCACCCAAACCTTCTTGCGACTGTGCTAGCCGCCATGGAAAGGCCCACACAATCAGAAGTGTCTAAACTTGATTGCAAGGATCGACACGCTGCATTTTTGGGAATATTTTCAGCTGCTTGGGCTAAAACACACCCCACAATTTGTGGGTGTACTTTGCCAGTGCACAAGAGGCATTTATGGCCTGCAGCTGGGAAAACTCTCTTTGCCAAGGCATCAAACATTTTGTCATCTCTGTCAGGAGGCATTGTAGGGGAGGCAGCTGCATTTGTTTTAGCTACTTGCACCACTAAACATTCCGGGGTAGACGGTCTTTATTTTTTAGTTAAAAAATTATTGGACAGACCCAACTGAGCTCCGCCTAAGGTTCATGAAGATATATATGCACTTTGTCTAATCAATAGATTAGTGGTGTGCTCCATGTTCAAGTGTGTGATAGGCTGTGCCCAGCACCTACTGCGTAAAACTCAGAAAATATGCACACACTGATAACTCTGCACATACCTAACTGATATCACAAGGGTTGTAAATAACACTGTGGTTTAGACCTAGCCAACATGTGTTTCAACCCTTCTGCGTTCTTCTCAAAGCAAAACATTGGCAAGTGAATATTTTTACATTTGTGATTACACATAGTTCAATCAAATCGTTTAAACACCAATGTCTGACAGTTTGTTATTGTCAATAACACTATAGATTATGAAAGTATGTCATGCCGGTATATCTTGTGTCCATGACGGTCTCGCCAGTTTCATATTGTGAGAGTCAGGTTCATAGGGTTGTATTAGAAAAATGTGCAATTGCGCCAGCAGGGTATGTATAATGATGGAGCTTTCAAATCCATTTTACTAAATACTCAGCTCTATCTTACTAAATACTCTCCCTCCAGACCGCTTTGCTCCTCTGGCACCAACTCTTTTTGCGTAAAGTGCTTTACTAAACAGAGGGCAGGGGGTTCCCAACTCTCCTCTGCGGGCTCCCTCCTCTGGAACATCCGCCCTCTCCCCATGCACCTTGAGCAAGATTTTCTCAAATTCCGGAAGCTCCTTTAGACTTCCTGTTCTCCTCTGCTAATCCCACAGTTGCTGAATCGGTGTCCTTGGGCCCTTATGCATATTCGAGGCCTTGACCTCCCACACCAATTTGTCTCAGCTCCTGTGTTTCCACAGCACTTGCCTCTGCACTCCCTCCCCACTGGAGACTTGCACTCACACATCTCGCGGCCCAAGCCGTGCAGCACTCAACATTCCTAGCACTTCGTCTGTGGTTCTCCCACAGGTTAGGACTCCACAGCACTTAACCCTCTTCCTTTTCTGCACTTGCACATTCTGAATACTCAGAAGGCATAGTAGGTTTGTCCCCCTCCCTCTTTTCCCCTCTGCTCTTAAATTGTATATTGCAATTGTTGTAATGTATTCCCTCTCTCCCTCCACCCCTGCCCTGTGGGCGCTTTGAAACAGTATATTCTTATTGTATACGTGCCTAACAAGCAAACATGAAATAAATAAATAAATGGTGAATTGAAGGATGTCTGGTATCCAGTTGGGTATGGGTTGAGTTATCAGTGTCTTTATTTTTAACCAGTTCTCTATTGACAGCTAGCGTGGTGTCCGGTTTTTGCCATTTTTCTAGATTTGTGTTGCTCAAGGCCGAATGGAATGGCGAAAGAGGCTTCTTGGGGGGTCCCTTGTCCAGGCTGTCTGTCAGATCATAGTGCTCTATGTCCTTGGCAGGACAAGCACAACCCAAGTATTCTGTCACCTTATTCATGACAGACCTTTAAGTGCCTAGAATGGCCAGTTGGATCTGTAGTGGCAAATTCTACTTCAGGTGAAGTGTCAATACCACTTGCATCTTTTAAACTTTTAAACACTCAGCCACGTCTTGTAACCTGGAGTTCTCTGAGATGAGTTCCTCTGGTACATTAGGTGCCATACCTTAAACCAAAAAGGAAGATCATCCTCCTCTTCCTCTTCCTCCTCAAATATTGACCCCACAGACTTTAAAAAATCTTTTTTAGACACCGCCTAAAAGCTATTGATGTAATGTAATGTAATGTAAACTAATTTATAAAACGCTAAAGTGAGGCCCAGAGGCATTTAGGCGCTTGATGAGTCGGAGTATGAGGTCGATGGCATCGACGTTGAGGGTTTCAATGTCGAGTCCTGACGGTTTCACAGAAGGAGGTGGTGACTTCAACTTTTCAAGTGTCGACGATACCGTTGATGCTACTCGAGTATGCTTCTTCCACAAACTGATCTGCTTCTTAGACGTGCGAAAAGCAGTTTTCAAGGGGTTGCTGATGGTACTCTTGTTCAGAGGAGAATTGTCTAGTATTTTGGTGCTGGACTGCTGTTGTGGGTGGGACAAAGACTGATATGCAAATGGCTATTTCTCCTGTGTGAAGGGTGCAGTGAGCTAAAACGTGGCTGTAGACCCTCCTGAGTGAAAGAAATTCCACAGAACAGGGTATTTGACCCATGTTCGTTCTCAGTAGAGGGGTTCCCACAAAAATGTATCCTTAAATTAAGATGTTTTGGGGTGAGGGTGGAGTTCATTCATGCACTTGCGGACTGCTACATTATTCATTTCATTTGTTAGGGTCTCAGGTGCATGAATCAAAGCAAAGATTTTTTAAATGGATTTAAAAAATAATAGACACAAAACATGGAGAATTAAGAACCTGTGATTTAATAACGACACAGAGGGCCAAGTTTAGAGAGACTTGTCACTACTTTAAATGGAGTAATTGTATGGCTCTGAACAGGCTCGGACTGGCTTATTGGGCAATAGGCCCATGGCAGAACCAAAAACGCAAAATGCATGTCTGGATCAGTTTTTGGGGTTAAGTTGGCACTTTTTTGGCCATTGTGTGCCAGTTTGATGAGTTACTTCACTATGCGGCTAATAGTTATGACCAACTTTGCTGAATAAATATTCTTTAACATGTACAATTTGCATCACATTTGATTAGAAACCTTCCCCTTAGCTACTATTCAAACAGCGTCACAAAAGTAATGAATTCCCATTTGCAACTGTGGGCCACTTTTTCGTTGGTACCCAAGACAATTATGCCCCAGTCCGACCCTTGCTGTGAACATGGTTCTATGAATGTTTGCTGCATTTTTTTTGCCAAATTCATTTTTGCTGAATTGTCTACATTTTTTAAAAACAAAAATCAGCAGGCGAACACCCGCCACCCCTACTTCCCTCCTTGCTATATCCCTTACCCATACTTGCCATCTGCCAGTTTGTTGTAAAAAAAAAAAAGCAAAAGTGGAAATATATTCGATAAAAATGCCATTCGGCAAAAGTGGTGCATACCATGAACATTAAGTTTCAATGCCTGCTTAAGCATATGTTCACCTCAGGACTTTCTGAATCATTTTAAAAGTATGCACAAACGTTAATGTTTATGTTTATGGGGTTTGGGCAAAAGAGCTATAGTGAATCAGCAGGTGACTGGAAGGAATGCAATATTTTCAGATAATCTGAAAAACATTGATAACTGAAAGGACTTTTACATTTGGGGGTAAAAAGGAAGCACGTTGGTTTTAGTAGCTTGATGAAGTACAAGCAATTGTGCTGCTATGAATGCCGACACATTTTGAACAGCACAATATTCTTGTGCGGAATTCGGTTGCGCTTTTATCTGGGAGACATAACATTTGTTGCAGTTATGTGTTCCGACATTTGCTTAAATAGGAGCTATATTAAAAGTTGTAAAACAGAACCCTTATTTTTCATGGATGTGATAAAGACACGTTTTGAGGCTTTGTCAAAACACCTACAGGAAAAAAATATAATTATCTAAAACCAAAATAATCAGACGTTTCTTTGTACAAAGGATAAAGGAGAGATTGATGCAATGGATGTAATTGTTTCTTAGTGGATGTACACTACTATATTAAGTCAGGTATAAATTCCCCCAAAACTATAATGTGATGTTGCGGTGTGCATCTCATGCCGGTCCTAAACATTGTTTCCATGGAAAGGATAGTCCCTTCTCCCCGAACGATGGTGGCCATTTTGTTTTTTCTCTCGAGTCGAGAAACGGTTGCAATTAGTACCCTGGTACAACGTGCCAAGGTACTAATGGCAATATGACCCTCAGAGGGGGGGGGCATTACTGGTCAGGTAATGCCCCCGGGGCTTCTAACTATGGCCGAATGGTAATGGGCCCCCCCCCTTCTCGGGTCATATTGTATAAGTATTTGCCTGTAAAACATACTTTGATTCCGTCAGTGCCCAACCATATATAGTGGCCTTGTCCAATATCAAAAAGCAGGCCACTGCAGAAGCACATGTTCATGCTGGCTGAGCTTAGAAAACACCAATGGTCAATGTAAGAACACAGTATAATTGATGGCTGTGAGTATGAGTGTTGTGCCATTTAAATACTGTTAGGAAATGTTTCTTAAATAAGCTGCACCTTGACGGAATTTATTAGATTGTGCACTGTTTGAAAAGTGAAGTTATTTTGATGCACTCCTTGGTATATTGCTATGGGAGTTTAATGCACGCCTTGCTGAGCCTGTGAACATTTTATTTGTAAAATTTGAAGTGTGTTTTGATTACCTCCGACTGGGACTTCATCTCCCAGCAGCCCCACGCCGTATTTCAGGGCGCGTCAGGGCCAGTGCGTCCTAACCGGTTTGTGCTGGTTCGGGAACGGTTGCGTGGGTGCGTTACTATCGGCTGACAGTTTTCACGCAGAATCTAATTTTACTCAGGCACTTTTCTTTGTAATCTTTTTTGCACTAAATACGTGCTTCTTCTTATACTCATTGTTACATTTCAGCACCATGTATTACCTTATTGCGCTACTAGACAACATGCCTCACAACATTTTGACTAGTAGGTCTGACTCAAATGTCATCGCCATACTTCCTGCTGAAAATTATTCATCCGGTGAGAATAAACCTGGAGATCAATCTCCTTATCTTTGCTGTAGCCACTCATATCTGACAACTGCCAGATGCACCATAACAAATTGGACCTCCTGACTGTTAATGTCCTGGCCCACGAGCAGTGTCTCAATCTTTCCCATTTCTATACTTGATCACTTGTGCAATATATGAGATCGCAGACTATCTTGCCACATCAAACTTAGACATGTTTGGCATCTCAGAGATGTGGCTTCATGAGGTGGCCCATTTTGCAGCCTCTCAAGCACTCCTCCCTGGCTATAAGATGTTTAGGTCTAAATCGACCTGGGCAGAGAGGTGGAGGTGTCAAGGAATACTTAGACTGTCACTCAGTCAACACAGTTAACCTAGAGGACTTTAAATCCTGTTTATTAAGATTAAGGTTTACCAGAATTCATCAATAAGTATACCGATCCTTTATAAGCCCCCTAATAGTATGGCCACAGTTTGAGGAACATGTCCTTGCCCTCCTTAATGACATTACTAAGCCCCCAATTACCAGTGCTGATGCTAGGCGATTTCAATCATTGTGCTGAGGGTAAGCGGGATATCCAGGTATTATCTCTACTTAGAGCTCTTGGAGCCATTGGCTTTACCCAATTAGTTCAGGAGCAAACACATAGACGGTCACACACTAGATTGGGTGTTGACTCAATATCTCTACTTCCCCTATCTCCACACTGCTCTGTCCCTGGTCAAATCATGCAATAGTTATGACTTCAATAACATTGCCCTTATAACCCACTTAGATTGGATAAACTACATAGAATTATTTAAAAAAGCAGGAATTTCAAGATGGTCCAAGTATCTGCCTTTTTGGCAACCTTAACCTCCAAATTAAACCTGTTAAGAGTCTCTTGATGATCCCATCAACTTGGTGTCACATCTTTTACAATCTATTGCATTTACAAATGACTCTGGAGCGTTTGACCTTATGGACCATACACATTTGGTGAACAGACTCCAGGGCACTGCACAATGCTCTAGATTGGGTGCTGTAAGCCCATATTCTTTATAAGCTGTGCAATAATCACGCTGAGACTGAAAGTAGGGGTTAAACTGTTTCAGAAACAACTTTTATTAACTTTAGTTTTCTTTACTTATAGGTAAAAGGATAAGTCTTCAACTCTTCCGTCACCCTTGTCTTGGAATGACTTCAGGTAATGCAGTTGGAAGTTTCAGGTAAGTCTCTCAGAGCTACTTTCTCAAGTTCTTAAAGTTTTCCTTACAGTCTCTGTTAGCGCAAACACTATTTACTCTCTTTCCACTCTGTTGTTACTTTCTTTTTATTGTCTGTTGGCTTTGTTTTCTTTTAACCAACCCTTGTATTTTTCCGTTCTTGAAACAAAAGAGTCTTTAGTATGCGGTTTAGAGCTTTCTTTATGCCTCAAGTTTCATCTTGCCTTCTGCACAATGGCTCTTTAACTTTGCCTTTTTGACACTTGCCCTTCCCCTCTCAGTCTTTTAACTGCACTCTCTCTATCCCTCACAGTCACGTTCGTGGACTTTCAATTACTGTTGTCTGTTCTTTTCTTGAGTATCATTATTCAGCCCGTGCATACAGTCAAGGTGTACGGCAATCTCTGCCCTTCGTTGCAGCCTTTCCTCTTACCTCGACAGCTGTGTAGCGCTCCTGTCTTCCACTCAGCTGTTCACTGAAAATCGGCTTTGCCGGGTGAACTTCGCCCCTCACTTCCGCTTTCCACTTCGGGCGACGGTTTCGAAGGAGCTCCGTCTCCCCTCTCAGCTGTTTTCTTTAACTCGGTGACTCCGAGTAAACTCCGCCCCTCACCTCTTCCGTTGTTGTGATCGGCTGATCGATCGCCTCGGGAGACTCTTTAGCGACCTCTGGACAGATATCGAGGACTGTACTCCGTCTCTCCTCCTTCAAATGGACACGACGGACACCTGTTCCCCCATTCGGGACGGCGACCCGACACTCAGTTGGGAAAGTCACCGACTCAAACTCTCACCCACAACGTTTCAGTAGAACGCTTCAAAACTTCGGGAACATAACTTGATATAAGCGCAACGGCGCAACTTTTCTCTGCTTCTATATATATTTATATTTTCAGTTCAGCTACCGCTTCCGCCGGAGCTTTTTAGTAAGCCCATTCATAACTGTAATTTTCAATCTCCAGCTCCCACGTTCCCTAGCAACCAGCAAAACAAGAGAACAAGGTCAACAGCTTGAATCTCTGCTGTGATTGGCTAAACACACTGTCAATTAACCTCCCCAGCTGATAGAAATATTTAACCCTTTGATGCCCTGCTTATCTGGCTTATGCTGGTATTGCCAGAGCCAACACCTGACCGAAGAACTCCTGTGCACTTCAGAGTGGATGCATCACAGGTGCCCAGTGGATTTCATCTTTCCTGGGCCATAGAACATCTGGAGTAGTGTTTGAGAACACTCAAGCACCCCCCCCATTATCACTACCTGCGGAGTACCACAAGGCTTATGTTTGTCCCTTTGAAAAACCAAAGGGTTAACACAACCTAGTCTCCGTGGATCCCGTACTCAGGTGGCCAGTGGAAGGCCATTGCTTTTGGGTCCCCGACCCTGGGGGTGGACAAGCGTGGGAGGATTGCCTGGGCAAGGGCTCCGCAGCGAGTGGGGGAGAAACACCCAACGGTGAGACATGATATCCTCTTTTTTCCACAACCAATCTACCCCCCCATTCCCACTTATTTTATGGGAAACTACAACTCTTATAATTCCTCCCCACATCTCCCTGACAAATGTACTGCACCAAAGAAGATGAGGAATGAGGTTAGAAGGATTGTCTCCCCTGACTTGCATTGGCCTTGTCCCTGTAATAAGGCCAGGCAGAGTCAGGCAATTAACTCCAACAATGTCCACCTGCCACTTATTAGCACTCCCTATGAAGATAAAGGGTGGCACACACAAGTACACTTTAAGAGATGCTGGGTGCGAGAAATAACTGCTCTTTCGAGGCCATTGCGAACCAGGTTGTGGAAGGTGGAAGGCCGACGGGCTGATCGGCAGCAGAACGGATAAGAGAAACCAAGTCAAGATTTCCATGCTTTCGGGAGGTTGTGAGCGTTCGAAAAGCAAAACCGAGTGAGCAGAGCAAAGAAACCTTCAAGTTGTTAGAAAGTGGCCCACGGCCCTCCGAGGTGAACAGATGGAGATGGGGAGGAGAAGAAGAGGCATTGGTAACAGCCTTGAGCTGCAATCGAATTAACATAGTGTGTGATATTTCGAGGGAAATAAAAGTCTGGTTGGTGTTAAAGAGAAAGTGACTGTAATTTGTATGTAAAGTTGAAGGTTGTGCATGTGCCGATAAAACGCAAATGAAAAGGACAATTGTTAAAAGACAAAGATACAAAGTAGCAGAGTGGTCCTGCGAGAGAAAGTCGCACATTTGAAGGTCTCTGTGAAATATTTATGGAATCTGAAAGATATTGCAAGCGGAGGTCCAAGAAAACCGCAATAAGGAAAGAAGGTTGAATAAGAGGAAAGTGACATTTGTAAACTGTGGAATATGCCAAGGGTGAAAAAGTCAAATGAACTGTGAAATATGGCAAGAGGCCAACAGTAAAAAATAAGAACCTTGGAAAAAAAAGCCAAGAAGGCAAATGAAAGAAAATAAGAACAAAGAAATGAGAACTACAAGTACCAAGAGGCAACGGGTGTTGAATATGAACCTGGAAAAAACAAGAGAAAAGAACTACAAATACCAAGAGGTATTGGTATTACATACAAACTTTTGAAAAGGCCAAGGGGGCAGATTAAAGAGAGTGAGAATCATAAAGAGCAAGAATTACTGGCGCCATAAGATGTTGCCGATTACAAATTGAAGGATTGTTGAAGGAGAAGTTGACGCCTACATAAATTCCTTGCAGTCTCGAAAGTCTTCAACAGTGAGAAAGATATACAAGATAAAAACGTGGGGAAGGGAACCACCACGAAAGTAAGACCGGCTTGAGGCCAGCAGAGGGAAGCCTGTGCAGAACTGAGAGAAATGAACACTACATGAAGTAAGTATTGATGGCAAGACGGGCAAAGCCTCAAGAAGTGATTGAGCTACTGGAAGTTGAAAGCCTAAAAATTAACTGTTCAATTGTACTAGTAAACCAAAGTGTGCAAGACTGAAATAATTGTGCAATTCGCCCATCGTTTGTGTTCTGAGAAACTCTCTAGACTCTGTGGGGATTGAAACTGGGGAAGGGAGTTGGTGCTGAAGCCATTCTGACATTTCCTTTTGAGGCACTATTTTCATTTTGTAGTCCCTTAACACATTTGCTATTCTAAGAAGGAGTGCAAGGATAGGTTTTCTTAGTATAGGCATTTTTATCTTGACCAGACTGACTTGGACATGTTTTGTTATTATTTAATGGTCGAGATTACTCCCATTTTTAGTTAGAGCCAGTTAGGAATTGTACCTTCCTAGTCAAAGGTGTAAATAAAGGTTTTCAAACTTGTATCCATTGCGTCGGTGCCTACTATTGATAGCATGCCTTCCTCACAGTCCCCTACCCTATTTAATATCTACATCAGGCATCTACTCGATCTTTTAGATAGTCTATATGTACATCCTGCGCAACCGTCTCAGTGATAACTTGTGTATCACAGGTCAAGCCCTGGCGTGGCTGACTTCTTTCCTCTCTGATCGACCCTCCCAGGTCCAACTTGGGTCCTTCATCTCCTCTACCTCTATCTCTACCTGTTGTGTTCTCCGGGGGTCTAACCTCTCACCCTGGCTGTTCAACCAATACCTGGCAGTTCTTGCCCACCGCATTGCCGCTCTCTGCCCCAACTTCCGGTGCTATGCAGATGACACTCAGCTCATTTTCAGGCTACCTTCAGCCACCTCTTCTTCACTCATTTCTGACTGTCTGCTATCCATGAGTGGTGTGCCGCCAATGACCTCTGCTTTAATGCCAGGAAGACAGAGAGTCTCCTCATCGGCACACCTGCTCCCTCCTTTCCCGTCACTCTCTGGCTGGCCTCCCTTGGTTCTCTTCCTGCTCCCATCTGCGAGGCTAAAAACCTTGGGGTCATCTTCGACTCCACACTCTCCTACTCTCCTTCTCTCCTCACATCTCTGATGTCACTAAGAAGTCACACTATCAGCTGCACCTCCTCAGCAGTATTCTTCCTTTCCTCTCCTTCCCCCAGACGCTCACTGTCTCCAGACCTATGGTTCTCTCTAGGCTGGACTATTGCAACAGCCTCTTTCTAAATCTGCCTGCTTCTACTCTCCGCCCTGTGCAACTAATCCAGAACAGGACTGCGAGACTTGTCATTGGCCTCAAGCCCAGGGATCGTATTTCTCCAGGACTGAAATCTCTGCACTTGCTCCCAGCAGCTGCGAGGATTACGTTCAAAACCCTCTGCATTGTCCCTCTGGAACAGCCTCCCTGACACTTGAGGAGAACCATCTCTAGTTCCGGAAGCACCTCAAAACCTTCCTCTTTGCTTCTGCTTTTTCTCCTCCCATACCCTGCTGAATTCCTGGCTGCTACTGAAACTGCAATGGTTACCTGGCCACCCTCTGATCTCGGGCCCAGGTCACCTCCCCTCCCAGTTGCACACCTGCACTGCCTCCCTGGAAACCCCCGCACTTGGGGACTGTTTTCTGTATCTCTACAGTCCCCCTACCAGCACTTGACAGCTGATGTCTGCACGACCCTTGCACTTGCCACCAGCTGGCTGTATTTTTTATTATTGTTTTATTTATTCTATGTATCCCATGTACTGTACTGTTGCATCCCCCACTTTGTTCCCCTTCCCCCTTCCGATGCACTTGCGCGATCTGAATGACACCTGGCCTAGTAAGATTGTTGTCTGTCTTCCCTCTGTTCCCCTTCCCTTGCCTCATCGTGCCTTGAAACACTTGTGTATAGACGCGTTATAAATGCCTTATCATATCACATATCATATCAGTACGCCAACCATGCGCATGACACCCAGGTTCTCTTTGAGCTATCGGGTAATCATCTTCAAGATGCTGAGGCTGTGAATTGAGTTCATCTTGCTATTCAATCCTGGAAACTATTGCCCTCAATGACAAGAAGACAGAGAAAGAGCTTCTCATCATTGCCTCAGGGCCCCGCTTAAAAAAGCTAGACCATCTTTACAATCACTTTTCAATTTTGGGTTGTGAGATACTTGTAGTCCAACAGGTCCAAACATTTGGAGTTTTCTTGGATGCAGTGGTGTCTATGAAACATCACGTTTCTCATCTCTGCTCTTGTTGTGGCTAGGTTACAAAGCTCCTGCATCAGATAAGGCCCTATTTGTCCATTAACAATAGACCTTTTCTTGCATCCGCTCTTGTTAACACAAGACTTGATTACTTCAACAGTCTTCTGATTGGAACATCTCGAGCCAATTTACACTCTCTTCAGCCTGTGGAGAATGGAGCTGTTGGGGCCATCCATAGTTTACCAAAGCATGATCATGTCACATCATGTAGACGGGCCTTGCATTCACTCCCAGTCGAGCACACAATTACCCACAAACTGCTGTCATTGACATACAAATGTCAAAAAGCCCTGGCCCCTTAATATCTCACGAGTCACCTAGTAGTTGATCAACCCAGCCGAAAGCTGCACCCCACAGACAATCACTAGATTTTACAACCACATTTTAAGCTTGTGAAGTTTGGTGGGACGAGCTTCCATGTGCAAGCTCCCAAAGAATGGAACGCCCTTCCTCTTTCTTTCAGGTTGTCCTCCTCTCTGTCCGTATTAAAAAAATCCATTAAAATGTGCCTGTTTAACTTGATGCCGGGACAAATCGAGCTACATCATCGCTTTCTCCTTTTCTTTTCTTCTCCTTGCTATGTAACTGTCCACTTTTCTATCTTTATCTGTTTTATGTGCGCCATGAGGCCCATGGGCATGTGGCGCATAGTAAGAATGAAATAATATAAGCCAGCATTGCCATGTAAAACATTTTCATGGTGCTTTTGCTTTCACTTAGCCCCCTCACAGCATGACCTTGGCTCAGGCATGGGAATCAGTGAGAGTGGCTGGTGAGAGCACTACAGGGCCCCATCCTCCCCCACCAAACACAAATGCTTTCAAACAGAGACACACACACTTACCTTGGATAATCTTGCAGCAGTGATTGTGTCCTCAATCTGCTAACACAGTGGCGCAGTCTCAGCAGCGCCACGCTGGCAGTGTCAAAGGTCAGGTGCCTCCCTTCATCACTTCCTCTCCCAGCTTCCAAGTTAGGGTGGGGATAGGGAGTCCCCATTCTCACCGTAAGCCTGAGACCAGCCGGGGGAGGATGAAGAAGCCTTCACTGTGTCCAACAGGCTGCAGATTTTAGTCCCCAATGACCACAAAGAAGGCCAAGATGTCACTGCAAAAATGTAATTCATTAATATCTATTCCTTGTTCCTAGTTCGAAATAGGCTCTAGATCCATTCTTTAAAAGATTGTATCACGTAGATCTTCTACAAATGTGTTCACGCCAAAGATAGTTTAAGATTTTCGCGCTTGCAAAGTGCAGACCACCAAATGTTAGCATCTTGTGTTCACCATCCAGTTATCAGAGTGCCTAGGAACTTCGTTTTGCGCTCTTAGTTCCAGGCAGAAGAGAACCAAATGTAATAGTGGAGATGACCTAATTGACAAACATCTGTGTTTCCACTGTTCATATGTCTTGCGGAAAGCACTTGCTTCCTTGGTAGTAGATTCAGTCTAATCCACAATAGCAAGTTTCTATAGTTTGGACTTGGAAATTTAGGCAGGTATTTTAGAAGAACATTCCTTGCTTTGATATTGTCTATTATATAGTCGTAAAGCGTGTGTATGGCTTTGTCATCTTCTATTTTTATCCAGTCCCAATTCCATCGATTTTTTTTGCTGCATCTGGGTTGTTCAAGAGGGTGTCCAGTTTTATATCGGCCTCAGCTAGAATTGCTGAACAGTGGTTAGACCACTGAATAAGTGCCCAATCCTGTTTTTGAGTGATATTTAGATGGAGTGTATTAAAATGGAGCGGTTGGTTATCCAAGGTCAGCTTTCTAAACAAGCTCAAGGATTTCCATACAGTTGCCGCATAGATTGAAATCAGACCTAGTTTGTGTCTTATAATAGGTAGAGGTACGCATCTCGGCAACCCAAGGACTTTCTTCCAAAATATACCCTCCAAAGTAGGCCAAAATTCCCAGAGGAAACACAGCGATGCTTCAGCACTGTATGTCAATATGGGTATTACCTTTTACTTACAGAACTTTACCACTAACAGCAATGAACATTTTCCACATTTTTTATGTGCGATGGCTGCTTGCATCGCTAAATTGTTAGCTTTAGATTTCAACTCAACTATTCGTGGTGTGTTGTTTGCGCTTAGATTTAGCTTGATGCCAAGATACCTCATACTCTGGACCTGGGTTAAGATATCTCGTCCAATCCACCATTGGAAGCGTTGCAGCATTTTCCTTGCTTTGGGTCTCTCCAGAACTAAAACTACAGATTTATAGGTGTTGATCTTCAGCCCATTTGTTTCAATGTAGGAATGGAGGCTATCCAATTTTGGCTGGAGAACAATTGGAGTTTGGTCCAAGATAAGCAGATCATCAGGGTACAACATCCATCCAACTGGTGTATTGTTCAGTTTCGGCGAGAATTAATTGATAGTAGACATTGAGTCTTTTATGTCTGAGATAAAGAGATTGAATAGTTTGGCGGCAAGAGGGCAGCCTTGTTTTAGCTCTCGTTCTGTTGGTATACTTTTGGTGAGCTGGCCCGCCATGTTCAGCCTTATGTATATTGAAGTTGTTGTATAGAAGGCCTTTATTGGTTCCAATATTTCATGCAGACACTCCCACTTTTCCATTTTAGCCCATAGCATTTCACTGTTGATGCTGTCCAAGGCTTGCGCCAGGTCTACTGCAGCTATATAGATTTTCTAGCCTTCTTTAGCGCATCTCAATTTGCAAATGTTAAGTGTGAATAAATATAGACAGCAGCCCACACCTTTAAAAAAAAAACCTGTTTTTTCGGTTATGGAAGTGGACAGAGGACTTAACCCGCTCTTTTAGTTTGCGCAGAATCAACATAGCGAAGATCTTCCCAGAACATCTAGAAGAGCATTGGGCCGGTAGTTTTTCAGATCTGCTCTTTTACCTTTCTTAAGAATGGGTATGACCACGGCCGTCTTCCATGAATCTGGGATTTGTTTTTTTTCCTGATACAAGACCAAATAGGATCTTACAAAAGGCTGCTAATTTCTTGGGTGCTTTCTTCAGCATTGCATTAGAGAAGCCCTCCGTTCCTGAGCACGAGAACTACTGAGGTTGTGAATCAGCTCTTCAATCTCATCTATCTCAAAGACCAGTGACCAACGAGAGCTCCAAGTATCTCCACTTGTCCTCTTTCCGGATGCAGATTGTTGATATAATGTAGTAAAGAATTGGATCCGATAGTCTTCTGGAACAGCATTACTTAGCTGGGGTATTTGTTTTCCATCTAGATTGTTCAATAATGTCCACAGTGACCTTGAATCATTTGACACTAGGGCCATCATCATCTGTTCTGCGTCTCTTTGGAGCATTATGATTTTGTGGCTGAGTAACCAGTTCTTGGTACTATTGTTGCTGCTTTTTTTATGGCCTTTCCCATACTCTTTCCTTCAGACAATCTTATGTATCTGATATCCTGATACAACTGACGTTTCCTGCGGAATACTTCTGCATCATATATATGTTTCGCTTTTAAGTGTTTTGTGACCATATGGCTTTGCTATTACATAGTCATGATCAGCTAGCGCACGCTTATAAGTGGTATTTATTTGCCAGATATCATGAGGCAAAAGGTGGAGTCTGTTGTTGTCAGGGCCTACTAATACCTTTTGGTGCCCCAAAGCAGCACTTTTTTTCGGAAGACAGGTAGAGAACTGCTTCAACTAGGTCGTGATCACTTTGAGACATTTTAATCACTTAAGGATTTCACAAGTGCCAGCAAATTAGATGACACAAAAAAGTAGTCCAGAATTTACACTTGCTCACCTCTTTTCCAGGTCGGCGCAGCTGGAATATCATCAGTGATCTGGTCATTCAGTAGATGGAAATTCCGTTCATCGATTTCTCTTTTCCACAATTTGGCACTAGAGCTCTCGATGTTGGTTTTAACTATGGCCTGCGTTTCCACATTGTTCAAGGATTCTCCAATCCAATTGATGTTAAGGTCTCTGCATAGAATTATCATTGGTTTATCATATACGACAATGCTCTCCTCAATGGCTATAAAACATTTTTTCATCCATGCAATTGGGTTCCAATACACGTTTTGGTGGGTTTGTTGACTGTTTCTTTCATCATCTCCAGTATCATGATTTGCATATGTGGATTGCGGTTCTTTTTATAGGCAATTTTTAAGCTGGAGCTAGATTTTTATTATTATCATCAGACCTGAAGTTGGTCTGCCTTTGGGGCCTTTGCTTGCTGGATTTAAAAACACATAATAGCCATCTGTCACTGGAGGTGTAGAAAGCCAGGTCTCTTGGAGGCAGACAATATCAAATTTTGTTAACTCAGATTTGTCATTGTGGAAGAGGTGCTTATAGCCTCTAGTGATCCAGCTGGATATGGGGATTGTCTGCTCATCTGAGCCAACTCGCCGTTATTGTGCTTCGTTTGTGTTCAGCATCTCAGCTAACCAGCCCCAGTTCTGCTCAACTCTCAGGGTATGGGGCTCCGGGGGTAGAACTGCGAATTCTCTTTTGGCATCAGCTTGTCGTCTGATCTTAATTTTAAATTAGATTTTTTTGTTGCCTGGTCGGTCTAGTGGAGGGACTTGCCAAGTAGTGTTGGACTTTTTTAAGTTGCCTCTTTCAGAGGTTTGTGGCGATCCATATATGACATTTTCTCTCAACCGTTACAGGTCTCTGAGGCATGCTTTAACATTTTGTTTCTCACTGCAGTGTGGTTTTAAGTCGCACCCCATGGTGTCATGAATCGTAGGGTGCGCCCCTTTTGGGCCTCACGGTCTTTGTCACAACGGACTTAAACTAACTAATACCTCCAATATGGCCGTCCAACACATTCCCTTCTCGCTCCATGCGTTGGACGTAACCTTCTCTATTTCTAGACCGCGGCTCCGCACGTCTCAATGCTATAGCGATTAGCTTTGATGAACGGAGAAATGGTCATTGGTGAATTTGTGGGAATCTTCTGTCTTGTTTGTCTCGACTTCAACAACTGATGTTCTATTTCGAGCATTTGCCTGGTGGAAATAAGAATATGAGACGCTGATATTTTTAGAGAGTGTTGTGTCATTTGAGATGTTGGAAGCTCTCATAGATCTTGAAGCCCATAGGTTCAGCATTACCGATTTTTCGCATCTAGAAGCCACTTCTTCACTATCATTCAGGACCTCATTGGGTACAGATAGAAGAGTTTTGTCGTCTTTCTTCAAGAGTCAAGAAGGTACTCGTCGGAGGATCGACTGGTGTAGTGTCATTTAAGCTTGTCATCGAGTTGACCTCACTTGTCAGGGTAGCTGAAGCTGTCGACCTTACATCTGGGAGAATCAACGGGACCATTACACAAGTTACTTTGCCCACTTCATCCTCATAGACAGAGATTTCTTCTAGGTCAGTAACGGACTGACTTTCGTTGTTAGCTCTTAATACCGGTTGCAGCTCTGGTCTTTCAGCTGAGGGAGCTTCTATTATTGTGTCTTGAATCTTGGGTGGCATACTGCACGCTTTGGGTTTCGGAGCAGAGATGGAATTTTCCAAATTAGGAAGGTGGTCTTTTAAGTTATGAATGAAACTTCTCGTGCTGTTGCTCTTGGGCTTATTGTTTGAGGGTAGGTTTTTTGATTTTGTCATTTGTTGTTGCTGTAGCTGAAGAGTTTGTTTGTTCTGATGCGAGTTTTGCTTTCTATGTTTCCTGGAGTAGAAGATTTTGTAGTTATTGCTCTAAGTTCCTTGTTGTATAGATTCTTCAATGATGAGGTCAGTAGACTCGGGCACCAAGTTGGCGTCAGGTGTATTCGTGGGCGATGCAGCAGCTACATCAATGTTTGCGAGATCACTCGTTCGGGGCAATATCGCAATGTCAGGTTAGTTTGCAGGATCAGAATGGTCGTTATCCTTGTTTGTTAGGATTGCTAATTTAGGTAGAGCTTGTGTAGCAATACAGTGGATAGGCTACTGGGTTTCTGCTTCTGACAAGATTGCTATGCCTTCTACTTCTCTGTAAAAGATGTTTGGACTTGCTTGAGGTGCTGGCTGAGATGTACAAAGACAAGCATCTTTTATGATAACCATAGGATTACGATGTTTTTTTTCTAGCAGCATCTTTTCGCCATTTCATTATTTCGTTTGCCACCTCAAGTTGTATTGTTGTACTTGCAGCAATTTCAGTCATATGATCTGACAATAGTTTTTGAAGCAGACTTTATTTCTTGATCCATTTTTCTTTTGATCGACGATATAAAGGTTTCTATATGAAGCAGTTTAGTGTGAGTCATTGCCAACAAGGTGTCTTGGTCCTTAAGGGTTTCGCTAATGGTCTCGTATAATTTGAGAAACAGTGATAGTGCAATTGTTAGTGCTAACGTAAGGTTGCAGTTGCTTTTGAAGGTGGTAGATATATGGCTGTCAAGCTGCTTTTTGCAGTTGCTCTCGTGTCTCTAATGACTCTTCCCCTTCAATGAGGGAACCGGAGTTTCATCAGACAACTCACTTTCAGAATCTGAGGTAGATTCATCTCCATAGCACTCGCACAGTTGCTTGGTTGGTTAAGTAGTGAGGATTACAATGAGACTGTTTGGATAGCATGGTCAAATTGTTTGCATCATATTCCATGCAAGTATCACTCTGAAGGTATGTATGTTGTCGCGTACAAGTCAGAGACAAATTTAATGTCTTCTGATTTAAAAGATTTTAAAAGATTTTGTTGCTGCGTAAGGTTTGTTACGGGAGCTCTTAAAGAGCTTTTTATCACTCGAGCTTCTTGGGCCTCTCTCATAAGTGACTGGTCCGAAAAAGGGGATGATGACAGGGGGGGATGATGTCAGACGGGGGGGGGGGAGTACATCTCAGCTGAGGGGTAGGTAGTCACCTCCCTTTGAATATAATGGTCTTCCGTACGACCATTAGAGTTAACAGCAGGCGTATTTGTCCAGGAACTAGTATCATGGGGAGCTACGGGCGACTTATGGCCGTGTTCATAAGCAGAGGCTCTCAGGCTCGCGTAGTGGTTCTAGATCTAAATGTAGGTGCCTCTCTGCTGCGACTTCAGAATATTGGGACAGCAGGTTAGGATTTCTAGAAGAGTCAAAAGCAGTGTCAGGCGGATCATTATGTCCTCGATCATCCCAAAACTCATTCTGGGCCATCCGTCTTTCACTTTCCTGGTAATTGCGTAATGGTCGTGATGTCGTTGCTGTTGAATCATTGATTTTAAATGGTTCATGGTTCACTCTCCGCTCCAACTTGATGCATTACAGCTGGGTCATCCTCAGATGTCTCTCGTGGAGTCGCGCATCAAAGGGGGATTGTGGATAATGTAGTGAGACTTCAGGCAGAGGCTCAGCCAATGTGAACGGGGGTGAGACTTCAGGCACAGGCTTGGCCAATGTGAATGGGGCCGAGCGGTCAACACGCACAGCTCTCTCCTCCATCTCCTCTCTCTCCAACTCATTCAGGTCAACAGCTCTTGGGCTCCCGCTCGTCCTCCATGGGGTTCTGACGGCAGCATTTGTGAGTCACTCACAGCCTTATTCAGGCTGCCTGGGAGGGAGGGGAAGGTTATGTGACAGACTTATGATCTGTTTAGTCGGACAGACTTATGATCTGTTTAGTCGGACAGATAAGAGTCGTATCAACCTCTGCGCAAAACGCGGGGCATGACTGCATTTGCTTCATTTAATGTACTAGGTGGCGCAGCATCATTGAATTGTTCTGATACTGAAAACATTCTTACTTTTGTTAAAGCACTAGAGAGGGGTCGTACTTCACCGTGCTTTGAGTATAGTCGAGCCTGGCTTCTGGTGCTCTGAGGGACGCTGAAGTCCATGCTTCACGTACTTACGGCTGTTACTAGCTCCACACTCCTCACTCTGCAGGAAGCACGGACAGCACAGACACCCGCTCTGTGCCACGGGTGGATTTTGGTTTTAGGTAGGGTTCTCCACCTTCTCACAAGCAAAGGAGAAAAGACTGCTACTCAGACTGCCCCAGCACAAACAGCCACTCAGCGCCACTCAGTGCCGCACCGTTCTGTAGGTGGATGCTGGTTTTAGGTAGGGTGCTCTGCCTTCTCAGAAGCAATGGAAAAAGAACTGCTACTCAGAATGCCCCAGCACAGACAGCCACACAACGCTGCTATGCGGGTGGATGCTGGTTTTAGGTAGGGTGTTCCACATGCTCACAAGCAATGGAAAAAAGACTGCTACTCAGACTGCCCCAGTACACAGTCGTCACTCAACGCTCTTTCAGAGGTTTGCCCAGAAATGTAGAAAAAGCACATGCATAGACTGTGTTTACACAGTCAAGAAGGAGAGGGAACACGTTACTTACCTTATTCTATCTACTTCTCCAATTTGTTTTATAATGAGAGTACAAGGTGAACATTTCTATGCATATGAAGGAAGACATTCGGATAAAGGAACGGCAGATCTGGGCCTACTTCTGGGTTTGCCAAAAACATAAATGGCAATGGATATCATCGGGGGCAAGAAGAATACACTAAGACACTGACCCAGAGAGTTGCATAGTCTGGGCAAAGGCATTGATTTAATAATAAGAAAATAATGTGTGTTATGCCCACTTTACGTAAAGCACCAGGAAAGGGGAAAATATGTCAACAGCTTTCTTCTGGTGCTCCTCATCCCTTTCTGCAATGGGACAATTTGAATAGTAAATGGTCACTGATGGCCGCAGGAAAAGATGATCTTACACAGTCAAAGTAAAAAGTTGCTGTGGCTTTCTGGAAACCTGAGCTGTAACCCCTGGAAAGCTCTGTACAGAACATTTGGGTACGAAGAACATAACTGCAGTTTACCCTGGAGGCGCCAGCCAGTCAGCTACAAGTGGTCAGACCTTCTGGTATTTAGCTCACAACTAAATACAAATGATCCAACAAAAACATCTAGAGTAAAAATGTGTCGATCAAAAAATAGGAAACAACAGATCCGAAAAAGCCTGCCCATTGGCTTCCACAGTTCCACAGATGTTCCAATCAATGGTACCAAAGCCCTAATAGCGTTACTCTCTGATCTGCAGAGGAACATTACGGCAAAACTGCACCTGCTAATTTGCATGAATTACTAGGAACAACAAAGTGCCTGTTTTGGAGTTAAAGAATATTTTTAGTCACCTAACAAATATTCAATGGGAATAACTGCTTTATATACTGATAAAATAATTTCACTCCCAACTTTAGAATAAAATAGGGATTATAATACTCCTACAATAATAGAGGTCGAAGCCACTTTATGCCATCTGATTATCAACCTTTGAGGGCTTTTCAATAATCCCTCCCACTTAACTGCTGAGCTCAGCCGAGGGAAGGAAGGTGGGTATAACGGGATCACAGTTTGTTGGCTGGTCTCTGAATCCATTGTTGCTTCGCATTGTCATTGGCTGCATTTAAGGCAGGGTGAGAAACATGCTGGATGTCAATTAGCTGCCCATAAACTGGTGGGCTGGTGATCATGAGAAACAGAGAAGCATTGGATTGTACATAAACGGTCATGACCACCGCCATCTTGGGTTGGGGCCAGCTGAATTCTCATCAGTTTTGCTAGAGCTTCTCTACTCCAAGCCTTGTGACGAAGAATTCAACAACATGAGCGCTTCAGCTACTATGCAATTGAAGCTCTTGCAAAGTATTTGCCATTACAAACATCCTCTTGCTCTGCTGAAAGACACACCACAATGGCCAATTACTCTAATAGTATGAAAAAAAGTATACCTTGGCGACGTGGCAGCCACACACAATGCAGCTTTGCATCCTCATCTCAGGATAAGTAGAGTGTGAGATGTGCAGCGAGAGGGCACGCAGTTGGAAAGTAAGACCTGGTGGCCTTGAAGGCCTACGCCCAACTCTCATCTCCACCTCCACAAGAGCCAAAAACCTAGTATACTAAATACATGAGGTGACGCGTATAATGAAACAATAATGGATAAAGCAAAACAGTGCACTACTTCCCAAAGATGTTGCCTGTCGTGGACTGAAAAGGACATTGAGATGTGAGGCGCAAGATCAGCTCGTCACCCACTTTCTTTCAAGGTGCACTAAGCCATCAAAGCTTGGACATAAGACAGAGCATCACAAAGAAGCACCAGAAGTCCACCTTCAGAATCTTTCCTGGGCTCTTTGCGTCTGCGTGACTTCTGCATAACGCCCATGCCTGCCTCCCTCAAAAGCACTAATGCTGATTGCCGAATGCAGAACTTGAAGCAACTGGACGCTAGAGGACCTTGGGAAGAGTCGTTCTGGGGGCGATTTACTTAGTATGCTGCACCATACTCAAATTATAGCTAGATATTATTTCCCATCTGCAGCACGCATCTGGAGCCTGACGTGTATTCACACTGTTTTCTCATGTGAGCATTTGTAAACGTGCAGACCGCATGGGTAGCGATTTGTCACCCCTTTTTTCGTGTTGCCATTCGTGCCAGGCCGCACAAAGAGTCAGCATATTTTCTGGGTTCCTAAACTGCGGTCACGTGGACGGTGCGCGTTACCGACACATGCCTTTCGTTAGGCGTCCACCCTTTTTACTTTCAGAACACAGGCTACTTGCGTGTATTCGTGAAAGGTGTATTCATTCCATACCAGGCTTTTGAGTCACGGCACCACAGACAGCCTTCACAAATTCCCACGTGGCATACTGAAAGCACCATTTTAGCGCTCACAGAGTACAAAGAGATTATGGAGACTCAGCAATTACACGCGCACTGACTCATCATTTAATAACGCACCCCTTACTGTTGTCTTGATTTAGCCATCATTTATATAGTAGTCGATTGTCTTTATGGCGCTTGGGGCTCCGTTCGGTTCCACTTCGCACATCGATTCCATGGCCGCGTGCCTGCCTGCTCTGTGTATGCAAACACAGCGCAGCAGGTGCAGAATAAAGCTGCAGTGTTTAAGAAGTTGGGCATGCCGTGCCGTCTTGCGAATGAGACGCCATATTAATGAAGTCCCCCCCCCCCACTCCCCGCGGCAGTGGGTCGATGGCGCTTGGGGGCCTGGGGTCAAAGCATGCTTGCCAGCTGTGTATACACATGGAGGCGCTATTGTTGAATACACTGGCTCAAGTCTTAAGAGAAAACTACAATGCAGAGAGAAACAATGTTGGGAAAAATAAGAATGAAATGAGGTGCAAGACGTGCATTGGCTTCAACTCTAATTTCAGTCTCTTTAACACCTTTAATGCTGCGTGTTCACCCAAACAACTTTTATTAAACGGTCATCTTTTATCTCCAGGCAAATTATACACAAACACACACCCGACATATGTATGACACGCATACAACAATCCCCGACACTGGACCATACCCATACAGTACAACAATCCAGTGCGCACAGCCACAACCTAAATACTAGCCTATCTACACATAAACACACATACACCCTCCCCCCTTCCCTCCAACATACCTAACATTCACATAGAAAAACAACCCAGTCATTGGGTCTTATGATACAACAAGCCAGTGCACGCAATTAACCATCTGTAAGTCAACACCACAGACGTCAGTTTCCCCTGGTTCTGGACCTTTACTATCCCTCTACCAACACTAACCAACCACATCCTATTTCTTACTCGGCCACGTGAGCGCCTGGAGACTGCCCGTGGGCGGTAGCGCTGCGCAGAATAAATTAACATGACATCTTTCGACAACGAGAATTAAGCCAAACTAAAAACTGTTCTTCAATGACCCATTAAAACAAAAACTTCGACAAAGAGCGATGTGCCTGAGGGGCCACTTTTCTTGCCGCCCACCTTAAGTTTGCCACTGCTGAGAAGAGGCCAGGAAGATCCTTCCCACCACTACAATTTCGAGTTACCAACAAAAGAGTCACAGTCCGAAGCTACTCACGTTTGGTGGGGGAAGGGGAGGGTTAGAACCCAGCCAAAGAAAGACTGGCCAACTGTGGCTTGTTGCGCAGTCCCACTGCTGCATTTCTAAAGGAGATGGACCTCCTCATGTCCATTTAAGGCATGAGCGCATAGGCGGAGGCAAACTAGGGAAGACCCACAAGTAAATGAGAAAACAATTTCCCTTGAATGCACCAGTACACATGGTTTGGCGCTCCCTCCGAATATGTGGAAATGTGGCGGGTGTTGAAAACACGCATCGGCAAAGCCAAATGATATGGCTTTTCTATAAGCAAAAGACAAAGTGATGGGTCGACTACCCCTACCTTTAGTCGCTGAGGAACACAAGGCTAGAACCAAGCTAATCTAATTTCATTAAAGATTAGTCATACCACAGCTATTGTATATTGAAATAGCAAGTTCATTTATTTGGTGCATTTTATGCAAAATATAAAAGAGGGCTCAAAAGGAAGTCCTATACACATAAAAACCAAAACTGTGCTATCCACTTACAATCTAGATGGTGTGTGGACACCATACCTTTCATGAAGAATAGGGACAAGTACAGGCAATTCCAAAATCATTCTTAAAAACGCCACACAAAAAAACACCTTAGATATGATCACGTGTGTCAGCAGATACAGTCCAATCAGTGCACCCCTTCCTAAAATCATCTTGAAACAATGGGACATGTTGAAAACAGAAGATTTTAATCCTTCTAAACCACGGTTCGCCTTCAAAAGGCAAAAAAATCTGAAAGATAAATTGGTACATACCTATCCTTCACCAGCCACATTCAAATACATTCAAAACACACTATGGGGGTTACCCCCGGTGACAGGCCACTACAGGTGTGGCAAATGTTCAGTGTGCCCTCAGGCCAGGGATATGAAAACTATCACTCTAGGCACCAGAGTGGTCCCATTGCGGGAATTTACCAACTGTGCTAATACGTGGGCCATTATCTGCCCTTGTAACTTGGTAATACTTGGTAATACGCTATTATCTGCCCTTGTAACTTGGTTTACATTGGTAAAACAAAACGGCAGGTTAGGCAACAAATCTGCGAGCACAAATCGTGCATTCAAAATAAAACAGACAATAAACCCATGGTAGCCCACTATGTGAAAAAACAGCACACATGTACCATAGCTCCCAACCTTTTTTTGTCTCGTAGGCAGGTGAAAACACCCGATTTTCTTTTTGGCGGGTGAGAGGCCCATAGAAGTGGATGGGCGCCTGAGGGACTTGGCGGGTGATTCATCTGCTTTCAAGGCGGGTGACACCCGCCAAAAGCGGGTGAGTTGAGAGCTATGCATGTACAGATATGCTCTGATGTGTCCTACAGGTAGTCCAGCAGGCTCCAAGAGGAGGTAATCGCGATCTCTCCCTGACTAGATGTGAACAAAGATGGATCTATGACACAAACTCTGTCAAACAAGGCCTAAACGTGGCAGTTTAATGGAACATCTTTCTAGGAAGAATCGCTGTGCCTAACTTATTAGGTCCCCCGGTAACATCAGTTTTTGGATCATTAGGTTTCCCTTCCTTTGCCCTGGAGGTCTTTTAATCCAACCCACTGCTTGGTTCCACCTCGCTCCAGTAGAAGCTCTAGCTTAAAAGTCAAATTTGCAATATTTGCACATTAATAATATCCATTGACCTCCCTGAGTTACATTCTGAACACAGGTGAAGTGTATAAAGATCACATGCTCTTACGTATAATACATAGTCTCAACGAGACTAACTGTATCACATTACAGGTTCAGTTTCCACTTGATAAATCGTGTTTATAGGCACAATGCCTAGCACATATTCTAGTAACCACATAAGGCTGTATTGCACTATAAATGAGCATCCCATTGATATAGATCTATATATTTACAGGTATGGTGAAGGAACTCCCTCTGTATGTCACGCATCCGTTAAGAAGCCAGATGATGTCATCTTATTAAAAAACCCACCTAACACGTCCCAAAGAAATATGAGTCACACACAGGTCAGTCCATGAAGAGGCAGTTAAAACACTCCATTACCACAGTTTTTAAGTGAAGCTCTGTTTAGGAGTCTTTTTGTAAAACAAATTTTACTTTTTTACCTTTAGATCATAATACAAGCCAATGGGAAAGTATGAATTACTTATCTGAAAACACTTGATATTCTGTCCTGAAGACGGCCATCAACATCAAAACCAACGGCACTGAGAGAGTGTACCAGATGAGTTTAAAGGGCTGAAACATATGTCGACTTGTTAATAGGAATCTTGTAGGATCTGTTTCCTATCTCTCAATTTAGGAACAAAATATAGGGTGTGTCGAGTTTAATGTATAATCCTATACCCTATATTGACATGTTGGAATAAAATAGAGCGGTGGCTAAAGAGGTATATGAAAAGAACAAACCAACACCTGCTCTTACAAACCTGAGTTAGATGTATAAATGCTACTGGGATCAAGGTTATTGATCCTTTAATTGCTTACAAAAATATGTTCTTGTGTCTACAGTACTGTATACTGTTTTTCCCATTTCTTTTAAGAATGATTTTGGAATTGTCTGCACTTGTCCCTATTCATCATGAAAGGTATGGTGTCCACACGCCAGCTAGATTGTAAGTGGATAGCACAGTTTCGGTTTTTATGTGTATAGGACTTCCTTTTGAGCCCTCCTTTATATTTTGCATAAAATGCACCAAATAAATGAACTTGTTATTTCAATATACAATAGATGTGGTATGACTAATCTTTAATTAAATTAGATTAGCTTGGTTTTAGCCTTGTGTTCCCCAGGGACTAAAGGTAGGGGTAGTCGACCCATCACTTTGTCTTTTGTCATATAGACTCCCATTCGATAGTGTCGACCCCCCGTAAACAAAAAAAAGGGAGTACCCATTCTCTAAATACCTCTTTTCTATAAGCAGACATGTCCCCTTTTATTTTTTAACATTTCAACTTTTATATATTAGAAATGTCTATAGCTAAACCCAGTATTTTACCTCCAGAGAACAAAATATTAGCATGATATTACTAGTGTTTACATTTGCCATACAAAAGGAAAACGAGAACTAACAAAGCCAATAGTTTTGGCCTTTGCAGTTCCCTGCATTTTACATTTACGGGTGTTGATGTAGAATGGTGGTGTGGTGTATAGGCATGACTGTGGTATTGGGTAGTGTGACCATGGAGCGACATGCTGGTGTGGATTGTCATGGGGTGCGGAATGAGGGTGTGGGGTGGTGTTGCATGGTGATGGTGGAAGGTTGGTGTGGACGTGTGTGTTGGGGTGTGGAGGCATGGGGTGACGGGTGTGGATTTATAGTGTGGTTTGGTGGTCAAGAGTGGTGCTAAGGAGTAGTGTGGTGGCGTGGTGTAGAGTGGGCGTGTGGAGCTTGATTCCCCACAGCAGAATATCTGGCGCCCATGGCTCCATATCCCACTAGCACCATCTCGCCTGGCCGCATGTACCTGCTTCAAGACTCTACGTTGCTGTGTTTTTTTTACAGTGTTTTGCTTCTGTTTCTAAGGAAATTTGGGATTGCAGGATTGGAGCAAGCACACCTTCCTCTAGAAAGAGACCAACAACACATCTGGAAATATAACAATGGTTTGAGGTTCACGATCGCAACCATGCAAGACGTTTTTTGGGACTGCAGGGTGAGTCGGCAGGGCTCATCTCAAAAGCACGCTTGAAAAAAGTGGTCTGAACAATTATGGTCAGCAAAGAGGGGGAGAAGAATGGGGAGGCGAGGGGGTTTTAGGAGACAATGTTACAGTGAGCGAAGCTGAGATCGCCGATGTGCTATGCTGGGAATAGATCACATGGAGGCAGATACGGGGCTGAGCAGGAAACAAGAAGGATCATGACGCATTGTAACATCCCCTCTCTATGTTTGTCAGGTTCATGAAGGACAGCCACCCTGTCCCATTTCTGTTGTTTGTGTTTTATCTTGAGTTGCATCTCACGTAATGCTGAGGGCGGGGCTACCGCCTTCACATCAGTTTGCGCTTAATATTAAAAGAAGAAGGTTATGCCACTTGATCCCTCCATGCCTTATTTGCCTCGTTATATTTCTGGAAAATCCACAAAAGAGGGTTGAATACTGGCGACAAAGGTAGGGTGTATTCTCCATACTGCCCGCGCATGAACAATAGTGCGGTGCTCTTCGGGGTCCACTCACCAGTCTCCTGCACACTCATGGAGCCGGCGAATGCTGCCCCTTTCTCGACACCCTGTGGCCTGCATCATTCCTGGCTGCATTGCGCAACGAAACGTCGGGCTTAAAGGGCCCTGACCTCGCGCACACTTCACCGCCACAGAGGATAAATATTTCATTCCAACAGCAGCGTGCCTCACCGGTGCACTTCCACATGGAAGTTTGTCAGCTCCACACACGCCTGCTCCCCCATGTCTGACAATGAAGTGGGTAGTAGCTCCCACAGTCTACAGTCAAATTCAACTCCTCGAAATCCTGTGCCCAGAGAGGAGGGAGTACATGAATCCCTACAACTACAATCTATACAACCATTTGACATCTCTGACACAAGCATTCTGGCACCATGATGGAACAGATGGCTTAAGGAACTACACATAAACATCAATGCAATGGGTGTCAGTGAGGAATGCCGCCTCAGAGGCATATTACTACACTCACTAGGGCCGGTAGTCAGAGACATTGTATTTGAAATGCTGGAAAACACGACTGACACTTTTCAGGGTATAATTGACTCGCTGAACGATTATCTTGTGCCACTGAAGAACGTAGATTATGAGCACCACATTTTCCACACATCCACGCAGGATAAGGAACAAGTTACTTACCTGTAACTGTTGTTCTCCAACATGGGTCTGGCATGGATTCACATGCTCATGAATATTCCCCGTTGTCAGACCGGGAACCCTCGGTATAGAAAAAAATCAGTATCAGTTTAGTTTCTGATCTGTCTTTCTTAGTAGTAACCAATCACTGGTCTCTGGGTCATACTGCCCCCAGCCAATGACTGCCCTCTCCCTAAGCCCCGCCTCTGGCAGCCATCCTCAGATTTGGTAGAACGTAAAGTGGCACTATGACCAAGTGAAGAGCCGCAGAGGGGTAGGCGGGAGGGTTCGCATGTGAATCCATGCCAGACCCATGCTGGAGAACAACAGTTACAGGTAAGTAACTTGTTCCTTCTCCAGCATGGGGTCTGGCATGGATTCACATGCTCATGAATAAGAGAATACATAGCAGTACACACATGCACAACCACAGGAGGTGGCAACAGGCTCAACATTAAGCAATACAACAACTCAACATTAAGCAACTCTTACCTCCTCACCAGGCTCACCTTAAGCGAACAGGTTGCGCAGCACTGCTTGGCCGACCCTGGACTCCTCCCTGGAGTTCCGATCGACGCAGTAGAATCTTGTGAAGGTGTGCGTCGACCTCCACGTCGAAGCCCTGCAGATGTCCAGCAGGGGCACACCAGACAGGAACGCCGTGGTAGCAGCTATCGCTCTGGTCGAATGGGCTCTCGGACGGACGGGCAGCGGTCGGTTTGCCAACCGGTGACAGTGCATGATGCAGCCGGAGAGCCATCTGGAAATGGAAGTCTTCGAGAGAGCCTTCCCTTGATTCACAGTCCCAAAGTTCACAAACAGCTGTGATGTCTTCCGAAAACTCTTTGTGCGGTCCACGTAGAACTTCAGCGCTCTAGCTATGTCCAGCGAGTGCAGAGTCCTTTCAGCCGGCGACGAAGGAGACAGGAAGAAAACTGGCAACACCAAGGGTTAGTTGAGGTGGAAGTCCGACGGCACCTTGGGCATGAAGGAGGGGTGCGTCCTCAGCACCACCCTCGTGTCGTGAAATGTCAAGTATGGCGGCTTGCAAGATAGGGCCTGGATCTCTCCCACTCGTCGTGCGGAGGTGATGGCCACGGGAAACGCTGTCTTCCACGACAGAAAGTTCAACGGTGCCGAATGCATAGGCTCAAATGGGGCCCCCATGAGCCTGGTCAGCACTACGTTGAGCTCCCACGCCGGGGCAGGGGCCTTCACCGGCGGCAATGATCGGAACAATCCTTTCATAAATTCCTTCACCAGTCGATGAGACCACAAGGACGCCCGTCCTGTAGTTCTGGTGTATCGTGAGATGGCGGCCAGATGTATCTTGATGGAAGCGTGAGCTAGTCCAGCCTTGGCAAATGACAGTAGGTACGGCAATACTTGAGGGGCCATACTCCGCAGAGGGTTAATCATCTGTGTACGGCACCAGACAGAGAACCTCTTCCATTTATGTCCGTAGCACTTGAGAGTTGAGGACGCCCTGGCCTTTGCAAGAACCTCTCTGCAGTCGGCCGGGATGTCGTACCCTCCAAACTCTAGTGCTACAGGAGCCAGGCCTGCAAGTTCAGCGACTCCGGGTTGTGGTGAAGAATGGCGCCTCCTTCTCTGGAGAGAAGATCTGCGTCCGTCGGCAGCTTGACTGGTGTGGACGTTGACAAGTCCAGAAGGTCCGGGAACCAGATCTGTCTCGGCCACGCCGGTGCGACGAGGATCATCTGCACCGGGACCGCTTGAGCTGGTTGAGGAGCCGGAGCAGCAACGGCAGCAGAGGGAACGCATAAAGAAATAGGCCGTCCCAGGGGAACGAGAAAGCATCGCCCATGCTCCTCGGCTGGGGGAACCTGTTGGCGAACCTCCGGCACTTGGAATTCGTTGCCGTCGCGAAGAGATCGATTTGGGGTTCGCCCCATCGTCGGTCCACTTGATCCTGGCGTAGTTCCCACTCGTGGCACGAGCGCAGCTTTCTGCTGAGTGAGTCGGCGATGGTGTTTTTTATTCCTGCCAGATGAAAAGGCACCAGAAACATCACTTGGGCGACAGCCCAATGCCACAGATCCTGGGATTCCTTGGATAGGGCAGGGGATCTGGTTCCGCCCTGCTTCCGGATGTAGAACATTGTGGTGGTGTTGTCGGTGAAGATCCTCACCACCTTGCCCTTGAGGGACGGAAGAAAAGACCTGAGGGCCCAGAACACTGCGCGGAGCTGCAAGATGTTGATGTGGAGAGACTTCTCCTCCGGGAGCCAAAGGCCTTTCGCATGAAGATCTCCGGAGTGCGCTCCCCAACCTTCCAGGGAGGCTCCGCTATCACCGTCACCTGGTGAGCTGGGGTCTGAAAGTCCGTGCCCGCCGACAGATGAGAGCCGGTACCCCACCACCGGATCGCCTGACGGAATGTCTCGTTGAGCGGGATCCTGTCCTCGAAGCTGCCCGTCGACTGGACCCAGCGGGCATCAAGGAACTCTTGTAAGGGGAGCATCCGAAGCCTGCAAAGGCGCACCAGATAAATGCAGGAGGACATCATCCCGAGGAGGGACTTGATAGAACTTACCCTGGCCATGTCCGTGGCCAGCAGACGCTGCACCTTGCCCAGAATGGTCCTGGTCCTCTCCTCCGACGGCGAGGCCAGCCGGTCCACTGTGCCGAGCTTGGCTCCCAGAAACAGGGCGACTTGCGACGGAACCAGGTGGGATTTTGGAAAGTTGATGGAGAATCCCAGGTCCGTGAGCAGCTGGACGGTCTTCGCAGTGTGCTCCACGGCGAGCTCCCTTGTCCTTGCCCGGATGAGCCAGTCGTCCAGGTAGGGGTAGATGTGGATCCTCTGTAGGCGCAGCCGCGCCGCCACCGGTGCGAGGCACTTGGTGAACACCCTGGGTGCCGACTTCAATCCGAACGGGAGGGCCTTGAACTGGTAGTGCCGCCCATGGACCACGAACCTGAGGAACTTTTGGTGTCTTCTTAGAATGGGGATGTGGAAGTACGCATCCTCCAAGTCCAACGACGACAGGAAATCGCCCTCCTCCAGCTGTCCCAGCACGTGCTGGAGGGTGACCATCCGGAACTTCTGTGCCTTGATGTACTTGTTCAGTCGTCGCAGGTCCAGGATGGGGCGCCATCCTCCTGTCTTCTTTTTTACGAGGAAGTACCTTGAGTAAACTCCGGAGCCCCGAAGCCTCTTTGGGACGATGGCACCCTTCTGGAGCATCGCCCTTACTTCCAACAGTAGTTGAGGGACATGATTTTCCTTCCCGGCCACGGGTGGAACGCGAGGGCACTTCTTCTGAAACTCGAGGGCGTGCCCTTGGGCCAGGGCGTCCAGCACCCAACGGTCGGTGGAGATGGACTCCCACACGCTGACGAACCTCGCCAGCCGGCCTCCCACGAGGGTGCTTCGGCGGGGGCCCGACCCCACGGTCGGTTCAATCTTGTTTGAGGCCGCCTTGCCTCCTTGACCTCCCTGTCGACGACGACGAGCACCACCTGACTTGCCGCGTCCCCTGTAGGCTTCCTGGGACGAAGATCTTGCCGCTTGGCGGTACGTGGAGGAGCCACTGCCGGATCCCTTGGGGGCAACTTGTCTGCCTCCTGAGCTCCGAAAGGACGGCCGTCGTTGTTGGAGCACTCCCAGTGCCCAGGCAGTTTCCGTGTCTGTCTTGATGGCCTGAAGGGACTCATCAACCGCCTTCCCAAACCGGTTGTTCCCGTCGAAGGGCATGTCCAAAACCTTGGTTTGTACGTCCTGGCGGAAATCCGTCGCCTTGAGCCATCCTCGTCGTCTTAGGCAAACGCCGTTGCCCAACTGACGGAAACCGGTGTCGGCGATGTCCGTTGCCACCGTGATGGCGTGGTCCGAAGCAATCTCACCTTCCTGTAGGATTTCAAGGGCCTCAGCCCTTTTGGCGTCCGGAGGGAAGTCCAACAGAGGGGCGATTTTGAACCACAACTCCCTGTCGTAGCAGGCTACGATAGCCAGGGCGTTGGCCACCTTGATAGTCGTCGCTGCGGATGAAATGACCCGTCGTCCCATCGTATCTAGCTTCCTGCCCTCGCCGTCTGGCGGGGAAGTTGATGTCGAGGCCGATGCCCCCCCCAGCTTTCTTCTTTGCCGCTGCCGAGACGACCGAATCCGGGGTAGGTTGCGCCCGAAGGCACAAGGGGGCAGCGTCAGGGACCCGGTACTTCTTCTCGTACCGGTCCCTCTTTGCCGGTGCCGTGGCAGGGTTCTTGAGGAGGGCGAGCCCCTCATCCCAGATGTCATCAAGAAGTGGTACGGCGAGGACAGTCTTCCTTTTAGCCTCGCGCCGTTGGTAAAGGAACCCTTCCTTCTTCTCTTCCGGGCAGAGCTGGAAGAGCTCGGATGCCCTGGAAATCACGGCATGAAAGGATCCAATCTCGTCGGGTGGGGACGCCCGAGCAGGGGGCGACGGGGGACACATCCCGTCATCGCCTCTGTCGTCATCTGTACCTGTCGTAGCCGTGTCCGTGCCTGTATCATCCCCGTGGGTAGTAGACCGGGGGGAAGGCAGAGCAGGCCGCAGAGGTGGGAGAGGTGGCATAGGATGCGTCCTCCTCTTATGCGGTGGACTTTCCGAAGGTCCCGGCTCCGGTTCCCCCGTCGGGTCTGGCTCAGGTACCTCCGTCGGGGGGAGGGGCAACCTTGTCCTTATCTCCGAGCATAAGGACTGAATCGCTGACGAAATGGCCACCGAAGTGTCCTGCGGCACCGGAAACGACGGGCGCGAGGGCTCTTGAGGAACCTCGTCGGCGACACCGTCGCTCTCGTCGTCGCTCTCGTCTCGTCTTCTTCAGAGGTCGTGTCCGTATCCACGATGGCCACCTGCCCCTCCCCCACCTTTTTCAACGAGGACTTCGTGGGGGTCTTCTCAATGGGCCTGAAAGACGACTCCCTCCGCGGTGGCAGGGAAACTCTGGGTCCTGAGGTCGCCTCCACTGGCGTAGCCTCCACAGGCTGAGCCAGGGCCGCTGCGACATCCTCAATAGAGGTCTTAGCAGGGTGAATTAAAGCCATCATCACCTTCTGTACGCCTGGGGCCTTCACCTTGGGGAGAGGGTCCGAGCCTCGCTCCCCCTCTGCCGGAATCTTCGAGATCGACCGGGGCCTCTCCAGAAGCTTTGCCGGGTTCTCGGACTTCCTCTTACCCTAGCCAGAGCGTTGGCTCGTGGTTGATGGCGCCGGGGAGGATGCGCCCTGCCTGGCAGCCAAGGAGCCCGACTGTTCGGCGCTCCCGGTGCCTGCGGACTCGCGGTGCTTGGCCTTTTGTTGGGCCCCCGTCGCCGGGGCACCCTCACAGGACTTAGAAGACCGCTAGGACTTCTTTTTCTTCTTCTAGCCTGACGGGCTCTTCCCTTCCAGCCAGTTGGCGAGACGGAGGTGGCGATCCTTCTTGGTCCGCTCCGACATGTTCCCACAAAACGCACAGTCCTTCTCCGTGTGCGTCTTGTCTTCATGGAGACAGTAGAGGCATAACGAATGCTCGTCCTCCTTGAAAACATTCTGAAGCTGGCATCCAGGGCAGGTCCTGAACAGCTTCCCGGGCATCGAGCTTCCTTTCTCCTGGGCCATGTCCGGGGTAGGCCTCGGAACTTCTGGAATCCTCCAAAAGCATCTTCACCCTTGAGGGGCGTAGAAAACTCCGAAACGGATACCCGTTGATCGGATGTAGAAACGGTGGAGCTTGAGGCTCTATTTAACCGAAAAATGAGAAAAATCTCCTAAAAAAGCGTGAAAACGCAGCAAAAGCTCGAGAGCTACAGCACGAGGACTCCCAACACTTGAACGTGCGGTAAAAATCGGAGGATGGCTGCCAGAGGCGGGGCTTAGGGAGAGGGCAATCATTGGCTGGGGGCAGTATGACCCAGAGACCAGTGATTGGTTACTACTAAGAAAGACAGATCAGAAACAAAACTGATATTGATTTTTTTCTATACCGAGGATTCCCGGCCTGACGACGGGGAATATTCATGAGCATGTGAATCCATGCCAGACCCCATGCTGGAGAAAAGGGAAAGCATGGCCAATTTTGTCATGAGACTAAGAAAAAGGGCAAAATACTTCGATTTCGACCGATATTCCACGAGGAGACATTAAAATCACAGGCCATCGCAGGTTGTGAATCACCCGATTTCAGGAAAAAACTACTACAGAAAAGTAGACCCCTCAATGAAATTCTTCAACTCGCCAAGCCAGACTTCACTGTCCCTGTAGACGGAATCATTGAGCAATATCAAAATTACACAAACTGCATCGTAGGCCTCTCTGTGCCCCATGCACACGTCTGAGCGCAACCAAGAACAAAAGAAATGTTACAGATGCAGTTACAATTTCCCACATGTCGGTCCATGCCCAGCCGTAGGGCATCATTGCGATAAGTGTGGAGGAGAAAACCACTTTCAGTCAGTCTGTAAAAACATAAAATTCTTCCAGTCGACAGAAAACAGCAGAGATACCACCATAAGCCATCGTCCACGGTGGGAGAGTCCTTGCCCAAGCACATGGCGGTCCCCAACAACCAGCAGAACATGTGATTTGTCTCACAGGGACAGGTGAAAGGACGACAGAAGAGATGATGCTGAGCAGCACAGTTATAGGAATGAATCACAGAGACGGTGCCACGACAGAAAATAAGATACTTAGAAGCCTCACCGAAACAAAGACACGAGTCAAACTCTTCATCATGAAGTGGGGATCGGAAAAGAGGATATGTACACACTATAGGGAATGACATGGCAACTGAATACAGCCTGGCCCTGCTGCTGTAAAAAAATGGGCAAAGCCGAGAATTCCTCACAGACACTGGAGCCACGGTAAATGTCATCAATGAAGAAACGTATAAATCACTCAACCACAAGAAGGCGCTGAGGAAAGCAGACACTGACATATATCCGTACAGCGCAAACAAGCAGCTTGACTGCAAAGGAATGTTCACACCCATGTGCACGTATAAAGACAAGAGCCTAAAAGCCAAGATATATGTGATCAATAGAGAAGTTCCAGGGGAAAGCATTCTTAGTTTTCGGTCGGCCATTCAGATGGGTCTGGTACGTGTAATGTATCACATCATGTCGGCTTATACACCAAGCCCAAAAGGAAATGATGATGAAAATGTTCCCGGCACTGTTCAAAGTTCTTGGGAGATTAAAGGGAAAACAAATCAAGCTGCACATAAATTCACATGTTCAACCAATGGCTCAACACTACAGGGCAATTACCCCTCAACATTCAAAGATATGTGGCGAACGAGATACAGCCACTATTAGACCAAGACATTATTGAGCCAGCATCAGGATCCACATCCTGGGTATCCCCCACCATGCCCATACCAAAAACAAAAAAAAGGAAAACAGCAATTCGCATTTGTGTGGACATGAGAGCCCCCAACTTGGCAATGGAAAGAGAGAGATACCTGGCACCCCGAATGACTGACATGATGCACCTGTTGCATGGGGCAACAGTCTTTTCCAAACTTGACTTAAATAAAGGCTACCATCAGCTCGAATTACACCCAGACTCAAGATATATAACTATCTTCTCTACACAGCTGGGCCTTTTCAGGGACAAAAGACTTAATTTAAGGGTATTGTCTGCCGCAGAGATCTTTCAAAACGAGATACACCAAGTCATCAAGCACATCCTTCATTGCCTAAATTACAGCAATGATATTTTAATCTTTGGAGCCACACAAGAAGCAGACAATGACATGCTCAGGAGGGTGTGCATGGCATTGGAGGAGGTAAATCTGACATTAAATGCCGACAAGTGTGAGCCTAACAAATCGACGCTCAAATTCTTTGGGCACATTTTCTCCCACAACGGCTTACTGCCGGATCTGGACAAAGTGCAAGCACTAGTGGAAGCTCCCACACCAACCTCAGTATCTGCAGTTAGATCATTTCTCGTAATGGCAAGTTATTGCACCAGACACATTCAGGACTTTGCCTCAGTCAGCACACCCCTCCGACTACTCACCGGGAAAGGACTATAATTTTTCCTGGTCGACAGTGCGAAGAAGCTTTTCAAGAGATCAAAAAATGCATTGGTTCCCCATCATGCATGGCATACTACGACCCTGAACTTGAGACTGAAGTCACAGTAGATGCCAGCCATGTTGGGTCGGGGCGATTCTAGCACAAACCAAACCAGGCGCTTCACCTAATTTGGCAAGATGCATTGTGGCGTACATGAGCCGCAGCCTATCCAACACCGAGTGTGCATACTCGCAGCCCGAAAAAGGAAAGTCTCGCTGTCGTTTCGGCATGTGAACATTACCATCTGTTCTTATATGGACGTCCATTCACCATCATTACTGATCACCAAGCCCTCATGTCCATATATGGCAAATCAACGGCCAAGATGCCACCTTGCATTGCAAGGTGGGGACTCCGGTTACAGGAGTACTCCTTCAACATCATACACAGCCCAGGAAAGGACAGAAACCCGGCGGATTTCCTATCCCGCGATCCGCTACTAGCCAAAGATGAGAGACAGTCCATCAAGGCCAATCAGTACTTAAACCACCTCGAAAGCAACACACTACCCAAATCTGTCACAATAGTGCAATTACTAGAAGGTATGAGGAATGACAGGCTGCTCATGAGAATACAGAAGTGTCTAACACCAGGGCAGTGGCACCTCAGAAGCAAGAGTGACCAATCTCTATCAGCTGCAGAAGAGAAACTGTTCCAGACATTCTGACTTATAAGGCACACGCTGTCGATCTCCCCGGAAGGGCTACTGTTGAAAGAAAACAGGATTGTCATCCCTACAAGTCTACAAGATCAAATGCTTACTCTGGCTCACACGGGACACTGGGGCATCGTGTCCACGAAGAGACAGCTCAGGACCAATGTGTGGTTACCACAGATGGATGACAAAGTGGAACAGGTACTAGGGAAGTGCATAGCGTGTAAGGCAGTTTCCCCGCGCACATTTCCTGAACCCCTCAAGATGACAACACTGCCGCTATAAGTGTGGGACGAGGTTGCCATTGACATGTTTGGTCCGCTCGCCAATGGCAAATATGTACTGGTAATCGCTGATGAGATGTCCAGGTTCCCGGAAGTCCACTTGATCCACTCCACCGGGGCACAAGCAATGATTCCAGCGCTAGACGAGACATTTTCTGACTATGGAATTCCTTCCATTGTGAAGATGGACAACAAACCCTCCTTCAGTGGACATGATTTTGCCATGTTTGCATGAAACACCTTGGTTTCCAGCAGCACAAGATAACACCCCTCTGGCCAAAAGCCAATGGAACAGTGGAAAGGTTCATGGGAAACTTGAAATGCACCCTGTAAATGTGCTCAATCACCATGGGATCCTTCATTCAGGCCATTTGCTCACTGCTCCGGGACTACAGAAATACGCCACACAGCTCTACGGGAATTTGCCCTTCAGCACTCATGTTTGGGCGTGTAGTAAGAACCACCCTCTGCCAAAATTCCAACAGAGCACTGTCCAGGAACTGTGTAGACAAGGCCAGGACAAGAGATCATGAAAGCAAGTGCAAAATGAAAGAGTATGCGGACAACCGATGGAAAGCAAAACCCAGCAATTTCCAAATAGGAGACCAAGTACTGGTACGCCAAGCACAGGACCCCAAGGAGATCCCTGCATTCAAGCCAGAACCAATGACAGTGACACATGTCCAAGGAATCATGGTAACAGCCGCCAGTCCCACTGGCATGGTCACCCGAAACTCATCCCTCTTTCGCTCTTTTGAAGGCAAAGCAAATATTCAGATAGAGGACTCAACAGCTTGTGATGACTCATCTGATGTAGACTCGGAGTTCATGGAAGGTGACGTGGACACTGATGATAGTGACAGTGATCGCAAAGTGGGAAACACTCCCCCCACGCCAAGCCCCTCCAGAAGGGTAGTTCGCAAGCCATCCAGATGGAGTGAAGAAATGGGCTGACAGCCCCAAGTTCTTTCCTAAGCAAGGGGGAGATGTAACGTCCCCTCTCTATGTTTATTAGGTCATGAAGGACAGCCACCCTGTCCCCTTTCTGTTGTTTGTGTTTTATCATGAGTTGCATCTCACGTAATGTTGAGGGTGGGGCTACCGCCTTTGCGTCAGTTCGTGCTTAATATTAAAAGAAGGTGGTCACGCCACTTGATCCCCCTGTGCCTTATTTGCCAACACGCACCCAAACAGAATAAAAAGTATGTGATTTGAAAGGCAACGCAGGATTGGCCCAATCAATGCAAAACCCCTGTACATTGATTTAAATGGCACATGTTCACTTAAGTTAACAAATTGTGCCTTTTCTGTTTCTTGCCAACACTGCTGCTAGTTGCCATGCCAGCTAGATCTTCAGATTTCCCGCACCCCTTCTCTCTGTCCTATGCACACAATGTTGCTTTAAATGGTGGTGCTATGTGCAATCAAAATGCACCAAAACAAAAATAAGACAAGCTAAGTACTTCAGGGCTGAGTGCAGCATTGCTGGACTGCTGGCACACCTAGTTAACAAGAACAAATGACTTACCTTCACTAATGTTCTTTCTAAAGGAGACAGCATTCTTCCCACAGATGCCTTATCTTTGAAACATCCTCTGAGGTGCAAGTGTGGATTCAGAAACATTTTCAGCCACCAGGGGTGCACTGTGGCTCTGTGTCAGCACTGCTTGGCATCGTTGGCTCCTCCGACTCGAGAGTACATAGTGTAACCAAATATCAACAAATGTAACTATCTTAGAAACCCTGTTATCTTGTGTATATAGTGGATCGAAATGTGACCAAATTTGATCTCATTATCATGTGTGCATATTTGCATTTTCATATTTAACTATTTGCTATGTACCTATGTGGTAATTCCCTGTAACCAGCATGTCAAACCTTCCTGTAACTTACGCTGTGATACCTGAGGGTTTGGGCGCATTAACAAGTACAATAAATAAATAAATAAATGTTACGTCATTGGATGTCGCCTTAGCGCTGTGACCTCAGTTCTGCCAATTATATCTGCAGCCAAAGACCAAGGAATTGCAGAGCTGCCACAGGTAACAAACAGTCTACAGGACGGGTGAGTCGGCAATGAGAAATATATGGGAGGACTTATCTATTGCAAACAATACCACCAAAGGAATGCAATTTTTTCTTCTAGGGATACCTTTCTTCCACAGACTCCTTCAGCCTAAAGACTCTCAAAGCAGAACACAATTTTGAGGAGGGAGATGAGTGAGGAATAAACACCTATACCAGCAATATTTGAAGGAACAAATGACCGAACAGGAGCAGTAACCTCCATACAAGCAATATAGGGAATAGTTAATTTTGTTAATGTTAAAGGTCACCGTCCCCACTGGAGTGGTCCCCAGATGCTCTGATGGATCTAGAAAGGGAAGAGGGTAGAAAGGTTAGTAGGATTGAGCGGGGAAAAGGGCATGAAAGCGGTGATGTGCTGTTAGCAGCCTCAGTTCGGTTTGCACCGTTCGCTGAGCTTAGGTGTGCTTTTCAGTTGGGAGCCATCATGTGCTGTTGTGTGATGCTATGTGTAGTATATCTTGTTGTTGCAATATGGTGAAGTGTGTGCGGTTTGTTGTGTATTAGAGGTATGGTTGTGTTTAGAGTTTGAGATGTGCATGAAGAGGGGTGAGATTGTTTAGTGGGTTGGTTAGTGGAATCGCTGTTTAGAAGCGACACATGCTAATCTTCACAATCCTGTTTAGATGTGGCGAAAAGCTAATCTTTACAGTTCTATCTAGATGTGATGCAAGCAGACTTCACAATTCTGTCTAAATATGGCGCAACCTAGTATAACAGTTCTGTTTAGATAGGACACAAGCTAATCTTCACAATTCTGTCAAGATATGACACAAGCTAGTAGTACAGTTCTGTCTAGATATGACGCCATGCTAATCTTCACAATTCTGTCTAGATGAGACGCAAGCTGACATTCATAGGTCTGTCTAGATGTGACGCAAGCTAATCTTCACAATTCTGTCTAGATATGACGGAAGCTAGTATTACAGTTCTGTCTAGGTATGAAGTAATGCTAATCTTCAAGTCTAGATATGACACAAGCTATTCTTTACAATCCTGTCTTGGTGTGGCGCAAGCTGACATTCACAATTCTGTCTAGCTGTGATGCAAGCTGGTATTACAGTTCTGTCCAGATATGATGCAATGCTAATCTTCACAATTCTGTCTAGTTGTGACGCTGGCTCATATATACAATTATTTCTGGACTAGATAGCACAGAGTATAGTCTACCTAATTGTGAGATATTGCTCACTAATAGTTATCTTGATGTGAGAGATGGCTGGGCAGCACAGTTGACAACTCAGTGAGTCTATGTGGGGTGACAGTTGCAGAGTGGAAGTGGGCACATGCCCATTACCTTCTATTTGGTTGTAATAAGATAGGTGTCAGGACTCTGTCCACACATGTGCTTAAACCACCTTTTTCACGTACCAATTCAGCTGGCACCCCGAAGTGACCAGTGACTGGGAATGCACTTTTCTGCTTCCACATATGTTACTCCCCACGTTCACAGAAGGCATCTTTTCTCGCTGGGTACAGATTGCCATGGAAACTGGGGAGGCCAGGACAGGCGCTTCTTCATGTGACTCACGCAAGAAGGCACGCAGCGGGCAAGTCACGTGATGATCACAACATAAGCACACCCCTTGCCCATTAACGGCGCTTCTGAATGAAGTTTGCCGGTGGAGAAATCTTGTATCCCATTCTGCTTCTGTGATTCCTCATTCACAACCCGTTTCTGTTCTTGGACTCTGCTTGCCTTTTCCTACGCTGGTACCTTGCTCCTGCTTAACGCCAGACCCCTTGCCTGCCTTACGGACTACTTAGCTGGAACCTCTGGAACCTTCACTCATCTGACTCTCTGCTTGACTCAACCCTAGTAATGAACACTCCACCTGTTGGTTATTATCTGTTCTCTTATGGTTATAGGTGTTCAACACTGGCTCTGAAACACAGACCCATCGCTCTGGCTTTCGCCTGCATGGCCTGTATAGGACCCACTCTGACCCAGAAGTTAGCCTGATCCTATATCCATTCATTATTCTTTTTGCTTGTGTTTATTATTATTGTGCTAATTGTGTCTCTTGCTTTGCAGCAGGTGTTGTCGAGGTTGAGTCCCCTTTCTTTCAATCGATAGACACCTTGGATTGTCACATTTGAACAACCAAGGGGTACATTGGTAGGAAGAACTCATTGTATACAGTCACGCGTTCTACCGCCTCCCTGATCAGTGGCGGGAAGATCCTCTATTCCTACAGAGTGACATTTAGGGGGGTGAGGGTGATCCCTAACAATAGGACAGAGGTGGGCCAGTTTTGTGGTTGCAGAGATAGCTGTGTCCCTGTTATGTTGAGGTATGCTATGTTAATTAAATTTATACTGTGCACCGAAACCACCCAAGGGAAGTCTCCAGGCGCTTGTGTGGCTCTGCAAGGAAGAGGACATGGTTGCTTAGTGAGGGAAGAATGATAGGCTAGGTCCAGAACCAGGAGAACTGGCGTCTGTGTGCTGGTGTGCAGATGGTAGGTTGTGTGCACTGGCTTTTTGTATCCACATGGGTAAGGTCCAAGGCCTTGGGTGTTTTCTGTCTGGTTGTTTGTCATGTTGGGGTGTGTATGTGTGTTTTATGGGTAGATTGGCAGGTGTTTAAGGTTGTGTGCACTGGCTTGTTGTGCCTGTATGGGTAACGTCCGGTGTTCAGGTTAGTTTGTCTTAAGTGTGTGTTGCTTGTGTTCGTTTTGTGTTAGGGTATTCGTTTGCTAGACCAGTGGGCATGCAAAGCATTTGGGTGGTGTGTTTGAGGAGGTAGAAGGGAGTGGTTAGTGCTTTGGCTATTCGCTAGGTTCTTCTATGTGGCTTATGTAGACAGTCATATTTGATGTGGAAAATGACTAATCTTCATAATTCTTATCTGAGTGTGATGCATGCCTAAATTTCACCTGGATAGATTGTGAACTCCTAAATTGGAAGCACAACAATAAGTGGAAGACACCTAGATTTGAGGTATCTAGATAGAGGGAGAACGCCTAAGTATGGGACACAACAGTAAATAACACCACTGAACGGTTGGTACACAGCAGTGATAGGGGTACTCTTTACTAGCTGATTAATTCTGGTAGGTTATGCTGTGTAGGTAATATGAGAGGCACAGCTTTTTGGAGTACAGCGATTGCTGTACTCCCCACCCAGACCACACTTATCTTGTCAGTCACTACTGGTTGACAGAAGGCTACTGGCTTCTCAGGTGAACACAGGCAAATGTGGTCTGGAGCTGCTTCTTTGGGGGCTGCCCTTTGCCTCCAGGCCGGGTACCCAGGTCAGGTGTAGCATAGAGGAGCAATGGGCCAATCAGATCCCGGAGGCCGGTACAGGAGGTGTGACAAAGGCCGGGAAGGGGAAAGAAGTTGGAGGGGAAAGCACGAGGGTCTCGTTGGCCTGCAAGTGGATGTTAAGGACAAAAAAGGCTCTGGGGGCACCGTGGCTGCAGCTCTTACCTGATGCCTGGAAGCTAAATGGCACAGGTAAGCGGCATGCAGAGGGTTATGCCTTTGTTGTTGTGGATGGTATGGCTAGGCCAATCAGAGCCCAGGGACCGCCATGCGAGGTGGAACAAAGGCCGGGAAGGGGAGAGAAGTAGGGGGGAGAGGCACGAGGGTCGCGCTGGCCTGCAAGTGGATGTTAAGGCCAAAAAAGGCTCTGGGGCTGCAGCGCTTCCCCGATGCCTGGAAGCTAAATGGCATAGGTAAGCGGCATGCAGCGGATTAGGCCCTCGTTGTTGTGAATGGTATGGGTGGGCCAATTAGAGCATGGGGGCCGGCACGAGAGGCGGGACAAAGGCCGGGAAGGGGAGAGAAGTAGGGGGGGGGGGAGCACGAGGGTCACGCTGGGCTGCAAGTGGATCTTTTGGACAAAAAAGGCTCTGTGGGCACAGGGGCTGCAGTGTTTACCTTATGCCTGGAAGCTAAATGGCACAAGTGAGCGGAATGCAGAGGGTTAGGCCCTTATTGTTGTGGATGGTATGGATGGGCCAATCAGAGCCCGGGGCCTGACATGGGAAGCGGGGCAAAGGCTGGGAAGGGGAGAGAAGTTGGGGGCTAAGCGCATGGGTCACGCTGGCCTGCAAGTGGATATTTAGGACAAAAAAGGCTCTGGGGGCACTGGGGATGCAGCGCTTATCTGATGCCTGGAAGCTAAATGGCACAGGTAAGCGACATACAGATGGTTAGGTCCTCTGTGTTTTTGGACGGTATGGATGGGCCAATCAGAGCCCGGGGGTCCGGCATGGGGTGGTGGGACAAAGGCCAGGAAGGGGAAAGAAGTTGGGGGAAGAGAGGGAAGAGCGAGGATCATGCTGGCCTGCAAGTGGATGTTAAGGTTATGACCAAAAAAGGCCCTGGGGGCACCAGGGCTGCAGATCTATCCTGATGCCTGGAAGCCCATGCCCATGTAGCACCCTGACAGATGACAATCACAGCAACACCCCTGTGTAGATGGGTGACCCTCAGACTAGGGTTCAGAACCGATTGTTCTTCTGATGTTTTGGACTGCATCCCCCACAATACCTCACCATTGACTATGCTGCCTAGGTGTCAGGAATTCACGTTCTGCTACGGCCCCTACATCATGCCTCTCTCATATAATCAGGTTAAAACTTAGAATTAGGCACACTAAGAGTAAAAGCCCACATATGTCCCGCTCCCAACTACACTTGCTGTACTTGCTCAAGTTCAGGCATTGTTCTCCTTCCATGCGGTCTCCACACTATAAAGACCAAGGTCCGATGCGATCCCGCAAGGAAGGACGCTATGGGCCGTACTGGAGGTGGCCATGGAGATTGAGAACACGGCTGCAGTGTCTCAGATGGCGCACGCCACTCCTTGGTCACGTGTTGCAGCATCGTGACATTTAAGCGCCTCCTTCCCGTTCAGCTGTGCTTGCTGTTTGTGTCTTTTTTGCTTACCTGGTTTTTGAACTTGCCTTCGTCTGGAATCCTTTGTCTTTGCCTTGTTTGGTTTCGTCACTCGATCTTGCCCTGTCTTCAACCTGCCGACCCAGAACGTCTACTGGATTGTATTGCCTCACCCACATCGGCTTCATTTGCTGTGTGCTCTCTACGACATTGGTTCCAACCGGGAACGCCTCCTGGATTTGCCCCGCTTACTACTCGTCAGCTTTGTTTGCTGTGTGTCTGCTACTACATTGTTTTTTTCTGACCTGGAACGTCCCTGGATTGCTTTTCTTGTTTTTTAGCAGTCTTGACTTCTACTTACCTGGATCTACTGCCTACTGGAATTGGAGCACCTTGACTGGTGACTACTGTTGTGTGTTTTGCAATCCCTGTCAGGCGTCCTCGTTTCGTCGGGTTAAAGCCTGGACAAGAGACATTCGGTTAGGTGTCCTTGTTTCGTCGGGGATAGTCGGAAAGGGGTTGCTCCAGTTCTGCACGTCTGCTGCTACAACGCTTACACCTGGGAACACTTCCAGTATTAACTCTCCGGATGCCACTGCAAGATATATTCTCAAGTTTTGTACCGCTATACACACACACACATTGGTAGAGATATTTCTATGGCTAAACTATAGGGTACGTGTCTTACAGGTGTTATAATATATCTTCAGGAAGAAAACCTATCGGCAGCTATAAAACCACAGTTGGTTATTCAGTAGTCCTGTCCTTATTCATGAAGGTTGGTCTTGAGTTTTTCTCAGTTACTTACACCATTATTGAGAGAGTACAGGATCAATTATGTCCTTCCCTCTATAGGTTGTCTGCCGGTTCCTGATTCCTTCTTCACCTGTGTTCGTGGGATCCATTCTTTCAAAGAATAGATCCTACTATCTCGTTTTCTGTCACAGACAGTAGGCTATTGTAACGCTCACCTGATTCCCACGGAGGCGCTGACCCAAACTGGACTGCTACAGTTGCTTCTATGACTATGATGAGGCGTAGAACTCGGAAGACGCTCTGGGCAGGACCTCCGAATATTGACTGTCTGGCTTGTAAGGTGAGTTTTCTGCAGGTGGAAGAAAAAGGGGTAATTACAAGCTCGTTGGATAAGTTCTCCCACCAATCTTCTGCTTTTCCCACTTCTTGGTTCTCGACTGGTCTCCACGAACTCTCACCTTTGGTTTAGTAAAGCCGAGCTCTCCATCCTGCTTCTGGTGCAGGGGCGCGTGCAATCCAGTTACGTCACTGGATGATTTCAGTGTTTAGGCTCAGTGTCCTCTTGTGGCTTGTAATAGTCCTTCAGGTGCAGAGGAGCTGTTGGCGACACCACCACTGCTGTGCAAGAAGAGGCTCGTGAGTATAGAAGATCTGAGGCCGTTTCTGAAGGAGCACCCTTTTATAATGTCCTTTTCTGTCTTTCAGGTGCCGAGATGCTGTGGGCGATGCCGCCGCTGTTGCACGTGCGGTGGCACGTAAGTATAACTGAATTGTGGCCGTTTCAAAATGGGCACCTCTAATAATGTCTTTTCCTTTCTTTCAGATGCCGAAATGCTGAGGGCGATGCTGCCGCTGCTGCGCATGAAGAAGCGCGTAAGTATAACTGAGTTGCGAACCCTTCGGCTCGGACACCACTAACAATGTCTTTTGTCTTCCAGGTGCTGGGATGCTGCCGAAGCGAAGGCCGCGGTGAACTCCGGTGTGATCACGGATGGATAAGGTAAGCGAGCGCAGCTGCGAGAGTGTTGCCCGTTTTCTAACCTTATGTCTTTATTTGCAGGTTGTCGGAGACTGGACTCTTGTGGCTGAATTCTGGTGAGTAGATGTTCCTGTGCCTTTTCTTCATCCACAGGTTGCTGCTCGAGAAGCTGAGGGTGTGTCTGGACCTGGAATGCAGGAGCCGACTCGGTGAGCGTCCTGCTGCTGTTGCAGAATAACACGAAGCACTTGAATTCTATCGGGCGTGGTTTAAATAGTGGAGAAGTGCTTTGGTGCGTATTCTTCCTCCAGCCTCACCCAGGTAAGAAAAGAGTTCCAGTGTCAGAGGATTAGCATCAGCCCCACCCAGGTAAGAAAAGAGTTCCTGTAACAGAGGATTGGTCCCTCCCAGCCAGTGGCTGGGACTTCACCCAGCTTGGATTGTTCTAGGTGAGTATGCAGCATGGTCTGCCACAGGCAAGTCCACCCAATCACTACTGCACACTTTAAGAATATGAGCCCGGCGCCCATGGCGCCGGGACTGTGGTTCCTTATGAGCCTGGCGCCAGAGGCGCCAGGACATAGTCCAAAGGGCCCCTGGAGGGGTCTGCTGGAACCGGGGGTGTGGATGATGAGCCTGCTTCCGGGGACGCTGGGCCAGTCTTGGCTCCTCGGGAGTAGCGCTCATGACAGCTATATTGTTGGGAAGAATCCATCGGCTACACTACGAGGGCAAGTAGTGGTGGATTCTGACACTAGGGCTGAGGGAAACTGTAGTCTGAGGAGATCCAAAGTTTGCAGACCGCAACCCCAGACCTAGTCGAAGGAGCCTAATGAACCAAAGCCAAGTCTGTGTTCACCGGAGCATAACACTGAAATCCAGAGAACACTCCATTTGGAGACGAGGGTTGGTTTGGAAAATGCCTTTCCCACTTTGACGCCAGTATTGCTGATAAAAATCTGCGCCCACTGAAATCTCTCAAACAAGTGATGGGAAATCTCAGAGCCCTCTTGGGATCCAGACAATGAAGTCCCTCCTCCATTTGGAGGTGTGAAAAGGAGAAAAAATCCTTACAGTTTATTTTCTTGAAAAGTGGAATTCCATCGCAACCATGGGCAGGAAAGGCCGACTGACCCGTACAGTGCACTTTAGTGGGATAAGGAGACTTCAACGATCACGATCTGAATGACACAAGGCCTAGTAAAATCGTTTGTTTTGTCCTGCCTTTTTCTCCCCTTCCTTGTCTTGTCGCGCCTAGAAACACTTGTGTACAGGCGCATTATAAATGACTGATCATATCAGCAAAAGGGGCTGCTGCTCATTCATGCACCTTGCTGTAGTGATGGCAATCAGGAAAATCCCCTTCCAAAGGGCGGATGCAGAGAACACACATGCATGGACTGAAAGGAAGCCACTATCAAGTTGATAAGAACCACATTGAAATCCAACACACGAAAAACTAACTGGGTGGTGGAAACATATTAGACAAACATTCTACAATTTGATGCTAACAATGCAAATCAGTCAATTTCTGTCGGAATCCAACTCTGCCACTAGTGCTCACGCAATAATCATAGCTTATTGTGAATACGAGAATATTAGAATGTTGTCCATGGAGAAAATACTGTTTTCAAAGTATTCAGGTCCAGCTACATTTGTGACCAACATCCCAAAGCGCTCCCACATTTCGTCTATCCTTAGAAGTTGTCATTGGCTGCCTGTGCATGCCAGCTACAAATTTAAAGGTTCTTGCTTCGTGCATAAAGTGCTTAATGGCCATGCACCCGTCTACCTTAAAGAACATGTCAAATGGCACGCGTCTAGCAGAGATTTTAGGTGTGCAAACATATAGGGGTTAACGGCGCCAGTAAAGGTGCCGGAGCCGTCAACCCCTTACTGCCCCATTACGAGTCTGCTAATGGGAACCCGCTAAGGACGCCTGGGCTTACCAGGCGTCCTTAGCGGGTCCCGCAAGCAGACCAGCATGCCAACAACGGGCCCGTCATTAATGGGTCCGTTGTTAGCATGCTCCCCATTCCCATTGAGCCCTATGGGAGCTCGAATGGGAATGGATTCCTGGAATGGGGAAATACCAGGCCCTCCAAGGTCGGAATGGCCCGGTATTTCCACATTCCAGGAACCTGGACCCGGTACCTGGAATGGGGATAGCCATGCGCAAATAGGGGCATGGCTACCTCCAATGTTGCAATGACCCCCGTAGTCTTCGTTCCTCGCTTCAAACGAAAAGAAGCATTAGCAATTCCGATAATGTTGTCATTTTTCTAGGCAATGCGTAATCACTTGTAGGGCACTATCATCATATGCCCATGCACTACTCCTACCTTTCGGCAGGTATTGGCACCACATGCAAAAGTAGGTACAGTGCTGACGTATGAACAGTGTTGGAATGTGTGTGCACTGTCTGGGCTATGTACACTGTGAGTAGGTATGTATGGGCAGTGAGTAGGTTTATAGACTTGATGTGAGTTTATGGACAGGGTTTGTGCATATGTTTAATATTTAGCAGAGATTTTTAGTGTAAGGTTGTACACCTTGACAATGGAAATCAACTTGGACATTGAAGTGAAACACGTATGTATTCAAGAAAGCCACTTGTTTCTTGATGCTGTGCATATCTATACTGTGTGTCTAAGAAGCTTGTGGTGTCACATCACGTTCGTGGGACATGGTCAGAGTTTTGACCCGCAGGAAGGGGCGCTGGGTTTGGGAATCGGGATCCCTCTCAACCTGGGACAAAAGGCCTACCAGAGCTTTCACCAGAGCCAGTTCTGTCCTAGAGGCAGGGTGAGGCAGTTGTGATGACCGGGATTTCCCCTCACGTGTGCCCTTCTGCATGAGGAACCTGTCAATCACACAATACCTGGCATACCATATTCTGACAGAATCCTGTTTGTCTCGTTTCGGGACTACCCATCCCAGGAGGCCATGCAACAGATGAGTCACTGCGATCAGCCGAGTTGGACACACCATCCCCAGCCCAGCGAGCCATTTAAACATTCAAGAGAGACTTACTGCTTCTCTTCAATGGCAGCACAGCCACCGGAACCCGCGCCGGAAAGACTGGCCCCAAGGTCTAAGCATGGAAAGGGGGCAGGTCTAAGCAGGGGATTTAGTCTCCCGCCAGATTGGCCCCAAGGAACAGGGGAACATACAAACAAATGGGAGGGGGAAAAGGACACAAGAAGTGAGGAGTATGAAGGTGATGACGGAAAGACAAAACAAGATGGAGGAGGCACCCCGATAACCGGGGCAGGCTCCTCCTCCTCCCTCGGTTAGGGGGAGGAATAAGCCCAAGTGCGCCAAAGCTCTTGGAAAGCCCACAAAAGGGCAACAAAGGAAAGGGGCGACCCAAGCCCCATATAAGCTGCGGGCGCTGGCTGCACAGGACTTACAGCCTGCAAAAGAAGGACGCCTGCCGATGCCAAGAAGGATTTTCGTTTTTCAGGACTTGTGTTACAGTGGGATCGAGCACAGAGGAAGGTTGCTGTTGGGGGACCAGACGGAGAGAAGTGGTTTGGGTCGAATATCCGGTGCATCAGCCAGCCTGCTGAGCATGGAGGAGAAAGCAGCCAGGGAAGCACGAGGCGTCGGGAGCCCTGCGTGGCAGGGGCCTGTGTTGCTGTGGTCCGCTGCGTGGACGTCGGCAGAGCAAAGAGGGCAGAGCGGTACGGCGAGGGGGGAGAAGATGAGTCGGCAACAAGAATACCAACGGGAGAAGAAGTGAGCCATTGTCGGGCGCAGTGGAGCAGTTCTTGGACAAACAGCGAAGCAGTGGAGAAGCAGCGAACAATGAAAGGTAGGCGGAGCACAGCCGCATTGAACACTGCAGTTGCGTGCCGCGACGAGGCACGCCTGAAGTTGGGAAAGATCTCGGCACAGGGAGAAAGATGGAAGGAAGACGTGAGATCACAGGGGAAGTACACCCGGGCCATACGGTTTGAAAACCTTGCTGGTCATTCTGGGGGACATTTCGGCACGAAATGAGCACAAACCAAGCTGCCAGGGGTCAATTTAGCGAACAGCCGGGCCTCAAAGGGAGAAAATAGCGAAGGAGTGGGTGCGGCGAGCAAATAAACAAATGAAGCAGTTTTAACAGATGCCCAGGCCGCAGGGGGTGAAATGTAAAGTAGTTTAAAGCGATGGTGCAAAAAGTGAGTTGATTTTAAGGAGCTGAGCAGGGGTAAACAGCAGTGGAGAGTGTTTAAAATACGTGCATTGGGTTATTGGGCTTGGAAGCAATTCCAAATAAATTCCAGGAAAGGGACTGTGGGGATGTCATGTGATCGCGGGAGCGCGGTCTCGCGAGATCTCGGCACAACGAGATCTAGATCATTGGTGCGAGTGAGAGGCTGGCAGAGCGCCAGACAAGTCGGTCTAGAGAGCACTGCTCCTGATAAGGAGCCAACGCAGGTGAGGCCCCAAGAGCCTGTGCAGCTCAACTTCCAGGGCATAAATCCAATGCCACAGGAGGCCTCATTGGGGCCCTGGAAGTTTACAGCGTGCAATTCATGTGCACACCTTGCCTCCAGTGAAGTAACTGGGAGGCCCAACCTGAGACTACCTGCCCCTGCCCCGCACATGGACAAATGAAGTCACTTATTTGTTAAGCAATAAAGGCAGTTAGAATCTCTCCAGGCATCCTGCCGTCCTTAGAGGCCACTACAGGGACCTTTGGAAGAGACACAGGGCACTCTGGCTTGCAACACTGTGCAGCCCTGGTGCTGGTGTATAGAGTAGCACTGGCCAGTACGAGAGGGATCAATTCTAATACAGGGTGGCCGCCATTAGCGGCTTGGGCAGTTATCACAGGGAAGACCGCTTCAGGCAATGAAGCAGTGCATGGCCCTAGGCTGCAATATCACCATCACTATTCAGATCAAGAAATCATTGGCGGAGAAGGAAAAGTGCCGGTGGATTAGAAAGGCTTTGTGTCGCAATAACTAAATGCAGGCTGCAGTGAATAGAATGGCTGAGGTTTCAAGCCCGCTCTGTGGCGGAAGAGATGCAGCTAGCAGATGCGAGAACTAAAAGCTTGGAAACGGTGTTGAGCAACAGACCGCGGTGGAGGAGCCGTGAGCTAGGGGAACTAGTTTCAGGGAGAGAAGAAGGGGACTAAAAGGAGCGTGTGATGTCTCACTTTAGTGGTATGTAAATTACACCTCTGTAATTAGATTAAATGTAATCCGGGTCAAAGCGTGGGAAGAGATGGCCAAATTATCAGGCAGCAAGAGCGGGGGATGCAAAGCAGGACACAGAGGGCGCGGCTGCAGAGAGAAGAAAACCGGCTGGGACGCTTTAGTGAAAATAAAAAAGAGAATGCGGTTAAGCAAGTGGGACAGTTCTCGCCCTCTTTTCATTGCAGGCCCGCCATGGGGACACTTATAAGGCGAGGAATGCTATGAGCAGTATTGCGCGCAGCAGCCCTTGTGGGCAGTTGACTAACACAAATTGGTGAGTATGCGGGCACCCATCGGCGCCGGGGTCATTGGGGGACACCGTGGATATGGTGTGGTGGCATCACTGGCCTCCGCGCCAGGGGTAGTGTGTTCAAATCTGTGGGTGTAATCTGTGCCCCCACCCCCTACACCCATCACTGGCCACCTCGCCAGTCTATATTGTTTACAAGAAATAAAATGGTAGTTCTTCAAGGTGTGTGGTAGAGGTGCCGGCGTGCATTAGTGACAAAGTTAATCAGATGTCACGTCATTTAGGCATGGCCCTAGTTGCATTTTGACGTCGAGTGGCATGGTGTAAATGCCAATACAGTTGACGGGTTTGAGAATTCTACTAGTGGGATTAGTGAAGTGGCATGGTCATAGAGTAAGTTGGCTTTCATAAGTGCATGCTGAGGAAATGGTATGAGGCATAACGCAAGTAGCGCATGGGCCTCGTTTGCAAGGCGCTATGCGGGGGTGGTGAGCTCCGAGGTCGCTTTAGTACAAAGTTTGTCTATTAAGAGTTTCAACACTTGTTATCATGAACTAACGCAAGTTCATCATGGCTAACATCTGATTACAAGTATGTGCAGTACGTTTTGGCTGTACGGCAAAGTCTCCGGGTGACACATTTTCATTTGCTTTTGGGTTTTACATCCACAGGCCGCTCTCAGGGGTCTTGTTATATGCAAGAATGTGAATTCAAGAGCGAAGTGTTGGGATACTGGAACGGGCTGATATTTACAGTATTGGGTCCGTTATTATGCACAAGTTTGGGATTATTGTGCTGGAGGCGCTATTTGAGGGAGTGCTCAAATATGGGTACAATTAGCCCAGCTTGGGCATTTGACCGATGGCAGGGGCCACATGGCTGTGATCCCCAACCATTTCCACCTCTATTTTCTGTGTGAGGCCAGGTGTTGCTCTGGAGAATGGGACCGGCATTAACATTGATACGGGATGGTTCTTGTGAGGGGTTTCCATGAAAGTGTGGTGCAAGTTGCTCCGGATTGGCTAGTGAATAAAGGCAGGGCTTTCATTGCCCGATGTGATAAGCTTTCGGCATTATAATTGTGGTGCTGGGTCACGTGTTTTTGCAGGATGCTGGTAGCGATGTAATTTTAAGGCTCTGGAGCAGGATTAGATGTGGCGCGAAAAGGAGGGGTAGATAAGGACCCAGGTGCTCCGAACAAGTGGTTGGAAAAATGCAATGTGGTGCGCTGTGGAAGGAGCCATGAGGGAATTAATAAGGGGGCCTGGATGAGAGCGAGTTTGATATTCGCGCTAGGGGCAACATGACAAGCAACAGATTTTGAGGATAGTGTGTGCAGTCACATCTCTGCTCAGGGATGAGACGGAGGCGTAGATTCCGGTTAGGTTATGCAATTTTGCGCTAACAGTGCGGATCTGGAGGGGCCCAGAGGGTCGTAGGACTGTTAAAAAATATTGGATGGGCTCCAGGCGGGAGCAAAATGCCATATGGCAATTTAAGTAAGGACATAAATTGGCAAGTTGGGCTAAATTAACACCTGGCGGGAATGAGCTTGGTGCTCGGTGGCTGGGTGGATTAAATGGTGGGATACCTTTAGTTGCGTGATTAGGGGCTGAGTTTTGAACTGCATAACAGGAATGGAAAATGTATCAGGAAACCTTGGCTGGTCATCATCGTGCGCTGCAGAAGGAACTATGGGGAGTTAAGATTGGCCAGGGACAAGGCGAGTGGACATTGATATTAGGGGAGGTTAAGGGGGATCATGGGTTGTTATTCCCCATCTCTCTGTGGATGTATTGGCCCGTAAGCAAGTTAGTGAGTACATCAGTTGCAAGTTTGCTACATTTTGCACCTGTTGAAGGCTGGGGCAGATAGGGACTTACCGGATTTTGTGCATGGTGACCGGCCAATGGTAACAGCATAACCGCAGAGGTGGATGCTCAAGAGGGTTACCCTACGAGGCAGGTTGTCCAGGTTTGGGACAGGGTGGCCGTACCATGTCTATGCAAGGTCTGCGGGTAGCGGGGAGAGGGCCCTGTGTTACCGCTTGAGCTTCAGAGGCAGGCATGAAGGGTGCAAATGCACAACTGAACTTACTATTGATTGTGCGCTGGGGTCTGTTAAATTGGAACAATGTAACACCACGGGTATGAAGCCAAAGGTGGGATAAGCTTCAAGCGATGGGGCTTAAGTTGGAGCAAAGGAACAGGAGTGGAAATGATGTCACCAGGATGTGGTGGTTTAGGTAGCAGCATCAGTAGAAGAATATGATAGAGTGATATCATGGATGATTGCTCACCCCCGGGGGTAACTGTAGCGAAATTTGTGGAATTGACGGCTGCCCTCACTAAAAAATTCTCGATAACAACTAGGCCAAAGGGTAAGGAAACCAATAGAGGCTGGATCGATGAAGCTTGCAAAAGGGCCAAAAAAACTCTACTACTAACTCTAAAGGATCCGTCCAGCAGCAGATCTATGATTGCCCAAGTTAGGAAGACCTATAAATTAGAACTAAAGAGGAGGAAAAATGAGTTGGAAAGGGCAGCTTGGGAAGGTTTTTTGGATGTCGCTCGAAGGGGGGACCAGAAGGCCTTTTGGGCATATGTAAAAAGTGGCCCTGTGGAATGTGGCTCCAATGTGGGAAGCGGTACTTATGTGGAAGAAGGGGCTTGGCTATCCCATTTTGGGAATTTATTTGGGTCAGATGGCGTACAGGATACTCCAGATCATGCAGATGTCTGCCTGAAATTTGAGGTGGAGGAGACGGTAAAGGCCATAAAGCTCCAAGCTCACAACCGAGCCCCGGGGCCAGACATGATCCCTTCCGACCTGTTTCAGGACCCTATTGCGTTGTGGGCACCGCTCTTAACAGTGGTTTTTAATGCCTGCCTAAAGCTAGGGGAGTATCCCCCGTCCTGGAAAAAGGCCATAATATTTCCAATATTTAAAAAAGGAGACATCTCTAGTCCAACTGCATATAGGCCTATCTCTTTGCTGGATTCTTCCTTCAAAATCTTCGGGAGAATTCTGTTAGCACGAATTGAAAACTGGATTGGGGCACAGTCGATCTTGTCAGACATCCAATTTGGATTTCGTCCTGGTGTAGGCACCATTGAACAGAGCCTTAATCTTTACATTTTGGTGGCTAATTCGGTATTCAGATTGGGTGAGTCAGTATATCTGGCCTTTATGGACCTAAGCACTGCCTTTGACAAAGTGGACAGAGCTAAGCTCTGGGCAGTGCTTGGGTCCTTGGGGTGCCCGGGGGAGATCCTGCAGGCTCTGGTTGACCTTCACACGGATAACGAGGCCTGTGTACGTAGTGGGCCGGGTGGGCACTGCACAGCTTGTTTCCGGGTGGGATGCGGTGTAAGGCAGGGGTGTGTGCTTGCTCCCATTTGTTTTTGCCTATATATTAACGGTCTCTCGCGGGACCTCACTGATGTAAGGGCAGACTATTTGGTTTTGGGGGGTAGGGGCTTTCCGGTCCTGGCTTATGCGGACGACACAGTACTAATAGCCAGAACACCAAGGGCATTACAGGTCTTGATTGACGCCTATGCAACCTTTATGAACAATTTGGGCCTAAAAATTAACACTAAAAAGTCAGCAGTCATGGCATGTGTCGGAAGGAAACGTTCAGCACCAATGAAACCCATGCTATGCGTTGGGGAAACAATCCCTAGAGTCAAGGTGTTCGACTATCTCGGGATTAGTTTCTCAGAGGCCCTAAATGGAAGGGCACATGTGGCAAAGCAATCGGCAAAGATGAGTCAACAGATAGGGGGGCTTTTTAGATTTGCGTCAAAAAGCAAAGCTCAGCCTCTTGACGTGATTCTGAAAATCTATGGTGCACAAACTTTGGGAACCACTCTGTATGGTGCAGCTATTTGGGGTTATCAAAACGCGGCTGAAATCCAAGGCAAAGAAAACAAATATTTCAAAAACTTGCTGGGGCTACCGCCCAGCGCCCCCGGATTAGCTATCCATAGAGAATTGGGGGTAGAGTTCTGGGAGGATCAGTGGATGAAGGCACCTTTACTTTTTTGGATCCGGCTGTGGGCTAACGAACATGCAACTCTGTGCCACTTTATTTTACGTACTGTGTTGAGCAGATCAGGATGGAAAAAAATCCCATGGCTAGCCTATGTTTCTGCTAAATTGGGGGAAGTCAATCTAAGTGCCCTGTTTCCGCCTGAATCCTTAATTACTAAGCCTGAGGGGGCAGCCTACAAGGCTAAACTGGGAGAAATTGCAGCTAGGAGAAAAATTCTCCTGGGTCATACCCAGCAATATGATTCTTTTCACTCCAGTATTAGTAATCTCTCTGGAATTCAACCATATTTGACCAGGAGCACTTTTAAAACAGAAAGGTGGTTGATTACGAGGGCCCGCTTTGATTGTCTTCGGCTACAGGGAAACACATGCAACTGGAAAAGTTTCCCCAGTGATGCCGGCTGCCCAGTCTGTGGTCACAAGCGCGAGGACCTCGTGCATCTGTTGTTTTTTTGTACAGGTTATGCGGGTATCCGCAGAATGACCTTGGTCCCCGCTCTTAAGAAAACGGAGATACGTTTATATAAGGTCGCACTAGAGTTTCTTCTGAGCGCCGAGTCAGTTTTTACATCCTGGGCACTGTTGACTTTTTTAAAAAGAGCGATGTATTTTAGAAAAAACTTATTGAATGTGCAAGGTGGGGGTAGTTAGTGCCACCAATTTTTATAATGAATTGTGCATGGGGAATAGGGGTTGAGTCCTGTTTTATGCTTGATTACAATGTATAATATCTAAATTGGGCCCTCCTGATTGGAAAGCAAGTGTCAGTTGTTATTACTATTTTCGACAGTGATTCGTAATTTTTGGTACCTATTTTTATCTGCCTTTTATACAATTAGTGCCTTTGCAATGTTGGAAATGTGTAATTCATTTTTCCTTTTTTTTTTTTGGTTTTGTTGTTTAATGGAATTTTTCATATTTCCGAATAAACATGTTTGATGATGGTTGATGATAGAGTGATATTCTGACTTTCAGCTAAAGACGAACAGGATTCTTGTAATGTGGCTGCTGACCCAAGGGGTCTAAAAGGTAGCACTGGGGGCCATGTGTCAGGCTTTAACAAGCTACAAGGGGAATTCAGAAAGGTTCATTCTCTAAAATAAGGTGTTAAGCAATGCATTGGGGTACAGTGCTGGCATTAGAAGCAGGGTTTAGATTAACAGGTCAGCAAGGCCAACTCAGCCTTTCATCCTTTCGGGGTCGATAAACAAGTAACAGTGGTGGTGGTGCATCTGATAGGTAGCAGTATAGGTGTTAGTACAACGCTACGTAAATGCCAGAAAGATGGCCATGGGTGGCCTAAAAGGAACAAGGACAAGCTCGGATTGTCCAGGTCGTTCGTGAACGGCCCTCCCCCAGCCTGGGATCATCTGCGGGTAGGCAGACCTAACGGTGAGGGCAGCTTTACTAAAGGAGTTAGAAGGTCAGCTTCCCCCGTCAGAAATGGCGCTCCGCCAGCACAAGATCTCTGACAAGGGCCATCAGCCCAAGGATTATTGAGGGGGGGGGGGTCAAGTTTAGCCTGATAAAAAATGGATAGGACTGAGAGAAGGGGGAAGGAAGGCAAAGTTGGTTTGGGAAATTCTAGCAAAGGAATAAAAGCTCAAACTTCACCCATCATGAACGGCGCTCTCCTAGCATGGTAACTCCTGCAAGGGCAGGCAGAACAAGGATAATTTGGTTGGGAGCTTTAGCCTAGTAAAATAGGGAGAGGAACGTGCAGTGGGCAAAGTATAACGTATGAGTTGAGCTCACAGCTGGGGTAAACCAGGAGCCAGTGCTCTGAGAGCAGGCCAAAGCAGGAAAGAAATGTGGAAGGGGCAGAAGTGTTCCCCAGACCAAGCACAACCTGGTCAAATGTGAGGTCCCTGGTTGAATATGCAAAAGAGGTAATGTACTGGCAAGCATGGGGCATGAAGGTATTGCTAAAAATTGCGCACAAAGTGCACTAAGCTCCTGCAACTATGAAAGAGGAAAGGGGGGGAGCCGCGGTGGCCGGTAACCCATTTTTGGCGTGGTAGTGTTTTGGTGACCAGTGACAAGAGACAGACTCTGAATGAGCCATTGCAAAGCCGCAAGGGTCTTCGCTCTTCTCGGACCAGCGCCTCTCAGCAGCCTATGCCACGGGGGCGCCTGGTTGTAGCAATGAGGGCTCAGCTTCCCCGAAGAAACGGCGCTCTCTCAGCCCAAGAACACCTGCAGGGTCAGGCTGGTCTCAGGCACGAAGGGTTGGGGGAGTTGTGCCTACTGTGGACTTTGTTGGGAAACGGGGGAAGCAGGTTTTGGACACGGAGCAGTCGCCGCACCTTCGGAACTATTTTCACAATTGTTTGCTGTGTTTTCTATTATGTGTGAAAATAAATCTATGGCCTTTTTATGCCAAAAAGAAGACATGTCTCATTCTGCACCTTACTGGTGGGGAGAAGAAAGGGACTGAGATGAATGAGCAAGAGTAATGTATGTTGGCATAACAATGGACAAAAGCCCAGGTTATAAAAATCCTGCAAGAGACAGACAGGGCGAACATATTCGGGTGAGGCAGTGTGGGGGCAGACAGAGAGACCAGGCTGAGGAAGGACAGTGGAGCAGAACGTTGAGGAAATGTTGTTGAAGATTGTTGTAGGTGAGGTGTTGGTTGTGTGAGAGAGTGGTACCCGATTGTAAGAGTGAGGCAGTGAATGAATGATTGCTAGAACATGTGAGAGATGTTAGAGGCAGAGTAGAAGTATGAGCGAGTGAGAGCAATAGGAGTGACTGAGGCAGCATAAGAGGTGAATGAAAGTGGGAGAAGAGGAAGGGAGGAGCGTGGATAGAGAAAGAGAGGCAGGACTAAAGAGTAGGAGAAAGGGGAAGGGGAAGAGAAATGGGGAGGAGATATGAGAGAGTAGAGAGGAGAAAGGGCGGGTGAGTAGTGAAGGCAGAAGTCAGGAGATTGTGTGACCATAGGAGGGACAGGAGGAGGGAGTAGAAAAGGGGAAGAGAGCGAGAGAAAGGGAGCCGAGCAAGGAAGAGTGAGGACAGAGGGAGTGGAGAAGGAAACATCAGAGAAATGATCAAACGGGCATGAAAACCCAGAGTCAGAGGAACTGCGCAATTAGAAAGGCACCAAACCATAAAGGACATCTTGAAACACTATCGTGGGGAATTGGAAAGGATAGGCTACCACCTAGAAGAACCCCATCGAGAGTAAGATTCAAAAGACTTTAGGCCATCATTGTAGATAGAACTGTTGATAGAAGGTGTTACCGATCCCTAGTGGACGACCTGGGATATTGGGAAGGGTGGGCTAGGGAAGTGGGAAGCCCAGAGAAGACGAGAGAGGGACGTCCTTTTTGTGTGTTCCATTTCAGCCACCTACAGTCATAACTCTAAATCGAATTGTGCCAAATAAAAACCTTCGAGACTTTGAAGTCTGGCTTTTCTTTAGGCCATCTCTGACACTAGGGAGCATTCAAACCCTCGGCTTTGAAATGGATGCAAAAACAAGCTTCATGTTAAAAAGAACAGGGGGCCTGTGTAGGAAGAGCACTAGGCTTACAGATTGTGTGGTTAGATCATGGCTCAGACATAGCGCATACACATCGCCATTTCCTAGAAAGAGTCGAACAGCCTGCAAATGTCACAAACCTAGAGCTGATGTGGTTGAAGGCTCGTGGCATGGGACCCGTTCGGTGGCCCCCACAATGCGGCACATGGAGGGTAATTAGTGTTCCCTATAATATTTCTTCTGTTATGTGTGGCAATGGAATGTTTGCATGCACACTTCTCGACTGCATGTATCCAAGTCAGGCGTTGAGAAATCATGGACAAGGCCATAGTGCATGTGCTATTAGTTTTTAGAGACGATTGTGGGGCACGTGGCCGGAATTGAAGATGTACTATAAATCTGTCAACACTAGAAAGAAAAGTATAAATTGAGCTTCGTCTAACAGATATACAATGCGATATGTTTTTAAAGTTGAAAGGCCTAACTATGAAAGAGATGACAATTCATTCCTATTCGCCCAACACTTAGCTTAAACAGCTTGAAATACAAATTGATTCTGGTTGTGAGACTCTTCATCGGCTCAGCCTATACATTGGGTAGATAAGTAATGTTGAACATTATAACCTTTTTTTAAAAAAACAATAAGGGATTTAACTAAACACTTAAAAAAGATTTCACCTGTAACTAAGTTATTCTGGAGGGTTTCCTCATTATGTGAATCTGAGCCTCGAAATGCCATATAAAAATGTCTGTCACAATAATTTCTCTAGTAACCAATTGGTCATACTAGTGAATTAGGTTGACATTCCTTCCCATCTTGCTATGTTGCAATGAATTGGACAATGTTGAAAGAGAATGTAGTACCATTAGTTTGTCACTAGATGTTAGGAAAGGTTTTCTTTGTGCTCCTTTCCCCCCATAATCATCTATGGAACACCCTTTTATTTTTGCTTGTTTTGAATCCTACCCTGACTTTTTGCAGGTAAAAAGCATTCTGCTTTATGTCCCTTGCCTTTTTGCTCATTCTCATGGCCAACTGATCAGTCCCTAAGACTATCAGTACTGAGAGACTGTCTCTCTGTGATTTCATGTATTGTTACAATTGCACACATCACCTTATAGTGAAGTGCGGTTAAGATACTTTGTATCCTTATAACTTTTTATATTATGGTTCTTTGGTAACTTTTACAATGTGCGTAGGATGAGCTGGTGGCAGTCGTTATTTTTCTACTGTATTTTGGTAATTTTCCTTGTGCAGTTTTGCATGTACCACAGATGGCTATTAAGGGTGGCTAGCATCGTAAGATGGCCATGCCAAGAGGCTTTTGCTTGTTCTTTGGCCTTCTTCCTGCCTTCTCAAGCCAGGAAATTCCATACATGGAATGCCCTTTCCCAGGGAAAGTTCTGCTTTCGTGGGCAAAGGGGCAGTTTGTGTGTTAGTACGGTTCTGGGGGCTGTGACCAGTGCTCTAGATAAGATTTAGAAGTGGGAGTATTTTACTCCCTATTTTTTAAAGTTGTGAGTAAAATGATGTTTTAGGGAGTACCAAAGTAATCCCAGTTCCCAATGGGAGTAATTCCTAAGAGTAATATATGTTTAAACTGGAAAACAGAAATGGTTTTGCAATAAATATAAGCACCTAGTTACTCATGTACATTAAAACTTACAATTTTACCTCTTCAAATCAAGCAGTAATAGTTTCTCCCTGTTGCACTAAGTGTACTACGTTGGGATGCACGTTCAACCTCCAATGCCCAGCAAGATGATTTAGGCTGTGGAAAATATATTGGTGCACGAGAGAATGAAAGTGCCCCGCTGTAGGTGAGGTGGGGGGGGAATATGAAACGTCAGAATAACCAATCAAATGTTTTGTAGCAGTTAGGGAAATATAGCTAGGCCATGTCAGGGGGTATGAGTGATATTGAAGTATAATCGTTGAAATATAATGTACAAGGATGTAAACGAAGTCCCTGGTCCCGGATGTGAAAAATACTGAAGCACTACCATATTTGAGGTGAGGCTTAGAATGTTGCGGGCCCTGATGAAAGTAGCAGCATAGCATGACAATGAACTCTGAATCACCTTCTCATCCCAAGCCCCAGCAGGGAGACCGAGCATAGAGGCCTTCAGGCCCAATTGATGAAAGTACAATTGTATCGTGTTGCAGGCCTGTAAAACCATAAAGGAATGTGAATAGCCGAGCACAGGGAAGGCTGCACCCATCACGAAGTACGAGTTAATGAGCAAAAGCCCCAGCCTAGATTTAGAGCATTAGGGCCCCCCAGAATGATGGCCATCCCATTTAAACTGCCAGATGCCCACAAGCAGAACACCTAAATCTATCAGGATTTGGCTGATTAGTGTGGTCCTTGAGAGGCCCAGGAGAAGCTCTGGGGAGGGGCAACTGATAAGGGGGAGCCAGGAATGAAGAATCCCGTGATTCGTAATACGAGGAGCAAGAGGTGATGCCAACACATTTAGTTCCACAACACAACGGGGTGGCATGGTGGGGGTGCACACGTGTCTGGTATCAAGACAAGTGCCACATTATTCTGGAGGGCCAATTTGACCTCAGAGGTATCCACCGAGCTCATGGTAACAACCAGGTGCACTCCATGTGACTAGGCCCATGGGGAGGGCAACACTCTGAAAGGCTTTCCAATCAGGTAGCTGCAACCCAAGGTGATGGAGTAGGAGACCACGTTTTAGGAGGCAAGGATAGATTAGAGTGTGGCCAATCAGCCGAGGCACTATAGGGGGCTGGTAGTATGTATATAGGTGGTAGCCAATGAGCGGAGGGATGAAAGTTGTATACTGTGTGCATCACATGTCTGCTTTGAACTAACGGAAATCTCCAAGGCAGTTGGGTTCTTCGGCACTCTAGTCACGTTTTTCCTTTTTACATACAAAATACATCTTGTTTTCCTAGCAAAGAGGTGCACTGAGCTTTTTTCCTTAGAGGATTGTTTTTTCTTTGTCTGGTTGTCTGGAGGTCTGCCTTACAACTACTAGCCAAAATATATCCACAGAGTTGTGTGGGAGTAAGCAGGGGGCAGGCTTGTGTCAGTTTTCTATTTTTGATGGGAGCATTGTTACCCTCTATTTTTATTTTTGGGGAGTATTTACCTAATTTTAGAGAGTAAAAGTGGCTGATACACTCCTTATCGGTAGGGCTGGCTGGGCCTGTTGGGTCCTGGTACACATTCCTGTGTCTGAATGCCTGTTGATGGGCAGATGTTGTGTCTAGTGGCTATCCATCATTAGATAGCCACTGCCTGTCTGAATGGTGCAGATCCTTACAATTGGTGGGCTTGGGCATGCTGCCAGCCCAAACTTGGATAAAAGGAGGGTTTCTGCAGCCACTCGAGAGAGCATCATTGGAGCCCAGACCTCTACAAAAAAAGTGCAGCTGCTGACGACCCCCTTAAGCTGACCAGCATCGACTGCATACTGGCTGTGAATCAAAAATAAATCTCACTGTGACCTTATACTCGGTCTCAAGGCTTCTGTTGATCCCTTCACAGTTGTAACAGAGATCAAAGTATGAAATCCTGATAGCTGTGAGGAGCCAGGAATGAGACACATACACAAGGGAGTCATGGTTTTGGTCAAGACATAAAAGGGGGTGGCAAACTGCCTCTGTCCCTGCTTTATGAGGTGTTTCCCTACCTAAAACCAAAACTAAGGGCCTGTCAAAATGTCCAAAGCAAAATTGTCCTGTGTCCAAAGCACTATTCTGGCCCTCGCATTCTAAAAAACTAAAATATAAGGTTAAAAGGGTAATGTCTTTGGCATTGAGTGGTTAAATAATGTTCAAAAAGGAAAACTCCAACATAAACGTTCCAGAGCTTTAGCAGACGCCAGAACTGTAGGTGACTCAGTCAGCCTAAAGGTCACTGGGAGATCATTGCACAAGGTGCCGGCAGCGACTGAGAAAGCTCACCCACCTACCCTGCACATGCAAACTTTGGGAACAACAAGACTGGCATTCCTGGAGCGGAGTGCTCGTCCTAGGATATCTGGCAAAAATGCATCATGGAGATACTCTGCCCTCTGGCGATAATACGCCGGGTGGATAAGGCACACAGATTTAAACTTTATCCTTTTTGCCACAAAGAGCCAAAGAAGGGATCGCAGCATGGGACTGATGTGTGAGCAATAGGGGGTAGCAGTGGCAACCTGTGCGGCAAGGTTCTGTACCAGCTGCAACCGGTGGATCAACCCCATAGGCTGCATCAAAAACAAGGCATTGCAGTAGTCCAGCCGGCTAGTAACTAGCAAAGCGAATACCAAAGGGCGAAGATGGATAGGCAATAACGGCAACACCCTCTGAAGAACCTTAAGCTGGAAATGCCCTGTTTTGCAGACTGCATTTACCTGGGGTGCCATTGACAGTGAAGAAGAGAGATAGACTCCCAGGTTCTTGACCATAGTCACAAGAGTAGGTGAAACACCCAGTGCAGATGGCCAGAAGGAAGAATTCCAGAACGCTGAGACAGAAGAGGAACCAACCACCAGTACCTCAGTCTTATTCCCGTTAAGTGAGAGTCAGTTGTCACTCATCCAGCCCCTCATGGCCACAAGGCAGTCATTCAGATGGGACTACACCGAAGCCCGGTCAAGAAGGACTCGAATCTTGGTGTCGTCAGCATATGAGTAACACCACCTGCCAGGGCTTTATCTATGTATTCTCCAACAAGAAAGGGTGTGCTTCTTCCCCTGTATCTTATTCATTTTAAGAATACTCGCAACCTTTCACTACTCATTTAGTATTCGAAGTTTCATCACATATTCTATTTCTTAGTTACAGGGCTGTATTGTTGCCCTTCTTGCTGTTTCCAGTTTCGTAGATTAGTATGCTGGTGTCCCAACCCTTGCTTCACGGGTACGCCGGTTGCCTGGCTTCTACCAGCGTTTCTACATTCTCTCCCAGTGTCCCAACCCTGGGATATTGGGTTCACTGGTTGTATGGCACTCGACTGGCTTCGTGGGTCTTTCTGGATGTTGTCTTCGTCCAATGGGCCTCTCCATGATGGTGCTTCCCACCAGCTTCAGAGTGTCAACGGTGTGCCCCAGTCAGAGATGCTGGTACTTCCTAACCGCTTTGGCTCCCTGCAGTTTTCCACCTGAAGGGCAGACCTCGGAGCGCTCGGATTGCTCCCTTCAGCTTCCCACCGGACCGCCACTTCGCTGCTGCTCGCCTGTACACTCCAGCAGTGTCTATACGACTCCCTGCTCTCTCAGTCCGAATCAGGAGAATATTTCTCCTGCATGCGCCTCTCTTCTCTCTCAGCTATCCGGCATTTAAACTCCCCGGTCTGTTGTACTAATTTCCAACGACTAGACCGTTGAGTTGGTTTGCCGGCTCGGGATACCTTTCTTCCTCCTTCCCTCTTCTTCGTCTCAATAATTTTTTGCATATAGGAATGACAGTTCTTGATAAATTGCATATTAAGTCTTGTCAAATGTTCTTGGTGATTCTGAAGGGTACGTTAGTTCTAAATGTTCTAAGTAGAGTCTGAAGAGTGTTTTTTATGAATTTTAAGAGCAAGTCAAACTTTGATGGGTTGTATACAGATCTTATGAAAAGGTTTTCAAAACCCTTTCTAGGCGGATGAGGGGAGGTATAATAATATGCCATTAAGGCTTTCAGCATGGATGGCCTATCCTCAAGAGAGGAAGGGGAATGCCATGCCTTGTCCGATTGGTGCCCCGCTACTCCCCCAGAGGTTGTCTCCCCCATGAGGTCTGGCGTGTTGGTGCGGTCACCAGAACACCGCGGGGTCCCCACTAGCCTTGGGTAGACTCACCGGCTTGCTGTAGAGTCTCCATTTGAGTTCGCACTTGACAGCTTTCGCACTCGACAGCGTTCACCTCTGCTGTTGATCTGGGGCTGGCTTGACCGGTTTGACTTCCTGTTGATCATTTCTTTGCTTTTTGTCTCGCTGTTTTGAGCCGCCCCTGCGGAACACGGTACTGCTTCTTCTGATTCAACGGTGTAATCTTTACGCATCCTCGCCGGCCTGCTCATGTCAGTACCCCAATAGCTTGTAGAGTTACAATAGAACATGTGGGTATGGGAAGGAGTGCCTTGTGATTGAGGTATGGACTGTGTGATGGTAAAGGGATGTTGTGGCCCAGAATGTGCATCCCCTCCCCAAGGCAGGGTGGCTCCTCGCCTGGAAGGTCCTCCTGCGTTTTACCACCTCTAGAGGGAATATTGGTTAATGGCTTCACCACTCTAGCAAGGAGAGGGCTCCTCCGTGGGGAGAAGTGACGACATTTGAAGAATCATCACATTGCACAATGCTCAAGGTGTATACATAACAAATTAGCATTTGGGTGCTGTAGCCAATCAGCTTGCTCAGATTGCAGGCTGAATCCCAAAATACAAACCAGTGTTCCGAGCAAGCTCGTAGTTGCGAGCACCAGCCCCCACCATCTTGCCCCCATCTCCCTTTCCTTCCGGTCTCCACTCCCTCCACAGACCCATCCCCAGCCCACTTACCTATTTCCTTCGGTGTTGGTGCGCATGGAGCCCTGCCTTCAATTTCCACGGCGGCCATGTTAGGTAAGTATTTGTTTGCATGAACAAGACGCCACAAGCGTGCATTCCGTTCATTCAAACCAATTGATTGCTATTAGCAACACTGATTAAATAATAGCGCTAATAGCAATAACACCATGACCAGATGGCTGGTAACGACACTGGGTCCCATCGTTAAGGCCCTTGCAATAACTTGGGCCCTGGGCCGTTACAACTCGATCCAGACTGCCGGCTCAGTGTTATTGCTTTAGCGAGGCATGGAATGCAGATTTTAAAGTGGTCAGAGCGTCCATTCCAAGGTTGCTGAACTGGATAGAAATCTAGAAGCTATGAGAAGAACAAAGGAGAAGGGCAGAATAACAAGTTACTTACCCATGGTAATGTTCTTCGACTGGATGTTCCTCCCACGTATTCCTTATCTTTGATATTTCCAATATCCAGCATGCTGCCTTGGAAAATGTTTGTAGGCAGGGGATGCTGTGGGTCGGTGCTTGTCAACGCGATGTTCCTCAGGGCCTCCGTCTCGATGTCGATGTCACTGCAGGTATATGTAGCATGTGCACCGCCCGTTAACCTCAGTTCCGTTTTGACGAGTGGAGCTTTACCTTGCATTTGACGTTTACTCCCCCTTACAGAGAGTAGACTGCAACCGCAAGTGACATTCTACTGCAGGGTAGATTGTGAGGGGCGATATGGAATACGTGGGAGGAACAGCCAGTCGAAAGAAAGTTACCATGGGTAAGTAACTTGTTCTTCGAATGGATTGTGTCCTCCCACATATTCCTTACCTTTGATACACTCCCAAAGCAGTTTACATAATTTGGAGGAGGGAGTAGAAATTAATGTGGCTATTTATGCACAGAGTGCCACACTGCTTTTGCAAAAGCAGAATCTTGGCCTGTGGAGGAGTCCAAACTGTAGTATTTAGTAAAGGTGAGCACAGACGACCATGTGGCAGCTGCACATATATCCTTTAACGGAACTCCCCTCTGCAAGGCAGACAAAGATGCAACACCCCTGGTCGAATGAGCTCTTGGATGTTCTGGAGGGTCTTTGCCTGCCAGTCTGTAACACTCCGATATAGTTAATATAATCCATCTGGAGATAGTTTGCTTGGTGATGGCCAGTCCCAATTTGTGACCTGAATAGCCCACGAATAACTGGTCATTCTGTCGCAATTTTGCCAATCTGGAGATGTAAAAGCTCAGCGCACATCTAGGGTCAAGTCTGTGAAGTCTTCCTTCCTCCTTCCCTGGAAGTGGTGGAGGATAAAAAGATGATAATGTTATCTTTTGAGAAACTCAAACAATTTTGGGGAGAAAAGAAGGCTTCACCTTAAGTACCACTCTGTCTTTATGAAAGACAGTATGAGCAGGCTTGCAGGATAGAGCCTGTAGCTCACTCACCCTTAGGGCTGATGTAATTGCCACTAAGAATACAGTTTTCAGAGTTAGAAGTCTTAATGGACAAGAATGTAGTGGTTTGAAAGGAGCTCCCATCAAGTACTTTAGCACCAAGTTGAGATCCCATAGTGGGACTTGAAACTGGGTCGGAGAGTAACCATAAGTTAGTCCCTTTAAAAATGGTACTACTAGAGAATTTTAAAGTAGGAGACTTCCTCTGAAGTGCGCTTAAAAATAGAAAGCGTTGCAAGGTATCCGTTGATGGTACCAATCTGGAGCCCCGGATTGGCTAGATGCAATAGAAAGGATAACACCATAGGTGTGTTACATGAGAAAGGGTCAACATTCTTATCTCTACACCAGCTTCAGAACTTATTCCAGCGGCAACGGTATAAAGATTTGGTTGCAGGCCTTCTGGCCGAAAGCAAAACCTCCATTACCTTGTCTGGGAGGTCCCAATCCTTGTATCTCAGTCTCTCAGAAACCATGCGTGAAGGATGAGAGTCCTGATATCCAGATGGACAACCCGACCCTCCTCTCGCGAGAGAAGGTCCTCTCTTTGTGGAAGATGAATCGGAGGGCAGATGGACGTCCAGAAGGTCTAGGTACCATGTCCTCCTGGCTCAGTCTGGGGCAATTAGGATCATGGATTTCGTGAACCTTCTCAGCCTCATGATTACGTGAGGAATCACGGGAACTGGAGGAAACACGTCCAGTAGTGGAAATTCCCAGTCCACCACGAACACGTCTCCTAGAGCACCTCTTGGGGGAAATTCATTGAGCAGTACAATTCGCGCTTCATGTTCGTTGCGAACAGATCCACTTGAGGGGTTCCCCAAAGGGTGAAGATCTCCTGAAGGACTTCCTGAGCTAGTTCCCACTCATGGGAGACTGTGCTCTGCCTGCACAGAGCGTCCGCCGTCGTGTTCTTCTCTCTGGCTAGGTGACCTGCCGACAGAGAGATTCCTTCTTGTATTGCCCAGAACCAGAGCTGCATTGCCTTTCTGCACAGTGGTAGTGACCCTACACCTCTTCACTTGTTGAAGTACTAAATGGCCACTGTATTTTCAGTCATTATCAAGATATTCTTTCTCTGTACAGTGTGCAGAAAGGCCTTCAGCGCTAGTCTGATTGTCCTCAGCTCTAAAAGTTTGATATGTAGTTTGTACTCTGATGGAGATCAACAACCACTGATGATCAATTTGTTGGTATGGGGCGCCCCACCGCAGGAGTGAGGCGTCTGTGACTACTGTTATCTCCGGCTATGGTTGCCAAAAAGGTTCTCCTTTCAAGATGTTCTCCCGACAGACCCACCATTGAAGGTCCAGGTGGAGTTTGTCTTATTGCAACTCCAAGGGATTTGGCTACCGCATTGGAAGTCTGTAGCTTCTCCAAACTCTCATCAGCTTTATTTCCAAATAAATGCATGCCGTCAAAGGGCATGCTGAGAAGCCTGGATTTTACTTCTGGGGCCTATCCTGACTTTTGCAAACCAAGCAAATGTTCGAATCACTGTACTAGACGCCATGGCTCTGCTGATACGGTCAACGGAGTCGAGACCATTCTGGAGGGATTTGCACATAGCATTTTTCCCATCCTTTACAATCTTAAGGAAACCGTCTTGTTCCTCCCTCTCAGGGATATGGTCAGCCGCCAAAGAAATGCACTCCCAAAGTGTGTGGGTAAATCTCGCTAGTGTACACGTAGCATTGACAGATTTTAAAGCCATACTGCCGGCCGGGAAAACCTTCTTGGCCATGGCGTCATAACGTTTATCATCTTTACCCTGCGGTATCGTAGGATAGGCATTTTGTCTACCTGAGGACGTGGTTGTTTGCACTACCAGACTTTCTGGTGTAGGGTGCTCAGAGAGGTAAAAAGGGTCAGAACTAGAGGCTCTGTATTTGGCTGTTAGTTCTTTTATTCACATCTGGAATAACCTCTGGTGTTTCCCAATTGGAAGCCACTCTCCTTTGGAAAGCCTGATGGAAAGGGACAATTGGGTCCTCTGTGGTCCTTTGTCTAATATATCTGTGAGATAGTCCTGTTCACAAACAGGCGTGGGTATCGACCATCCCATATATTCCATGACCCTTGTCTGTAGTTGTCTGTATGTTACCTCTGCATGGTCTCCAGTGTCTGCCTTTCCAAAATCAATCTCAGGAGAGGTATCAATACCACTACCTTCATGAAGACATTCTTGTAAATTCTTCATGCAAGAGTCTTCGGATATAAATTCATCAGGCACTGATGGTGTCCCATATTGTAACCCAAAGGGTCTTTCTTCCTCAGAGGACTCCTCTGCGTCTTCATAAATTGAAGAGAGTGATTTAAAGTAATCTGCTCGTGGTAGAGGTGTATACGTTTTTTCAAATGAAGTAGGCATTATGGTAGTCATCACAGGAGCCGAAAACGTTGAAATTGTCGACATTGATGGCCTCGAAAATGGCGTTGATGGCTTTGATGGTTTCGACGATAGCGTTGATGGATTTCGTAGATTGTGTCGAAGGGATTGACACATGTGGCGCCGTGGAGGTCGACACTCGAGGTGTCAATGGCTTCTCCATCGGTATTGGCATCGAAGGCATTGATAATGCACTTTTCGATTCTGTAATAGAGGTTTCCTTCAACGTTGATGACTCAATTTTTTTGTCTTTGAGGAGACTTTCTCTCAACTCGACAGATAATATCGCTCTCGGGGAGACTCGGCGGCTGGGTACGAAGACGCACAGCTCTTGTGCTTTCAAGGTCTTTTGGCTGGAGCATCGGCTCTGGGTGTTGTCGACGGGGGCAGGGCCGCGTTCTCAAACACTTTTAGCATACAGATCCTAAACTACTCCCACTGTGCTGGTGTACTAGATGTAGAAGGACAAACGACACGTTCAGGTGAACTGGACGACAAGGTAGATGGCAACCTATGGCACCTCTTTTTTCCATGCCTCGAAGTCGAGGAGTGGTGCGAACCACTTCTCGAACAGGAACGTTGAGACCTCTTTCGACGAGGAGAAGTTTTTCTTGATTTGTCTTGACTCGTCTGATGTCTTTCGTTTAGATGGAGTAGAGGGCGATTTTTTAGGCTTACCTGTTGCCAACTTCCCTCTACGCCTTCTCAAGGCTTTGGACGTCATCGACAGGCAGTCCTCGCACTCCGAACATGGATGATTTGATCCTAAACACCACCGGTAGATCCTGTGCGGGTCCGTCACGGACATGTTTGCACCGCAGTCACGGCACTTCTTCAAGCCGGATCGAGGAGTGGACAATGCTGATGACGTAGCCATATCGCGTCGAAACTCGAAGTGATATGATGAATTTTCAAAGAAGATTTCGAAAGTATTCCTGTCAGGAACTAGGCATTACGCATCCAAAGCTGAGAATCGCGGAAAAACAGAACTGAGGCTAACGGGCGCTGCACGTGCTACATATACCTGCAGTGACATCGACTTCGAGCTGGATATTGAAAATATCAAAGATAAGGAATACGTGGGAGGGCACAATCCATTCGAATGCAGACTTCTACTGTGGTTACATTCTAGATTGCACACATTTTAACCGTCTAAAGAGAAGAAAACATGTACTCATTTAATGCATGGCATTATGAAGATTATTATTACAAATTATCTACTAAACTAATTCTGATCTTGAATTGTTCCACTTCAGTTTTGCATTATTTTTTAAAATGTACATTTGATTGTTTCTGTGCTGTAAATCAAGTAATTCTGCTGTTGTCTAAGCGGATTGCTCGGTTCCTGGAAGGGGACAATTAACTTGTACCAGCAACACCTGATTCCCCAAGTGCATATAAACAGATAGAAGATCCATAACCTACACACTGGATATATAAGTGGAAAAGACATGTAAAGCATGCCCTCCACACACAGGGATTTAACTTAACATGCATTGACACTAATAAAGAGTGTCACAAACCAAGTTAGGCAAGTTACTATTTTACTTTTTTTAACACAACTTGGTGGCTGCTGTACATTTTGTTAAAGCAGTGTGCATGATTTTCATTACAACCAGTTACAGCCGTCCCATGGTTCCCAGAAAGATTCTGCAGCATCAATAATACTCACCTTTATGATCATAAATGTACACAAGTATTGGCTGACTTTGTCCAAAAGCACAAAATGCTACCATGTGTTCATGAGGGTGAAAGTCAACATCTCGAAGCGTTGATGTATAGCAAAGGTCTGAATACTTTGCTACCTGGTCCCCTGAAAAAGAATTAACAAGTTACTACACTTTAATAATACTCTTTGATTAATACAATATATCTCTCACAAAATTCTCATCTTAAGAAACGGCTCCAGGAGCAGATTGAACTTGGAAGCTTTTAAAAGCTTCCATTGACACTAGAGAGACTCTGCACTGTGTCAACTTCACTAAAAGAAACATCACAGGTACATAGACGCTGTGCTCTTTCAGCACCCTTTCGTAGTTCCATGCATTTTCATCTGCACCACACAACCCAAGGAAATATAGAATTGCTAGACATCACAAATAAACAAGTTAGGAGTACTCTAACCCTAGATGGGAGGGAGAGCCGGACAATGAGGAATCTGTGAGAAAAATACCAAATCCACCAGAAGGAACATTATGGAAGGTAATCAACTAGTTCTTAAAATGAATACATTCTTCTCATAAATGCCTCATCTTTAGAAATATTCCCAAACAGTAGTTAAGAGATTGGGCCAGATTTTGAGGGCACAGTATCCTAAATATGTCAACAACCAACTCAATATTAAACTTTATTTTATCAGAGATTCTCCTTGAACAATCAATTATGTATGCCATTTAGAAAAACGCCTAATCTAAACCTAAATCTAAGATGGGAACAAGCATCAAGCATCTAATGAAAAATAAAGCAGTCCTAGTGGTGTTGTGTCAAATCAAAATGCCTATACTATGAAAGCTATTGCCAAACCTCACAACTAATACAAAAAGGGGTGTGGGATAGTTCAAGAAAAAGAAAAGAAAAGAAAAAGAAGAATTGTTCTCAAATACTATGTCAGGATCCGCTAGCTTGGGTCTCCCTTCCCCGCGTTTTGGACACTGGGTAAGATGGGATCTTGGAGCACAGTACGGTCTTGGGCCTCTCCAGCACGAGACGACAGTTCCAATGGCTCTTTTTAGGACCGTCGCTGGCCAAGTCTCATTTCCTTAGAAAGGCTCTTGCCTTCGGGCCCGATAGGTTCAAACAACAAAACCAAAAGTTCTTTTAACAAATGAAAAGTTTATTCCCAAAGTTCACTGGATGAGGAGTTCGCACCTGCTCCCCGCCCCATTTTGTGGGTGTTGACCCTCCTCAATCACTTATCACAGTTTAATGTAGGGTAATGACTTCACCCCTGGGTCCCATTCGTCTGGGCGCTGACCCTTCACATTTCGCATCTCAAAATATATCATATCAATCAACTTTGGGTGACAGCTTCAGCCCTGGATCTCCCTCGATCAGGCACAGACCCCTCTTGCTTTTTTACCTTTTCGGGTGACGGCTTCACCCCTGGATCTCCCTCGGTCATTGTTCGGACCCCTGAAGGCAGGTCCCTTTTTACACACCCGCCAGAATAAAGACAAACCACTAGGGAAAAAGGCCCGGAGATAGCGTTGCAAAGATAACAAGGTTTAATAGTACAGAATACAAATATCAGCAAAGGACTCTGCTGCTCGAGAGCGCTCTGACTCGTCCTGCTACAAACAAGGGCTTAAAAGCCTGAAAAATGTCATTACATACAGTACTAATTGGTGCCATTGATTGGAGGCACCCTACACATGGGCCTGCTCTAAAGGGGATGCCAGGCTGTAATTGGTTGGTCCTTTCCCGTCGATCAGGATCCACGTGGGTCAGCTGGGCTCATCCTCGCAGTGAAGGTCAGGGCACACATATAGTACATTGTTTCTTTCTAAACTAAACATGCTAAGCCTGGTTACTATATAATTGTGGCAGGCACCTGGGTGGCACAGGAAATGGTGCCAGGGTGAAGGGAGGATAAAATACAATTACGCTGACCCACACATTCAGGACTTTGTTGATACCGCAGTTCCCGCACTCAAGGTCTCCACCCAGGGTTTTGATCTTTAATTTATCCCTATCTGTACCTCGTGTTACAAGAGATGTGTGTTCATGCTTGAGGAAATACAGCCACGCATGCTTAGATCTTCTGTGGACACTTGATTTGTGTTGGAACAGGGGTGTCATCTGCTTATCGGGGAAGGCAAAGGTGTGATGGAAGGGTCAGCGGTGTGGGGCTGGCTCCGGACTGGATGGGGGTTAGAGGCTTACTGGCAGTTTAGTGGAAAAGAATGGGAGCAGTGTGGAGCCTGTTGCTGTCTCACGCTCTTGCAGGAACATTCCTTTGGTAGATACTAAATATTCACAAACACTGGAGGTATGAGGGGGAAGTGAACATCTGTGGGAACGGGGCTCTGCAGAGCCATTCTGTTTTAATGAGATTGGGCCTAGTGAGCTGGGTTGGTGAACAGCGTAATCATACAAGCTCCTACTGTTTTGGGCCTAATACACAATGAAGTAGTGTGCTCTGTGTTTTCTAGTGCTGTGCATTCATTGTAGGCACTACAGTGCCTCTGCATGGTGTGCTACAGTGCGGATTACTCCCCCCCCTTATACACTACACCACACCTCATAGGGTGTTTGCCTTATCTGAAAGTGCCTAGCGGGTGAGATAGGCTCATTTCCATCCCAACATCCCTCTTGCCTTTTTATCTTCTCGGGTGATGGCTTCTCCGCTGGATCTCGCTCGGTCGGGCTCGGACCCCTCTTGACTTTTGCGGGATTCAATTCCCTTGCTTTGACATTGCCCGTAGATCAATGTCTTTCGATTGTACAGGGGGAATTAGCTTGACCCTCTGTATGACCACTTTGACCTATTTTGCCGGCCCTCGTACGGCTTTCTGGTATCTGTAGTTTCTCTCATATGGGGCTCAACCAGAGTCTCCTGAGTTAGCACCCACGTGGTGCCGGTTTCCCTGTGCCACTGGTCTCTCCTTCACATTTTCCACAGTTCATTCAAAGTTCATCAGCTTTAATTCAAAAACATGCCACTTTGCGATTTCTACTCAACACAGCCCGGTTCTCATCAATTCTGCCCTCCACTCATCGGCTGTGATGAACCGCTTGGCTATTGGCTGCTCTGAGTAAAGGCCGGTACCATGGGCACGGGAGCTTCCCTCGCTCCTGCTTATCAGCATAGGCTTGCCCCGTGTACCGTTGACATCTGCTGTAGGACACTTGTGCTATTGTTCGCGGTCTCTTCCTGGAAGGCTCTGCGGGTCTGGGACAAAAAAGGGAAGGACCGTCTCTGCTCGTGATTCCTGCCGCATTTCTCCTTCTCTTGAACTGCCGCATGGTAGCCGTCTCGTAGTGCTGTCTGCCGTGCTAGCCTTGCTCGTACTGTGCTCTTTGGGTCCACCTTTTATCCCTATGGGGAAAGGAAAGGGCCGTCAGAAATGTGTGTGATTCAGGTTAATTGCCTGACTTTGCCTGACACTGGGGTTGGGATGTGTCAAGTAAACGGTTCTGGGATTAGTCCGTTGTCTATTGTGGTGTGAATGAATGTTTGTGTCGGAAAAGGGGAGAGGTAGAATTTCCAGATGTCTTACCGGGGCAGAAGGGAAATAGGAGTTAGATGGAAAAAAGACCTTTGTATTAGGGCTTGTGGGTATCTCGGAAGGGTAAGTTACATTTGACTGGGAGTTTAGAAATTGGTATTTAGAGGAAGAGATGTTGGGGTTTGTGAGGTACGTGAAATGAACACAGGGGGATTCTGGGATGGGTAGTGTGTTGTCAGGGCAAATGGAGTGTTCGTAAAAGAATAATCAAAAGGATTTGGAGAAGAATGGTTGAGAGTTTTCAGGTAGGAAGTTGGAAAGCAGAGTTTCTGGGAGATGTGATTTTCCAATTTAATAGGGTTCATGCTCCTACAGAATTTACCAGATGGAGGGGGTGGTTGGTAGATTCTGATACGGGAGACTTTATGGGAGAAAGGGGGCCAGATGTAGTACATCCCACAAAGATCTCCGGGACCTCACCCTCCACGTCTTCTTCGTCTGTAACATACCACATCTCACCTGGGGCATTCTCCCAAGCACAACCTCTGGTTCCCCTACCCAGGTTATCCTGCCCCACTGGTCCAACTCCAGGATCTGGATCCAACAGCGATGGCTGTGTCCTGGCCACCTGAATAAGAAATTCTCATTATTTTACAGGGAAGAATACCCTCAGGTTTCTCACACCCCTACTCGTCCAGAATCATCAAGGACAATACTGGCTCTCTTGCCCCACACTTGCTGATTTCTGCAACAACTCATTCGCCGCTGGTTCTTTCCCCTCCTCCCTCAAGCACTTCCTTGTGTGCCCAATCCTAAAAAAACCTAGAGCTGACCCTACCTGTCCCTCCAACTACCGCCCTATTTCAACCACCCCCTTCTTGGGGAAACTGATGGAGAAGCTGGCCTTGCCCCAACTTAACTCGCACACTGAACTTGGTGGTCTTCACGATTATCAATCTGGATTACGAGCATCTAGGAGGCACGGAAACTGCTCTTCTGAACACCCGTGAAGAACTGGTTGCATCCCTGGACTCCAACTCCCCTGCTGTCCTCATCCTATTTGATCTCTCATCTACATTTGACACTGTCAACCATTCCATCCTCATACACAGGCTCCACGATATCCTTGGCATCTGGGAACGGGCACTGGAATGGCTGACCTCCTTTCTAACTGACCACTCTTCCCAAGTCATCTTGGGCACCTTATCCTCTTCTACTTCCTTCTCCACCTGTGGTGTCCCCCAAGGATCTATCCTCTCCCCTTAACATCTATATTGCTCAGCTGGCACTCATCTCCTACATCTCCCCAAACTTCCAGTGTTATGCAGACGACAACTCATTTTCAGACTTCCTGCTGACTCACTCACACCTTCCTTCATCCCTGACTGCTTATCTGCCTGCCAGGCCTGATGCACATCCAAAGATCTCTGCCTCAATGCCAGCAAAACTAAGATCCTACGATTGGGACCCCTGCTCCTTCCTTCTTCCCTTCTCTCTGGCATCCCTCTATGGGCTCTCTCCCTGCTCCTTCATCTGAAGTCATCTTCAATTCCTCTCTCTCTCCTTCCTCCCTCACACACAGGACGTTGCCAAGAAGTCCCACTTTCAACTCTTCCTTCTCAAAGCAATTCTCCTTTTCCTCACTTTCCCCCAGAAGCTCAATGTTACCCGAACACTGGTTCTTTCTAGGCTTGACTATTACAATAGCCTCCTCCTGAATCTACCTTCCTCCACTCCGCAACCCCTTCAGTTAATTCAAAGTAGAGCAGCAAGACTTATAAGCATTAAGCCCAAGGATCATATCTCTCCTGCCCTACAAAATCTCCACTGGCTCCCGGTTGCTGCACAGATCAAATTCAAATCCCTCTGCATCATCCACAAGGCTCTCTGGGGCCGGGAACCACTCTATCTGCAACTACTCTCTCTTTCAAAATACTCTCCTTCTAGCCCCTCTTCGTTCCTCTGGCACCCTCTCTGTGTGTGTAAAGCGTTTTACTAAACAGAGAGCAGGAGGTCGTTTGCTTTCCTCAGCTGGATCCCTCCTATAGAACAGCCTCCCCCTCCCTCTGCATCTTGAGCAGGACCTTCTTAAGTTCTGAAAGCAACTCAAGACTTTCCTCTTATTTTCCTCCTTCCCTTCTTCCCTCCTCTGCTAATCTCTCAGTCGCTGTGATTGGTGTCTCTGACCCTTATGCATCCTGTGGGCCCCTGACCCAGCTTCTATCTACCTATAGTATTTGCCTCAGCACACCCTCTGCACCGGACACTTGCACTTCTCGACCCAACGTGGCTAGCCGCATAGCACTTACCATACCTTGCACTTTATCTGTGGCTTACCCTTGAGCACGAACACCCCAGCACTTAGCCCATTGCCCTCTCCCTTTGCTGCACTTGCACGTTCTGAATACTCACACGGCATAGTAGGTTTGGTCGCCCTTTTCCCTCATTGTACGTTTATTTAATTGTATTGCAATTCCCATGTCTCTCCCTGTTTCCCTGTGGGCGCTTTGAAACAATTACTGTATAAGTGCCTAACAAGCAAACAATAAACTAAACTAAACTTTGTGGTGAATCGAGGCACTGCGATCCACACAAGAGCCTTACCCAGAACTGCCTGGCGGTGGTAGTGATGCTACGCGCTAGAGCGCGGATGGCGGCAGCAGTGGTGCAGCACATGACATGTGGAGGAACAGCTGGACACTCAGCCCTTGGCGTGCCCATGCTGGAACAGCGTGAGCCGGGATGGCGGCATTCTCTGCTCTGAGGGATGGAAGTCAATGAGAAAAGACGACAGAGACACACTGCAGGACCTCATAGGAAAGGCCCTAGTCTTTTCCTTCGACAGCGCCAGAAAAAGTCACATATGTTTGGAACTCCATAGAGTCTATGGGAGGACCCGGGTTAAAATCACCATAGAAAAACCTGGGGAAATGTAAGAGGTACTTAAATTAATAAAATACAAACCTGACCCCCATGGATCGAACACAACATTTAAAAGGAGCCCAGAATAAAACAAAAATACAAAACGAAATTAAGTGAATCTACAATTGAAGTAATAGAAGCCCAACTGGCCAATTGAAAAAGAGCATAAACACAGGAGTGCCAGAGTGGAAACACCCTGCCAGTCAATCCTGTAAAAAGGGCTTTCCACTAATCAACAGCCAACAGGATGAGGAGGCGTCTGGCTATTAAAGCAGAGCCAGCTCATTCTAAACTTGTCTCAGTCAGGGAGGAGCTGTATACTGAAGGAGGAGTTGCCTGGACTACCCTGGAGCACTGGAAGTACCCCTATAGCCCACCTAATCCAAAAGGGTGGAAGCGCTAACCTATCTGAGAAGCATATGAAGAGGTTAAGGATACTAACTGACCTAAGAGGAAGAAGGAGAGTATTCCTGCAGCCCACCTAAAGCAAAAGGGTAGAAGCGCTGACTTGCTTAAGAAACCAGAGAAGAGGCTGAGGAAACTGACTAAACCAGGGGGATGAAGAAGAGTACCCCTGCAGCCAGAAAGGTGAAAGAACTGACCCCCCCCCCGAGAAGCCTTCTGCCAGGACAGAAGCAGGACCCTGAGAGGAAGGGGGTGTAAAAGCAAAGATCCCCTTGAAGAGGAGAAATGGCAGCAATCCAGGTCCCCTGATTGTTAGGGGCAAACAAGAGAGAAGGAATGTAATGCAGTGTCATGATTCCTGCCCCTCATGTCCCCAGCCCTCCAAGATGTCAGGCTGGAGTCAGGCCACAATCACCTACATGGCCCTCGAGGGCCTCTCCATCCCTCCAAAGACCCACTTGGAGTCAGACTTGGCGCTTGTGGCACCAGACTCACTCACTCCCATAGGATAACATTGGGGATTGGACTTGTAGTGCATTGATGGGGACAAGGTGGATGCCCCCACATATTTCGGTTTCCAGAACTGCATGTGCAGTCTAGTCTTTTGGGTGTGATTTAGCCCAGAGACACCTGGGATACCCAAAGACTATTTAAGCCACGCCCAGGCTGAGAAACATGCTTTGTGTTTTCTGCACCTGCAGCGTGACACTCACCGTGTTCGGATCGGTCTCCAGTAGGCCTGCATCTTTCTTCTGCGCTCAGCTCCTGCAAGAACAAGAATACCATTAGGAACAGCCTTACCTTGCGGCGCTTCTGCCCATCATTCATCGCTTCTTCTGTTCTGTGGGCATCATCGGCGGTGTCATTCCAATCCCGGCACGCCGCTTCCTAAGGAAAAGGGAAAAGAACAGATAAAAGGCATTAGTAAGCATTCAGCAAATCTTTGCTCATTTTTAAATACTGTACGAGCTTCAAACGCTTACCTGAATCCCAGCCACTCTGGGGTAACTCTGTATCCGGAACTTCTCATCCATCTGCAAGAGGGAAAAGACACTCCAGGTTAGCGTGGAAACATCTAGAGGCGCCGCATACCATGCTTACTCACCGCATTTCTTCTTCATAACCGGCATCCACGCTGAAAACGTTGTGGCACCTAAAAGGCACACAAAAAGAACTCAGTTCAATACAAATTCGAAAGAGTCGCATCGCGCTCTCACTCACTTTCAGCGCTACTCATCTCAGCAGCACATCGCCATCCCCGGACGCCGGCCAACATCTAAGGAAGGAAAGGAACGAGTTAGAGAACTTTTCAAAAGACTCATTATACTTACCTGTCGGACTCTTGCCAGTGAACTAACTAGGCAGCAACGAGGCCGCATCAATTAACGCGCCCCTGCGCTGAAAGCAGGACGGAGACCACACTTTCCAAGAAAACAAAGCCCAGTCTCCAGTCGAGTAGACTCCAGGGAAGGGTTTGAGGTCGTCCCCGTGGATACCAGGTGAGCGTTACATGCAGATAGACTCCTGAAGGAAAGGGGAGACCCGCTGAGAGAGAGAAAGCGAAACAAATCATCCATAAAACAGAGATGGAGAAACAACGCACATGATCCAGCTGATCCCTCGCCTAAAGGATCTTGCACCTAGAAGGCAACTACAGGCCCCAGTTTGATTGCTTTGCATAAGTGGCACCGATGTTTCTCCATCTGTGGATACCATAAGAGATAATCTCTTTTGAATTGTTGGACTTTTGTTATTTAGAGAAGGACTCTAAGTTTTCTACCCTCAATACTTTTCACCCAAGGGAAGGACTTTAGTTTATATTCTTCATTGCACCATTTGATAGCCATTCTGACACTTTCAAGGAACTTTTCATTCAGAAAACATTTATTTTAAGTTAAAGGATTAGTTGTGGCAGGCGAGTTTCCTTTAGGGGTTTTTGTACTTTGGAACACCTTTTTACTTCATAAGTGAAGTACAATTTCAGCTTGCATTATTCACACAGGGATGGACTTTGTGAAGGACTTAATGTTTGAACATTTTGCTTTATTCTTTTAAGTTTTGGTTACATCTGCTTAATAAAGTATTTTTTAAGAAGAACCAAAGTCTGAGACCCTTTTGTTTGCCATGTTGTCACACATGGTGTTAGAATTGGGATTTGCTAGGGCCGAAAGAGACCCTGCCACAAAAGGTTTGCTTACATTAGGGAACCCATTAAGACTGTGCCATCCAAAGTCCCCTTGGAAGTAAGGCCACCACCAAGTCATCAAACCCATCTAGGGCTCAGTTTCCAACCAAAGCATCCAGGCGCCTTCCCTTCCATGTAGAACCAATGTAAATGGAAACAGTTACACACTGCGTAGTACACAAGAATTTTGGGTCCCTGGCAGAGACCCGCTTCTGATCTCCACTGACCTTGAAGTGACTATACCACCCAACCACTGTGAGTTCCTTACTCCTCCAAACTGTCACAGGAAGAGAAAAGGGATTAGGATAGTGTTGGGACTCAACGCCCACTACCACACCAACCTGTCCCTACTGGCTCCAAATTTTTCTTTTCAACCAGTAAGGATTCAGAGAGGGGAAGTCCTTGGTTATCTCAACTATGATACTTCAACATTGACTCCTCTCCTGTGTACCACCCAAATGGAACTGGAACCACAGAGGATAACCAGCAAAGCAATCCAAGGGGCCACCTTGCACCCCTTTTCCACCCAGAGATAAGTTCTTGCATCAAACCACCTTCCCTGTTAAACGAGACCCATAATTCAGACCACCTTGGAGGAGAAGCATCTAGGGAATCTACGAAAGCCACAGAATGGGAGGTGGTACAGTGTCATATTGTACAAGTCCCAACCATACCAATGGAATATCTGGATTATGTAGAATTTGGTAAAGGAGGACCCCAACAAGTGGGAACACCAGACTTGTGTCTCTCCTGTGGAAAGGCAGGACGTATACCCATGTTTGCCCTGAAAACTATTTCTCACAAGAAGAGACCTTACCAAGAGAGTTTGAAACCAACAGTAAAGCCACTAAAAAGATCATCCAAACAAACCCATAGGAAAAGGAGCCCCCTGATATACCTGTCAAGACGTTCCTGGCAGCTCTAAGCACATCAGAGGAATTTACCCTTTCCCACATACAAGACCTTGGAAAGGTGAACACCCAAAGTATGAAAAATCGCCCTGACAAAAGGTCTAAGAAACGGTATAGGCCGATTTTACCGACAAAAAATGGTTGCAATGACCAAAAGTTCTAAAAATGCTACCACCAAAGGTTCGAACACCAAACGTTCGAACCTTTGGTGGTAGCATTGTAAAAAAAAAAGGAACGGGGCTGCGGGGGTGTCCTCCGCATCGCCCCGCTCACTATACTTTATGGTATAGTGAGAGGGAGCTGCGGGGGACACCCCCGCAGTCTTCCGTAAAAAAAAAAAAAAGAAATGTAAAGGACCCTGTGGCGCCGGTTCTGGATCACGGAAGTGAAAGGACCCTGTGGCACCAGTTCCTGATCACGGAAGTGAAAGGGAACTGGGGCTGCAGGATCTCAGCGTGAAGGTGAAGGTAAGTGGGGTTTGTTTATGTTGGAGATGTGGGTGGGGGTGTGCTGAGGGGGTCGGTGGAGGTGTGTTGTGTGTGTGTGAGAGTGTGAGTCTGTATGTGTGTCCGCATGAGAAAGGTGCAAACTTCTGGTAGTTCCCACCTTTCTCATGCAAACGTTTTGGCCGCGGTAGTTTCTGCCGTGCCCAAATCACTTAGATTCCTAAGAAACATCAGAAAAAAGGAGGGAAGTGTTGCTATACTGGAGGAAACACCCATTATTTCCCAGCAGCACCCTTCCAAACCACATTGTGGGCAACGCTGGACACGAGAAGCCTAGTTTCAGCCATCAAGCTGGAATTCCTACCAACATCCTGGTGGATGAAAAACACCAAAACGATCCCTGTGTCCTTGGGAAAAGAGGAAGGTATGATTCTAAAATCATCCCAATTCAGAGAAATGTACAATTGGAAAATTGAAGCGTCCATAATTCCTGGTCTAGCAGAAGATGTCCTGTATCTTCACCGCTGGGGATACACCAGCGTCCCGGAGATACACTAGCGTCCCGATAACATCAAGAGGGGAAGAGTTGAGATCTAGTCTATCAGAGTATTCTCCAATTTCCATATTTCGGGAATCACCATAGAAGTTGGGAAAGGAAGACCCAAAAAAAGATGGAAGTTACAGGACCATGAGCCAAGATCCCATACTATAGAATTGAAACTGCCTAGGAAAAATCAAGGAAGGAGCCAAAAGGAAACAGTGGGGGTATGTGGTGAATCGTGGTGCCTCGATCCACACAAGAGCCATACCCAGGAATCGCTTACATTTGAACATGTTGCTTTATTCTTTAAACCATGTTTTAGTTACACCTGCTTAATAAATTATTTTCTTTAAGAAGACCCAAAGTCTGAGACCCTTCTGTTCGCCGTGTCGTCACACATCAAAACTTGTTGTATAGAACTATGCCATTGAGTTATAGCCCACATTTTATGTGTATCCATTTATATTCCATAGGCTAAGATTATAAAACCCAAATACCGAACTGAGGTAACGTTGAACAGACACTTCTCTGGCTTGGTATTGAAGTGGTCTCTCGAACGTGGTTGGAAGGGGACTTCACGAAGACAAGAATGTCATCTAGTTGGACAATGACAGAAACAAACAGTAGTTCAGAGAATATCTTGTCTGCAAAATGTTGGAAGACTGCTAGGGCAATGGCTAACCCAAAGGGCATGACTCTGTATTTATACAGGGCAAAAGGTGTTCCTGAAGCAGTCTTTCCCTTTTCACCAGCCTTGATCCTAACAAGGAGGTACGCTTCGCAAGGATTCAATTTGGAGAAGATAGTAGCTCCACAAACAACTTCCATGACGCCAGAGATCAAGAGCCAGGGTTTTGTATCTTTGATTGTGATTTTGTTGAAAACCGTGTAGTCTAAATTCGCTGATGTCCTTAGGTATGAACAATAGAGGCCCCCTCTCCCCCGAGGCCCTTGGAAGGGATGATGAGAGCCTTCTCAGGCTCCGAGAAGATATGCATGTGCTCAAAAGGTACAGCAGTAGTTCCGCTTCTGCTGCTTCTGTGAATACATCCGAGAAATCAGCATAATCCTGTGGAACAGAGTGTACTAATGCCACTGCGGGTGGCCTTCAGATGACTATCTCTCGTCTCAGATTAGGGCTAGTCTCAAGGCACTCTCCAATTCAGTGTTCTGAACCTAGAGAGAGAGTCCCAGCCTTCCAGTTAATGCAAGGATTGAGCCATTTTAGCCATTGCATTTCTAGTATTACAGGAAAATGCACTGTCCTGATCAAGTCGAAGTATAAGGTTTCTACATGCTGACCTACCCTCATGTTTGCAACTGTTTGATTACAGGACCAGCACTCAATGGCTGTCCGTCCACCCCCTTGGCGGCCTGGATTAGTTCTTTAGGTCCTTTGGGTATGAGATTTTGGGTGACCCATTAGATGTCCACAAAGAGACCTGTGACTCCTAAGCCTATCAATGCAGGCAGGTCATACGAATGTCCTCCTGGAATCACGATTTGTATCCATAGTACCAAAAGTGACAAATTATATGATGATATGGCATTAACAACGCGCCTGTACACAAGTGTTTCTAGGCGCAACAAGACAAGTAGGGGAAACAAAGGTAGGACAAAACAACGATCTTACTAGGCCTTGTGTCATTCAGATTGCATAAGTGCAGGGAAAAGGAAAGGGGAGAAGTGCCGGGGAGTAGGGGGAAGAAGTGCATGTAGATCAATAAGTGCAGCCAGCAGGTGGCTCATAAAGGCAGTGAGAAGCGACTGCACAGTTGCAGGAAAAGACCCTTAAGTGCTGGGGAGCCCGGAGGCAGTGCAATGGCAACAGGACAAGCAGGAGCCTGAGCCCGAGTTCAGAGGGTATCTAGGTGGCCAGTGCATGGAACAGTCAGGTACATAAGCAGGGGAGAGGAAGAGAGAAAGCTGAAGCGAAAAAGAAGGTCTTGAGTTGCTTCCGGGACCAGGGGTGTTTCTGCTCAAGTTTGAGAGAGGCAAGGAGGCTGCTCCAGATGGAGGCCCCAGACAAGGAGAGAGATTTACCCCCAACTCTCTGCTTGAAGAAGCGTCTAACCCTCCAAGAGTTGGAGGTGGATGAGCGGAGAGCTCGAGAAAGAATATGTTTTGGAAGATTAAGTTGGAGGTAGAGCAGTCCCAGGCCCCGAAAAGCCTTGTGGGCGATGCAGAGGGTCTTGAACTTGATCCTTGTAGCCGCGGGAGTCAGTGAAGAGATTTCAGTGCTGGAGAGATACAATCCCTGGGATTGAAGCCAAGGACAAGTCTTGCAGTCCTGTTCTGGATTAGTTGTAAAGGTCCAAGAGCAGAGGCAGGCAGATTTAGGAAGAGGCTTTTGCAGTAGTCCAGCGTAGACCAGAGCTCCGGAGACAGTAAGTTTCTGAGGGAAAGTGAGGAAAGGAAGAATACCTCTGAGGAGGTGCAGCTGACCGTTTGACTTCTTCGAGACGTCAAAAATGTGAGGAGAGAAGGAGAGGGTGGAGTCGAAGATGACACCAAGATTCTTAGCCTCACAGGAAGAGGGTCCAGAGTGAGCGGCCACAGAGAGAGAGGAAAGGAGGGAGCAGGTGTCCCATTGAGGAGTATCTCACTCTTACTGGCATTAAGGCAGAGATCGCTGGCGGCAGACCATTCCTGAATTGCGGCCAGACAGTTCGTTATGAGAGAGGGAGCAGAGCTGGCAGAGGGGAGCTTGAGAGAGAGCTGGGTGTCATCAGCATAACACTGAAAATTGGAGCAGAACGTAATGATGCAGTGGGCAAGAGGTGCCAGGGATTCGTTGAAGAGCCAGGGATAGAGGTTTAGACCCCTGAGAAACAGCACAAGTAGAGAGTGAGATAGAAGAGTTGAAAGATCCCAGTTGGACTTGAGGGGGTCGGTCAGTGAGAAAGGAAGTCAACCATGCCAGGGCCTGATCAGTGATACGCAGGTTGTCCAAGAGGCGTTCCAGCAGGATGGCACGGTTGACTGTTTCAAAAGCGGAGGATAGATCAAGGAGAATGAGGACATAAGGGAGATCAGAGTCAGGATTGGAAAGTATGGCTTCAGAGGTGTTCAGTAGAGCAGTTTCCATGCTTCTGGCAGTTCTGAAGCCAGACTGGTGGCGGTGGAGGCAACTAACAGATTCACTATGCAGATTAAGCTGGGAGATGGCCAGCCTTTCCAAGAGTTTTCCCAGGAAAGGAGTGATGGAGATGGGGCGCTCGGTAGCCGGAGAGGAAGGATCAGTTGAGGGCTTCTTTAGAAGGAGGTGCACAAGTGAGTGCTTAAGGGGGATGGGAAGGTTCCAGTGGCAAAGGAGTGATTACAGAAAACGACCAAGGCTGGAGCAACGGTGTCAATGTAGTCCTTGATGGTTTTGGATGAGCAGGGGAGAACCTTCTTTGACAAGACTTTCATAGATCAGACTGGTCTAGAAACATTGTCTGGCAAGAACAGGGGAAAGGAGGAGAAGAGACGGCATTAGACAGCCGGAAGTGGTAGAGGAAGAAGAAGACGTAGAGGAAGAGAGGGTGGACAGGATGTCCTGGGTTTTAGTGGTGAAATGAGAAGCCAAGGCTGTGCAGCGGGTCTGGGAGGGAACAGAAGAGGTAGTGACTGCAGCAGGATTGGCCAGCTCCTTGCAGATTTTGAAAAGTTTTGCCGAATTGTTAGGTTCCACAGAGACGTGGGCTTGGATGTAGGCTCTCTTCTTAGAGAGAACAGAGAGTCTGTACTGCCTTTGAGCAGACGGCAGGCCAGTTTATCTGGGGGTGCACTTGATGCCCTTCACTTCCTCTCCACCACCCTACACTTGCATTTAAGGGTGGCGAGGTCGGAATCGTACCAAGAGTTGCACTTGGATATGGGCTTCAAGTGGATCGTCATGACAGGGGCAAGGACATCAAGAGGGTTAGAGATGGAGAGATGAAAGTTAGAGAGAGCTGTGCCAGGGTGCGAGTCAGCCAAAGGTGCAGGAGGAGGAGCGAAATTAGCGGAGAAAGACTCAACTGACACACGCTTCATGGGTCGAATGACCGAGAAGGAAGATGCCAGTGCAGGAGTCGGTTTGGCCTGAGGGGTAGAGAGAGAGAGAGAGAGAGGTGGGAGAAAAGGAGAAAGTGATCACTCCAAGAGAGAGGAGGGGTGAGAGGGTTAGAGAGGGAGAGGTCTGAGGAGATCAGAACATCCAGGGTGTGCTCTGCAGAGTGAGTCGGGCTAGAGGGAAGAATAGAGAGAGAGAGAGAGAGTCGCATAGTTTGCTAAAGAGTCCCGAAGAAGGGCTGGTAGCATCCAGGTGGATGTTCAGGTCTCTGAAGAGAAGTTGAGAGGAAGAGGCAAGGAGGGAAGAGGAGAGGTCAGCCCACTCAGAGGAGGAGGGCGACCTGTAGATAGTGGCTACAGTGAGAGAGAGGTCAGGAGAGATAGAGAGCCTGCAGACCAGGCATTCAAAGGAGGAGTAATCCTGCATTAGAATGATAGAAGCAGGGATCCACTCCAGGATAATCAAGGCTACACCCCACCAGGACGGTTGGTTCTGGGTTTGGAGAGGGCCTCGTAGCCATCGGGCAGGAGAGTGTCAAAACTCATGACAGAGCTGGCCATGAACTCAGTTTCGGTGAGACTGAGTACAATCAGATCAAGCTCTTCCAAGAGCCGGCAGATGTCAGAGGAATGTTTGACAGCTGAACGAGAGTTGAGAGTAGCGATGTGGAGCAGGTTGCCACATGTGAAGGACTTCCAGGGAGGGTTATAGGCTGGAGGTACAACCTGAGGAAGTGTTGGAGGTGCCCGGGGATGGGCAGAAAAGGAAGGAAGAGAAGGACAGGTCGTAAGAGAGAGGAAGAAGAAAGTGACAGAGGAGGGAGGCAATAGGGTGGCCAGAGAAGCAGCAGGAGGTGCCGGAAAGATGGCTGAGGAAGAAGGCGGCAGAGGAGACAGAGGGGTACAAAGGAATAGCAGGAGAAGAAAGGAAGTTGATAAGGCGTGGGAATAAGATTGGCTTGAGGGCCCTGGACCAAGACGGTGCCATTTAGGTAGACATTAAGGATGGTCGTAGAGGAGTGGAAGGGGGCCAGGAGGGCCTCCCAACAGGTGCCAACATTAAAGAGAGAAGAGGAAAAGAGAGAGAACAGAGAGCATATGGGGGTTCATAGGCCTGGAGAGGGAACGACAGAGTATGTCGGTAAGGGTCTGTCTGGAGGAAGCACTGGTGTAGGAATCAGTCATAGGGAGGCCTGGGTTGGAGACAAGGATGTCCCTTTTGAGTTTCTTCCTGCCAGACTTCATGAGAAGGATAGGATAGTTGATAGAAAAGCAGTCAGAGAGGATAGGTTAAGACAGAGCACCACAGGGGGTACAGGGAGGAAAGGGGGGGGGCTAAGTAGGAAGTGTGTTACACAGGGAGGAGGGGCACGAGAGAGAGGGGAGCACAATAAAGAGTAAGAACAACTGACCTAATAAACAGAACCAACAACAAAGCACAGGGCTAAGAAGGGAACCGAGAAGAACAAGTTACTTGCCAATTATAACGTTCTTTTGATTGGATGTTCCTCCCACGTATTCCTCATCTTAGATAGATATATCCTTACCTTCCGCTTTGCTACTTCGGAAATTTTTTCTCTCACCACCAGAGGGTGCTCCACTCGAGGCCGTGGCGTCGATGTCCCTCTGCGGCATTCGTCGAGTGCTGATGTCATCCGCTGTATAAATGACTCGAGCGCGCCCGTTGGCCTCAGTTCTGCTTTTTCGTATATTGTAGCCAATGGATTGTAGTTAATAGCGTGTCTCTTTTGACCCAAGCCTTAAAAGAATTCAGAGTGTAAATCATGTAAACTGTACTGTGGGGTAGGCTGGGAGGGTTGATGAGGAATACGTGGGAGGAACATCCAATTGAAAAAACGTTACATTTGCGAAGTAACTTGTTCTCCGAATGGATTGTGTCCTCCCACGTATTCCTCATCTTAGATAGACTCCCAAAGCAGTTTTGTATTGGAGGTGGGTGTACAGCAATTTTAGTCATGTACAGAATGAAGTACTGATTTAGCAAATAGACCTCTTTGAGAAGAAGTCGAATCTAGAGCATAATGTTTTTATAAAAGTGTGCATGGATGACCATGTGGCTACTGCACAAATATCTTGCACAGGGACACCCCTTTGAAGTGCTGTTGAAGTTGCTATGCCCCTGGTTGAATGAGCCCTCGGGCCATCTGGAGGATCTTTCCCAGCCAATCTCTAACATTCAGTTATAGCCAGTTACAGCTAGTTTGCTTAGTTACAGCTAGTCCCAATTTACGGCTAGTGTATCCCACAAAAAGTTGGTCACACCTACGTAGTTTTGCAAATCTTGAGATATAGAAGCTAAGAGCTCTTCTATGATCTAATCTATGTAGCCGTTCCTCTTCCTTACTTGTTTGAGGAGGAGGATAGAAAGTAGGCAATATTATTTTTTGTGACAGGTGAAAATCTGAGACAATTTCTGGCAAAAAAGAGGGTTTTACTCAAAGGACTACTTTATCTTTATAAAAGATGGTGTGAGGAGGACCACTAGAAAGTGCCTGCAATTCACTTAACCTGTGGGCTGATGTCATTGCAACAAAAAGTATTGTTTTTAGAGTAAGAAGCCTTAATGGACAAGAATGTAAAGGTTCAAATGGAATGCATGTGAGGAACTTCAGCAGCAAGTTTAAATCACACACAGGAACTTGAAAGGGTATTGGAGGAAACACATTATTTAGACCTTATTGAGTTATTAAAGGTATTTTAAATTAAGATTCTTCCTCTGATGAGCGCTTAAAAATGGATAGCGCTGCTAAGTATCCCTTTATCGTACCAACCTGAAGCCTCAGATTAGCCAAGTGTAATAGAAAAGACAATATTGTAGAAATATTACATTGAAATGGGTCCAAATTCATTTCTCTGCAGCAGTTACTGAACTTGTTCCAATGACACCGGTACAGAGATTTAGTTGCTGGCCTTCTGGCCGAAAGCAAGATCTCCATAACGTCATCTGGAAGATGCCAATCCTTGTATTCCAACCTCTCAGAAGCCATATGTGAAGGTTGAGAGTCTTGACCTCTGGATGGAGAATGTGACCTTCCTCTTGTGAGAGAAGATCTTTTTGGAAGACGTATTGGAGAGCAGACGGACATGTCCAGAAGGTCTGGATACCATGTTCTCCTGGCCCAATCCAGGGCAATTAGGATCATGGTTCTCCTGAACTTCTCAACCTACTGATTACCTAAGGGGTGACAGGGACTGGAGGAAACGCATACAGAAGTGGAAACTCCCATTCTACCACAAATGCGTCTCCTAGAGCTCCTCTCGGGGGAAATTCCCTTGAGCAGTACAGTTCGCACTTCCTGTTCACACTGGTCGGAACAGATCCACTTGTGGGGTTCCCCAAAGGGTAAAGATCTCTTGAAGGACTTCCTGAGCTAGTACCCACTCGTGGGAGACTGTGCTCTGCCTGCTCAGAGCGTCCCCCGCTGTGTTTTGCTCTCTGGCTAGGTGAAAGGCCAAAAGAGAGATCCCTTCTTGTATTGCCCAAAACCAGAGCTGCATTGCTTCTCTGCACAGTGGCAGTGACCCTACTCCTCCTCTCTTGTTGAGGTAGTACATGGCCACTGTGTTGTCCGTCATTATCAGGACATTCTTTCCCCGTACAGAGTGCAAGAAGGCCTTCAGCGCTAGTCTGATTGCCCTCAGCTCCAATAGGTTGATGTGTAGTTTGGACTCCGATGGAGACCAACGACCGCTGATTGTCAACTCATTGGTGTGAGCTCCCCTCCCCGTGAGTGAGGCATCCGTTACTACTGTTATCTCCGGCCATGGTTGCCAAAAAGATTCTCCCCTGAGGATATATTCCCTGCAAGCCCACCATTGCAGATGCTGTGGTATTCTGGTTGGAACTTGCAATAGATCTGATATTTCCCCTGAAAATTGGGACCATTGAGTCCTGAGGGCCCATTGAAGGAATCTCATCCTCAATCTGGCTTCTGGCACCAGAAAAATGCAGGATGCCATGAGACCGAGCAACCTGAGAAAATCGAAGGCCGGTAGACAACGGGCATTCTGGAATTTTATTACCATCTGCAGAATGTGGTGAGCTCTCTCTTCGGGAGGTGAGGCTTTGCCAGAACAAGTATCCAGGACTGCTCCGATAAACTGGAATTTCTGTGATGGTATCATGTTTGACTTTTTTAAATTCAGAGAAAACCCTAGTTTGTGAAGGAAGTGGCAAGTCTTGGACAGATGTTCCTGGGCTTGTTCTGGAGAACGTGCCCTGATCATCCAATCGTCCAGATAGGGGTAGACGAGAATGCCCCCTCTTCTGAGACTCGCTGCCACAACCGCCATCAACTTGGTGAAAACTCTCGGGGCAGAGGTCAACCCGAATGGTAGAACTCGAAACTGAGAATTGCCAATCGCGAACCTCAGGTACTTTCTGTGCTTAAGATGGATTGGCACATGAAAGTAAGCATCCTGAAGGTCCAATGATACCAACCAATCGTGGAGTTGGAGTGCCTGAAGGATCTGGGAAAGTGTAACCATCTTGAACTTGTCCTTCCTGAGGAACTTGTTCAAGCTTCTCAAGTCCAAAATGGGTCTCAGTCCCCCGTCCTTCTTTGGTATGAGGAAATATGGGGAATACCAACCCTTGTTCCTCTCCGCTACAGGTACATGTTCTATTGCACCTTTTTGTAGCAGGGTTAAAACTTTCTGCAACAGGAGCGGATCTGGATTTTTGACAGAGTTGTATCCCGGTGGGTGATTCTGAGGTTTCATTTGAAAAGGAAGGCAGTAACCTTGGGATACTGTTTCCAGTGCCCAAGCATCTGAAGTAATGTCCCGCCATTCTTCCAGATGCTGTGAAATCCTGCCTCCCACTGGGGTCTTGTGGGTCAAAACCTCCGAGTGGCTTTGCGGCAGCTGCAGCAGCGGCTGAAGGGACAGATGCCGCTGCTGGGGCAGATCTAGCACCTTTTCCTCACCCCGAGGAAATTTCCTTTGTCCTCTCTGACTGGCTTGTCCCGTTCCTTTCCCAAATGAGGAATACAATCAAAAGGGATGAGCCCTCCAGCAAGATGAGCCTGGGTAGGAGCGTTGTTGAGGTTGTCGTATAGCGGCACTAAATGATTTTGCCGCCGCTTTGGAGGTCTGCAGCTTCTCCAAACTTTCATCCGCCTTGCTGCCAAACAACCTTGAGCCGTCAAATGGCATATTAAGAAGCCTGGATTGCACATCCGGTGCAAAACCTGATTTCTTAACCACGCAAATCTGCGTAGTACCCTGCTAGACGCCATGGACCTACTGATACTGTCAGCTGTGTCCAAACCTGATTGAAGGCATTCCCCCGAAGCCTCCTTTCCATCCCTTACTATAGATAGGAACCCATCACGCTCCTCACCTTGCGGGATGTGTTGAGCTGCCGCTGACATGCAGTCCCACAGGGTATATGTAAATCTTGCAAGGGTGCAAGCTACATTTGTGGATTTTAAAGCCATGCTCCCTGACGTAAAAATCTTTTTGGGCCATGCATCAACCTTTTTATCATCCCTATCAGGGGGAATTGTAGGCTATGGAGCATTCCCAGTAGAGGTAGCTGCTTGAACTACCAGACTTTCTGGAGATGAACAAGTTACTTCTTACCTTGTAACGTTCTTTCGATGGGATGTTCCTCTGACGTATTCCTTATCTTTGATAATTCGTCTCCAGCTTGCTGGCCTTGGAATTTTTTTCTCTGTAGAGGGCGCTGCGCATCGATGTCCGCCGAGTCGATGTCCCTCGACAGCCACCGTATCGGCGGTAATAATAGGGAAGTATTACTGCGGGGATGGATGGAAGGGGCGATAAGGAATACGTCGGAGGAACATCCCATCGAAAGAACGTTACAAGGTAAGAAGTAACTTGTTCTTCGAAGGGATTGTGTCCTCCGACGTATTCCTTAACTTTGATAGACTCCCATAGCAGTGGCATGTAATTGGAGGCGGGAGTAATAATGTCATGTATCCCTTTTAGGAATGAACCGAATGTAATACGGCTTTGCCAAATCTGGTCTCTTGACTAGTGGAGGAATCCAGGTTGTAAAATTTTGTGAATGTATGTGCGGGCGACCATGTGGCAGCCGCACATATGTCTCGGACCGGTACCCCTCTTTGGAGGGCCGAAGAGGCTGCGATACCCCTGGTTGAATGAGCCCTAAGATTTTGGGGTGGCTCTTTCCCTGCCTGTTTGTAACATTCTAGAATGGCCAAAATAATCCACCTGGAAATGGTCTGTTTTGTTATGGGTAGTCCCAACTTGTGACCTGAGTATCCTACAAACAGTTGGTCTGCTTGCCTAATCCTGGCCAGTCTGCTGCTGTAAAAGCTCAGAGCTCGCCTTGGGTCCAGCCTATGTAGCCTTTCTTCCTCTTTCCCCGGATGGGGAGGAGGGTAGAACGAAGGTAAGGTAATTTTCTGAGTGACATGAAATTCAGAAACCACCTTTGGGAGGAAATTAGGCTTCACCTGTAGGACAACTTTGTCCTTATGGAAAATTGTATGGGGGGGTTTACAAGAGAGAGCTTGTAATTTGCTCACCCTCCTAGCAGATGTTAGTGCTACCAATAGGACAGTTTTAAGAGTGAGGAATCTCAGCGAACAAGAGTGGAGTCGTTCGAATGGGGTACCCATTAGGAAATTTAAGACTAAATTTAAGTCCCATAAGGGGACTTCGAATGGTCTTGGAGGATAAACATTAGTTAATCCCTTGAGAAATTGTATTACTAGAGGTAGTTTGAAATACGATGGTTCCTCCGCAGTGCGCTTGAAGATTGAAAGCGCTGCGAGATAGCCTTTTACAGTGCCAACTTGAAGGCCTGAATTTGCCAAGTAGAGTAGAAACGATAACACTGTTGGTGTACCACATGAAAAAGGGTCGATATTCCCTTCTCTACACCAGCTGCTAAATTTGTTCCAACGGCAGCAGTATAAAGACTTTGTTGCTGGCCTTCTGGCCGAAAGCAAGACCTCCATGACGTCATCAGGGAGGTCACACTCCTTGTACCTCACCCTTTCAGAAGCCAAGCGTGAAGGTTGAGGGTTCTGATATCTGGATGGAGAACCTGACCTCCCTTCTGTGAGAGAAGATTCTCTTTGAGTGGAAGACGGATTGGGGGACAGATGGACATATCTAGAAGGTCCGGGTACCACGTTCTCCTGGCCCAGTCCGGGGCAATTAGGATCATGGTTTTCCGGAATCTTCTCAACCGCCTGATCATTTGAGGAATAACAGGGACTGGTGGAAACGTGTAAAGGAGTGGGAACTCCCAGTCCACTACGAACGCGTCCCCTAGAGCTCCTCTCAGGGGAAATTCCCTTGAACAGAACAGATCACACTTCCTGTTGGTGCTGGTGGCGAACAGATCCACCTGAGGGGTTCCCCAAAGGGCGAAGATCTCTTGAAGGACTTCCTGAGCTAGCTCCCACTCACAGGAGACCGTGCTCTGCCTGCTCAGAGCGTCCGCTGTCAAGTTCTTCTCTCCGGCTAGGTGGACTGCCGATATAGAGATTCCTTCCTGAATTGCCCGAAACCAGAGCTGCATTGCCTCTCTGCACAGTGGCAGTGACCCTACGCCTCCTCTTTTGTTGAGGTAGTGCATGGCCACCGTGTTGTCCGTCATTATCAGGACATTCCTCCCCTGTACTGATGGCAGGAAAGCTTTCAGCGGTAGTCTGATCGCTCTCAGCTCTAATAGGTTGATGTGTAGTCTGGACTCCGATGGAGACCAACGACCGCTGATGGTCAAGTCGTTGGCATGGGCTCCCCACCCCGTGAGTGAGGCGTCTGTGACTACTGTTATCTCCGGCCATGGTTGCCAAAATAGTTCTCCTTTCAAGATGTTCTCTGAATAGGCCCACCATTGAAGGTCGTGGGCTACCTTGTCCGGAATCCGGAGAAGATCTGTTATTTTCCCTGAGAATTGCGACCATTGAGTTCTCAGTGCCCACTGAAGAGATCTCATTCTCAGGCGAGCCTCTGGCACAAGGAAGATGCAGGATGCCATGAGGCCTAGCAACCTCAAAAAGTCAAAGGCTGGGAGACGTTGGGCATTTTGAAACTTGTTGACCATCTGCAGAATATCTTGAGCACTCACCTCTGGTGGCGAGGCTTTTCCCAGGGAGGTGTCCAGGACCGCTCCGATGAACTGGAGTCTCTGTGATGGTATCATCTGTGACTTCTTTAAATTGAGGGAGAAGCCCAGTTTGTGAAGGAAGTGGCAGACATAATCTAGCTGGATCTTAGCTTGTTCCGAAGATACAGTCCTGATCAGCCAATCGTCCAGGTAGGGGTAGACGTGGATCCCTTCCCTCCTTAGACTCGCAGCCACTACCGACATTAGCTTGGTGAAGACCCTCGGGGCGGAGGTCAGCCCAAATGGCAGAACTCGTAATTGATAATGAGAGTCGCCAATTGCGAATCTCAGGTATTTCCTGTGTTTGAGATGAATTGGCACATGGAAATAAGCATCCTGAAGGTCCAGAGATACCAGTCAGTCCTGGAGCTGGAGGGCCTGAAGGATCTGAGAGAGTGTTACCATCTTCAACTTGTCCTTCCTGAGGAACTTGTTCAATTCTCATAAGTCCAGGATGGGTCTCAGTCCTCCGTCCTTCTTTGGTATGAGAAAGTAGGGGGTGTACAAGCCCTTGTTCCTGTCTGCTACAGGTACCGGTTCTATGGCACCTTTCTCTAGCAGGTCTATAATCTCCTGCAAGAGGAGCGGATCTGGAACTTTTAGAGAGCTGTGCCCCGGTGGATGACTCTGAGGGATGTGTAGAAAGGGTAGGCAGTAACCCTGGGCAACTGTCTCCAATGCCCAAGCATCTGACGTAATAGCCTGCCATTCCGTCAGATGGTGAGTTAACCTGCCCCCTACAGGTGTTTTGTGTGGAAAGACCTCAGAGTGGTTTGGGGGTGGCTGATGCAGATGCCAAGGGTAAAGAGGCACCTACTTCTGCTGAGGCTTTAGTACTTTTGACCCGTCCACCTCGGGTGGATCTCCTTTGGCCTCTTTGAGCCGGCTGTCCTCTGCCTTTCCCGAATGCGGAATAATAGCGAAAGGACTTTCCTCTCCCAGAGGTTCCCGAGGAGCGAAAAGGAGTTTGGCGGATTGCAGCTCCTAAAGATTTTGCCGCTGCTTTAGATGTCTGAAACTTTTCCAGACTGTCATCAGCCTTTTTACCGAATAAAGAAGAGCCGTCAAAGGGCATATTCAAAAGTCTGGCCTGTACATCTGGAGCAAAGCCAGACTTTCGCAACCACAATGCCTGTGGATTGTCGTACTTGCCGCCATGACCCTGCTGATACTGTCAGCGGAATCGATGCCAGTTTGAAGTGACTCGCACCTGGCATCTTTGACATCTTTAATGATGTTAAGGAAGGCTTCCCTTTCCTCTCCTTCCGGTATGCAGTCAGCCGCTGATGAAGCACACTCCCACAGTGTGTGACTGAACCTGGCGAGCGTACAGGTGGCGTTGATGGACTTCAACGCCATACTACAAGCAGAAAAGATTTTTTGCCATAGAATCGTACCTTTTGTCATCTCTATCCTGTGGGACAGTAGGGTAAGCGGATCTGCTGATTGATGAAGTTGCCGCTTGAACCACCAGGCATTATTGGTCGAGAAAACGTCGATGTCGTTGACGCTGATGTGACAGGCTTCGAAGGCGCCGAGAAAGGTGTCGAGAAAACTGGAAGAGGCCTCGAAGAACTCGAGAGGATCGGGATCCTACTCGAGGATGTCAACGATGGTCTCGGCGCGTGCCGGAGGCTCTTGGTATCACCGTTGGCTGTGAAGTAGCTGTGATTTTCTCTTTCATCAGCGTCGATGTCAGCGTCAACAATGGCGTCGATTCGATCCACCGATGCGAAGAACCCTTCGGCAACGGCGCCAATGGCGCCGATCCATGCGTCGAAGGGTGCCTTCTTACCCGATGGCCCGTGGCTCTCTCCGGTGGACTCTTTCGCCAGGTGCAGCGACTCGCGGCGGTTCGATTTTTTGGGTTTTTCACCCGGGGTATCACCCTCAGCTGTCTTCGAGGGGGTCGAGGCCGCTTTCTCGAAGACGCTTAGCATTTTCTTCCTGAATTCCTCCCACTCAGCCTGAGAGCTATGTTTTGTGGGGCAGGAGACCCTTTCTGGGGAAACAGAAAGATGACGAGGAAGGGGATCTTCGACGTCTCTTCTTTGAGTGTCTAGAGCTCGACGAATGGTGGGAGCTACTTCGAGCCCTAGAATGGGAATGCTTTCGACGGCGAGGAGACGAATGCCTCGACCGAAGAAACTTTCGAGGAGGTTTTGACTGACTTACCTCTCTCTGGCTTCCCCTTGCGCTGTTTCAAGGCTTTCGCCGTCATGGACATGCAGTCCTTACACTCCGAACAATGGTGCTCGACTCCAAAGCACCACAAGCAGATCCTGTGTGGATCTGTTATCGACATTTTCTTACCGCAGTCTCGACATTTTTTTTAAGCCGGACCGCGGCGTCGTCGGTTCCGATGAAGAAGCCATCGAGAACCAGTTGGTATTTCGAGTAAATATAAGAGGTTTTATCTGACTGAACTGAGCAACGATATTCCGAGGCCCCACGAAGCGCGGAAAAACAGAACTGAGCAACGGACGCCGCGCGTGGCTATTTATGGGCATGGTGATGTCGGCGCCGATACGGTGACTGTCGAGGGACATCAACTCGGCGGACATCGATGCGCAGCACCCTCTACAGTGAAAACATTTCCTAGGCCAGCAAAAGATAAGGAATACGTCGGAGGACACAATCCCTTCGAAGGATGCTTACTTAAATATCCTAGATCTGAAGGACAGGGTCTATATTTTGACACATATTTCTTATTTACTGCCAGAATCGTTTCAGGGATTTCCCATGCAGTATTATCCTTCCTTTGTAAGGCTACATGAAAAGGAAGTATGGGGTCTTGCTGCGGTCCTCCTGAAAGGATGCCAGTCATGTCATCATCTTGATAGACAGGTGAATTTCTACCCCATCCCATGAATTCTGTTACCCTGTTCATCAATTTTCTATAACCCGCATCAGCATGTTCTGCTGGGTCAGGTTTTTCAAATTCATATTCTGGAGAAGTATCCAGACCACTTGCTGATTGCAAGCAATCATATAGATCTTGCATCTTAGATTGAGGATCAACTAACTCCTCAGGAACTTGTCTTGTACCAAATTTAACACCAGCAGGTGAAACCTATTCTTCTGCTGATGACTCTCCTTCATATATAGATGACATGGTCCTAAAAAATCATGTCTACTTTCTGGGTGAAACACCTTTTCAGGTGGTAAAGGTTTTAACATTGGTGTCAATTTTACCATTGGAATGGGCGTAGACGTCGACAAAAGCGTCGATGTTGTAGCCACTACCTTCGATATTGTCGAGGTAGTTTTCAATGCCTTTGAAGGAATCGTCGATGCCGTCGAAGGAGTTGTCGAGACCATCGGCACCATCGAAGGAGCCTTCGATACCGTCGATTGTGCACTTGATGTAACCTTTTTAGGTTCGGTCATCGACACCTTGTGCTCGACAGCCTTCGATAGAGGCTTCGAGGACGTTCTAGACGAGGACTTTGATGACGTATGAGAGTCTGACGTCATTTTCTTGAGTTCTACCTCCGATTTATGCATCGGTAGGTCTTTTCTATGAGGTGTCTGGGAAGACTCCCTGGATGACACCCTCGACAATTTTTTGTCAGATTTTCTCATCTTGGATCTTCCCGTCACTTTTTTTGGGAGCAGGGGCATGGTCTTCGTTAAACATTTTTGAGGGGGTCTGGGCCGCAGTCTCACATTTTTTTAACATAGATGCTCTGAAAGCTTCCCACTTTCTTGGAGAGTCATGTCTCGACAGACATGTTATAACCTCCTCAGACGACGTCGAGGAAGAGGGAGACCGGCGTCATCTTTTTTTTCAACTTTTTAGAGGACGAAGAAGAGGACTTCCTAGATCTACTCCTCAACCTAGATTTTTTATGACGTTTTACCGAAGACTCAGCCGAGTTCTTTCTCCCCCTCGAAGAAAACTTCAAGGATTCCTCCCCCATCGCCAGTTTACCTCTTTGTTCTTTTAAGGCCTTATGTGTCATCGACTGACAAGAACCGCAGTCATCTATACAGTGGTCGGAACCAAGGCACCAGAGGCAATTCCGATGGGGGTCAGTCAGCGACATCTTTCTCCCACATTTCTGGCATTTCTTAAATCCAGTCTTTGGTGTGGAAGGATTAGATGAAGACGACATTATCATTCGAACTGAAGCACCGTTCATATCAATCTGAAGCGAAGCTAACGGAAAAACTGAACTGATGCCATCGGGCGCGCTCAAGGCATTTATACAGCGGATGACGTCGGCACTCGACGGATGCTGCCGAGGGACATCGATGCCGCAGCCTTGAGTGTAGTGCCCTCTGGTGGAGAGAGAAAAAATGTCCAAAGCAGTAAAGCTGAAGGTAAGGATGTAGCTATCTAAGATGAGGACTATGTGGGAGGACACAATCCATTCGAAGTAGAGAATACAAATGCAATATGAAACCACAAACAAAGCACAGGGCACAACAGGGAACCTAGAAGTAACAAACTAGATGTAATACAGAACCAAAAACAAGGCAGCGAGCTCAACAGGAACCTGGAGGTGAAGAATACAAGCAATGCTATGTATCGCCACAGACTGTGGGGAACAACACAATGTCAAAACCGTAGGGATCAACACAAATTCCATACCATTGAGCACAATTGAAGCCTTGATGAAGGAATGTAGTGGATCAACACAATGTCAAAAAACGGTACACAATGGATCAAGAAGGGAGGAGATAAAATGGGAACACAGGGGGTGGCGGATTAGGATGCAGGTACCTTCTCCTTATATGGAGGATGCAGAGTGGGATCCTTGTTATTCTCCCGAGCAAAGGTCCCACTGTAACGCTCACCTGGTTCCCACGGGGGCGCTGGTCTAGTCTGGATTGCTGTGGCCTCTTCTAGCGTGATGCGCAGGACCCGGAACTCCGATTGGACAGGACCTCCAAATCGTGCTTGCCTGGCCCGTAGGAATATCCTTCTGCAGATGAGAAAGGGGATTAACAGTCTGCAGAATAGTGTGCTAGCTCCCCCCTTCCCCCTTTGTTCCTCTCTAACTTCCTCCAAACCCCGGTTTAAGCTCACCTTATGGTTTGGAAGGATGAACTCTCCATCCTGCTTCTGGTGCAGGGGCGCGTGTTCGTCCAGTTACTTCACTGGTTTTCAGAATGGCGCTGACAAAATCCACTTGACTTTCCTGAGCGATGCGCCGTAAGTATGAAAGTTCAAAGTTCAAGTGAGGCCCCCTTTATGTTGTCTTTCTAACCTGTGATCTGTCCTTTATTTCAGGTGCAGAATGAAGGCGATGCGTCGAGGGGTTAAACTGCCGAGGTGAGTAGTGATGAGGGCGATCCCTCTAAATGTCCTTATCATTCCCCAGAAATGTCTCTTGTCCTTTCCCCATAGGGGCCGGGGTACGGTACCTGCCAATGGGGCGGCGCCGACCCGAAATGTGGAAGAAAAGCCGGTAAGTATTATGGCTGTTAATCAGGCTTTCCTTCTGTGTTCCTTCTGCTCACCTTTTGTTTCTTCCTCTCTCCCCTAGGTGCAGAGATATGGCGTCCGATGCTGACAGCCGTGATGGAGCCGGGAGATGTCTCGAGGACAGGTGAGTGAAGCGTGGCGCTGCAGCGAGCAACGCGATGCTTTTAAATGGAAGTCTTTCTTCAGGGATGCTGGCGAGAAGATTCCGGATGCAGGTAAGAAGTTTGAAATAGTCCTTGGTTTTCACCTTTCTCTTCTCTTCCTTCCTTGCAGGTCTTCCAGGTTCGAGACGGGCGTGGCTGGAATCCAGGAGCAGGAGCAGACACGGTGAGCGTTAAGCTGCAGGAAGCAGAACAACGCGAAGCATGAGCTGCTGTCTGGGCGTGGCTTAAATAGCCTCCAAAGAAGTCCCAGGTATGTATCCTTCCCCAACTAGGTATGTATCCTTCCCTGGCCACGCCCGAGTGAAAAAATAGTCCCTATGAAAAAATAGTCCCTTTCAGGTCTCAGGGAGGCCTGAAGCGTGCAGCATGGTCTGCATCAGGTAAGTGCACAAAACACCTCCCTTTATGAGCCTGGCGCCTATGGCGCCAGGACTGATGTCCAACATGAACCTGGCGCCAAAGGCGCCAGGACTGAGTCCAAGGAGCCCCTATAAGGGGCTGCTGGGCTTTTACCCGAGGGCATGATGCCTGCTTCCGGGGGTGCTGGGCCTGGCCTGGTGCTCCGGGGGTAGGCATCATGACACCCACTTAGGAAGGGGAGAGAGCATTTACTTGTCAATGTCCCAGGACTACAGGACATTCTTTGACCAGATGGCATTGACCCCTGCAGCACATACAGAGGCCCTGTGGCTGTTGACATTTTCTTTCGTCCTGTGTTAGGGGACCTCAGACTACACCTATTCAGATAGGTTCAGAGTAATCTGGTTCTGGTTTGGTTGCCAGATTCGTAGATTGAGGACCCATCCTGGGAGACCAATGCTTCTTACATTCAGACTTCCGCTCTTGGAGCTAGTAGCCGAGCTGCAGGACCATAATGACCAAGTCCGGGAAGTCTGGACGTGCAACAAGAGCAAGCTCACCCTCAAGCTCATTTAAAAATCCTCTTTCGGAACAAGGGTGAAGCATGTCTGTCAGTTGGCGAAACTTTGTTGCATCGGTCAAGGTATCAAGTGTTCATTGTGTAAAGTCAAGAAGCTTCTCTTCAGCTTATAAGCTATTTTAGATCTTTCAAACATCGCCCCCATTGCAGTGATAAAGGCTGGATACCTATCTAGGACTGGATTCTGAGCTTTCGCAAAAGAGGGGTTACCCAGGCTAGGGCATTTCCTCCCATAGTGGGGACCATATATCCTACTTTTGCACAATCCAAGAGAACTTAGTGGGGTCGAAAGGTGAACGGATGGCGCAGCGGTTCTGGCGCTCTTTAAGCATCTTTGGCGATCCATCAAAGCTAAACCCAGCTTGATGGTTGCCATGAATATCCTGAGGAATATTCTTTTTTATTATGTGTTTTTGGTTTAATATACAAACTTTACACAATTTTTAATAGTTATGCACTATATCACAGATAATATCATAATAAGTTAGTACAGTTTATCTTGATAAATAGAGAAGACAAAGTTTCTTCTAAGCGTTCAGCCTGCATCATAGTTGGAAATCAATGCATAATCAACATCTTCGCTCTTCTCTAGGTATATCCAGATTAGCTCCCACAAATTCCATTGGCAGCAGTAAGTTCACTCTCAATCTGAGGAAGCTAGAGCTCCATTTCAGGTTGTGGAATGTTATAATGTATGCCTGGAGTGTGTTAAGACGCTTCGCTTCCTAGGCTAAATTATTGTAATGGGCATCGATGTTTATGGCATCCTAGTCGCAAAGGGTTTTCTTTACTTTAAGGGGCTGGAGGATCAAAGTCTCCCTTTTTTATTTATATTTGTCAGGAGACGTTCGCAATCACCCAGCTGTTGAGGAGAGTGCATCATTTCTCCTTCATTTTAAAATTTAAATTCATACATACTGACTTTCTAGGAGAGAGACACACATTTTTATAGAGAACGCCAAAGTCCTTCATTTAATGGTGCTTGCCAGGGAGAGGAGGCCTTGTTCGTACCTTATGATCGCTGACGGGATGCACTTTGGGAGGCTAAGTACCCTTCGCAAGATTAGCGCTTCCAGTTTTTGTCACTCAAGTTATTTCATATTGAACAGTGTCTCTGCATTGCAAAGAAGTGTAGGAGTTACCTTCGCTTTATAGAACTCGATTATGGATAATAGGAAAAAACAACCAAATCTATTGTTTATCATTTTCATTTGGGCACTAAACACCCTGCACTTACATTTAAGTTTAGCAAAGTGAGTGCCCACCTGGGAATGATTATACATTCTAGAGTCCAGCTAAACATATTAGTCTAGGATCTCCATTGCTTCCCTATTTAGCCTCCATTTGGATTTCATCTTCTTCCTCTTGTTTGAGCATATCATTGTTTTAGATTGCTGTGTATTAATTTTTAATTTATGTTCCCTCATATATGTGGCAAGTGTCTAGACTGTGCTGTAAGCCATAGGAGACTGGCTGAAGTGGTCTGCGTATGCCAAATACTGCAAGACAAGTGCTCATATACAAGGCGTAAGGACCATAGCCCTATTTATGAATTCACCTATGTTGGATATATATATATTAAAGTGCTGGAGCCAGAACACAGCCTTGGTGAAGACCGCGTTTGGAGTCTACTGCATTTGCCATCCGACCTCTCCAGTCTAATTGGACCTTTATCTTTCTATCAGTGTGAACTGAAATAAATATTTCAATTATAGTATATGGAGCTTTCCAATCCACCAGCTTCCTCCACAGTATTTCTCAGGTTACTCCGTTGAATGCCGATGAGAGGTCAATCTATGCAATGTATAAAGTGATGTCGGAAATGTCTTTCTCTCTCTCTTTCTCTCTCTCTTTCTCTCTATGGCCAGAAACACCTTGAGTGTCGTGGATGGTTATGATACATTTAAAAAATATGGCTGGATTTATAGATGACCTCTAGAAATTCTATGTGAATCTCATAGAGATGCCTCTCTAGGTGCGACACATCACCCAGCTGGGCCTGTACTGGGAGAAAAGGAAAAGGAGGTACTATTCCAGGAGCGATTTCTCTTCCTCCAAATACTGCTCATTATCTTCTTACAGAAACCTTTGGCAACAATCCCAATGTTTAAAGTGTCCCGGGAGGATAGCTCCGCGGCAACGTGCTCGCCTTGGAAGCAAGACGACACGAAGCAACACAGGTTCGATCCCCGGGTCCGCACTTAGAAACCTCTGCGTGTTTAAGGGCGTTATAAATATGCAACTAAGACAAAAACTCCTGTAACAGTGACCTCGATGCCCCCGGGCTGTGTGAGCGCTTTAAAAAAAATGCAAAATAAATAAATAAATAAAGTTGATATAAAGTTTCATTGAGAAGAAACACTTGCTAGAGTCAAGGGAATAGGTTGGAGGAGTTGCCATTTTTACAGCATCAACCTCCAAATGTAAGGAACGGGAATCTGACCCAAGGTTTTTTTTTTTTTTTTAACAATAAGACCTGGCCCACTTTGAAAGTCAATTCTGATTAAGAGGAGGATGAAATACTCTTTGACATGGAAGGCCTTCCATTCATGGACTTATCCATGAACTTGAGGGGTCATGTTTGCCATGTTTGCCTTCTATCCATATGCGGTTCCCATGGAAGGGAATTCCTTTAGGCTACCTGCTCTGATAGGAAAGACAAGGATCAGTGTGCGGACAGACATTTTGGAATCGAATGTTCCTTTGGAGCGCTTGTTTCGAGGGTAGTAAGCACAGGCAGGGCAGGCGCACCAGAGATAAAAAAGAACTTTGAAGAAACTTGAAGGACTCTGTGACAAATCCAGGGAATTCGTCCCTTCTTCCCAAGGGTGATCCACACCTTTTGGACTGGGGGAATGCCCGCTAGGCGCAACACCCCCTCCCCCTAGGGGACAGGGCACTTGAGATCCCACTGTGGGAAAGTACCCCTTAGAGGAAATTGCTTCATGTGCTTCACAACGCAGTCTTTGGTATTGTAACACAGTCTTTGAAATCTTCTCGTTATTAGCCAATGAGGAGATCCAATCACCTTAACATGTGTGATACTTAATAGGCAGTAAAATCACAAGAGAAGTCAGTAACACTTGTCTCAATGCAAAAGGCTTAATTTGGCACATCCTCCTCAGGGTCTTATCATAGAGTATAGGAAGATAATTAAACTCCACCCGAGCACTAGACAGAGCCAAGAAGAAATTGGGTACATTTCTTTCTGGGTGGGAGCTTCTGTACGGCGCGTGAGGGTTCAGAAAACTCTGGTACTGCAGTCACTTTTCTTTCACTTGAACTTCACACTTCAATTGATTGGATTGCTTCATTGGCTAATAATGTGTTACGATACCAAAGACTGTTATGAAGCACATGCAGCAATTTATTTCTCATTCATTGGATTATGATCATGTATTTTTTTAATGTTTTTCTAAAAAAACGGTTTATCTTTGTATGACTGACTGCACTTATTTAAAAATCATTTACTCATTTGATTGTGCCCGTTATATTTTCATTATTTTTTTCATTTGGTGTTCATTTAATTTTAGCACTCAATTGTTTCGCGTCTAAGTATAATTGCCTTTATTCTTGCAATTTTTTTAAAAGGTTCGAATTTGTTTGGTTTGCTTAACAGATTTAAAGAAGATCAAGCATTTATCCCATGTAAACAGCATTTCTTATATATGTGTGTGGTTTCTGACCCTTTAAGAAATCCAGTGTCATGCAAACCCGGAAAATCAACAGGCTGCCCAATCTCAGCTCAGCCAGAATCATAAAGAGCAGGACGAGCAACAAGACTGAGAGAAACTCCTGCAGAGCCAGACACAGAGTTAGGAAGTCCGACATAGTCAATTGTAGGTGAAGGAAGTTCCACGTAGCGAGCCTCATGTGAAGGACTTCTTGAGGAGTCAACCGCCAGAGGAGACGTCCTCCTGGGAGGCGCAGACATGAGCAGCCAAACACAGGAGGCCTGCTACGCTGCTGATCCACAAAGCCTGCAGAATGCTGCTTTCTCCGACATGGTGCAGAGCAGGATGAAGGAAGGGGAGGCAAAGCATCCAGATGTGGGAAACTGGTGCTCACTGTTTCCGGTGCTGACAAACCAGTGAAGACCGGCAGAGATATGCCAAACAACAAACAGATGCAGAGAACCGAGCAGGATTTCAGACCGCGGTGCTGCGCCAGCCGAGGGGACCGGCCCTCCGAAGGAATACCACTACAGCAAACAAGGTACGCGGTTGTCACAGGGAGTAGGGCAAGAAACCAGGCTAAAGCCCACTAGGGGTGGGAGAGAGGAAAACCCAAGGTGGGGTGAGAAATCACAAACCCCAGGGAGGGGGGAGAGTAACAGGTTCCCAAGGCAGGGTAGAAGAAACAGAACCGCAAGGTGGTATGAGGTCTCAACGCGGAACGTGAGAAGTGATTCTACAAGAGGGGGAGAAAGAAACAATATCCACAGGCTTGGTGAGAGAATCAGTAGCCCAAGATGGACAGAGAAACACGCAAACCTTAGGTGGGTGGCCTGGCAAAAGCCAGAGAGACAATTGGGGCAGGGGCATGGGGTGGGGGATGGGGGTCAGAAACCAGCTATCACATCCAGGGTGAGAGATCTTTTTTAAACCTTTCAGGTTACATTTATGTAAGTCATTTTAGTGGTAAGGGACAGAACTTAGGGTAGACTAGGTTTGGACGGAGGACAGTTTTGTCGCAAGACATCCCGACTTGCACCCTTTTGTTATTTTCATTAGAGATAGGGCAAATAACACCTTACCTTAGAGATTAGGGAAAAGGACAGGCTATATTTCTATTGGTGTGATAAACGTCACATTGCAAACATGACCTCTTGTCTGTCTCCGGAGTCTGACTTCCCACATCCCATTGGTCTGAAGTAATCACCTTTCACTCATGGAACAAAACCAAACTGAATGGTGTTGGCCACTGTTACTGTGTGAAGAAAGCAAATAGGAAAAAAAATGTTTTGGGGGTGGCAGGTCCCATCATGGAGCATAGCAATGATAGATTTATGTCCCAAGCCTTTTCCGTTCACTGGGTAAAATATTGCCAGTTTGTTGATGTTGCGACTTATACTGTTGGTTCTCTTTCTTGGGGAATTATAGTTTCAACAAAAGGATATGGGTCAAAAAGAGGACCCCCCTTAAGAAATAGGAAAAATTTCAGCCCCACAACTTTCCCTTTTTCTCTCAACAAGTCTTTTTGTTCCCAAAGGTGCATCCCACCAAAGGGCATGTAAAGAAGCTTTGCTTGATCAGGGGCTGAACCTGCTTTTTTTATGTGAACACATTTGCAAAAAAGGAGCCTGCAAGTCCCAACAGCCAGGTCCAGCAACATGGGCATCTACCTAGGCAGCTGAAAGATGGCATTGGCAGTGAGGAGAACAAGGCGTCCTGAGAAAAACACTGTTACGCCCCAGGCATCAAACATCTTGGGGCAGAGAAGAAAACCTAATTGACCATTACCCTATGTTTAATGATTGAACCAGAAGAATGTTTGAGGGTCAGATGGGTTGAGGAAAATGTGGGCACAGGTCTGAGATACTGAACCACCTTCAATATGGAACAGAAGGTGTGTACCACAAAGATAGGACAGAGGGGATCTGTGATAGAGTAGTTAATATCCGTGCCATTGACGCAGTGATGGAAGTGTTGCAAAGCTGCTACCACATACCACTGCGGCTGTGAAAAAATGTGAGCATCCAGTCTGTGACTGGACAATATGTAAAGATGAAGTTCATGCAGGAGGAAGGTATCTACTGGAAGCAAATTTACAGGCATACAGAAAATAATTTACAGGGGGTTATAGGGTGACCTTTAAGTTAGCACTGGACCCGAAGAACCATTAGTGAGAAAATCAGTGAAACGAACGCTAAACAAAGATTAATGCTATACATTAAATAATATATATAACAGCATACATCACGAATTCTGGAATAAAAACACATTACTAAAATTATTGCAAAAATTGAATTGCTAGACAGTCCAAAACTAGTACATCCTGTAGTTGATGACCATACAGAATCACGTGATGCATTTAAAAGTCCCTGTGCAGTTATTAGAAAACAATATACAACACCTTGGAAGGACATACCTGATGATAGATTGCAGAAAAGTTTTGTATAAACCAGTTAGGAATTGTTTGTGGACGAGGGACTGGAGAGTCACAATTATTTTTTTTTTAAATATATAACCAAATTACTGTGCAATTCGTGTTATCCGGGACTCCCATTAACCGGATTGTTATATCAATCAGCAACTCTCATTGTGGACTCATTACCATTTTGGTTAATAAAATGCTAGATATCCAAGCTTCCGGATGATAAAGTACCGATGATAAACTACTGATAATCAGAACAGAAAGCCAGGACACTATGTTGTACTTACCTTTTGTTCAGTTTTTCAAGCTCTATACAACCCACAAAATCAACATTTGTTATTTGTGAACCATGGGTGCCGGGTAACACTTTTAATGTAGTTTATGACTAAATTCAAGAAAAAGATCAATTACTTTCACATACCAAAAGGCCACAAAACAGTAAGAATCAGGAAAAATGTCTAAGGAGAAATGGGGATGCAAGGAGTGTCACAAACAGGTCAGTGATTTCTAAGTCACTTGAACTGGGGTTTTCATATATTCTGTGTCACAAGATATGAAGAGACGACCAAACGGTACTGTGAAGACTGTTATAGACTTATTTAGAGTAAATGATAAACCTATCTGTTAACTCTCTGGAGTTTCCATACCTAAACTAAAGAAAATCGGGGACTCGTCAACAAGTCTGTGAAAGTCCAAATCAAAAGGCACCATCCCAGTCCATAAGATCCTACAGTATCCCTGTTGCTACAGTAACCAATAATAAAGTTCAGGTTCCAATAATAAAGTTCAGGTACTGATTGTGACCCAGGATAATGACTCCCTCCTCCTGGATGCAGAGTGTCCCAAGGACGCAAAGTCTTCTCAAAGTAAAAGTTCCATTTAAGTTCCAAGCTTCTCAAAACAAACAACACGAGTTCCACAGGATCGTCTCCAAGCTGGATCCCCAATGCTCCTTATAGTTTTCAACTTATAATTCCTTCAAGGAAGTCTCAACAGATTTTGCTTTCTTTGTCCTCTTTACACTGTCCCCACTGGGACAATGAAAATAGTCACAGAGTCCCTCTCGACTCTTCAGCACGCCCTCTTATGGCGCCCTCTTATGGCACTACTCGAGGAACTGTGCTACAAAATTATTCACTACTTCATCCGCTGCTTCCGCCTTTCACAAAAGGAGGACAAAGACAAGCACGATATTCTTTCTTCGTTTACAAAATGAACATTAACCCCTGGTATTCAAAAGGGCTGAACTTTTGACGTGGTCTGGTGTTGACCAATAGCAAATTCGAAATGTCCCTTTGAAAGGTTATGATTTGCTTTTGGTTTCAGGGCCAGCCCAGAGATGATTCTGGGGTGTGGGTAGGATGATTTTCGGTTGGCACATCTTTTGGGCTGTTACTTCTTTGCCAACGATTCTTCTCAAACGTCCTCGTATAAATCTATCCTTGTCAATGATACCCCCGGAAACTCCTTCAAGGGTTTCAGATCTTCTGTCCACATCCGAGAAGATAAACCCTTGAATAATGTTTCGTGAGGCAGGGTTTCGCTTTTGCAGACAGAATTATTTCACAGCAGATGAGGTGAGTGTCATCTACCCACTACAGATCACGCCACCGTAATACACTTTCCATCCTTCCTTTGGGCCGGTTCCTAGCCAAATAGTATGATGCTTTCCGCACATCTCACCAATGAGATTTGTTTCTTTCGGGGGCGTTGTATGGACCCTTCTGCAGTCTCTACTTCTACTTCTGCTTCTACTGCTACCAACACTTAGTCAGCCTACAACAGGTCCCTGTGCATTCCCTTGAACCACACCCTCAACGTCTTTCTCCCGAGTCGCTCGATTCTCCCTGCTGCTGACCTCTTGGCCTCTCTCTGGATTTCAGCCTTCATCTCTGCCTCAATGTCTTCCTCTGTGGTTTCCTCTCACCCTTGCTCCCTTGCTCTCTTGCTTCGTCGTTTGTTTCCGACGTGTTGATATAGCGGGATCTGCCCTAGCGTGACGTCAGTTTCATTGACCACAGCTAGTTTTCCTCACCTAACTGTAGCGTTCACCGGTTCATTCTGGTCCCGGTACTTATCATATTAGGATTATCTGGTCTTGTACAAAAACACAGTTTCTGATATGAACGCAGCTAAAGGAGATCTAGGTGAAGTCAATACCTTATGGGGTCGGGCTTTAAAGGGGCCGGTTCCTCACCTTTTGTCCTTGTCCCGCGAAAGGGAGATCCTCTCCATGAGATCCTCCCGCATATTTCCACCTCTAGGGGGGCTATAGGTTAGCGGCCGCAGCTCCCTAGCCTCATGGAAAGGGTCTCCCCCTGGGGAAAAGTGACGCTATTTAACGAATCTTCGCAATTCCCAGGCATGGGCTACTAGACTACTAGCATCAAGGTGTGACTCGTGAAATTGTTGCTAAATGGTACAGTTGGTCTACTGGGCAATAAACTGTTTATTCAGTGTCAAGGCAAAGTTGATATGCATTATTGACAATATTTTGTTTAGGGCCCCTCTTACCCCCACAAACTATAACTACTCATATATTCTATTAAAAACAACCACTGTAATCCCTTTTTAAAAGATATTCACCATCGCAACCCCCGGACAAACCTTGGGTCCCCCAGCGGGGCCAGTCCCACAGTTTGAAGATCACTGCAAAAGGGTGTTGCTGTTGCAGCATTCACTTTTGTAGCAACTACTAGTAAACACCAAGGAATGGATTATTATGACTGAGTAGTAGAAGCAGTATTCCATTAAGTGTTGGTTAAAAAGGTGCACTGAACGATAAGTTACAAGGAGAAACGAACAAGTTACTTACCTGTAACTATTGTTCTCCAGCATGGGTCTGGCATGGATTCACATGCTCGTGAATATTCCCTATCATCAAGCCAGGAATCCTCGGTAAAAGTAAAAACTGTTTCACTTTTACTTACAAACTGTATTTCTCCTCTAAACCAATCACTGCACCCTGGGTCATACTGCACTCAGCCAATACCTGCCCTCTCCCTATACCCTCCTCTGACAGCCATCTTCAGATTTGGTAAGCACGCACAGTGGCAGAATAACCAAGAAGAGCAGCATTGGGGTAGGAAGGAGAGTTGTGAATCCATGCCAGAGCAATGCAGAACAATAATAGTTACAGGTAAATAACTTGTTCCTTCTCCAGCATGGAGAGTCTGGTATGGATTCACATGCTCATGAATAAGGAATACATAGCAGTACCACATTACACAACCACAGGAGGTGGCAAGGCTCAACAGAAGCAAACGCTTACCTCTGGAACAGACTCACCTCAAGCAAACAGTTTGCGTAGCACTGCTTGGCTGACCCTGCACTCCTTTTTGGAATCCCTGTCGACGCAGTAGAACCTTGTGAAGGTGTGCATAGACCTCCACGTAGCAGCCCTGCAGATGTATATCTGCAGGGGCACACCAGATGGGAACGCTGTCGTTGCAGCGATCGCTCTGGTGGAATTGGCTCTCGGACGTCTGGGCAGCAGTCGGTTGGCCAACCGATGACAGTGTGTGATACAGCAGGAGAGCCACCTGGAGATGGAAACCTTGGAGAAGGTCTTCCCATGGTTCACAGGACCAAAGTTCACAAACAGTTGAGAAGTTTTCAAAAAACTCTTTGTGCATGCCACATTGAAATTCAGGGCACGAGCAACGTCCAGCAAGTGAAAGGCCCTTTCAGCCGGTGAAGAAGGCTTTGGAAAAAACACAGGTAACACCAAGGTTCGTTGAGGAGGAATTCCGATGGAACCTTTGGCATGAAGGAGGGGTGCATCCGCAGCACCACCCTCGATTCGTGGAAAGTTGGATATGGCTGTTTGCAGGATAGGGCCTGTATCTCACCCACCCTCCTGGCAGAGGTGATGGCCACAAGGAAAGCGGTTTTCTATGAGAGAAACTTGAGAGGGGCCTGCTGCATAGGCTCGAATGGGGCTCCCATGAGCCTCGCCATCATCATGTTGAGTTCCCACACCGTGGCGGGAGCGTTCACTGGCGGGAAAGATCTAAACAGTCCTTTGAGGAACTCCTCGACGAGACGATGGGACAAAAAAGATGATCTTGCAGGAGACCAGGTGTAGCGGAGGATAGCCACCAGATGCACTTGATAGAGGCATATGCCAGCGCCGCCTTGGCCAAGGACAACAAGTATGGAAGGGTCTGCGGGGCCGTGACCCTCAGAGGGATGATCTTTTGTGACCGGCACAACGTAGCAACATGCTTCCACTTGTGACCGTAGAATTTAAGAGTTGACGACACTCTGGACTTGACAAGCACCTCCTTGCAGTCCACCAGCAACTCCTATCCTCCAAACTCTATGGCTGCAGGAGACAAGCCCTCAGGTTCAGTGATCCTCGGTCGTGGTGTAGGATTGTGCCTCCTCTGGTGAGCAGATCTGCGACCACTGGCAGCTTAACCGAAGGTGATGCTGATAGGCTGAGATGGTCCAGGTACCAAATCTGCCTCGGCCATGCCGGGGCGACACGTATCATTCTGCATCAGCACTGTTTGAGTTGACCGATGACTCACAGCAGAAGAGGCAAACGGAGGAAACACGTACAGAAACAGGCCTTCCGACAGAAAAGAGAACGTGTCCCCATGCTCCTCATCTGGTGGAACTTGCTGGCGAATTTCTGGCATTTGGAGTTCACCGCTGTCGCAAACAGATCAATCTGGGGCCTGCCAAACTTGATGAAGATGTGAGCCACCTGTTCCTGCCGAAGATCCCACTCGTGGCAGGAGCGCAACTCCCCGCTGAGGGAGTCAGCGATGGTGTTCTTGACTCCCGCTAGGTGAAAGGGGATGAGGAACATCTCTTGTCCAACGGCCCCGTGCCACAAGTAATGCGCCTCTTTGGAGAGCGCTGGAGATCGGGTGCCTCCCTGTTTCCTGATGTAGAACATTATGGTGGTGTTGTCCGTGAAGATCCTCACCACCTTGCCCTTCCGGGTCGGAAGGAAACACTTGAGGGCCCAGACCACTGCCCACATCTCCAGGATATTGATGTGGAGATCCTTCTCCTCCGGCAGCCACAGGCCTCTGGCATGCAAATGTCGGGTGTGGGCTCCCCAGAACAAACGAGGTAGGCTTAAAGTACAATGTAAATGTCAATATAAGTCTGTTGGTTTTGACAAATTCAAAGTTCACAGAAAATGAAAAGTTGAAGCAGCTAACCTCTAGCCTCACAATGTTCTGGGCTTCGCTTATCGTTGGTATTCTCAGTGCCTCTGGTTTTTGCCTTCTTCTGGGGTTCTTTGACACCCTCAGTCAGTGAAGTGGGCAGCTCCTCTTTTCTCCTCCTGTGTGCCAGGATCTTGCTGGAATGGAATGTGGTTATTCTCAGAGAACATCACTGTACGTTTCTCAAGATGGTCTGCCACAGTGGAAACGTCAGGGTCCTGTGTCAAGTGAAGGAGGAGCCTGGGTTGAGTGGCTGGAAACTGCTAAGGTCCTTGTCCAGGGAAGCTTTGCAGGATAAGTGGTTAGCCAATTATTCTGCACTCTCCTCGTTGGATTGCAATGCCAACCTTTGTTGTTCTCCAAATTGTACTCCTGTGTTTCATTCCTCTATCCCTTATGAATTTCTTCCAGTTCTTTCTCCCTCCATAACCACCTCTCTGGGCAGCGTCATTCCCTAACGGTCACCTCTACAGTCGCTACACTCTCTTCCGGCTCATTTACTCCTTTCTGCACTATGCCCAACTCTTGCCAATCTACATATATATACTTAGAAAGTAGAAAACGAGGCAAGTCCCAAACGGAAAAATCTGCTACAAAACAGTCCTTTATTTTTCAAGTGTCCATGGACAAGAGGGCAGCAGGCAGTGCAGAGAAAGTGACTACGCGTTTCACCCTATTCGGGCTCCAACATGGTAGAGCGAGGACTAGCCCTACTATGATGTTAGTAAGAGAGGGGCTACTACCATTTCCTCCCACGGAATCGCCATCTTGGAACATAGTGCATAAATCCATCAATACATTTTGCGAACATACACTTTGTACTTTCTAAGTAGCATATTGGAATATAATACAATACATGAATATACCACATTGTTTTCCAAATAGGAATTTGATAAAAGGTATCTTAAAAGGTGACACAGTGTTTTAAATTAGAGACAATAGTCTATAATCTGCCACTATATATTCTCAAATGCATATATATATATATATATAGTCTAAAAAATGAAAGGTTTTCCCTAGTGGGTTAAGAGAACAATATATTTGTATATGCTCGCATATATATATATATATATAGCTCCTGGTTGGATGAAAGTGAATTGATTACATGTAGGGTGACTGGTACATAGTACTGTTAAAGTATGCCGCCACACTAAATGATGCTATTATGCAAAGTTTGTTGCTCTGATCTCGAGGATACCTAAACTCCAGATAGTATGGTTAGGCGATATGTGGGGATAGGAAGTCTTACATACCGACAGGCAACAGGATACACTGGGAGGTAAAAACATGTAAACATATGAGGGAAATACGACCGGGAAAGAAAGGGAAATGGTAGGATCCCCACCCTCCTCCCCCCTCTCCCTCCTCTCCCTCTCTCTCTCCGCCCCCTTGGACACAATGGTCACGTTTCTTTAAAATCTCACCTCTCCTTCACCCCTTTCAGTGCTACTATCTCAACCATTAAAGCTTCTCCACGCTCTCCCATCTTCACCCCACTTAACCCCTTTCTCGCTCCTATGAGCACCTCATTCCACTTTACTTGCACACCCATGCTTTTCAAAATCTCCTTTCTCACGCCTTTGTGTACCTCTTTGCTACTGTGAGCAACCCGCTCCTTAATCATTTCACCCTCTTTGGCCACCACTCTCCTTGCCCCTTCTCCAACCAGGAGTCCCAAAAAGATTTTTAGTTGGGAGCATTTAACTCCCTGTTTAAGTGACAGTCACGTGGTTGTTTAGGGATTAAAGTATAATTCCCATTACCAATGGGGGTGTTCGTTTAGGACAGTAAAATATATTTTCACTCTAAAACATATCTTTCTGTAATCCATATATCTTTGAACCTTGTTCTTCTTCCTTAAAGTTCCTCTTTAGATCAGGTAGTAATATTAGTGCATCGTTTTGTAGCATTGTTTTTTTGTTCCCAATGATCCAAACAGATCCGTGGAAGCAGGAGCCGGGCACCTATGTGTCCATTTTCCATTGGGAGTATATTTGCCCCTATTTTATTTTGAGTATGTACCTGTTTTAGGGAGCAAATTTGGCTGATATGCCACCCATATGAAGGGCTGGCTCCAACTCTGACTCCGGAGTCTGGTATGAGACTCTCCTCCAGCTCCCAAGTTCCAGAATGCCCAGAATCACGGATTTCCACTCTGTGGCCTTGCTCAATCTCTGTCTCTTTTTCAACCTTCTCCAAACAAATGCCTGCCTCTAATCCCTGGTCTCCAGCTCCTACTCCAAATACCCACACTGCCAGACTGAGCTTATGGGCTTTCAGGGGTGCATGTTTGTTCCTTCGAGGTCTATGCTTCTTGGGAGGATCTGCACCTGTGTCCTGAAATGGAGTTTGGCTACCCCACAGCCTTCCCATCCTTACTCTGGGTTTAAGTGACTGGACCAAGCATATATCTGGCCTGACCACCATTTTGCAACCCTTTTACCCTATCCTGTTACTTTAGAGTTCTGCCTGGGAAGGATCCTGATCCCTCCCTTCCCCAGCAGAAAGGAATGCTTGTCTTCTGTAAAATTGACACTTTCCTGCAAAGGAAAACTCTGCCGGTAGAAAGCATGTTGGTGAGAATTTGTGAGTATAAAACTTCAAACTTGCAACATTGTACCAAGCATAGGAATCTGGGCTAATATATGATTTCTCTTGACATGTATAAAGTTATTCTCTACTGCTGCACCTTTAGCAAAAGTAACATTGTGGGTTTCAAAAGTATCTTGTGCAAAAAGCTGAATGTCGATTGATCAGTGTGTTTGCATTTTCTTTGTGGTTAGTGGGACATTCAGTCAGACTTGGGAACGGAGGTCCATGTAGCTTCCTATTGTGACTGTTCCCTGCCATAAAACGGGTAGCCAGGTGGATCCTCCATACATATCAACACCCCCTTTGTCAACCCACTAAAGGTCCCCAGGAAAAGTTATCACTGTAATGAATACCGTACTCCCAAGTCCTGAGTCTACTTTCCGCCATACTGTATGAACATCCTCCAAAGGAACCTTTTGCACCAAAAACGTGTGCTCCTCTTTTTATTTACAAGCATGGATGAGGGTGCAGTCAGGGGTGTGATCATGCCTTGCTTGCTCAGTCTTCCGAAGCCCCACCTCTGTCCCCCTTTTCTGGGCCTTAGATGCGATGTTGCTAACTACACTAGTCATATTAGTGGGATGGAGTGAGGGGAGCACTAGGGAGTGTGGAGAACCGCCCTCTCCTGCTGCAAGAGCATCTGCCTGTACAGCACCAGGTGAAATAGTGCTTGGGATGCCGGATGCACCAAGTCTGAAAGCCACACTGTGGAGTGCTTGAGCTAGAGACCACTCCTATATCTCCACTGCCAACCAGCACAGGTGAGAAGATCAAGTCTGCCCCTATTTGCAGATCTAACACAGAGGTCAGGCTGTCCATTCGGATCAACATACCATTGCTCCTTATCAGTGGCAGGAATTATCAGAGACCCAATTGAATGGCTTCGAGTTACAAGAAATGTAAATGACCATTGTTGACCAAAGGCTAGGAACTGAATGAACCCCCAGCATGCATCCGCAGCCCTAGAGGGATGAATCGGTTGTCACTATTACTAAGTGGGAAGGCAGAACCAGAGATACTCTGCACACACATTGGTCTCCTACCACCGGAACAGATCGTCTCTCAGGGAGCATGTGCTGGAGATTTTGCCTGACTGAGTAACCTACTCCTGTTCCCAGCATGCCACCAGGTGAGGTTGGAATTGCTGTAATTAGAGTCTGGCCTAAGGAACCCACAAGGTGCAAGTAACCAACAGCCCCAATAGATGCTGAAGCCAACACAATGACATTAACTCTTGACTCAGAAAATGTTGGATCGCTTAAGGAATATGTGTGCGTCTTTTTGGAGTTGGGATGATTTTCTGCCTCAATGTGCCTCACCTGAAACATACAAAGGTCAGAGTTGTTGATTGACAGTGTGAATGAGGCCTGCTTTGGCGACTCTGCCCTGAAAAGCCAGCCTTCTAGGAATGGATAAACATGCCATCTATCGCTCCTTAGTAGGCCTGCAATAAAATTGCAGGCCTACAAAGGCATAAAGTTATGTTACATAATATTATGTTTTAACATAATTTTGTAAACACTTGAGGGGCAGAGATGAGGCCGAATTGCAAGCCTTTGTATCGGAAGTGCCCCTCCTAAACCGAAAAGCATAGAAACTGATGTGGCTGCCAAATTGGAACATGGAGATACACATACTTCAAGCCCGAGGCACATTGGTAGTCCCCCACACAGAAGCCCTCTGCGATCAGAACTGGTGTCACCATCTTGAATTTCTCTATGGGTAGGTAATGAGCGAGGAAGGAAAGATCCAACACTACTCACATGCCCGCCTTGCTCTTTTGAATTGCAAAGATCTGAGAGTTGAACTCCTTGCCCCTATCCTGAGATGGAAAAAGTTCCACCGCTCAAGGCAATCAACTATGCAATATCTCGGAGCAGATCTTCAGGAGCAGAGGGGAGGAAGAGGGATGGTAAGGCAGGTGGAGGAAGAACCTAATGGAAAGCACAGGAAGCAGACACTGGTCTTTAAAAAACGGATGTCAATGCTCCGAATTTAGAGTGCACGTTCTCCTATGGGGGACTTGTGGACCTGGACGTCGCCCTCAATGTTTTTGTAGCTTCAGAGACTGGTGTGGAGGAGAGGGGTGCATGGAAGCCCCGATTCCACCTGTGCGTGCTTGGCGACCGCTCAGGCTGCCTCAAGTGTCTCTCCTGGAATCCCATAAAACCTCTGAATGCCCTTTTCCTGCAGTTAACCTACATTCAGGTTTTCCTTTCTTCCCTCTTTATATTGCTCTTCTTGGTTTTCCAACTCCTCCACGCCCCCCTACTTTTCGTTGGCTGGAGTGCTCACCTGCTCATACACCCATCGCATACAGCTCTACCTAGTGTTCCAACAGGGTCCAGGTCCCAGTGGTGCATGGTTTTAAAAGATCCTTTAAGCCCAACCCTTCTGCAAATGTGAGCATGCTGGCGCTCTGTGCTGGCCCTTTAACAGGCAAATTGCTGGCTTTAAAGTTATTATTCGCAGTGAAGTGTCTGCCAGCGCATGATAAGCTGTCTCCTGCAAACTCTGGGTTTCTCTTGCCAATTCTCTCTTTCATGGGTCAGGTAATTCATCCTGCATCACAGAGGTTTCTTGGAGTAGTATTTTTGAAACTGAAAAGACTGGCAAGCATGGGGTATTGAAGGCATTGTGTGATTGACAGTGGTAGCCTTCACTTGTAAAAAGGCCAATAGGAGGAGGTCCCTTCCAACTCCCTCAGCCCGCCTCTAGGGCAGGAATGGCTGTGGTAAACGGCCTGGCTGACCTCCTGCCCCAGGTTGAGAGGGATCACGATCACCCATAGACTGGGTCAGATCCCTGACCCTGTCACAAGAAGCGCTGGAATACGGGCACTGAAGTGCGATACATAAAGAAGAGAGAGCTGACTGGGTCCACTGAAATGGGAAGGGGAGTAAGTCAAGGGTGCGCTCTGGCGCCAACTCCTGTTTTATTTATATGATAATCCAAATTGTATAGCCGGCAACGTCGAATGTCCCATGTTTCAGGCCTAGACCTGTCCCAAACCTAACATATGCTGATGAGTGCTGTACTCATAGTCAGGATTTTGAACATCATTCAAAAAGAAGTGGAAGTTTATGAAGGTCAGGGGTATAGGTGAACATCAAAATATTCGACCGCAATGCACATCAATATGAAGGATACAGCTCCTAAAGTAAGATTATTGTGAGACTTAAAATTGGAGCAATGTGCTGCCTGTGACTAGGAATGCAATTTAAAATAAATGCAATTGGGACCAACATCTGGCCTAACAAGCTGCTAAAATGGTTCTAGCAAATAGGGGATGTTTTGCTTGGCTCTTAGTCTAAACAGAATACCTCTCAACAATATGTTAAATGTTTAGGGAGCCAAGTGAGTGGCAATAGCAAAATACAGTGCAGGCACATGGAGTTATTCTGGGCCCTCTATACTTCAAAAACTCCAAATTGGCCTTTTGTGGCAAACGTTTGCAGTTCCTCCCTCAACCGCTACCCTCCATATCCTCCTGGTGCTGGTTATAGAGTAGCTTGCTTATGATCTAGCAGTCCAACTCGTATTGCTTAGTCTTCCCTTCAGCTAACTGAAGACCTAACACATCACCTCGCAAGGGAAATAAAAATAAATTAAACTTGTAGCAAAGATTCCATGTTAAGTTATATACATAATAACTACGTTGCTCCTAGATGTGAGTCATGTTTTTCCGTTCAGAGACAAATTAATCAAAAGCTAAATCTATAACCAAACGTGTCTCTTAGATTAACAACTGAGATAAGAGAGGAGATGGAATGGAAGAAGTTGTCTGTCTAGAAGTACCTCCCGCTGCAGGCACCACAATATGGAATTGCATAATATTTCCACAGCCATATTGATCTCAAGTCTTTTCAGATAGGGTCTTTCTCACATTATCAAGTAACAGTAAATCAAGATTTGAGGATAATGTCCAACTTAAATGTTTGTGGGGTACACTAAAGATTACGATAAAACAATGGGAATAATGTTCAATCCCCATGGATTATAAAAAAAGGCAGTAAACCTAGGTTTACGTGGTTTTAAGTCTTGCTCTTGCGTTCCCGGGGATGTTAAAGGTGTTCTGCAGACACAGAGGGAGAGGGGGGGGGGGAGGAATATGATTTTTACTCCTTATTCCCACTCCACCTGCAAAATCACTTAGTTCTGTGCCTGCATGAGAGTGGTATTCAGACATAAAACAAATTGCTATGGAATCCAATGTAAATGCGGTTTGCTTGCCAAGTGTAGTTTGCAGGCAGCATTTACATTTCTTCACAAAACAGAGCAAAAGGAAAGAGTAAAGGCAATTTACCCTGTATTTTTTATTTCCCTTTGCACTCCATTTGGCGAATGTGGAAAATTGCATGCAGGGACCTAACAGTACAACTCGGCGGTCCCCTACATGCAATTCGCACTTTTAATAAAACGACACACACGTGACTTGGAATTGACTGCAAATAGGTTGGCATAATGTTCGTGCAGAACCACATTCTCGGTTGATCAGCATAAATTTAACAATCTCACCTGTTTCAGTGTTCCAAACATAGGCCATGCCATCCTCACTTCCGGAAAAAAGGAACGTCCCACAGGGTGTAAAGGCACTGTGGATCTTCTCCCGGTAATTTGTAGCACCAATGTATTTCTTTGTGGCCAATCTGAGGATAAACAGAAACTGGGTTTTGCTAAGCACGCGCCACAGCCGTCTACTCTGCAATATCATAACCGTCCAGAATTCAATCTAATGTAAACTGTCCCATGCATTGCATTCTTTCAATAAAACATTTCTATACAATCTGAAAACATGCAAAATAAACCTTGACCGTGCATTATGAGGCATCATAAGTAACCATCTGAACATGATTTGGAGAAATGTCATGTAATGTTATTCACCCTTTCAGCCCCACCCGGGTACAGCTCACAGTACCATTCAACATTCGAATCTCCATGTGTTCAACACCGCGCGAAAATGTTTATTGCAAATACATGGTGCACGAGGCAATAGTATAAAAAAATATGTATCTCACATCATTCACCAATTTAGCACAATTATGCTTTGCATCTCCAAATCAGATCGTTATTTTTTTAGCAAACTGCAATGCCATTTAATAAAGTCTACTTTCCTTTTGAACGGGGCAAATCTAAACAAACTTATATGATGTTGATAAAACGAAAACGGAACAGTATTGTGAAAGCAAAAGGAATAATGGCCATTACTGAAAACATTGGTTCATGACATTGAGGAGAATTGCACGCAGGGGAACACCAGCTTGTATGTTGGGTCCCCTGGGTGCAATGTTCCACTTTCACAACATGGAGTGCAAAAGGAAAGAGTACACTCTCTTTAATATTTTCTTTTATTCTCTGTTTTAATTGTATCTCCTCTTCCCCTCTCGCTGTACTTGCAAAAAACACTTTTAACATCCACTGGAGTGTAAGTGCACTGCGTAAAACCACCTAATCCTTCGTCCACAACATGTTATGCTCTGTGGGGATTGAAAGTGACCCCCAGTGTTTCATGGTATCACGTGCATATAGAATATGTATACAAATGTTTATTTGAACATTTTCCTCTAAATACATGTCCTGTAATTGCACAATAACATTTTCTTACATTTTCCTATAAATATATTTTCTATAAGTACACAATGTAAACCAAATATCAGAATCAGCTGCAACGTGTTTTCTGTTTTTATACATATATTTATATTAGCGTATTGTACATTCCCTCTCATGCATTAATTGCACTGGATAGATAACGGGCAACTGCATAAACGGTAAAAGGTTCCCAGAGCAAATGCATGGCAAGGGTCCTCTCTCTTTAGGACTAGGTGGTGTTTGCGGGTCAGCTGCTTTCCCAATCTCCGCGTGGTGTCTGTGCCTTCCTTCTTCTCAAGCTTCCCCTATCTCAACCCTCTGGCTTTGTTTCCATTGTCCCACACACAACTCCCACCTGGTAAGGACCTCCTCTCGCTTCAGACTGTTCCCCCTGCTCTTGTCAGGTTCCTGCTCTAATAGCCCTATCTTCATACTGGCCAGCTCTCTTAACCTCGGTGCCATGCACTTGCAGTAGAAGTATTAGGTATAACCAGCTCACAACCATCCCCAACAGGCCGAGACTCTACAGAAGGGGTGAACCGTTCATCTGCTTGATCTCAGGTTGGCCGCCATCTACTGCCATGGTGGTTGTGGCAGTAGAGATGTACACAGCTTTCCCCTCACATAATGCTACACTGGGTCAGCAGAAGAATTGGGGGTATTTGGAGCAGACAACACATTCCCATTAAACCTTCTCATACAGTGCTATGTCCCAAGGACATCACTGTGCAAATTCGTATTGAGGCACCATGAGGACATCCAGCGGTGCCCAACTACAGTGAAAGTAGATGCTGTTTGTTTGTTCCCACAGTTTTTAGCTCTTTAGCCAATAAGAAAGCTTGGAAGTCAGGCTACATTCCAAGCTTCCATTTGTGATTTGTACACATGGAGACATGAATAAGCTGTGTCACCGGAAGCTCCAGGTGAGGCTGCGCTTTTTCCCCATGCATAGCTCTAATAGCATTAGAACCCTTATCATCCGGTTTATTGTTTTCTAGGTGACCTTGGCCCTCGTTAGAGGCTCTTGCCTTTGGCCCAGGACCACTAACGTAGGCAGTGGTCACATACCACACAATAGAGCCCTATCTAACACTTTAATAGATACTGAAAAAAAAGGAAAAAAAATCAATTTAGAATAGGCACAGTAAAATAACCATACAATAGAAAAGAGCAATAGTGTGTAGCTTCAATTAAAGTACATAGAAAGGGTTCATCTATAATGTGTGCTTATGATCAATTGGCTGAAGTTAGCAAATGGAAGTCACCCGATGGACAGTGCCTAATGTAGACGCCTTGGAATAAGCTCCCCCGGGTGCCGGCTTTACCCGAAGAAATCGCGCCAAAGTTGTGCTCGGCACCAGATTCAGACTCAAGAAGATTGATTACAGCGATACCAGGATCGTCAATGGCAGTGCCAGTTTTCTCACACTGTCCTCGCCTCAATCCACCAGCCGACAGATTTCAGATGGCGCCACAGAGAACCTTGGGTGTGACGTGCGCTATTAACCTGGACCTGGGGTGAACCTGCTTTGCATTGGCACCTGGTGCATATGTGTGGCCACTCGTGTTGAATGTAAGAGATGGGCACACAAGATTGTGCGCTCTTGTGGAGAGATCGATGAGAATTGCAGACAAACATTCTTGATGGTGTAAGCGGGAGACTTGTGCCACGTAGGCTGGGAGCCCCTTAGATGATTTGGGACGCTCTACCCGGGCGTACCAGTCTGTGTATTACTGAAGTCGCAAGGGCCACCCTGAGACGTCCAAGTACTTTAAACATGCTTCCAAGGAGGTGAACCGTAAAGGTGGAGCTGTGAGAAGATTGGAGTGCCGGCCACCAAGCTGCATCAGGCGGGCAGATGCTGTTTCACAGACCTCTGGAGGGGACTGTGAGGAGTCAGAAATGAAATGCGGACAAAAGTTAGATGTGGTTTGGGCTAAAGACTATTATTTAAAAGAAAAGGGGTAGGGGAAATGCCTCACTGTCCCTGTTCTAGAGGCGTTTCCCTACCTAAAATCAAAACTAAGGATCTGTCAGTGTCAGCATGTTCAAAACAAAACCGTTCCATGTCCAAAGTACTATTCTGACCCACACATTCTAAACAAATGAATTCTAAGGTAAAAAGGATAATGTCTTTGGCCTTGAGTGGTTTAGAAATGTTCAACAAGGAAAATGGTATAACTTCAACAAAACGCCTTTCAAGGATAGGGATCCTTGTTCCAGAGAGTGTGTCCTTTCCCCTGGATTCTTCTTCACGGTCTTATTTATTGTCACGACCGCTGGGCACTGGCGGCTCTGGGAGAGGTGGAAGCGAGGCCGCCATTGATTTGTGCCGCCACGTTTTCTCTTTTACAGTATTATCGGTCTAGTCTTTTTCAACATGGCCGCCGCCTATGCGTATTTATTTCCACACGCTAGGCTGTTCGGCGTGTTGCAACTTCGGATTTCCCTCTGTTGCTCTCGCTCCATTATTGTTTTCTCCTTGGCGGTGCTCCGCCCTTGCCTTTGGGGCTCTTGCCCTAGTTGCCTTTCCCTTGTGCTCTTTCCCTTCCAGCCTTCCCAGTGTTTTTTCTTTTCCCAGTCGGTATCGATTCCGCTCCCTTTCCTGGCTATCTCTTTCTCGGCTCCATTCTCTCATTTTCTACCGGTCCCTCAAAATCCTCTCTCTACCTTGGATTTCATTCGGATTCTCCCCGAGTTCCCCGGTTAGCTGGTTCCAGCCTGCACAAGTACTCCTGAGGGGTTTTTATGCCATTCGGGCTTTTCCCCTCTCTCCGTTGTTAGTCTGTCGCGGAGGGGGGTCACCGTGCCTCCTGTTATCGGAGCCGCGGTGGCTTCCTTTCGAGGCCGACCTTACCTTCTACAGAAGAAGAGTCCTCCCACGCTCCACGCCAGAAGGAAGAAGCTTAATTCAATCTCAGGTGAGGAGAAAAGGGAACGGGAGCACGACCGATGTCCTACTGATGAGGAAGACTTATTTGAACAATCTGATAAATCGGTTAGTCCGCCAGCCCATATTGACAGATTGCAACGCCAAAATATTGAGATGGCAACCCCACAACAATTCCAGGAACTCGTCGCTGCCGTACAAGGATTGAGTCAGGAGGTTCAGACTTTAAAGGCAGACAATGCCGCCCTGCAACTAAGGGTTGCTGCTCGAGAACAGCTTACTGCCGATCTTCCCCCCCTACCCTTGGTATCAGGCAAATTTGATGGCACCGAGAGGAAAGTAAAAGAATTCCTTGATGCTTGTGATATTCACTTTGCTTTCCGAAGAGGCACCTTTTACACAGACCATACCAAGGTAGGGTTCATGATAACCCATATGACGGGTAATGCCTTAGCATGGGCCACTCCTTTGGTATCTCGATCTGACCCAGTCCTACAAGATTATTCGGCTTTCAAAGATTTTCTCAAACAGACTTTCCTTCATACTGAAACAGCCTTTGTAGCCAGTGAAGACCTCCTTGACGTGCGTCAAGGAAATTCAGACTTACTTTCCTATCTGTCCGCTTTTAAACGGATAGCAGCGGAGGCTGGTTGGCAAGAAGAAGCACAGTATACCATATTCCGGAGGCGTTTGCGGGAGGACTTAAAGGACGAACTAGCCAGAATTCCCCGCCCAGACTCTTTCTCCGATCTCATCAAGGCGATAATTAGGATCGATTATCGCATGACCGAAAGAAAGAACGAGAAGAAGAAGACTCGTCCTCCCGGATTTTCCCTTGAAGCCCACGCGTCAACCTCCTCACCTGTTACTCGTCCACCTTCCAGAGACGAACCAATGCAGATTGGTACCACCCGGGCTCCTTTGACAGCGGAAGAAAAGAAGAGAAGGCGAGAAGGCAATCTGTGTCTTTATTGCGGTTCGACAAGACACCTTTTGAGGGACTGTCCTGACGTACCCCCGAGGAGGCCGGGAAACGAACGCCCTCGGTAGTCGGTGGAACAGACTATCGAGGGGCGTCAGCGGGTTCCTATGCTACACTTTCTGTGACCTCTGCCAAAACCTCCGAAGACCATCGATTGATGGTAGTTGCCGTTCAGCTCCAGTTCAGAGGACAACAGATAGAGACACAAGCCCTGCTTGACTGTGGAGCTGCGGGTAATTTTCTAGACACTGTGTGGGCAGAAAAAGTGGGCCTTCTCCGAGTACCAAAGAAGTAAGACCAGAAGGTAGAAGGGGTGGATGGTACTCCTTTATGCTCTGGGCCCATAACCCACACCACTGAGGAAGTCCAGGTATCTATTCAACTACATTCCGAAGTCCTTAAGTTCGACATCATTAGGGCCGCCCATTTTCCTGTGATATTGGGTATCGGTTGGCTTCGCAGACACAACCCAACAATAAATTGGACAGACAATCTGCTGAGTTTTCACTCTTCCTTTTGTAAAGAAAGGTGTCTGCCAGAACCTATGTTTGAAACGGTAAAGACTATATGCGCTACTGAGAATAACTCCATCCACAATTTACCCAGGATATTCGAGGAATTTGCTGACATCTTCAAGGAACAACAACCTTCGGTACTCCCCCCTCATCGGCCGGAAGATTGTAATATAGACCTCATACCTCAGGCCTTGGTTCCTTTTGGAAGAATGTACCCCCTATCTTTGGCTGAAAAGGCAGTTCTCCGGCGCTACCTGGATGACAATCTCGCTAACGGATTGATCCGACCATCAAGATCCCCAGCAGGTGCTTCGTTATTTTTTATACCTAAGAGAGACACAAAGGAGTTGAGACCTTGTATTGATTACAGAGGTCTAAATCAAGTCACGATCAAGGACAGATATCCCATGCCCATAATCTCGGAGATACTTGAAGCCGTTCAGGGATCTGTATTGTTTACGAAACTCGATCTTCGGAATGCATACCACTTGCTTCGGGTTAGATCCGGTGATGAATGGAAGACTGCTTTCCGCACTCCATACGGGCTTTTCGAGTACCGAGTGATGCCATTTGGACTAGTAAATGCTCCCTCTATTTTCCAGAGGTTTATGGATCGTATATTTTCCGATCTATTAGGTATCAACACAGTAGTGTACCTTGATGACATCTTGATATTTTCCCGGAAGAAAGAAGAGCATTCTTCCCAGGTATTGGAGGTGTTACACCGACTCCGCATACATCATCTATTGGTCAAACCAGAGAAATGTGCTTTCGCTAAATCATCCATACCCTATTTAGGGTTTATTCTCTCTGAAGAAGGTATAACCATGGATCCCGAGAAGGTGGAAGCCATTCTCTCATGGCCATCTCCTTCCTCTGTAAAGGACATCCAGAGGTTTTTAGGTCTGGCAAACCTTTATCGGAAATTTGTTCCGGGGTTTTCAAGACTTATTTTGCCCATCACTTCTCTACTTAAGAAATCCTCTTAACCTTTTCTTTGGAATGATGCAGCCGAAGACAGCTTTACCAGTCTCAAAGGAAAATTCTGCACGGCTCCTATTCTTCGGCAACCAGATCAATTGAAACCTTTCATTATGGAGACCGACGCTTCTTCGGCTGCAGTAGGTGCCGTTCTTCTCCAAATCAACCACGGCATGGAACATCCGATAGCCTATTTTTCCAAGACCTTAACAACCAGTCAACAAAACTACTCAGTCATCGAGAAAGAGCTACTGGCTATGAAATTGGCTTGTCTGGAATGGAGACACTTACTTCAAGGAAGTATGCACCCGTTTCAGATACGAACTGATCATAAAAACCTGCAGGTTTTGAGACAACAGGAATGCTATAACACCCGACAAGCCAGATGGGCACACTTCTTTGCTCAGTTTCATTTCACCATCACGTATATTCCGGGTTCTCAAAACCAAGTTGCTGACGCGTTGTCTCGAAGAAACGAAGTACTCCAGTCCGATCAGAAGGAACTCATGTTTCCCCGTACTAAGATCGTTCTGGTGGTATCGTCTTTTCTGGAAGAGGTTAAGGGGGCTTATACTCCTTTGGAAGGTCCCACTCCCACTCAAATGAATTTACCTATCGAGGAAAAGGATGGACTGTATTTCAACCAAGGAAGACTAATCCTACCCACACATGACCTTCAAGTACGAGCTCTTAAGTGGTGTCACGACTCAAAGGTTGCGGGTCATCGCGGCCTGCGTGGTACCCTTGAACTGCTCCAAAGAACCTTCTTTTGGCCCAAGATGCGAGCAGACACTCAGACTCATATTCAAAAATGTTTGACTTGTTTACGTAACAAGTATTCTACTCAGAAATCGTTGGGGTTACTTCAATCCAGCCCGATCCCTCCAGGTCCTTGGATTAACATATCTACGGACTTCATCGTCGACTTACCAAAATCCCAAGGGTGTACATGCATTATGGTAACAGTCGATACCTATTCCAAACTGGCGCATTTCTCCCCACTGTCTGGCATACCTTCTGCTTCACTCACGGCTGAAGTCTTTCTTAAGGACATATTTAGATTGCATGGACTCCCGCAAAAGATTGTATCCGATCGTGGCAGCCAGTACACCTCTAAGTTTTGGTCAGCTTTATGCAAACTGTTGGGTATTGAGAGGGCTCTTTCTTCGGGATTCCATCCTCAGACTAATGGCCAAACTGAGAGGTTAAACGGAACCCTTGAACAATATCTGAGATGTTTCGTAAACCAGTCTCAAGACAATTGGGTTTCACTTCTCCCTACTGCCGAGTTCTCGTACAACAATGCTATTCATGCTTCTTTAGGTATGAGCCCTTTTTATTGTACTTATGGATATAACCCCAGATCTATTATACCCGCTTTCTGGAAGGAAACTCCTATCCCGTCGGTTGAGTCGGGTTTGGCACAACTGAGAGAAGCTCACTTATCTGCCAAACAGAGTCTTAAAGAGGCAAGCATTCAATACAAAGACCAAGCAGATCGCCACCGGAGACAGGTACCGATGTGGGAGAAAGGTACGAAGGTTATGCTGTCTACAAAGTTTCTACCCCGATGGGTTAGACCTTCCAAGTTGTCCCCCCGGTATATTGGACCTTTTACCATCCTGACCAAGATCAACCCAGTGGCTTACCGCCTCAAGTTACCTAAGTCACTCAGCCGGGTTCATCCGACTTTTCATTCTTCACAGCTCCGCTCTTATGTGGCTGATGAGAGAAAGCAGAGAGTTCCCAGACTTCATATTCCGCCCGACCCTAACACTGAAGTATACGAAGTCTCCCACATCAGGGATTCCCGTTACCATAAGGGACGCCTGGAATATCTCATACACTGGAAGGGCTTCCCTTCGTCCGAGGATTCCTGGGAACCCCGATCTTATGTTAATGCACCCCGTTTGCTACACCGATTCCACAACCTGCATCCCGGCAAACCCGGGGGGTATCGCCCTAGAGGGGGGCATACTGTCACGACCGCTGGGCACTGGCGGCTCTGGGAGAGGTGGAAGCGAGGCCGCCATTGATTTGTGCCGCCACGTTTTCTCTTTTACAGTATTATCAGTCTAGTCTTTTTCAACATGGCCGCCGCCTATGCGTATTTATTTCCACACGCTAGGCTGTTCGGCGCGTTGCAACTTCGGATTTCCCTCTGTTGCTCTCGCTCCATTATTGTTTTCTCCTTGGCGGTGCTCCGCCCTTGCCTTTGGGGCTCTTGCCCTAGTTGCCTTTCCCTTGTGCTCTTTCCCTTCCAGCCTTCCCAGTGTTTTTTCTTTTCCCAGTCGGTATCGATTCCGCTCCCTTTCCTGGCTATCTCTTTCTCGGCTCCATTCTCTCATTTTCTACCGGTCCCTCGAAATCCTCTCTCTACCTTGGATTTCATTCGGATTCTCCCCGAGTTCCCCGGTTAGCTGGTTCCAGCCTGCACAAGTACTCCTGAGGGGTTTTTATGCCATTCGGGCTTTTCCCCTCTCTCCGTTGTTAGTCCGTCGCGGAGGGGGGTCACCGTGCCTCCTGTTATCGGAGCCGCGGTGGCTTCCTTTCGAGGCCGACCTTACCTTCTACAGAAGAAGAGTCCTCCCACGCTCCACGCCAGAAGGAAGAAGCTTAATTCAATCTCAGGTGAGGAGAAAAGGGAACGGGAGCACGACCGATGTCCTACTGATGAGGAAGACTTATTTGAACAATCTGATAAATCGGTTAGTCCGCCAGCCCATATTGACATTTATTCACAATTAATAGTTCCTGGTGTTTCTCTCGATTCAACAACAAAATGTAATGACAAAACTGTTGTCTTTCTTTTGTCGTGATACCTGGCATACTCTCCTGCCAGGTTTTAATTCCTTATTCTCTGGATTCAACACAGCCCTTTTGGGCTGGTACTGACATATCCTTCTCAGGACTTTTTCTTTTCTGTATCCTACTCAGCTTGTCTGTGCCTGGTATACTTCTGTACCAAGACTTCCTTCACACTCGTGACTGCCTGGAATATTCTCCTGCCAGGTCTTCTTGCAACCAAACACTTGTAAGTGCCCGATATACTTTCTTGTCAGGGCTTCTTGTCTGGGTTTTTCATATACATATATTGCCTGCATTGGCATATTTGAAAGTCTCTCCTTTCTGGATCACTTTCCCTTTGTGTAAAATGTTCTTTCACCCTTTCTCGCTCGGGTTTTACAAAATGTTATTTTTCTCCTTTTCTCTTGATTCCATTATTCCCAATTATTTAAATTCGGTGTGGCTGCCAATACACCCCAGTGTCCCCTCTCTTGAAGGTGTTCACCATTCCTGCCGCGGCCAGCCAGTGATGGTCTTTTGGTGCTTTCTCTCTTGCAGCTGTTTTACCTCAGCATTCCTGCTCCTCATGGCTTCACTTGGGCCCATCTGCTTCTTACAGGACTCAGGTAAGTGAAATGGTGCCTCCTGATACCTGCAAACGCCCAGGAGTCCTCCAATGACTTCTGGCATTCCCATACCATGCCCTCTGCTTAGAGCAGCTGTCCATCCCTCCGTTCTCAAACTGGTTGGCTCCGCCAAGCTTCTTTCAGCCCTTCATCTTCCCGGTTCACATAGAGAGCCCCATCGCTCTCACCCCAGCAGTGTCTCCTAGCTTCCTACTTCTGTGGTTTAAATGTCTCAGGCACAGGTGTGTGCTCCCAGCGACCAGAGCACTGCTTGTACGCGTGGCTTTTTTGCTCTGCATTACTCCACTCCTCTTCCTCGTCCCAGTATTTTGGTGGTTGTGGGAATGGTAGTCCATTCTTGATAAGTTGAATAAAAACACTGGGTGATTGTTCTTAGTGGTTTTAGATGGCAAGTCAGTTTTGGAGGATTAATATGTGGATTCTGGGAAGGTGTTTCCACCAATTTCACAAGGCCTGTTATATTTTGTGGATTAGCCTACGGGTCTTGACAAAAGGTTTCAACATTTGTTGTGGATGGAAGAGGGGAGGTACGACAAAATGCCATTAGGGAACTCAGGAGGGAAGGTTCATCCTCAGAAGAAAAAGGGGACGCCATGTCTCATCCGATGGCGCCTCCTCAGAGGTTGTATCCTCCATGTGATCCTCCCTCATATAGCCACCCCACGGTCAGGATCAGGTAGCAGCTGCTTTACCCTGGCCAAATGGGAGGAGGTCACTGCTGGGAAAGCAGTGATGACACCATCGGATTCATCGCAGGACACACAATTGAGTAGGTCACTTACCAAGGTTGTCACCTAAGCTCTGTCGGTGATGGCCGTTCTGGGCTAGGTCGGCATGTCAGTTGCGGGCTTCATTGGAAACAGCTCACTCGGAAAACATCATCTGACTGCCTTGTTTAGCAAAGGGTGTTATGCAGTTGAGATACTGAAGGGGGCTCACAATATTTGGGGGATGAAGAGAATGGATACCCTATCAGTTGCAAAACCTGCCTACTTGTCTGCATACAGGCCCAATCTGAGGCCTCGGTAGTGCACACTTTTGCTTCCAAATAACAATATCTTGAGAACCGAATCCCAGCTGGAAGTAGAAGCAAGGGGGCTGAAGACCTGGGGTTGAGCTCTGGATGAGAACTTTTGAAGACTGGTTTAAATGTGTAGTGGCATCCAACCCCTTCAATGATTCAAAAGGCTGAATAGTGGGGGGGGTTATAGGAGGAGATCAGGTCATAGCCTGCAAGTTAAGCAGGAGATGCAAGAGAAACAGCCTCCCCCGCATTAATTTTCACATTGATTTGTTGTAAATGATTCAACATTCTCAGCTGTGCAGTAACGGATGCACAGTAATCACATAGATCTGTAATGCAATACTAACATATCTTGTCGAAGGGAAGCTGACTTGAACCTCAAATAAGAGGACATTGTGAACCAAGAATGGTAATGTAACCTTAGAATTCTCAGAGTGCCAGAGGAGGAGGCAGGGATGGGGGGAAGGGAGGTGTACCTAAAGACCTGGATAGACAGGTGAAAGCAATGGTAAACATGTTATTCAAAGAAAGAGGGGTCAAGGAGGTTTCTCTGGGGAGAGCTTACACAGGAGCAGAGGAACAAAAGGGCCTATATCCATCGTAGTCAAGTGTGGAAAATTGAGATCCTCCCAAAAATGAAAAAGGAGGAGCACGCTGAATATGAAGGGATGAAAGTGCATATTTTTCACAATTTATCCCAGCTTCTTTTGAACAGAGGTAGAGTTTGTAAGCCTGTAACCACTTGGCTAATGGAGTACGATGTAAGATATAGATGGTGCAACACCTTTGCATTAATTTTTGAATTTAAGGAGCAAGAAAACAGAATCACAAACATTGAAGAGGTGAACCAAGCCCTGAAACACCTGAAAGAAGAAGGAGTGGTCTCAACGCTGACCCCAAATCAAAAAAGGAGGAAGAGCTGCAAAGGTATGCGGTTCAACATGGATGTAAAAGAGTGGTTGGCTTATCGAAATTTAGGAACAAGAACACACCATCACCAGCAAAAAGATGAGATCTCTCTGATGTTCTCTGATGTTCTCTATGGCGATTACCAAAGACTTGTGGGGGTGGGGGGTCACAATAATTGTTATTGTGAGTTGATTATGTTGTGTGACTATGTTTGATTCGGATTTACTCTTTAAGGCATGCTCTCTGGGTTTGTTACATTAGGTGATGTCCCCTTCACCAAGATTGAGGGGATAGAATTAGAACGAAACCACAATGCTCCCTTACAAAATATTTTAAATGAGTGAAGGGCAGCAGAGTATCACATAAGTGTGGAGAGAGATATCCAAAGCTGTTTTACCTGATCTAAGAAGCCATCTGCATTGCAGAGGAGAGAGGGTGGCTTGGACCAGCCTGTTCGGCCAGATAGACATGGGCGTCTCACTTGACGTGAAGTACAGGTGCTTGTTTTAAACAAGCATTGGCAATGCCAATAGTTTGGGCGTTTACTGAGGTTATTTGCATATTGCATTTATAGGCACCTAGGTGCAAGGAGAGTGTAAAGTTTGAAATGTGGACGAGATAAGGGTTTCAGGTGTGCAACAGAACGAGAAGAGGAATAGAGTAAGGGAGGAAGCCATTGATAGAGGGTACCATCCATGATGAGTAAGAGGAAATATAAGCAAGAAAGTGTATGAGAGAGAGGCTAAGAAATAATGAGAGAGTGCAAGATGAAGGGGGAGAGGGGTTAAGAGAAGGTAGGATGGGATAGGGTGGGTGGTGGGGGGGTAAAGGTAGGTGGTAGGGTTGAGTAGAGACAGAGGGGAAGGCTGGGTGGATGAAATGGATAGGGGTTGGGATGGTGAAGGTGGAGATGGTGAGTGTAGGGTGGGTGGAGATAGAGTTAGGGTTGGGTCGGTGGGGTACAGATTGGGGGTAGGGTAGTCGGGGCAAGAGAGTGGGGAAGGGTAGGTAGATGGAGCTAGAGAGTTGGGGTAGGGTTGGACTTCATCTTGCAATCCACCGCTTGCACTGCGTGTCTTCGTCTCGGGCTTCTTGAACTCTTGCACTGCTCCCAGGAAGGGTGTGCTGCTGAATCAGTTGTGCTCCAGCTGGCTAGGGTCAGGCACTGTTCTACTGTAAAGTACACAGGGTATTGACACCAACCAATCACTACCAAGAGGGTGGGGCTGTTAGCAGCCGTGCCTCTGGGAGTCCCAATAGCCCTACCAACAGTAATGCCACCCATAGCATAACGTCTGAGCTTTAAATGTGACTGTCCCAACACGCGAAGTATCGTTCGTATAATAAAACAGTACTGACTAGCAATGCTCAGCAGGACTGTTGCACATCGTATAGGACAGTACCAGCACTTCAGAACAGGGCTGTTTTCCATCTGCTGGGAGAGTATGTAGTTATAGGTTTAACAGTGTTTGGACAGGAAGCACTTCCATTTCTAACAGACTCGATTTGCATTCAGGGATAAGCACTACTTCTTGGGCAAGCACCTGTTTTATACTATGACACCTGCACTTTTAAATGCACAATATCAGTGGAAAGAGGGTTGCGATATTGAGGGATTGAGGGGATTCTCTGACGCGTTCGGGACAGCAGCCAAAACCTTTGACTGAGCAGTGATGCCGGCTCCAAAGGGTTAAAATAACAACTTGGAGGGCGTTAATGATGTTCCTGCTGCCGCCTTCTGCACTGACACCCACTGCAGCAGCAGTAGTAGCAGCCCTGAATTAGCATATATGACTGATCTTCGGGGTGCGGCAGCAGCATCAAGGCCACACGCCGGTGAGAGGGAGCCCCCTGTAGCTGCCATTGGTCATCAGAGGAGACTCCTTGGTGGAGGGGCAGAGCTCCCATGAACAAGCCTCCTACCGGAGCTCCGGCTTGTAGAGCACAGGTGGTGAGGGTGAAGGGGACGGGCCGGCAGCGGGAGGAGGCAATGGGGAAGGGAAAACAGACACTGGGAAAAGTACTGCAGGTGTTGTGGGAAAAGAACTTACAGGTGTGTTGCAGCTCATGAATCCTTGCCATGGCGTTTGCTGTCTCAAATCCCATCAGCCTGCTCCTCACCATGTGGCCGAAAGCTAGGTCTAAGCAAAGCAGACCAAACAGAGATCACTCCACTGCGGAATTTAAACATAGTCCGACAGGAGTTCATCTGACAAAAAGCATTGGTGCATACAATTGAAAATCTAACGGGCATCTAGTTAAGTGCAGTCATTTTGCTTCTACTTCTGTAGCATGCAGTGTTCCCCGGCAACAGCAGCAGGCCGGAAGAGGTAAGCGAGAGGGTGAAGGCTTGGCTGGTGCTTCAGCCATTTTATAGCCAAGCATCGGCAAGTTGCCTTGCCACCGCCATACACTGCTCCTTTCTCGCCTTTCTCCTTTTTATTACATCAACAGTACCAATATTTTAGCGATTAGGTGGTTTATGCCACCAAAGCACCAACACTAAAAATGAAAAAGCTTGCGCTGAGTTTGGGTTGGGTTTTGTAGTGTCAGGGTTTTGCATTAGGGTATTTTAGTTGTAGTGACCAATTGTTCTTGGATGAATGGAGGCATTCCGGACTAGAACACTTGAGGGAAGGATTTCCACTTAGAGTCTACTTTTCATCATGTAATACATGAACAACAACAAAGTTTTTTAAGTAGGTACTTTAAATGTGAAAGGGCTGCATTCGCCCTGTAAGACATCTTGGTTAACACAGGAATGTAATCAACAGGGTTTATCCATCCTCTTTGTACAAGAAACTAAGTTTCATTAAGGTGAGAAATGAAGGATCTACTTGAAGCAGATTGACTACTCTTATTGAGCCTCAGAGGAGAACAAACGAGATGGGGTAGGGATGCTGATAAACAAAAAAACAACATTTACATTAAGGAGCACCAAGTAGGCCTTTGTTTGGTAAAGTTTATATCAGTGACACTGGTATTGGCATATTGCCGCAATCAGAAACAGGGACAATTTTGGGGGAAGGCATTGGCAATTACTATGCGATGGGCGGAAGGACTTCTGCAAATGGGATGCGATTTTAATCTTACACCTGACATGTGGCTAGAATGGTATTCCCTTAAGAGGCTGTTAAGAGACGGACAAGAAGAGGACAGTCTTGTTAAAAATATGTGGATATTTTTTTCCTGCTAATTGTGTGGAGAAAGCCCAATCTAGAGACAACGGCTTTTACGTTTTTTCTCACCCCCATTAGACAGACACAGACACACACACACACTGACTGCCTCTTAGTTGAGGCAGGGCGGGAATATCAGATTATGGCCAGTTTGATTGAAATGGTGGGATGGTCTGGCCAGGACTCCTCCCTCCCACCAACTCCTTTCTCAGATTGCTCATGCCAAAAAATGTTAAACCTTTATTCATTTATTTGTATTTATTTATTTTTTTGCATTTTTAAAGCTCTCACAGCCCACGGGCATCGAGGCGCTGTTACAGGAATAGTTTTTTTTATTGTGTAATTGTTTCTTTTGTCTTAGTTGCGTTATTTATAACGCGCTTAAACACGCAGGAGTTTCTAAGCGCAGACCCGGGGATCGAACCTGTGTTGCTTCGTGTCGCCCTGCTTCCGAGGCGTGCACGTTGCCGCTGAGCTATCTGCTCGGGACAGCTCAGCAGCAGCTTTACTTCATATCCACGTGCATTCAGGCAACCCACAAAATGTAAACTTCTACACTATCTTCACCCTATTAACTCTCTCACTCCAATGTATCCACATCCACCCTCTCATTCCTGTGATGGCTCTTATGGCTGAAGTACCTCAGGATACCCGCCCACATGAGCACACCGGTAATTGGGGGCTTGCAACCTGTTCTCATCAACACCACAGCTTTCCACTTCTTCCTATCCCTCTATCTCTATCCCTCTCACCTGTTGCAGAGTCATGCACCCAATGCCAACATTACTGGCAGATGAAATGCCACCCCCCACTGCGAACTGGGCCAGAGGGTGTGAGGTGAAGCATAGCTTTTTCTCCTCCAAGAGCCTATACTTAGCTTCAAGACACTGGTTTTAGCTGCGCCACAAGCGCTTCCTCCAAGCCCTCTTGGCTTCCTGAATACATCAGAATCCATGGGCACCTGCATTCTCAGGAATATAACCCAACGCCAACAAATGCTGCTCAGATGTGTTTTAGCAGCGCACAAAGACAATGACATCCTTCTCAAGGATTAATAAGGCACAAGCTATAGCAGTTACCTGACATTTGCTTCCGTTCTTGATAAAGCTAAACTATACTAACAAGTCCTTATATTCTGGTCCAGCCTATTTACTCTAATTTACTATACCTAGCATGACCTTAAACACCTAAAAACCCTAAAAACAGAATACATCCTCAAGAAGTCAAAAACAAACATGAATGTGGCTCCATGAACAGAAGATCTAAACAAGATATGCTTGCACCCATGAACCAAATAACCCCCCCGCCCCACCCAAGCCCCCCCATGACTCTTATGGTTGTACGTTTACGTTGCTTTGCTGGAGAGCAACATTGTAATAACATTTTCTTGACCTGCAAGGAATAAGGGATATGATATGATATGATATATGATAGGTTATTTATAACGCGCTTAATACCCAGAGGTTTCTAAGCGTGGACCCGGGGATCGTACCTGTGTTGCTCTGTGTCGTCTTGCTTCGAAGGCGGGCAAGTTGCCCCTGAGCTATCCCCCCCGAGACCTGAGCAATATGGTTGGTATTACTCGCACACAGAAATAGGGAAACCGATTTTCAAACAGCTAGAAAGCTTCATATACAATCTGCATCCTTTCCAGAGGTCCAGTGGGCATAGACCATAACAAATTATATGATAACACTCTACTATAAAAAAACTGTTTCACCTAGCACTTGTATATTCCTACGCAACAATATTAGGATGGTGTATATTGCAAAACATCTTGTATACACTGCAGAATAATTGTGTACATGCAGATACATGACATTTTCTTGAATTGCCCATAATATGGTGAGACTTTAAACATTGTGGATATGCAATTATCACAGTGAGTGCTATACTGCTGCAGTCCCTCACTTTTTATAGATCCCCGTCAACTAGTATTGAAGGCTAGCAAAGGAGCGGCTGATGGGTAAGTGGGAAGGGCAGAGGAGAACACTAGGACATCAGTAGTTGGTTTGCTAAAGATAGGAAACTCCAGTAACTTTCTTTCTAGGCTCAGCTGCTGAGGGGCTTTCAATATAATCATATAGTTCCGAGTGTATTGCCTCTAGTATCCCCATACAGCTTTTTTAACTAATAAAAGCATTTAAGAAGTGGGGTCTCTAGTTACAAACGAAGGCACTCAATCTATGGTACCTCTGAGCATTGCTGCTATTAATTAAAACGGCAAATATATGTGATTTCCTTCAACAAAGCTCCATAAGAAACCTAGGAAAGGCACTTGTTGAATTTTGTCTAGGCTGTGGTAAGGAAGGAAGGGCACAACTTTAGACTGTTGCACCCTGTCATTTCACTTTCCATGTCAGGGTTGCAAGGAGGATTCTGAAAAGATTTTACTGCCTATTTGGAATCAAAAGATTTTTGAAGGAATAAAAAAGTAATTTGCTTTGCCAATTGGGATACTTTATACTTATTAAAGGATGTTCTAGACCCTTAGAGTTTATTTCAATGCCACTGCTCTGCTGGTCACTGATTTGAAAATATCAGTGGAGCTCTGCAGATGGAAGGCTCCCATTGGTTTGCAGTTTCTCTTTTTTGTTGGGCACATTTTCCTGTTTTTAAGGAGTAAACAGGTGGTGTTTATGCCTCTTAGCTCTAAAGCTGGTTTTGAGTAAGTGTCGTCACAGCTCATAAGAAGGATAATGTAATGTGGATAGTAAGCAGAGGCCCAGGAATTCTGTTCCATCATAATCTGTGACACAGTTATTCTGATGCAATTGGCAAATTATGAGATGCATGTTCTTCTGGTCCTTGAATGACTTCATTAAAGTGTCACAAACTCCTATTGCTATGTTTTCTGACATTCCTTTTAGTTGCCATTATTCTATCTACAAATATAATATCCTGTCTGAATGTTTTGTGTGATACCCTGAATGTTTGCCAACCACGTCAGTTATGATGGGCAATATTCTTTTTGTAATGCACAAGTGTTTTTCCTCCAATGGCATAAAAAACGTTTTGAATTGTCTCTGAGCAGTGTCAACAAAGGAATTGCCACGTCTAAACTGTTTATACTGAGCAAACACTGCTTCTTGGTGAATAAACCCATTTCTTTCTGCACAGGAATACTTTTGCTAGGGCATGTGGCAGATCTTGATTTCTTTGGCTGCTCTCTTTATATTCACATATACAATATTTGTGTTTTTAACCAATGTCTTTGGAAAAAGTGCTGTAAGATGCACCTTTTACACCGATTTGTAAAAAATTGCAGTAGCATGGAAGGGGAAGTTATGATAGATGATATGATATGATTTATAACGTGCCTTTAGACAAGTGTTTCTAGGCGCCACTAGACAGAGGAGGGGAGACAGAGCGATAACAAGACAAACGATCTTAGTAGGTCTTGTGACATTCAGATCGTGCAAGTGCAACGAGAAGTGCATCGGAGAGGGTGTGGGGAGAAAGGCCAGGGAAGGGGTGCGAGGGGGAAGTGCAGTGAGGAACGTAAGAGGACTACACAGGTACAGTCCCAGACCGGAAGTGCTGAAGGCAGTGGACGGTAACTGGTCAAGGGGAAGGGCGAGGGCAGGTACCCTGTGTGACCATGATGGACACCAGTCAGGATGAGCAGACGGGTAGGTTAGCCAAGGAGGGAGAAAGAAGAAGAAAAGAGTAAGGTCTTGAGCAGCTTTCGGAACTTCAGATTATCCGGCTCAAGTCGGCCCAGAGGCATGGACACTGCTCTCCTGAACACCGGTGAAGATCTGCTCTCTAACCTTGATTCGAGCATTCCCTCTGTCCTCGTCCTCCTTGATCTTTCCTCTGCTTTCAACATGGTCAACCACGCCATTCTGATCAATCGACTCTGAGAACCTGGACATCACAGATGAGGCCATGGAGTGGCTGACCTCCTTCCTCATGGACCTCTTGGACCGCCCCTCCCAGGTCCAACTTGGCCCTTTTCTCTCTGCCACCTCTCTCTCTACCTGTGGCCTTCCCAGCACTATATACTCTCAGCCTGGTTTTCTAACCTCTACTTGGCCCCTTTGGCCTTCCTGATCTCTACCTTCTCCTCTAACTTTCAGTGTTATGCGGATGACACTCTGCTTTTCTTCAGGCTCCCCTCAGCCTCCTCTCGTCTCTTTGTCATTCCCGACTGTCAATCCATGATTCAGGATTGGAGCGCCTTAATGCCAGTAAGAGGGGGATCCTTCTCATTGGGAACGCTGCCCCTACTTTCCCTCTCTCACTCTGGCTGCCCGCCTTGGGCCCTCTTCCTTTGCCTTCCTGCGAGGCAAAAAGCCTTGGTGTCATCTTTGACTCCACTCTCTCTCTCTCTCTCTCTCTCTCTCTCTCTCTCTCTCACATTTTGGACATCGCCAAAAAGTCCCACTACCAGCTGCACCTCCTCAAAGGGACTCTTCCCTTTCTCACTTTCCCCCAGAAGCTCACTGTCTCTATAGCCTTAGTTCTCTCTAGGCTGGACTACTGCAACAGCTGCTTTTTCAATCTGCCTTCCTCTACAGGACTGCAAGACTTATCCTTGGCCTCATGCCCAGCGACTGCATCTCTACAGCCCTGAACTCTTTCCACTGGCTCCCGATGGCTGCAAGGATCAAGTTCAAGACCCTTTGCATTATCCACAAGGCTTTCTAGGGCCGAGGCCCGCACTACATCCAATGCTTTCTTACAAAATACCTTCCTCATTGTGTCCTTCACTCAGCTACCTCCAACACTCGAAGGGTTAGACGTTTCTTCAGGCAGAGAGTGGGGGTAGGTCTCTCTCCTCTGCAGGTGCTTCCTTCTGAAGAGGGGCAGGCTGGGAGGGTTCGATGTGGAATACGTCAGAGGAACATCCCATCGAAAGAACATTACCAGGTAAGAAAGTAACTTGTTCTTCGAGGGGATTGTGTCCTCAGACGTATTCCACATCTCCGACAGACTCCCAAAGCAGTACCAGCGTATGGAGGTGGGAAATGAATTTAGAATTTTAGAATGCCCAATCAAATTGCTGAATACAGGGCCGCCTTACCAAAGGCCAAATCCTGCCCATGGATGGAATCCAGGGAATAGTGTCACACATAAGTATGGATAGAGGCCCAAGTGGCTGCTTCACAGATATTATGAATGGGAACACCACTCTGCAGAGCAGTAGAGGCAGACACATCCCTAGTAGAATGAGCCTGTAAGCCTACAGGAGGGTCCTTACCTGCCAAACGATAACATTCAGAGATAGTCAAAATGATCCTTCTGGACAAGGTCTGCTTAGAAACAGCTTGACCTAAACGCCTTCCAGCGTATCCACCAAAGAGCTGATCGTCCACTCTGACCCAGGACATCCGTGAGAGATAGAAACTCAAAGCTATCCTAGGATCCAACCTATGGAGTCTCTCCTCTTCCTTACCAGGATGCGGAGGAGGATAAAACGCCGGAAGAATTACCTTCTGGCTCAAATAAAATTCCGAAACAACCTTCGGAAGAAAGTAAGCACGAACCCTAAGGACAACTCTGTCCTTAAGGAACACCGTGAAAGGTGGCTTGGCGGAAAGTGCCTGCAACTCACTCTGCGAGCGGAAGTAACCGCAACTAAAAATACAGTCTTAAAGGTCAACAGTCTCAATGGACAAGAATGTAAGGGCTCATACGGAGCTCCCATTAGAAACTTTAGAACTAAGTTCAAATCCCATCCTGGCACCTGGAAAGTTGACGGTGGAAACACATTAGTTAGCCCTTAATGGTACCCACTTGCAGGCTCTTGTGGGCTAATGAAAGCAAAAAAGACAGAACCAAAGGAATTGAACATTGAAAAGGATCCACATTCTGTACCCTGCACCAGTCGCAGAACTTTCTCCAACGGCAACGGTACAGAGATTTTGTCGCGGGTCTTCTGGCCGAAAGCAACACCTCCATCAAGTCCTCGGGGAGGTCCCAATCCTTATAACTCAGCTTTTCAGATACCAGGCATGAAGGCTGAGGGACTTGACCTCTGGATGGAGAACTCGACCCCCCCTCCCGTGAGAGCAGATCATATAGGGAAGATGGCGTGGAGGGCAGATGGACATGTCGAGAAGGTCCGGGTACCGCGCTCTCCTGGCCCATGCCGGTGCAATGAGGATCATTCGGGAACCAAACCTCCGTAACCTCTGCAACACTTGCGGAATGACGGGGACTGGAGGAAACGTGTACAGCAGTGGGAAGGACCACTCACCTACGACGCGTCCCCTAAGGCTTCTCTTGGAGGAAATTCCCGCGAGCAGAATCTTTCACACTTCCAGTTGACACTGGTGGCAAAGAGAAAAGATCTCTAAAAGAACTTCCTGAGCTAGCTCCCACTCGTGAGAGACCGTGCTCTGCCTGTTCAGAGCGTCAGCCGTCGCTTTTTTTTGTCTCCGGCCAGATGAACTGCCGAGATCGAAATTTCCTGCTGGATGGCCCAGAACCAGAGCTGCCTTGCCTCTCTGCACAGCGGGAGTGACCCTGCCCTCCCTTTTTGTTGAGGTAGTGCATGGCCACTGTATTGTCCGTCATAATCAGGACATTCTTCCCCCGCACAGACGGGAGAAAAGCATTCAGGGCTAGTCTGATAGCCCGCAGCTCTAAAGGATTGATGTGGAGTCTGGACTCCGACGGAGACCAACGACCACTGACTGTCAACTCGTTGGCATGAGCTCCCCATCCTGCGAGGGATGCGTCCGTCGCAATCGTCACCTCCGGCCAGGGTAGCCAAAATGGAGCTCCCTTCATCAGATTGCCTTCGTCTGCCCGCCACAGAAGATCCTGGGCAACCGAGGGCAGCACCTGAACGGAATCCGACATCCTGCCGGAGGATTGCGACTACTGCAGCTTGAGAGCCCACAGCAGAGATCTCATCTGCAGCCTGGCCTCTGGAACCAGTAGAATGCAGGATGCCATGAGGCCAAGCAACCTCAAGAACTCGAATGCCGGGAGACTCTGGGCACGTTGAAACTTGTCCACTATCTGCAGAATGTGATGAACCCTCAGCTGGGGAGGCGAACACTTCCCCAGGGATGTGTCGAGCATTGCTCCGATGTACTGAAGCCGCTGGGTAGGTGTCAAATGAGACTTCTTTAAGTTGAGGGAGAAGTCCAGCTTGTGAAGGGAGTGGCAGGTGATGAACAGATGATCCAGGGCTTGCTCAGGAGAGCGCTCCCTGATCAACCAATCGTTCAGGTAGGGGTAGACGTGAATTCCCCCTTTCCTGAGATACGCTGCCACCACCATTAACTTGGTGAAGACCCTCGGGATGGAGGTCAATCCGAACAGCAGGACCCGAAACTGAAAATGCGAATCGCCAATCGAAAACCTCAGGTACTTCCTGTGCTTGGGATGATTCGGCACATGAAAGTAAGCATCCTTGAGGTCAAGAGACACCAACCAATCCTGAAGTTGAAGGGCTTGGAGAACTTGAGAAAGAGTAACCATCTTGAACTTGTCCTTCCTGAGGAGCTTGTTCAAACCACGCAAGTCAGGATGGGTCTCAATCACCAGTCTTTTTTCAGGATCAAAAAATATGGGGAATACCATCCCTTGCTATAGCTCCTTGGTGAAGGCAGTTGGTCAAACAATGTTCAGACCCCAAAAAGAGAGTTCCCGCAGTCCAATTTATGAAAGGATTATGTTTAACTAGCCAGGGAAGTCCAAGGATGAGAGGATAATGAGCGGCCTTAATCAGGTCAATAACAATCTTTTCTTGATGGGAATTGATCTTTAGAATGACTTCCTCCGCGTTCTCCTTTATAGGACTAGACAGTAGGGGCGTTCCATCCACTCCTTCAACAGGAACAGCTACCTCCTTGGTTCTCCTGGGAATGGAATGTTGGGTAGCCCATTCTGCATCCATAAATACTCCTGCAGCCCCCCAATCAATAAATGCCGGGATCCCAGGAAAGCTCTTGTCATGAAGTACTAGAGTTACCGGGAGTACGATCATGTTTTGAGAAGTGGGACGACATCCAAGGGAACTACTGGCACGATACCTGCTCATGGTCCCTTTCATGGGCGAGTATTGGCGTTTCCCGAGCGTTTTGGAGGAATCAGAGAGCACTCAGTGATCATGTGTTTGCCCGAACCGCAGTACATGCAAAGACTTAAGGTCTTGCGTCGAAGCCTTTCTTCCGAGGACAATGGACCTCTAGTTGCTCCCAATTGCATAGGTTCTCCATCTTCTGATCCTCAAGATGGTCTTTCAGGATGAATTGGCTGAGAAGCTTGACGACTTAGAGATTTGCGTTTCTCGTTATTTCTCTCCTGTACACGGTAATCCATCTGGAGTACAAGTGAAATCATTTCCGCAAGGTTAGGGGGTCGTGGTACCCGGGAAATTTCATCCTTAAGTTCATCACACAGGTTTCTCCGAAATATGGTAATAAAGGCATCGTCAGACCATGTAGTTTCTGCTGCTAATTGTTTGAATTGCGTAATGAAGGAGAGAATCTCGGTGTTGCCTTGGCGTAGGTCGAGTAACTGCTCTCGAGCCGTGACAACCAATTCTCGTCTTCCAAAAATTGCTTGTACACTATTTGTGAATCCAGCAAGTGAATCCATCAACTGGTTGTTTGTTGTGACCAGGGGCGTAGCCCATGCCAAAGCATTACCAGACATGTTTGATATCATATAACTAACCTTTGCTCTGTCTGTAGGAAAAAATGTAGGTTTGAGAGAAAACTGCACGGTGCAGGAGTCCAGGTATTCCTTAAGTTTCTTGGGATTATCATCATATTTGCCCATAGGTAATGCCCCGGGGGGTATTTCAGAGCGTGAGGTAACCAATTGTCGCAGCAGTTGGTTTTCATTCTTTAGAGTCTGCATCTCTGTATTCAAGGCCTGGACTGCCGATATCAGCTGTTGCACTTGTTGATCCATCTTCCTAGGCGTCGCTATCTGTAACAATACTAGATATTTTGAAGTACTCACTGAACTTCTGACGATATAAGTTTGCTTTTTTTGAAGAAATTGGTATGCCTCCCTCGAGTCTCTAATGAGGCCAATGATTGGACTCACAGAGACAGGAGGGCGGCATCCACGACAACCCCCTGGGGACAAAAACCCGTCTGTGAGATGCCGTCACAGAGTCCAAGGATTTTCGGTGGAGATGCAGGTAAGACTTCCGATGGTGTTGTTTCCACAGTAGCAGCAACGGCAGCAATGGAGTGTAGCCGAATTCCTTCCCGTAATCCACAGCAGTGAACAGCAACAAGGAAGGGGAAAGGTAGCTTCAAATTTGAACCGCAAGAAGGCAAGCGGAAAGCAGCAAGGCGAGAGAGGAGCAAAACAGTACCGGAGCACCGAAGGGGAAGAGCAGGGAGCGCTGCGAGAAGCGCAAGGCAAGGGATGATATAACGGAGGAGAAAAGCTAAGAAAAGAAATAATAAGCGGAGGGTAGCATAGAAGCAAGCAAGTAGCAAGTAGCAACGCACCTACCTGAAGCTGCAGAATGAACTAAATAGCTCCGGGTAGATGGCGGTCACCATCTTGAAAAGAACTAGACCACTGCGCTGGAGTTGGAAGAACGGAACAAAAGAGGCGCCATCTTGGTTTCTTCCGAGAATATGTGGGATGATGCCTCTTCCACTGCAACCATAAGGATCTCCTAGTGGTTCTGACAATTACTGTCAGAGATGTGGAATACCCTGGAAGACACAATCCCCTCGAAACATGCACACTCAAACTGCAGAGCCACTCTGAATCCTTAGCCAATACATCACCTGTTCAACAAATTGCCTCCACACTCCGTCACCCATATCTTCCTCTTTGGGTCTCTTGGTCGCCCTTCACCTCTGTCTCTGACCTCACCTGATAAACCCACATCTCTTGCTTCCTGTCCCCTTCTTATATCTGCCTTTCTTTCCCAGGCCAATCTGGCACTGTCTTCCCCACTCGAGTCATGTAGCGAAAAGCCATAAGTAGGAGGCTAAGCTTTCTCCATGTGACTTGCTGCACACAGAGGCGGGTGACCTGGGAAGGCCAATGTTCATGTTTGCAATCCTGTTCCTTGGTGTCTACCGGGATCCTGTTCCTATTATTATTTTATTACTGTTATTATAATGGTATTTATTGAGCGTGGACCTAGCTTCGAGAAGCAACAGAGCATTTTACAGAGCAACGAAGCACTTTACAGGGGTCCCTTTGTAAGTCTTTTTAGGGAGGGTGGGTCCTTTTTCCTTTTCTGTCCCAGGTGGTCGAACACAAAGGTAGTCGAAAATGGAGGGCACACCTTGCAAGAAAAACAGCTTTTATTTGCAAATACAGCCGGGAGAATGTCAGACAGCTCAGTGGAACTGAAGACCAACTCAACACGCCCATTCCGGGCTACAATATTTAAGGTGGAAAACCGCAAGATTAACACATTTTCTAAATGCAACATTAATTCTAACATTTCAATTGGCTACTCGTCATGAAGCCCCCTTAAGAACACTATACATTAAACATTATTGATTGGAAGTTTTCTTTCTCGTGACCATTAAAAATACCACCCCTCAAACATTGGTTGGCACGCTTCATGGTGTAATTGATTTTAAAAAAAACTCTGCCCTAATTGGACAGCAACACCTGAGGTGGCTCAGGCTATAGCGTCCCACCGGGACCGACCAATCATATAGTGAGTGGAAATCAGTGTGATCAAAACTTTGCTGCATTCATTGGAACACCACAATCCCCTCCCCATAAATGGCCCTTTTGCCTCCGGCCCCTTGCACCTGCAACTCTGTTCTTGATGTATGCGGTCAACTCTGGATGTGACCATCTAGTTATCTTCTCATAATGATTAGCTGTATGAAAAAATGTGTGTGCCCTGCTCCTGGAAATTAATTCCTTCTATTTATTTGTTTTACCTGCCCTGCTCTCAGTGGGGGTGCTGTGTTCAAACTCCTAGTTCCTCATTTTGGCAATGCTGTTGTCAGGGTCTTCTCACATATGTGTCCTTCACAACCATTATGTATTAATTCGTCTATCATCTGGGAAGGCACTGGCTGTTTCAAATCTCATTTCAGGCCCCTGAGAATGTTCTCCCTTGCAACAATTAGCTGAACACTGTTCTGCATCTCTTTCCACCCTGAGATTGGCTGCTTGAAGCCTTCTGCCAAACACCAAAATACAATGCAATTAAATGACCATAGCTAGGAAATGCGGCCTAGCATACTAGAATGGCAAAATCTGCAGCCACTAGCAATGGTGTATTTTAACATGGCAGATCTCTTGCTCAATACAACAACTAACAGCTACACTTATTATGGCTCAATCTACACAATCCAAATAAATCCAAACTACATAACCTTATCTAACACTACAAGTGTGGTGAAAAGACAGGGAAGTCATTTAGGGGTCGCCAGAGGTCGCAACTGCGACCTCTGAAGTCTCCCTTGCGACCTCTAAAAATAAAATTTCAAAAAAAGTTTAAAAAAAAAAAACCTTTTATTTTTTTTGTAATGCAAGCTCCTGGGCTGTGGCCAGCACCATGTGGCTCTTTACTTGTGAAGTGGCTGGCTTTCTTGTTCAGGCCCCTTAAATAAAAAGAAAAATAAGAACAGGAGTGCCACAAGTCTAACACTTTCAGCACTGACCCAAAATAAGAAAGAATAGGAATACCAAATAATGTGTCTTTCTGGAATTCTATAAAATAATTGCTAGACTCATTAAAGGTTTATTTCAGGCACACTTCAGGGGGTGAGTCACTGATTTAGTCTGTTCTTAAATGCCTCAACTCAGCCTTTTACCCTTCTGAGGCTGATAAATGAGTACCAACACAGGTTGGGTGATATTAGGTGTATATTTTTTCTATATAAAATGCTTAAGCGTAAGAGCTATATAATAACACATCATTATCATTTGGTCATGGACGTCTGCTTGCATTCACAGTAATTTGGTAATACGGCCTATACATACTGATCTTAACTATACATATGGGGATTCATTCTTGTATGAAATGTACATCACATTATAGGGATATCATAACCATATTTTTCGTAGTGTGCAATGATCTGTGATGCCACTTCCTGTTTTGTCAATGGGTGAAAGGTCGTGTTCCATCGCTTCCCGCTATATCACTTCGAGGTGGGGTCAAATGACATCACTTGCTGTGATGTCATCGGGGTCAAGGGTCGTGTGATATCACTTCTGCTACCCCTAGCATTTTGGTGAAATGACGTCCCTGTGAAAAGAGTGGTGAATATAGTGAATGAAAATACGATGCTGCACTTGTGTTTTTCTATGCAGCAGACAGCCTAAAAGCTGAAGAGTGGCAAAACTACATCTTCTCTAAATATAAGGTCACACCACGGAAATCACGTGACACCTACGTCACTACCAGGGGCCTGATGCCTTGCTAAAAGAGTTTTCTTATCGTGTACTTGCACACGGTGTCCGGGCAAAGTTTCGAAAAAATAGTTTCGACAGGTAAAAGTTTCGACACAAAAGTACCAAAAACAAAAGTTTCAATTTCTTTTTTTTTTAAATAGTAAAGGGTTTATTTTAATTTGGTATAGTTTAATAGGTTTTTTTTTTTTTTTTTTTTAAAAAAAGGGGTTTGGGGGTGGGGCCCCCCATAAAAATTACAAAAAAATGTTAAACTTTTTTTTTGACACTTTTGTGTCGGAACTTTCACCAGTCCAAACTTTGACTGTCGAAACAGTCACTACAAAACCTTGCGCACACCTTTAGGACGTTGGACTTGCATAGTTACACTCCCCCGTCATTCATTTATTAATGAATAGCCCCTCCCCCATACTCTCAATCCCAGTCAACTTTTGGAACCCATGTCTTACATAAACCATGTAAGCGTTCTCGCTGTGCTGAGTATTCGTTAGGTTTACAGATCATGACAGAGCAATCACCATCGGAATTACAATCTATCCAATGCTTAGTGTAGTTCTCAGGATCTGGTGGTGGACCAAAGAGCGCCCCTGGAGGACCAATTGGATGGGTTATCTGAACCATATGATGCTTAACCTCACCATTCCATGTATCAGTCTTTTCATGAACATGTCTGTAGTGGGGTGTGGCAGTGTCACTGGAATTCTTCAGTGTAACTAATATCATAGATGTATCCTTAGCCCAAACCCCTCTGCAAAACCCCAACATTATTTGGCAGGCACAAAGAGCAATGATCACCACTATGAGGATAGGAACTAGCACATTCATGATATTAATCAACTATGTGGGCACCCAGGGAAACATTTTATCATACCAGTCTCTTCGACCACCCTGCTTGTTTCTTTCTTCATAGTATTGTGGAGTGTGTGCAGTGCATTGATAGCTTCAGTCAAGCTTCCATTGTCCGTATCATTTGAGAGCATGAATGTACAGCAGGAGCTTCCTTTTTTGGCACATACTCCTCCTTCCACAGCTGTTATGAGGTTGAGGACATATCTGTATTGCAGGGTGGTCAACCTAAAAGGGCGTGAGTTTTTCCCAGATAGAATTCAAACCATGCTCTGTACCATTTGGGAGCTGCAATAGCTCCCAGCGAATGATCTGAATCCATTGCGCAATGGACGCAGTCTGGATATCTGGTGCAAGAAATAACGTGAAGAAAGTCAATGCCTTGCTGAAAAGGCGATGTTCCATAGGTATTTCTGCTAGTCTATCAGAGGGTTCTTGGGGAAAGTAATTGTTATTGAAACAATGTTTTTGCAAGTCCAGGGGACATTTTAGTCCACTTGTGGTACACATGTTGAGCAAACGCCACAAGATCAGAATGCAGTACCACTAGTGCTGGTGAGTGCAAGGTAAAAAGGGAACAAACTACGGACAAACAAGGTGGTAGTCGGGTGTAGGCCATGGTGCCGCACGCCCAATAGTGGTCCATTAGTGCTGCTGTTCCTCCTCATGGGCTTGGGAGTTACATTGTTCGTGTGCACCTTTTATTTATTGCCAATTTAACGCTACCCCTGGATCTGAAAAACAAAGAAGACTGTTTAAGTGCTGTTATTTTAACTGGTTGCTTTCCATGTTAGAGTCTGCACATTACTTTCTCAAAGCTAAAACAAGTGTTGCGGGTATGGATAGCCACGTCCTCTGCAAATCCCACCAATCCTTCTGCCCTGCATCCTATGAGCCCTTCAACCCACTGCTCCTTGTAAAAAACAGCACACTCTATATGCAGTTGTGTTCTCGTCCTATGCCAGGGCAATGTGTGTCCCGTTTCATTTTTGCAATGAAAGTGTGTGCTGTGTAGTAAATTATAGTTCCCCTCTCCTCGATTCCTTTGTTTCATGATATAACATCCTTTATTTTTTCCTTTTCTGCCATCTTCTTAAGCTTTATGTAATTGTCCTCATTAACAACCTAGCCCTCTTCTACCCACCGTACTTAGAATCTGTGTCCCTGGATTAACCCTCTAACCCTGCATAAAGCCAGGTGAACTAAACAGTATGCTGTCCGTGCTGGTACCTCCTGTGGGATACTGAGTTTGGATGTGTCAGTCACATGTGGAAATAGGGAGCAAACATAGCAAGTATAATTTGCCTTCTCTCTACCCACTGCTCTGATATGGTGATACCACATATTATCGGTGTCAGTGTGAGGCTCATCCCTAATGCTGCCCAAACCCAGTTCAAAATTTGATCGATCCCTCTTACCCCTAATCACAGTTATCATAACATCCTCTGCAACATATGCATCTTTAGTGTTATGGGTTATAAAACCCCATTCTAATCTAAATTAACCCTTTAAGTGCCAAAGGGGAGGTATCTCGTCCTTGGAAGTGCATACGCAGTGCCAAGGACGAGATAGCTCGTCCTTTTCGGCACCTTGTTTTGAGCGATCCTTCAAAACTGTAATCCAACCCCCAGACTAGCTGCCATGGATTTTTTACTGAATGAAAAGGGGGGGTGCCCCCCAACCGAAGTAGAAAGGGGGGCACCCCTTGTAACCCTCCCTAGGGGCAGATATCTGCTCCTAGGAAGGGGCATCTGACCCCAGGGAGGGGTGCATGAGGTGGGTCCCCCCTATCTGCCCCCAGTGAGGTTTGCATGAGGTGGGGCCCTCCATTTGGGGTGGAGGGGTGAGTGCCACCCCCGTTGCAGTACAACATTCGCTACCAATTTAGGGTGGCCCGCAGCCTACAATTTTGTATTATTTTTATTTTATTTTTGTTTACCCAAGTTTGCTTGGCGCAGATGGCCACATTAGTGTGCCAATCTGCCCCCAGGGTGCCCAAACCCTACTGCCCCATCTATTGGGGGTCCTGCCCCACCTTTTGTGGTGGCCCTCTCCCCCCACCCAAATGGGGGGGGGGGGACACTTCATGCAGCCCTCCCTGAACCTCCTAGGAAGGGCTGCAGACTTGCGTGAAGCGGCCCAGAATTTATTACCCAGAACCCCAGACAAAGTGAACATTGTGTTTTTTCCCCACCAAATATCACACTTTGTCGGGGATTGTGGCTAATAAAAACTGGGGCAATTTGCGCAAGGCAGACCTCTGTAGATTCCCATGGGTGTCCTCTTTTGGTAAATGCATGGGGCTCCCTGTTTCCCTTGTTGGCTTCGACACCCTGGGCCCAAAGCTGTAGGTTGCCCACATGAACAAAATGGGCAGTGGCGAAAGGCTTGGGGTTCTCAGTGGGTTACCCTTTTCCTTTTGCGCCCCCGGTAGGTGCACCCACACATGTGAGGTACCGTTTTCATCGGGACACCGGTGGGAACGCGGGACGGTAGGCCATGTGTTGCTGGGGTCGTGTTTCGATGGGTGAGCCGAGCGAAATGTGCGGAAAATTCATTTTTTCCCCCGCATTTCGGACTTTGCAGGCGTCTCTGGGTAATAAATTCTCGGGCAATGTGCGCAAATCATACCTCTGCGGATTCCCATGGGTGTCTTCTTTTTCCGGAAATGCATGGGGGTCCCTGTTTTTCTTGGAGGTTGCAACACCCCAGGCCTAAATCTGTAGGTTGGCTCCCCAAACCCTTTGGGGGGGGGATAGCAGTGGTTTATCCTTATTCCTTCGCGCCCCGGTAGGTGCACCCACACATGTGAGGTACCGTTTTCATCGGGACACCTGTGGGAACACGGGACGGTAGGCCATATGTTGTTGGGGGCATGTTTCGATGGGTGAGCCGAGCGAAATGTGCGGAAAATGCGTTTTTCCCCACACATTTTGGAATTTGCGGGGGTGTCTGGGTAAAAAATTCTGGGGCGATGTGCGCAAATCATACCTCTACGGATTCCCACGGGTGTCCTCTTTTCGGAAATGCATGGGGTTCCCTGTTTTCCTTGGTGTCTTGGACACCCGAGGCCCATTTCTGTATGTTGTGCCGGTCGGCAGAGTGTCTCAAATTCCGGTCTGAAAACAGGCTTCGGGTTACTCGTGTTTTAGCCTTTCCCCTTGGCGGCTAGGTAGGTGCACCCACACATGTGAGGTACCGTTTTCATCGGGACACCTGTGGGAACGCGGGACGGTAGGCCATGTGTTGTTGGGGGCGTGTTACGATGGGTGAGCTGAGCGAAATGTGCGGAAAATGCATTTTTTTCCCCACATTTTGGACTTTGCGGGGTGTCTGGGTAATAAATTCTGGGCCGATTTGGCCAATCATACCTCTGTGGATTCCCACGGGTGTCCTCTTTTCAGAAATGCATGGGGTTCCCGGTTTTCCTTGGTGGCCCATATCTGTATGTTGTGCCGGTCGGCAGAGCGTCTGAAATTCCGGTCTGAAAACAGACTTGGGGTTACTTGTGTTTTAGGCTTTCCCCTTGGCGGCCAGGTAGGTGCATATACACATGTGGGAACGTGGGACGGTAGGTGTGGTTTTCATAACGTTTTGACCCATTTGCTGGTGGCCTTTGTCACACAACCCTTTCATTTCCCAAATGTGCCCTACATTTAGTCGCTCCTTTTGGCCCCATGCACTTTTGTAACCTGCACAAGTCACCTACCCTTGAAAAGGTCTGCCTGTGCTCTTTCAAAAAATGTATGCTTGCCATTCCTCACCACATTGGTTGTCCCGATTTACACATGCTAAGTGCGTCTGTTCAGGCCGTGAGTGTAAAACTCCTGTGTACCATGGCTCAGTGTTTGGCTTGTGGTATTGCTTGTTTTGTGAAACACTTCAGAAAATGTGTGCTTTCCTAACTGCAAGAGTCGGGGGGGGGGGAAGTAGCAGAGCATTGTTTTTCTCAAAATTCATAGAAGCCATTGCTGTACCAAGCCAACCATGTCCAACACATACCTTTTTCTTCGGTCATTTCCCGCTTTTCCCCCAATCTATGGCATTTTCCCCTACCTAGTGTTTGCCTGACCTACGCAAATCACCCCTTCCTGAACTTGGAATTTTGTCTACTTTTCAGAAATATATGCCTTTCCGTCCTCCAATTCGGATTGCCTACCCTTTTCTCCCATTTCGTCCATGCATGTCCAATTGGCAAAAATGGCCAAAATCGCCTACCTCTCACAAAACGGTTGATAACCACATCAAAATAATTTTTTTCCGTTTCCACTCAACCTGTTCTTGAAATCCAGGAAATTGGGGAACTCAGCACAGCAAACCATTTGTTCCTAGCTCTTACAAGGAAAAAACCACAGGCTTCTTTGTACATCATTTTATTGGCATTTTTTGAAAAAAAGACAACATTGTCGCACTTTTTGCTTATTTTCCCTCACCCCCGCTACAGCAACCTAGGATTCCTGGGTGGCGTTACGACCGCCTACATGTGGGAAAAAAAGGAGCCAAATTTGGCCGACATATCTCATGTAACAAAAAAGTTATAAGCCATTGAATGGCCACATACCAAAATCACCAAAAAAGGCCCTGGCACTGGGGAGAAATACCCATGGCACTTAAAGGGTTAAAGGAAGAGAGAACAAATAAAAACAACAATTGGGCATGAGACATTTTTCATTATTCTTCCGGTTCTCTTCTGCTGTGGAGCTGAAAAAAAGAGTCTGATCAGTCAAAAAGACAAACTGAAGTTAAAAAGTCAGATTTAGCAGACAGGTACTTCCCTCGTTTCTATTCCTCTTTCTTCTCCTGGAAGGGGGGGGTATTGCCTTTGTCCTTCCGGAAGTCGGATATGTAGAACCATGTCCTGAGACCAGCAACCTGGACAGCAGTTGGTGTAGTGTACATCACATTAAAGGGGTGATAAAACGAGGCTGGTTCCATTTGCGTGTGAAATATTTTATATAGACCTGGTTGCCCAGCTAGCATTGAGGTTCTGTAGCAGTGATGCCTCATCTTGTGGCTTTGGTGCTTATGCTGTTGATGTGGCTGGCCGACTTCGACGTGTTTCAACCTGCCGGGATATGAACTTAAGAGAATGGGTAAGTTCCCTAAAACAACCCTGGAATTCATCTCCCAATATCTCTGTTGAACTGTGAGCGTCAGAAACTGTAGGGACAGGAGTGAGCAGTGCTTGCCCTGCCCTTAACAATCTTGTACAGGGTTAAGTGATGGTCAGAACCAAGATTGTTCCATAAAGCAAATGGAGCTAAAGGTAAGCAATGCTGCCAGTTCTTGTGAAGTGCTTCACATATCTTTGTAAGTCATTCTTTTAGTACGCCATTGAGGCGCGCCACAATCCCGTTGGCCTGAGGGTGCTAAGCTGAACACAATTCATGCTTTATCCCTAATAGGGAAGTGATTTCTTTGAAGAGGTTGTTGAAAAATGTGGCCCATTATCGTACCTCAACAAACACCTTGCAAATACCTCATTGGGCGAACGCCTCATACACGAGGAATTTAGCTGTGGGTTTGGCATCAGGGTGGGCACAGGGACCTACTTCAAACCAACAGGAAAATGGGCACACCACAACACTCAAATAGCGGAAATTATTGCATCTGTTAAGCATATCTACAAAGTCTATGTGGAGGGGTCAAAAAGACCCTGAAGGGCGGGCAATGTTGCCTTAATCATTTTCAAAATGTGACCTGAGATATAGCGTTGGCAAGTCACACAATTAGTAATTAACTCTGTCAAGTGTTCCTGCAAATTTGGGATAAACCAATCTTCTTGTAGATCGGTTTCAATGTGCTCTTATGTGTTGTGTAAAGCAACTGTTCAAGGGCAATTTTAAATAATCCCTGGGGCATAATGGACTTCCCTGAAACATTTTGTCTCCATATTAATTCTGTTGGGGATAAACACATCCTCTCTTCATCCATAGTGCTTGCTCTGGCTGAGGGGCACATCCCTGTAACTCTATTGTTTGGGCCATGGATAAGGCATTGTAGGGTTCAGTAATTTGTACTTGCTGTCGTGGAATGTGTATAAAAGTGGGAACATGTTCTGTAACGTGTGGCAAATATGCTGCTTCTTTTGCTTCTCTGTCTGCTACATCATTGCCCTGAGATATTAAGTTTGTGCCTTTTGTATGGGCTGCACATTTCACTACCGCTAATGCTGAAGGAAGGGGCAGTGCTTTTATTAATCTAGAAAGTAAATCTGCATGTTGCACAGGTGTACCATCTGACTTTTTAAAACCTCTCCTCTTCCATCTGGACAACCCTGAGTGCACTGTCGATGTGACATATGCCAAATCTGAATAAATGGTGGCACAACATCCTTTTGACATTTCTATTGCTGTTATTAATGCCACTAGTTCTGCTGCCTGTGCCAAATAGTGTGGGGCAAGTCTAATTTTTTTATACAACCTCAAACTCCCCATCCTCCCTCATATCGTACCGCTGTCGCCCCTGTGTGTCTGTAGCCAGTGTCCTGATCAACTATGATGACCCGTCAACAAAATGTATCTCTCCTTCCTTTAAGGGGCCTTTGTTAACATGTTAGGTAATCCAATATCTCCTGATATGTGCTACAATCATGTTCATAGTAATTTGGTTGCACTGGTTCTGCAAAAATGTGTGACCTGACCATTAAAATGTGAAAAATGAAATAATTGTTAATTATAATCCTGGGTCACTAAAATAGGTGCATTCTTTAATTCCTTGAACGAGTCGATTATTTCAGGTGTCCATAATAAAGGATTCTTCACTTTGTGTTCTCCTTTCTGTGCTCCCTTCAACCCCTGTAAGAGGGGGTGGGTATCTCTGGAATAATCAAATATCCAGGACCAGCAATAGTTGCATAGGTCCGAGGAATTGTTGCATCTCCTTCACTGTGCTTGGTTGTGGTGTGCAGCCCTTTCCCGGGTAAACATTCTCCCGGCTGATTATATTATCTGCCCTAGATAAACCCCTTTTCTGAAAAGAGTGTTATTGAATCCTCTCTATACTGATCTTCTGTGGTGCTACACAGCATATTGTATCACTGTGCTTTGTGTTTGCAAGTTTCCTAAATCTATTTCTAAAACTCTGTTAAAACGCTTGGAAATTCGCAAAACCCTTGTGCAAAACAAGTGTGTTGAAATCTTTGCCCGCAGTAGGTAAACGTAGTAAGGTGCTGGGAATCTAAGATGACTGTCAGTGTCAGGATGTCTGTAAAGTGTAAAAGTGTTCTCTGTGTTGTGTTAAGAAAACCCTACTTCTGGGCCTTACACTGTATCCCCTAAAGAATAACTTAGTAGTGTTCTGGTAACAGGAGAATGTCTCCCTTCTCCTGGGTTATGGTTCAAGTCTCCATACCATGTTTCCTTGATGAGCCAGGAGAATATCTTCATTCTCGGGGCCGTCAGTTGCAAACAGTCTGCTGGAATGACTCCCTTACCCAGGTCACAAAGTTCCAAAACAACATCAAACAATGGTCCCTTTTTCGGTGGGTCATGAGAATGTCTCCCTTCTACTGGCATTCAAAAGACCTGCGGGAATGATTCCCTTCCCCAGGCCTGCTGGACCTCCTTCCTGGTCCAGATTACCAGAAGAATGCCTCCCTTCTCCAGGTATTTGCAACAACAATCTCTTACAACCAGGGGGAATTACCCCTGTCCCCTCTTCTTCTCCTCATTACCTTTTCACACTTACAACACCCGGCTCTGAGTGTTAGGATGGTCCACGACCCTGGCTCCTTTCTTCTTTTTTAGTCTGTCCACTTCTCTGCCAAGTACTGCCACGAGGAAGAGGACTTGTATTGCTCTCTTGGTTTGGGTCCCAGACCCTTGTTTCTCTTCTTCTTCAGTTTGGCCTACTTGGTTCACTTCCCTGCCAAGTACTACCATGAGGAAGATGAATCGTATCACTCAATTGATTTGGGTTGTCAATCCTTATTTCTCTTCTTCTTTGGTTTGGCCGACTAGGTTTACTTCCCTGCCAAGTAAAGACACTGTGGGGCTAATTGCTCTTGCCAGCATGCTGTTCTCCTGTGTCCCCTCCTGGTCTCCCGTGCTTCCGCTTACCTCTCTCGAGGTCGTAGCATGCTGCCGGGACTTCCAGGGACTGCGGAGGGACAGCGTGGTTGCCCAGGCATCTTGCTCTCACCGGCTCTGTGGGATAGTCTTCCCACTGATAGCCTCCGCTTGCTTGCCCTCCGGTTGCTTCCGTAGATGGGACTGCTCCTGTGTGTCCACCGAAGACTCGGCTGGGCCATCCGCCAGTGTCTTCCCGACTTTCTCTTTGTGGGTCCTGCAGATCTGTTCAAAGTTCCCGCCTCCTCCATGCTCGACGGCTGCAGCCTATCGGGGCTGGATTCAACACGGGAGACAATGGCCTCATTACACTTTTGCCAGTCCGGTAACTACGGTACCGGTAAGCTTGCTGGTACCGTAGTTACCGGGCCGTCAAACTACGAGTTCTGCTCGCGGGTGCCTTTTCGCCCACCAGGTCGGACCTGGTGGGCGGACCAGCACCCGCGAGCAGCGCATGTCGGATGCACCGGCACCATTCACGAATGGTGCCGGTGCATCCAGCCTCCCCATTCCCATTGAGCGCTGTGGGGCTCAAATGGGAATAGAATGAAGATTTATGTCAGTTGGGTCAATTTAAATTCACATTTTCTGTTACTGGCACCCCTCCATCCGCTTCCCTAAGACCCTTCTATACCACAACCTACCATCTACCCATTTGCAGTAAAGAAACAGAATGAACTGACTGAAAAAAGACCAGAAATAACCAGGTAAAGCAAAAACAGAGAGGTGATGGCTGGGAGGTTTAGACTGAATCTTAACCACTGGCATTGCTCAGGGCAACCCTCCAGACCATCGTTCTTCGCCTGCCAAGCCATTACAGAAGGGGAAAGACCATATGCAAATCAGGCTTGGCCCCATCCCAAAAGGGGCAGTCCAGCCCAAACTACTAGGTCACATCCCTTCTGCACGAGACCACAAGCATCCCCAAACATGTTTCGCCCTTGTTGGGGCTCATCAGTGAGGAGTAGCTTGGGTCTCTAGGCCCAGCAGGCACGGGACCCACATCTGGGCATACCCGTCCAACTCGGGGTGACAAAGCAAAAACAAAGAGGTGATGGCTGGGAGGTTTAGACTGAATCTTAACCACTGGCATTGCTGAGGGCAACCCTCCAGACCATCGTTCTTCGCCTGCCAAGCCATTACAGAAGGGGAAAGACCATATGCAAATCAGGCTTGGCCCCATCCCAAAAGGGGCAGTCCAGCCCAAACTGCTGGGTCTCACCCTAAGTTACTAGGGGAATCCAGACGTGGACCCCTCGCTCACTATTCTTAGAGAGGCACAGATCCACCCTACTGATGAGGTCCAACCAGACCGAAACACGTGTCTGGGGTTTCTGTTGGTACTCTTGTTCAGAGGAGAATTGCCTCGCATTTCGGTGCTGGACTTCCCCAGGGCAGGACAAAGACTGATATGTTTGGGATATTTCTTCTCTGTGAATGATAGTGAGCTAAAGACTCTGGGTAAGTCTCTCATAACCAGGACTAATGTCTGGCAGAGGGACTCCCAGGACCCCCCATGTTAATTTGCATATTTAATTAACTTTGGGTCTCAACCTAAGTTACTAGGGGAATCCAGTCGTGGACCCCTCGCTCACTATTCTTAGAGAGGCACAGATCCACCCTACTGATGAGGTCCAACCAGACCGAAACACGTGTCTGGGGTTTCTGTTGGTACTGTTGTTCAGAGGAGAATTGCCTAGCATTTCGGTGCTGGACTGCCCCAGGGCAGGACAAAGACTGATATGTTTGGGATATTTCTTCTCTGTGAAAGATAGTGAGCTAAAGACTCTGGTAAGTCTCTCGTAACCAGAACTAATGTCTGGCAGAGGGACTCCCAGGACCCCCCCCCCCTTGTTAATTTGCATAACCAGGTAAAGGACAGCCAGTGAAAAAGATGAACATGCATGAACCGAAAACAGAGGTTAAAGATGCGATTTTGACAATCACCAATTTCTAGGGTACATAGGAATTCCCATAGAGAGAGGAATCACAAGAACAGAATCAAAACAGATATCGGGGACTAACGAAGAATCAGGCACTAGAACCTTGGAACCCTAGATTTCGAGAAATATCAAGAATCTTAAAGCACTAGTCAAAAAAAGACACAGTGTTGCTGCCAACTAGGCTGTAACGCTCACCTGACTCCCACGGAGGCGCTGGCCTGGTTCGCGCTGCTGTGACCTCTTCTAAGGTGATGCGCAGGGTTCGGAAGATGGACTGGACCGGGCCCCCAAATCTGGCTTGTCTGGCTCGCAGAAGTATACTTCTGTAGGCGTAAATAGGGGATTAACTGTCTGCGGGGTAATGCAATTAGCCTCCCACTTTCCCCTCTCACCCTCCTCGAAACCCTTCTGTGATTCCTCGTAGCGTCTCACCTTAGGGTCTGGAAGGACGAGCTCTCCATCCTGCTTCTGATGCAGGGGCGCGTTGGTATCCAGTTACTTCACTGGATTTTCGGATTGGTGAGAACCAAACTTGCTTGGCTTCCAGGTAAGTTTTTTTGATAAGAGGTTCCCCTTGTGTCCATGCATTAATGTACTAATGCTAGTGTCTTTTTCCCCATAGGGGCCGGGGTACGGAATGCCGGGGAACAGGCACCGACCCGAGATGAGAGGTGAAATCCTTGTAGAAATCAGGTAAGTCTTTAATGAGCGTTTTTTGGTAATGTCTTTTCATTCGCTCATTAACGCTGATGTCTCTTTTTTCCCCTTAGGGGCCGGGGTCCGGAAATGCCAGGATGCGGCGTGGACCCGAAATGAAGAGGGAATGAATCAACAGGTAAGTCTTAACATGGAGATTTAGCTTTCCTTATTCCCTTCTCTCTCTCACCTTTTGTTCTGGTCTTTTTCTCCCTAGGCGCTGGGGCGTGACTGCGAATCTGGATGATCGCTGCTGAACATGGAGGCGCCCTGTAAAGGTGAGTGGAATGCGGCGCTGCAGCGATCGACGCGATGAGCTTTTAAATAAAAGTCTTCCTTTTCAGGATTGTCGGCGAGGTGTCTCCGGGATGCGGATTTAGCAGGTAAGGACTTTTCCTTCTTCTGTTCTCTTTTTCTCTTCCTTTGCAGGTGATCCAGGATGCTGGCAGGCGTGGCAGAAGTTAGGATGCAGGAGCAGACACGGTGAGCGTCCAGCTGCTAGATGCAGAACAACGCGAAGCACGTGCGGCTGTTCGGGTGGGGTTTAAATAGCCTTGGAAGAAGTTCCAGGTATGTATCCTTCCTCCAATCAGGTATGTATCCTTCCCCGACCACGCCCGGATGGTAAATTAGTCCCACAGGTAAAGTAGTTCCTTTCAGGCCTCAAGGAGGCCAGGATCCTGCAGCATGGTCTGCATCAGGTAAGTGCACCCAAGCACTTCCATAATGAGCCTGGCACCTATGGCACCAGGACTGATGTCTTTTATGAGCCTGGCGCCATAGGCGCCAGGACACTGTCCAAAGGGCCCCTATATGGGATTGCTGGGTCCTTCCTTGGGGACTGGATGTCCGCTTTCGGGGACGCAGGGCTTGAACCGACTCCCCGGGAGCGGGCATCATGACAGCACTCCCACCCAAGGCCCCTCCCAAGGTTGTTCCCTCCGGGGGTTTTGGTTTGTCTGGGAAGAGTCGGTGGAATTTCCTGACTAATCGAGGTGCATGCACATGGTCGCTGGGTTCCCACGACCTCTCCTGAGGTCTGTACCCCTTCCAATCAATTAGGTAGAACAGTTTTGACCTAAACATTTTTGAGTCTAAAATGTTCTTCACTTCGAATTCGGGCTCCCCATCTATTAGAATAGGTTCTGGAGGTTTGAGTAGTCTGGTTCCGGGTACCACTGGTTTCAGAAGTGACACATGAAAAACAGGGTGAATTCGCATACTAGCTGGTAAATAAAGTTTAACAGCCACTGGGTTAATTATTGCCGTAATAGAATAAGGTCCCAGATATTTTGGGTTAAAAGTTCGAGGCCCTTTGAGTGGTAAATGTCTGGTAGCTAACCACACTTGATCCCCAATCTGATACGGAGGTGCTTCACTCCGATGTAGATCAGCATTCTCCTTGTATTTTCTCTTGGCTTGTTGTAAATGCGTAGTTGCCTCTTTGAAGGCTTGGGTAATTGTAGAATGCAGATGTTCTACTGCAGGCATTCCGAGGTTCTGAGGTGAGTCAAGGTTTGAGGTTCGAGGGTGATGCCCAAACAAAGTATAAAAAGGACTGTGGCCAGTTCCAGAGTGTACCGAATTATTATATGCGTATTCGGCTATCCAAAGAATGTCTTTCCAGTTGCTTTCAGATTGCTGTAACATACACCGTAAGTATTGCTCAAGGGTCTGATTTGTCCTCTCGGTCTGACTATCGGTCTGAGGGTGGTGACTGGTCGATAATCTTACGTCGATCTGCGCCATTTGACAACATTTGCGCCAGAAGTGGGAAATGAATTGGCTTCCCCGGTCAGAGATTAGTATAGATGGGAATCCATGTAGCCGAACAATATTTTCGAGGAATTCTTTGGCTAGGACAGAAGCTGAAGGTAAACCTTTCAAAGGAATAAAGTGGGCCATTTTGGAAAACAAATCCACAATTACCAGAATAGTATTGTACCCCGAACAAGGAGGCAGGTCCGTAATAAAATCCATTGATAGGGTGTGCCAGGGTGCTGGCGGTATGTCTAGAGGTTGAAGGAGACCGGCTGGTCTTTTCTTTTGACTTTTATTTTGGGCGCAAACACCACAGGACATCACAAAAGATTTAACATCTTTTCGCCAAGAGGGCCACCAAAATTGTTGTTTCACCTTTTCCTCTGTCTTGGCAATACCGGGGTGTCCCTCTATTAATGCATCATGATAACCGGAAATAACTAGTTCGTGTAATTCCTTATGCGTCAGGAATAAGCGTCCTTGGAAATAAGGTAAACCATTATCTATGGTAAAGTCTGATCCCTTTTGTATCCAATCCTGTAAGGTTGTAGGGTCCAGGAGTTGTTTCACTCTGGCTTGAATGTCTTCAAGCGTCTGTAACGAAGTCATGCCTAGAATCCTCTGTTCGGGAATTATTGGTACTGGTTCTGAGTTTGTATCAGATTCTCCCATTCCAATTCGGGATAAGGTGTCTGCTTTACCATTCTTGCAGCCAGGTCGATAGGTAATCACGAAATCAAATTCAGCGAAAAACAAAGCCCATCGGAGCTGCCATGATGACTGATCCTTGGCGGTTTTCAAATACTGTAAATTCCGGTGATCAGTGATCACTGTGATGGTATGTCGAGCGCCAAGCAGATAATGCCGCCAGGCTTTAAAAGCGGACTTAATGGCTAACAGTTCTTTGTCCGTGATTGCATAATTAACCTCGGGTGCCGAGAATTTTCTGGACCAAAATGCTACGGGATGCAGTTGGTTGACTTCGGGATCTCTTTGGGACAGGACAGCTCCCATGGCTAGGCTGGATGCGTCAGTCTCGACGACATAAGGGAGATCTGGACGCAGGTGTTTCAATATAGGTGCAGAGGTAAACTCGGCTTTTAAATCCTGAAAAGCCTGCTCGGCTTCTTCAGACCATTCAAAACGTTTATTTTTCCTCAAGAGTGCAGTAACGGGTTGCACCACGCGTGAAAATTCGGGGATAAACCTGCGATAGAAATTGGCAAAGCCGAGCATGCTTTGAACCCCTTTTACAGAGCTAGGTGATGGCCATTTGAGGATGGCATCCACTTTTCTTGAGTCCATTCGGACTCCTTTGGGTGTCAGGATGAAACCTAGAAACTCGACTTCTGTGGTATGGAAAACACATTTCTCCAATTTAGCAAATAGTTTGTGTTGGCGCAGTTTTTCAAGTACTGCCCTGACGTGTTTTCTGTGATCAGATTCCGAAGAGGAGTACACCAGAATGTCATCGATATATACGACAACACAAACATCAATGAGTTCCCGAAGGACATCATTCATGAAGTATTGGAAGGCAGCCGTTGCGTTACACAATCCGAAAGGCATCACCTGGTACTTGAATAATCCGTATTTAGTACAGAAGGCAGTTTTCCATTCGTCGCCTTCTTTTTTGGGCACGAAGAACAAAGCCGAGGATGCCGGGGACTTTGACAGACAAATAAAACCATTAGCTAGGAATTGATCCAAATATTGTCTCAAATGCAGATTCTCAGGTTCGTTATGGGCATAAATCCTGCTACAAGGGGGTTGTGCACCGGGCACCAGATCGATTTGGCAATCGTACGATCTGTGAGGAGGTAACGTGTTGGCCTGTTCCTTTTGGAAGACGTCCTGAAAGTCTTGGTATTCCGGAGGTAGTTGCATGGAGGCAGAGGTTACAGATGCTAGATTAATCTTCAGGTTTTCTGGGTAGCAGGTTTGTGTACAATCCGGGAAGGTTATTCTCTTAGCTCGCCAATCAATTCGAGGATTATGTGTCTCTTACCAAGGGATTCCAAGAATAACCTGAAACTGTGGAGCCTTGATTACATCAAACACAACACCCTCCCGATGGCCGTCGGGACCAATAAGAGTCACCTCAGTAGTGGAATGTGTTACCGGTCCAGAGGCAATTTCATTTCCATCGACTGTGGTGATGACATCTTTGCTGGTTTTAGGACAGAGAGGGAGGTTAATCCTAGAGACCAATTCACGATCCACATAGTTTCCAATAGCCCCACTATCAATGTATGCCTTTATTGCATGCAACCGCTTAGGCTGTTCTGGATCTACGAGAACCATTGGCACAATGAAATGCGAGGTCTGAGAGTTAGTTTTCAAGCTCGGCAAGCGGACCCCTACACTTGTCGGGCAGAGTCGTTTCCCGAAACAGTCTCTTCATGGTTTTTATCAGCAGCTCCTACCGCCTTTCGGGGCGGTTTTGCCGGGCAATCTCGTAGAAAGTGTCCAGAATTCCCACAATAAAGACAATTTTAACTGCCGCCTCCTTTCACGTTCCTTTTGAGTTAAGGGTCCTTTAACCCCTCCAATTTGCATAGGCTCAGAGACATCAACTCCCTTGGGATTAGCATGGGTCTTGACCAACACCCGGGTCTCAAACCTGGACCGATCTGCTTTTCTGTTTTGAAGTCTGTGATCCAATTGGACCACTAAGTCTATATACTCTGTGCATTCTTGGGGCGGATTTACAACTTGGGCCAAGACATCTTTAAGTTCTCCGCGTAGGCCTCGATAAAACAAAGTGACTCTTTTATCCTCTGGCCATCCCGTTTCCACAATTAGTCTATTAAAGGTTGCAATATAGGATAGGAGGTCCTGATTGCCCTGTCGCAGGGATAGAAGTTCATCATCCAGAGCCTGCCCCTGAGAGTGTCGAGCAAATAACCTTTCCATGCTTGCTTGAAACCTTTGAAAATCATGGAGAATCGGGTCACCTTGAGTAACCAGTGGAACTGACCAATCGGCAGCGCAGCCGCTGAGATATGACAATACAAAGGCTACCTTGGTCTGATCATTAGGGAAGGCCCCAGGTCTGCATAGGAAGTGCAAACGACACTGATTCATGAATATGGCGAATCGTTTGGGGTCCCCAGCAAAGCGTTCGGGTGGGGCCAGCGGCATGTTTCCAGGTAGAATAATCTGCACAGGGTTACTGGAAACCACAGGAGCGGGGTTCCCTCCGGAACAGGGTAGAGGAGTTTGCCCAGCTTGACCTTGCAAAAGCTGTCTGGCCAGGTCACCAGTTCTTTCCTTTGATATTATTAATTCCCTCGTGAGGGCATTAGTCTCTTGATTAGCGGCATGTACTTCGGCCCGTAATTCCCCCAGTAATTGGGCCAACTGATCAGTCTCAGAACTTTCCATAGCGCCTGGGTGGGAATTTGTAGGAAGGCTTCGCGTTCTGTAACGCTCACCTGACTCCCACGGAGGCGCTGGCCTGGTTCGCGCTGCTGTGACCTCTTCTAAGGTGATGCGCAGGGTTCGGAAGATGGACTGGACCAGGCCCCCAAATCTGGCTCGTCTGGCTCGCAGAAGTATCCTTCTCTAGGCATAACTAGGGGATTAACTGTCTGCGGGGTAATGCAATCAGCCTCCCACTTTCCCCTCTCACCCTCCTCGAAACCCTTCTGTGATTCCTCGTAGCGTCTCACCTTAGGGTCTGGAAGGACGAGCTCTCCATCCTGCTTCTGATGCAGGGGCGCATTGGTATCGTTACTTCACTGGATTTTCGGATTGGTGAGAACCAAACTTGCTTGGCTTCCAGGTAAGTTTTTTTGATAAGAGGTTCCCCTTGTGTCCATGCGTTAATGTACTAATGCTAGTGTCTTTTTCCCCATAGGGGCCGGGGTACGGAATGCCGGGGAACAGGCACCGACCCGAGATGAGAGATGAAATCCTTGTAGAAATCAGGTAAGTCTTTAATGAGCGTTTTTTGGTAATATATTTTCATTCGCTCATTAACACTGATGTCTCTTTTTCCCCTTAGGGGCAGGGGTCCGGAAATGCCAGGATGCGGCGCGGACCCGAAATGAAGAGGGAATGAATGAACAGGTAAGTCTTAACATGGAGATTTAGCTTTCCTTATTCCCTTCTCTCTCTCACCTTTTGTTCTGGTCTTTTTCTCCCTAGGCGCTGGGGCGTGACTGCGAATCTGGATGATCGCTGCTGAACATGGAGGCGCCCTGTAAAGGTCAGAGGAATACGGCGCTGCAGCGATCGACGCAATGAGCTTTTAAATAAAAGTCTTCCTTTTCAGGATTGTCGGCGAGATGTCTCCGGGATGTGGATTTAGCAGGTAAGGACTTTTCCTTCTTCTGTTCTCTTCTTCTCTTCCTTTGCAGGTGATCCAGGATGCTGGCAGGCGTGGCAGAAGTAAGGTTGCAGGAGCAGACACGGTGAGCGTCCAGCTGCTAGATGCAGAACAACGCGAAGCACGTGTGGCTGTTCGGGTGGGGTTTAAATAGCCTTGGAAGAAGTTCCAGGTACGTATCCTTCCTCCAATCAGGTATGTATCCTTCTCCGACCATGCCCGGATGGTAAATTAGTCCCACAGGTAAAGTAGTTCCTTTCAGGTCTCAAGGAGGCCGGGATCCTGCAACATGGTCTGCATCAGGTAAGTGCACCCAAGCACTTCCATAATGAGCCTGGCGCCTATGGCACCAGGACTGATGTCTTTTATGAGCCTGGCACCATAGGCGCCAGGACACTGTCCAAAGGGCCCCTGTATGGGGTTGCTGGGTCCTTCCTTGGGGACTGGATGTCCGCTTTCGGGGACGCAGGGCTTGAACCGGCTCCCCGGGAGCGGGCATCATGACATAGGCGAATACTTTTAATTAGGAAGGCAGTGCACTAAAGGCAGACACAAACAAACTGGGGGCCGAAGTCTAAGTGTAAAGCAAGAAAGTGCAAGGGCAGGAAGAAAACAGAGAAGCTGAACTTGCAGAACAGGGGAAGTCTGTTTGAGGGAAAGCCCACGGACAAATAGGGTGCTTGTAGCAATACAGGAGAGGGGTTGTAGGTCTCGTAGACAGTATACGTTGTTGATAGCAATACAGAAAGAGGGATGCGAGGGGAAAAGCCCAAAGACAAATCAGGCTATTTGCAGTGATCTAAGTGCGCAGGAACGGTCGGGAGCGGTGTTCCACTACTTTTATTTATTCTGTTTATCATTCCTGTACTTCTTACGACCATATTCACCAGTCTGCCATGCCCCGACTGCAAGACCTTGTCACATGTTGCACTATGCTTCCGCCTACCCTCTTCCCTGCCGAGACCACAGTTCCACTAATTCTTTCGGTACACTTCTACCACTGGCTATTTGTAGTGATGCATGAATGGGTCTGTCAAGAGCAAAGCTCACAGACAAATGGAGTTTTGATCGAAATAAATGAACGTATCTGGGGGCAGTTCACAGACAAACAGGGTGTTTGTAGGAAGGTGGTAGAATTACCAACAGAGGATTAGTCGGCGCAGGAGGGCAGGGTGCTGCACGAAGGAGCTGAAGCAGGAGGATAGGATGATAGCCAAATAAGCCACAAACAAGCAAGATTCAAAGGGGAAACAAGGTCAAGAGGAAAGGAACAATCTAGGTGCCGAAGCACAAAGCAGAAACTCCCAGTAAAAACAGTTGGTAAGCAATTGCTACTGGGGAAAGTGAGCTTTTAAGAGTTATTCTAGTCCACAGCCACATTGTATGAAGCCTGCCAAATCATGCCCACTCTAGCTTTTGGTATTCTGCAGCAGCTGAATATATTCAATCTATCTCCAGCTCTCTCAAGCCTGCTCAAAGTGCATGTAATTAAAGTCCCCCCTCTAGCCCTTTGACTCTTAGTAAACATACAATGCATTTGGTGGATGAACCCGAAACTGGAAACGGAACAGGATATGGTTTTGGTCCAGACTTGTAGCAAGAAAGCAAAGTATTGTAAATAACTTTTTTAAACATCCGCCAACTGCGCCACTGACAGGTACCATCTCTCTGTTATCAAATGGTTATGGAAGTGAAGGAGTTCAAGAGGGAGGGAGGGATGGAAGCATAAGGAGACAAAGCAGAAGTGAGAAGATAGAGAGTGAATATCAAACTGAATCTTTCTTAAAGGCAAGAGGGGAGATTGAGAAAAAGCAAGAAAAAAGAGAAAGAAAAACATGAAACATTGCAAATGAATATGAAAGATTGTATAAGCCACACACTTAGTATTAGTGAAAGTGTGTAAGAGATACATTGTTTAGAAGAACATTGGAAAATGAAGTTCAATTCTAATTTTGAAGGGGAACCTCTTGGATGCAGCAGGAGATAAGAGTTACTTGCATTATGATACTAGGAGACTAAAGTAAATTCTACAGCCATAACTAGTGCTACTGCTAACTGTGAGAACCCAGAAGGTGTCTCACCCACTAGTCCCCGGGGATCAGTCATCCAGGTAGCCAGGACACAGCCATTGCTTTTGGAGGTGGACCAGTGCAGGAGGATCACCTGGGTGAGGGTTCTTCAGGAAATGGGAGTGTGACACCGGATGGTGAGGTGCAGTATCCCCTTCCTTGTAACACCTTTACCCCATCCTACTAGGAAGGATATTTAGGAACTATTCCCCAAAACCCCTTTACAACACAAACACTTTCTCACGGACAGCCCGCTGTGGGAAAAAACAAACTAGCACACAAGCAGTATACCCGATGTATCCCAATAAAATTTTCAAGCGAGGTCAGGCATCACACACCCGACTTCCAGTACACCTCCCCACATGGATAAAAGGCGTAGCACGAGAGCACAAAGCACATGAGGAAGCACAGCGAGGCAAAGCACATGAGGAAACATCAGTTTTGAGACGGCAGCTGAGCAAGAGAGGAAAGACGGCAAAACCGAAGGGGATCGCAAGGAGGGAAATTCAATATACCTTTTCGACAAGGAACCGTTACTTTCCAGAGACCTTGACAATAGAAAGTGTAAGACCAGGAAACCAGGCTGAAGAATCCTGCATTGTGTGTCGGAGATATCCGGGGATCTCCCGTGTCAATAATGAAGGCGGGAGAATCACCAGCCACCGTGGTACCGTCCTTGGCTACAAGAACAAAGCAGCTTCAGTCAAGTCAACACAGCCAGTGAGTTGGGGAGACCAGTCTGTATTGAAGCCAAGGTTCCAAGTAGCAACAGTGTATGGCGAGTGCTGGAACAAACATTCTTAAAACGCGATAAGAGACGCAAGTGAAGTTGAACCGCTGATGAATGATTGAACTTTAAAGCAAGCTACAAAAGCTATAAAAGAGTGGTCCGGCACCGCATGGGTGCTCAGTCAAAAGTTTCTGTAAGGTATCCAGCTGAGAAGTGACAAAGGTAGATAGATTTGGTCCGAGCCCGCCAGAAGGAGACCAGTTGAAAGAGAACAAATAAATGTGAATCGAAGTGGTCCTGCGACGGGTCAATCAAAATCCTGCACACAGTCAACAGTCTTCTATTTTGATGAAATAGAGAACGTTTGGAAAAGTACATGAATTTGGTCCGAGCCCAGCAGAGGGAGACCAAATGAAGGTTTTGCGTTAAAGTGGGTCTGAGCCCGGCGGAGGGGGACCAGGGGTGAACAGTAAATCACCTAAGAAGGTGTATAAGTGAAAATCCTGAGAAGAAAGGAACTTTAATTTTTTGTCGTGTAGCATCAGGCCCTCTGAAATAAGAGACTTTGAATGGCAAAGAGACTTTGGCACAGAAGGCCCTGATGTTGAAGTCTTGAACTGCATCCTCGTGCTAGAGAAGCCAGAGAGTGTGCTAAGCTTGAGTGTGCCGCCTTGTCCCATGCTGAAAACGGGAAGTGAAGCCAACGGCTTGAATATCCTGACATATCATTTTTTGAACACTTTTCTTTTGCATAACCTTGTTTCCCACACTATTTGTATTTAGAAGTAAGAATTGGCAATAGGTTTATTAGTATAGGCCCTTTCATTTTGACATACTCGACTAGGACTGCGTTATTATTATTTGATGGTCGTACCTTGCTCCCATCTTTAGATTTAGGATTAGATAGGCGTTTTTCAAACCCAATTGAAGTTCAATAAACACTCTTGAACTGTGATCACGTGTCCGTCTTACTGTTTGATGCCATGCCTTCCTTAAATAACCCAGAGGAGTGCTTAATTGTTTTCCACTGTTATGCACCTTGAAACACCTTTTGGCTGTATAGGCGCATTAAAAAAATAACCAATAAATCAATGAATAAAATAAATACATCCCTTTTGTATTTTTATTTTGCTAATTGTTTACAACGCTAATAAAAACTAAATTTACGAGAAAAAAAGAACCCTGAGGAATTCCAAGTGGTTTAATAGTATTGGCTAAAACATTATCATGCAACACTTTTTGGTTTTCTTTGGTGCATCAAATATAGTCTTTGATTTCTCCAAAGACCTTAAATTCAATCAGACTTGCATGACAAGATAGCACTCATGTGCTTAACTTTACTTTTTAGAAAGTATGTGCTAGACTTCTAGACCAAATACATCTCATGACATTAGTGATAAAAGCTGCTATGTTACAGGAATAACTTACATTCTCAGATCCATAACTCTCAAAGTACTGTCTTTTGCATGGATTAACAAACGCCTTCCATTCGGATGCAACTGCAAATGGTTCACTGAAACCCCCTTCAAATCATTTTCTCTTATTTCCTGGAATACATAATTAAAATAGATATTTTAAACATTATGAAAACATCCCTGAGCGAGATATCAGTTTCTTTGCAAATATATAAAATACACACACACACACACACACACACACACACACACTGAAGGGCAATTTAGATTTCCAGACATTTTGAAAATGTCAACAGCATATGGACAAAAATAGACTGTCACTATATCAACCCAATGAAGCATGTAGACAGTTTGCTATGCTTGTTGTTGGGGTTGCCATGGGGCAGACCTAAATGTGTTGAGGACTGCACCATGATTGACAAGTACAATGTCTTTTCATGAAAAGCGAAGGCAAACAAAATATTCATCCAGCAGGTTCAGTTTTTGATTGTTGGTTGTCTGAGCTTTGCTGTGGGATAGCTCAATTTTGGGAGGCGACCCAGATTACAGTTTTGGGCAGGATACCCAGATTACAGACGCTGAATGACATGCCCAGTCTTTTTACAAAAAAAAAAAACATAGTTAAGCTATAGCAAAGTGGCCAGGCGGCTGGTAAAACAGACGAAATATTAAGGTGACAACACTGACGGAACAGGTCAGGACTGGTTGTTACAAAAAATAGGTGGGGGTTAGAAAAGTGACTTCACCTTCACCTTATAGAGCAAGTTCCAAAGAAGCGTAAAAACATAGACCTTCCTGTATTATGTGATCTCATGCAGGTAATACAGAAACAAGGGGTAGGATTGCTCACTGGCTTTGGTAAGCAGAGACCAACTATTCTAATACATGTTTCAGAGCAGAGACTCTGATTTCTGAGCCTAAAAATACATAGTTCAGTAATAAAATACAATGTACATAATCACAGTAAAGACACTCATTGAATAAGAACAATAATATACAGTGAAAACATGTTAAAAATGAACATCTTCCAAGATTTTTCTTCTGTACCGTGACACCTCCTGGCTGCAGGACTCTTAATCAGCCGGTCCGGAAACAACAGTGGCAGCGGTTTTACCGCCACCGTTCTTTCCGAACCGGCAGCGTCGTAATGAGGCGCAGAGTGTAGCAGGTCCTCTTTTACGGCATTGAAGCCAGGGCAGACCACAGACTGCTCATCGACGGGCCAGTTCTTCGTGTTTTCTCTCAACCACAGGAGGTTAAAGGTAGCCCTGGTCAATGCCCAGCGATCTACAGATTTGTTGCTGTATAGCAAATAAGGCTGAATTACTTCTGGTTGCGTGAGTAGCACATGTTTTCTGTTCGAATCAAGGGAGAGCCCAATCTATTAGCGTTTTGTTAGAATAAAAAAACGAAAGGCCCTCTTATACATGTTGCACTTAGCTAATGTTAACAGGCCATCCGGACACTGTAAATTAGGAGCATTGAACTGGTTCAGGCACACCGAGGTGACATTTAGCCATGCCACTTTGCGCCAAGAGGAGCCTAACAGTAAGCTTTTAATGATGTCATGAGACAGAATAGCTTTTGTATTTGACTATATTCCAAGCCAATGCATTAGTGGCGCCTCATACCAGTCATCCCCTAGATGGGATGTACCTACTCTGTGTGTACAGCATAGTTGGGGGCAGAACTAGTAAGCCCAGTAACTTTTTCAAAAGGCTGTTCTCAATTACCTCGATAGAAGCTACTTTTAATTTCCCCACAATACTGCCCCATAATTAGTTGCTGCTTTGGTTTTGTCTAAAAATACTTAAAAAATATAACCAAATGCATGATTTGGCCGAATTTAGGCCATTTGAAAATTCCAAACGGCAGAAAGGTTCGACCAGATCATGCATTCAGTGCTGGGAGTTGCGGGGGTGTCCCCCGCACCCTTGCTCACTATATTGTGAGCAGGGGTTGCGGGGGTATCTCCCGCAGCCATCCCCCGAAATGAAAGGGCTGAGGGGCTGTTCCGCGCAACTCCCACTCACAATATAGTGTAAGCAGGGGTTGCATGGGTGTCTCCTACAGCCAACCCAAAAGGGGAAAAAAAGGACTGCAGAGGTGTCCCGCACATACTTGCTCACTATATTGTGAGAGGGGGTGTACCCCGCAGCTGTCCCGATGAAAGAGGAAAAAAACAAAAAGGATCCTGCAGCATCGGTTCCCGATCACAGAAGTGAAAGGGAACAGGCGTCGCAGGGACACAAGGTAAGTAGGGGTGTGAGGTTGTGGGGGGGGTGGTTGGGTGTGGGTGTAGTGGGGGCGGGGGACAAGTTGTAAATGTTCAGGGGAGAAAAGACTGAAGATTATTTTGGAAAAATAATCTGTCTTTTCTCCCTCGAACATTTGGATCACAGGCTTTCAATCCTGATCCGCTGCTTTAGCTTGTACTTGATAAACTTCTAATATTAAATTAAGTGGTTTGCCTTGACACATTTTCCTAAAATGAGAAATGCCCCCCAATGTCTGTTTCATTTTCATACATTGTTTCTGCACATGGGCCAACCCACGCAAATTTTCAGAAAAACATATACCTAAATAATCCAAATTTGAGACCCCTGGAATAATAGCACCATTGCTTACCATATTGCGCATTTTGATCTTTCTACCCCTCCCATGATTACATGCCGTCACTGCTGATTTGCTAGTATTAACTGTTAAATTCAGGTTAGACATAAAATCAGTGTAGACATCTATTAGCTGCTGAAGGGCTTTTGGGGTACATGCAATTAAAATTTTGTGTCATCGGCGCACACCGAAGTATTTTCGCACCTACCCAGGGATATTCTGCCTTAAGAGTCCACCAAGGCCCAGTACAGGCCATTGATATACAAAGAAAACACTACTGGGGCCAAGTCACAGCCCTGGCGCACTCTGGATGTAACCTGGAAGTAGTCTGCACATTGCCTCTGTGCCCCAAAAAGTACACAGGCCCTGGTGTCCTCGTGAATCAATAGTAACACTTAGCAGCTCAGCCGGGCAGCCCATGGACCTGAGCACCTGCCGTAATAACACCCTATCCACCTTATCAAATGCAGTGCTCAGGTCCATGAAGGCCACATAGATTGGTTCGCCCTTTACACAAATGGAGGATGCCCCTATCAGGTAAAGATTAAGTGCTTTAGCGTATGTACCAAGGCCTGGCCTAAAGCCATATTGGATGTCCGAAATCACTTGGCTATTCAAGATACAATCCTCTAGATGGTGCAACACAACATGTCAAAAGACCAAAATTGGCCTGTAGGCCAGAGGCTTCCCGGGTCACCCTTTTTAAATATGGGGTGAATAATTGCGTTTTTCTAAGATTGTGGGTATACTCCTGTTTCCAAGTAGGAGTTAAAACAAATAGTCAAGAGTGGAACCCACAGTTCTAATTTCGCTCTTATAAAAAACCTGCAGGAACTGCATCTGGACCTGGGGCACAGTTGTGTGATTGCTGCATAACCTCTGTCTCCACCTCCTTCAGGGTCAGCCGTATTGAATAGCAATGATCTTCGCCCTCATACCTAGATACCTGACCCTGGAATAGGGACATATAGCAATCAGACCAAGATTTTGCTCCCACATAGTTTTCCCTGTGGGTTTTTACTCTCTTACAGTGCAGGTCTCCTGCAACAAATTCCCAGAACTTCTTGGAGTCTTTGTTAGAGACAGCTAGTAGAAGTTCTTCCCATGCTTCGTTCTCCAAGAAATCTTTTCTAAGTTTCACTGACCTTTTATAATTAGCCCTAGCCCTAATGACTTCTCCCATGGTGTTATCCTTATTTCTTAGAATCCCCTTTAGATTGCTCTGCGAAATCCTGCATGAGTCATTAAACCAGCTGGTCGGCCTCCTTTTACTATGTTTTAAAATCATGCTGGAATTGTTCTGTCAAAGACCTCCACAGTTCTGCTGACCAGAGAATAATCTGATTTGAATAAACATCCTCGGCAAGAATAGACATGATGTGATTCAAATTAGTAAACACCACTTTATTTTGGGTCACTATTGGGTCACACTTTGCCCATTTTATCCTGTGTTTGCAATGTGGGTTAATTACACACAAATCCAACTGTGATAAGACAAAAACAGGCACTAGGGCCATCTTGTCTTCGCACAAGCCTCAGAGGGAAATGGTCACTGACAATTTCCTATACAACCATGAAATCCACGATTAAGTGCCAGTATTGTGTGTGCATACAAAGATAATCAATAGTGGATGACCCCTGGGTACTCACAAATGTTATTTTGCCAGGGACATTGGAGTGTGTGCGTCCATTCAAAGAACGCAATCTCCATTCCATGAGCCACACATGGTCACTTGTAAACCCTGGCGCACACTATATCGTTGGACATCTGCAGGCGGGCGATCAAATATGCATGATCTTCCCCCACATTAACAAGGTCAGTTGGAATCCCATTACCCAGTTTCACATTGAAGCCCCCCCCCCCCCCAAGACTAAAATCGAATGCTTGTTCAATAAATCTAGAATGTTAGACTTGAGTAACTCTTTTAGTGCCCCGGGCTGATTGACTTCTGAGGCATGTGGACTATAATAAATGTTGACCAACAACAGTTTATCCCCCCCCGGTCAGGGGTTACAATGGCATATTGAATACTGGAGAGATTCACTTCTCTCACCCTACGTGGTAATTTAAGGATGATTTAATAAAAATTGCCCCCCCCCCGCCCCAATAGCAGCAGCCTTTTTTATTCAGGCATGATTGGGTTGAGGGTGAGACAAATCCGTCCAGGCATACAGGTTTCACGGCCCAGTTTTCCTGTAAAAAATGATGTTGTGTGACCTCATGTATGACACTACGTCAATGTTCTCAAGTTTGGACACAGCCCCCGCTATATTCCAACTGAGGATGGTGACTACATTCTCCAAGAAGTGTGCAGACATTTCCCCCGACAGCTGGGGGGCCTCCTTTAACCCGGAGGGGTTTTGAGTTCCCTCCTCTAGTGCCAGTACTCAGTCGAATTCTTCAATACCTGACAAGGTTTCGAAGCGGTTTGATGTAATAACTGCCCCACTTCTCAATCCGGACGCCACTTGCACCTATACTAAGTGGGCAACTTACCCCTCCCCTTCCTCTCACTACCTCCCACTGAACCCACTCTGATCTTGGAGAACTGGTGTGCGGGGCATAGAAGGCAGCAAGGGGAAGGAATTTACTCACATTGTTAATGCTCTTTGTCTTATAACGAGGGGAGATGAGCAGAGGCTAAATAATCCAGCATAGCTGGGGCTACTACTGTAACTATCACACAGTCACCCTCTGCCTCTTTAGCAGTGTCACCGATCTACGAGGTCCTTCTTGCCATCAGGATGCCCCGAGGATTGATTTTCATACGAGGCAAGTGGGTGTTAATCCAGTGTGAGGTGCTGTTCATTAATGAGATTGTTGTCTCCTTCACCCCTTCCGCCAAAGTTGGAACGCCCGTAATAACTCCCACCAATGAGCAGCTTCAGGCAGCAGATCAATTACGACATGATCTATCTGTGGTGTTGTTGTGCTTAAGTGTACAACCGGTTTGGGGATGGTGTGTTGATTTTGTTCTTTGGACCCTATTACCTCGTTCCTCTGTGTTCCTAACCTATTCTGGTAAGTATGCGTAGGTTCTGCTGGGCTTATGGACTTTGTACTCCTGTGGTGCTTAATCTGATGTTCAGGCTGTACCTCAGTTACCCCTCCCAATGCCACATCCCTGCCAATGACCACACTACAGGTAGAAACCGCCTGTTTGAGATCCAGCATATCGTTCTTCATCCCTCTAATAAGATCATCTAATATGCTCAGAGAAATGTTGAGGGAGTTTCTTTGTGATAAAATACCATTCAATATAGAGGTCAGTTTCTTATTTAAGACTTCTTCCAGGATTTAGAAATCACTGGATACTGAGTCCATGCTGTTATCTTCCTGTGATGACAATGAAATCAACAACCCTTTACTCTCAATGCCCCTTCTCTATGGTGCTGTCTCTGTCTGAGACAGTATCTAAAAATGGAAAATCTAAGAGGTGGTGTGCTCCAACCCCTGAAGACGGGTCCCTCAAATGTATGTGAAGGGGCCCCTCCATGGGAGCTGAGGTTAGGTCAGGCTGAAACTGTTAATATGCCCTCCAGATCACTTGTGTGGGTTGATGCTACTTCGATCGCCCTCGCAGTGTTCAAGATTCACTCCTCAATTTGCCTCAATTGTGTTGTGTTGTTTTAATGCTGTAGCGACCAATGTTTCAGTGTTGAGTATTTAGCTAATTAACCCAACGAGTGTGCCGCTGTATCATTGCATATCACAGGCAAAAAAGAACGGATATACGGCAGGTCTATAAAACATGCTGTGTAAAATATTTTAGCAGTGTTTTAAGTGAGCGGAGGAACAGTTGGACTGCACATCACTGTCCTACAACAAGTTCAGGTGTCTCGCAGGCCGCTCACTCTGGCATTAAACAATGGCCATCATCAGAATTCACGCAGTTGATAGTGATATTTTATTTTTATCGCGCTCGTACACAAGTGGTTCAGAGCACAAAAAGTTAGCTTACCCACGCTTTTGCCGGTGATATAAAGCCTCAGGGAGGTCTGGACGGACCATTAGCAGAGCGCTCAAGTTGTCCCATGTCATGTGTGAGAGGTTCACCCTATCCTAAATTTGTTGTCTTACCCTCAGGAACAACAAAAGTGCGGGTACTAGAATGCAAAAAATAAAACTGGACTGAATGACACTTTCACCCACAACAAGTAACAACTAAAAGCTCTGGAACACAAAAGCCCAAACGGTTGGCATTGCCAATGCTTGTTAGACTTACAGGCTGCTCTAGATGTTTTTTGCCAATTCATACCATCAATTTGTAGGTACAAGTACTGCCTAAGCAGATTGCGTGGAAGCAGAATAACTCCTACAAAATTACACTTTATTCACAGTAGATGTTTTTAAAATACGTAAATTAAACTGACTACTTAAAAGTGACTTGTGCACCTCAATAAAGTGACTTGTGCAATGACTAAGATTTCCACAACATTAAGTCAAACCAGTGAAAGCATAAGGTTGTAACACATCACACGTACATTTTACAAAACCACAGTTTTATTCTCTTCTTGTAATTGCTACTGGAATGTAGTGAGGGTCAAAACCCAATAGCTTATTACTCAGCTACTGTACTGCAGCTGGACATTTCCTAACATGGTTTGTTCTTCCTGATATTAATATATAGTTAACTGAGCTTTTTCAGGGGATCTTTTCCAATAAAATCACATTATTACCACAATTAATTTATTTGGATAATGTTTCATAGTTGAAATGAGCTTGCACACATAATATATGTGACCACCACCATTTCTATTAATAAACAGTTCAGGTGTATCAAGCGCCTACCAAAAAGGTCATCCCTTGCACATTAAAGGTGTGCTTGCAGACTTCAAAAGAGGCAGCCCTAATAGGTCATGTCCCAATCTTGTGGTGTGTATCACTAACTCTATGAGCAAACCCTGATTAAGAGTGAAGAATGTACTCCCAAGAGTTTCGGTAGAGACGCGCGCAGCTGTTCAATCTGCTTATTTAATGGTAGTCTGCCTTACAAATGTGGTCTCGCGTCCGTCACCAAATACACAAACTGCTCAGTTGCAAGCAGCCTCCACACCATGTAAGTCCGGAAAGACACTTATGTTGCTGTGTTTTGGTTGTGAAGGGAAGGAAGTGTTATGACTGGGCTGAGTATGTGATGAGTGGACCTGAGTGTGCGTAGAGTGAATGATGTCAGTGTCTGAGTGATGTCATGTGTGGAATATTGGGTGAGGTGGAATGTTGCCTAGTGTTAGTGTTCCACCCAAAGGCAGTAGGAAACCATGTGGCCTGGGTGGTGGGAGCCAGTAGGCTTCCTCCCTGCACCTGTCTTGTCCTGTCAATTTATGTACTTAATTCATGTAACCTAATAAAGTAACTAGTAATGCCTTACCTGAGCTGCCTGAAGAACTCTTGATCGTAACAACTGCCAATGAGGATGGGATCCTCGAGCATGTTGAAAGAAGAACTAGAAGTCAATCCAGTTCAAGGTGTGCTCATGCTTAACTCTCCATTAGAGTTGCAAGAAAGTTTCAATGAAATTGTATATCAATCTTGTTGTCATTCACAATATATTCAAGTGGGAGCTCCAAGAGACAGAGAAGCGTAGAAGCAGAGGTGGCGAGAGGGATCAAAACACTGAAGGCCCGCCACAGGCTTGCTGTGGGAAAGCCAACACAAGCCAGCAAGAGCCGGTGAGTCCATCCAAGGGAAGCAGGGACAATGCACCTATATGGAAAGCCCTGGAAGGAGAATATACCAGGCAAGTTAAAGCTACAAGAGTAAATATTTAAGGAAAGCCCTGGCAAGGGAGTATCGCAGACAGATTAAAGTTACAAGAGAAAATCCCTAGCAGAAGAGTATACCAGGCAGAATCGAGTCACAAGAGTATTGATATAAGGAAGCCCTGCCAGGAGAGTATGCCAGGCAGATGTAAGTTGCAAGTATGTTCATATAAGAAAGCCCTGATAAGGAAGCATACTAGGCAAGGTCAAGTTGAATAGTGTGTGATATATATTACTGAAAGAAGTCCTGATACGGATCCATCAGGACTAGCCAAAAGGCTGTGAAAACATATTAAAGAGGAGTGGAAAACCTGGCAGGAGAGTACACCAGGTATCCTACCAAGATACAGACTAAAAGCAAAGTTGTTTTGTATACCAGTTGTGTTGTTGACCAAGAGACACTTAAGGAACTGATATTCTTTGAAATTATAAACTGAGTGAAAAGAAATCCAGGGGAAGGGAATCATCCTCTGGAACAAGGAACCTTATACTTCTGGAACTTTTGTGTTGGAGTTACATATTTTCTTTTTGAACATTTCTACACTACTTAAAGCCAAAGACATTATTCCTTTTCACCAGGGTTGATTTTTAGAATGTGAGGGCCAGAATAGTACTTTGGATACGGGATGTTTTGCTTTGGACATTCTGACATTTGACAGACACTTAGTTTTGTTTGAGATAGTGAAAACACCTCTTAGAATAGGGACAGAGAGGAATTTCCCAACCCTCTTTTCTTTTGTTAAAAAACATTTATGGCCAAAACCATAAATCTAAGTGTCTGTGTCTCATTCTTGGTTCCTCACGTAGTATAAAATAGTACTAACAGTGTAAATGCATGCCGTTTTAGTGCTAAATCTATGTAGGAAGTAATTCATGAAGTCTAAATTTCAAGCATAAGAATTACTTACAAGAGATTCTGGGGGTCGGCTGATCATTTTTCTCTCAAATTCTGGCACAAAACCCACCCTTTCAGTCAGTTCTTCTGCATTCAATCTGGTTTGCCACTTGGTTTCCAAGGAAATTCAGGTTATGAAACAGAAAAAGATAAGAGAACAAACATCTCCATATTTTTGGGCTTCCTCTGAAACATTTTATTGGTGAGAAAGGAACACACATATTCTGCTTGGTCATAAACCTCTGAGACTTACAATATGTCACCCACAAGCACTGCAAAATGGAAAGGGGCCCACCTACTTCAGAATCCTCTTGTTAGGGGAGTGGGTCAATAGTGTGGTGAGTTGTTTGAATTTCCACTCATTCTATGCGGGAGAGGGTGGTACAACCCTTTCCTGATGTGCATCCCAGATGGTGAAGGAAAAGCAGAAAAAAGGGGCAGAGACTGCTGAAGGTTAAGCTATCTGACTACATAGCAAGGTCTTCACTGGCTTGCAAAATGGAATCAGTAAACCCTTACCAAGGAAGAGTCCTTAGGAATACTTTCACAGCGGTTAATACTTGTATTTGTATTTATTTTATTTGTATTGCGCACCTGGCCCTCGGGCATCTGGGCGCACTTCTTTGGAAGTGCATGAGTTACAAAGATGATGCATACAATGTTCAAAACAGGTAAAGAGTACAGTCAGGTACATATACAGTATTTAGCAGGAACAAAGGTGACAGCATGGTGCCGAAATACAAGTGTGGCCACTCTAGTTGCAAAGGAAACAAAGAGAGAAAGAGGATCATACAATCAGGGCTGAGTATACCTTAAGGGATAGGGGATCATACAAACAGTACAGAATATGCCTTAGGAACGTGATGCAGATGAGTCAAGCTCCTGAAGCCAGAGTTTGGTTTTACTCTTGAATCGCGGATAAGATGGTTCAGATCTAAGTGTGAAGAGTAGTGTGTTCCACAATTTAGCAGCCAGTACAGGGGAACTGGATCCACCGGCTTTCTGCAGTTTAAATCTGGGGATGGTTAGAGAATGAGTTTGAGCAGATCTCAAGGGTCTAGTGGAATTGTGTGGAGTAAACCGGTTAGCAAGGTAGACTGGGGTGAGGTTCGCTTGAGCCTTGTGTGTTAGCGCCAGTGTTTTAAGGGATATCCTGTGCTCAACCGAAAGACAATGAAGGTTTTGTCTCGTATCCGAAATGTGAAGTTTCCTCTGGATGTTGAGGGCAGCTCTGATGGCGTTATTCTGGGTTACTTGTAACTTGTTGATGTTTCTTTGGCTGTTTCCCAAGTCGAGGGCTTTACAGTAGTCGATTTTGGGCATAACAAGAGTTCTAGCAAGTGTAATGCAGTTGGGTGCACTGAGGAAGGGTCGACAAGCAGTTATAAGTTTGCAAGTATAGGCTGATGCTGATACTACAGCATTCATTTGTCTCATGAGTGATAGTGTGGAATCTAGGTAGATGCCTAGCGTTTTAGCGTCATTGGAAACCGGGATGGTGTTTCCATCAATAAAGAATGATTTGAATGCAGTGTCCAGTTTGTTAAGTCTGAAAGGTGAGCCGAGAATAAGCAACTCAGTTTTTTCATCATTGAGTCAAAGCCCATGATGCGCCATCCAGGCTTGCATGACAGAGTAAACTTCGTTGAGCGCTTTTGTGTCAATTGCGTCGTCACCAGTGATAGGGATGAGTATATGGGTGTCATCCGCGTAATTCGTGTAGGTGACACCCAGATAATCAAGAATGTCAAAGATGGCTTCGTAAACACGTTATATAGTGTGGGGGAAGCACACGACCCTTGCGGAACCCCACATGGGACAGGTGCTGGTTCAGCAGAGGCGGAAGGTGTAAAGACCCTCATGGTTCTGTTAGCCAAGAAGGATCTGATCCAGGAGGTAGCTTCATCAGAGAAACGGGCTGATGTTTTCAGGTGGTGGCAGAGAGTTTGGTGATTGACCAAGTCAAAAAGGGCCGATAAATCGAGCAGTAGTCTTTAATGTCTTCAATTTGCGTAATTAGGTCAATAAGAGCAGTTTCAGTAACGTGTCTGGGACGGAAACCTGATTGCCGACGACCTAGGAGTTTGTGTCAGTTTCCAGATAGGTCTGGATTTGTAGGTAGGCTGTGCGTTCCAGGATTTTTTATAAAAATGGCACCGTAGTAATAGGTCTGTAGTTAGACGGATTACTCGGTCGAGGATCGTTTTTTTGATTAAGGGGATGACCCACGAATCCTTAGGGTTATCAGGGACAGACCCTGATTTAAAGGATGCATTTATGAAGGTGGTGATGAATGGGGTGAGGTTGTGCGCTGCCGACTTAATGACGGGTGCAGGACATAATTCACCTTAGCAGCTGGAAGGCTTAAGTTTCTTAATTATGTTTTCGACTTCCCATGTGGACAATGGGGAAAAGCTGAAAGGTTTGAAGGAATGCTTCGGGGCCGTGATGTTATATGTGGCAGGTTTGGAATCGGAGTCTGAGAGTAAGATGCCTATTTTTGTGTTGATTTTAGTTTGTAACAAGGATATTTTATTGAGGAGAGCCTTTTGGATGTTGGTGCACCAGGAGGTATCTGTTATGCACTTATCTAGTGGGCCTATAGGAGCCTCAAGTTCTTTGAGAATTTTGAAGAGCTCTTTAGTGTTGGATTCAACTTGTACAATTTGTTTATTGTAGGTGTCTTTTTTGGCTAGAAATATAGCTTCTTTGTAGATGAAGGAAGCAGTAGTCAAGGTGCTTTTATTGACTTCAGAGGGGAGGCTTTTCCAATGCGCCTCTGCATTTCTTTTTGCTTTGCGAAGGTCCCTTAAGTGTGGTGTGAACCACGAGTTAAGGTGGGGGGCGTGGTTTGGTGGGGGGCGTGGTTTGGGTTTGCGCAGTTTGAGTGGGGCAATAGTATTCTACCCTTGTGGGTCATTATTTGGACTCAAACTACCAGAATGCATGAGACCAACTACACCGGCTCCAAGAGTGGAACAGTTCAGCAGCGAAGAAACGCAGAGCTCTTCCAGCCACACCTCAAAGCTAGATACAAAAAGGGAATATACTGATAGTTCTTCACATTTGAAAACAAACCGCTGGAATGATCGGAAGACCTGCATGTCCTTGCTCAGTCCAGTGATGGGCAATCCAAGGGGAATACCTGTGTCACATAAGTGGGTGTGGCCCAAAATGGTACAGAACACTACTGACGCCTTGAAAGTGTTGCGCTCCCAATTTGCCCAACCGTTACTATATCGGGAGTCCAGCCAATGCAGGGCTTTGGTAATGTAATGTAAATTGTCTCATACAGCACCTTCCTGCGACTAGTATCAGTGAAATGCCCCAAATTTTTTAAAAGCAAGCCCATCCCCCAAACCAGGAGTGAAAGTGCGATAGCCATGCTTTAAATTTCACTTAAAAAACAAATCATGACAGGCTCAAAAACGACACTGCCTGTTCCCTGCCCTCCCTGTTGCCTGTTCCCAACAATACCCTAATTTCTGTGCATTTAAAAGAGCCTCCCATCTGTGAATTCACAATGCACCTTTAAATGTGCAGAAACGCCTCCTTATTTGCGCAAATGTACAAAGGGGGCAGGGGATCTGAATTGGCGCATCTAAGATGCGCTTATATAAATGCACTTTGAGGATTGGGCTGCTACTTTTTTTGGTGCAAGTGAGGAGATGCACTAGTATCTGTGGTATACTGAAGACATGCTGGAACATGTCTTCAGTATATCACAGCAGCATTAACGGTAACAATGATTAAATATTTTACCATAATGGAGTAAATCTAAATAATTGTCGAAATGCTTATTTCTTGACAATGTAATTACTTCACTGTCACATCTTTTGTAAAAGTTGTGTTAAACGTTCCTGCCGATGAAAATGTGCATATTAAGTCTACAGTTTTTCATCAAATTAAATCACGAAGTGGTAATTAACTTCGATGAAATAACATTGTTACTTTTCAATGACTTTCTTTGTTTAAAAAGGTGGGTCGCCAATGCCCGCACACTCCAATGCCCACCCGCTCCTCTACTCCTACCATTCCTGACCCACTATAACCCATATCCCTTAACACACATATACCATTTATTATCCGTCAGATGTAATTTCATCAAAGTAAATTACGACTTTGAAATTTACTTTGATGAAAGAACAGTAAAGGTTGGTTAAAATGTTTTGTGTATTTGGGTTTTCCTGTAGTCTCGAAGTCAAAGCCCATTTCTGGGAACATGCACAACATAAGGTGAATTTGTTTGCAGCTCGTGCAGCAACATTTATGGGAGAAACAGGAAATGTATCATCGAACCGCTATTTACATTTTATGAGCAAAAAGTCTTCCCATACATGTTATATGGTATCGAGATGTTGCCAGAATGGTTTTGCGATAGACTGTTTTTTTAGAAGAATTAATTTGGCTTAAAGTCTTTAAACTACCAAATTGTGTGCCAACAGCGTTAGTTTGTTTTGAGCTTGCCATTAAGTCCATAAAAGATGTTGCCAAATGGACACTACTTTCATTTTACAGAAAAATGTTGGTACCTCCCAGAGGATTAATTTTTCAGTGGCTTAAATCGAGTATCTAAAGCAAAAAAGAGAAATATGGTGGTGTGTTTCACCAATAAATGAGGAGGAAGTACTGGGGGAATTGAATATCATCTGGGAGTTCATTGAAAACCCAAACCAGGTTAAACAAGCAATTTATGACAATGATCAGATTGTTAAGTGTGAAAAAACTCATGAATATCCACTTTTTGCACAGCTTAAAAATAATACTAAAAAGAGGGGTGTTTTAGTCCAAAATTTCTGATCACAAATTTTATGAGGTTTTGGTTGAGCCTTTTGTTAACAAGGGTCATTTTAACAATGTGAAAGTTAATGCGTAAAGAACTGTTTTTTTTGTTGTTTCTACAGAAATCCTTGTGTGCTGGAAACTTTGAGACATACAATTATGGACTGCCCAAATTTAATGGAACAACATATAATTTGTTTTAAAGTGTTTCTTAATAGATAACATTTTATTGATGCAATAGCTTGTGACCTTGGATTTTAAGTGGCTCCTGCACGTCTCTGTCAATAGCGGTTGTGAAATTCTTGAGCCTGATGGAATTGTTATAGCACTATTTTGTGAAGGTGTTAATATGATGATGGTTGGGTTGTTTATAGGAAATAATGTTTTACATTTAGGTCGCTGTACATTTTTAAATGAGGGTCTGCGGGACAGGGCAAGAGGGTGGGATATAGGAGATGTGGGTCTGTGGGTGTATTGCAGACGCTATTTTCTTGGTGCTTAAGTAATTTAGATCTGTGCTTTTCATTTTTTTATGGGATGTGATGTTTTAACGCTATATTTGTCTTGACCGATTTTTTGAAAAATATATGTACATATATGTGTACACGTCGTATAGAAATGTAAAAGTTTATATATGTGAAAAATTGCATATGAAAAATGTACATTCATTTTGCGTTTAAATGATATATAGATACATCTTGGAACATAAATATCTCAGAACTGGACAGCTCGATTTTCAAAAAGAATTTATAGTGCATCGATTCACGAGAATATGTAGGTGCATGATAAAAAACTTGAAAATCAAATTAAGATATTTGTGGCATTTATTTTTTGCCTTTGAGGAAACCCCATGTTAAAAGCTGTTCAAAACGCGATGAAAACGTATGAAACTACCCATGCAAAAATATAAAATTCAGCATGAAGGCGTGGCTACTTCATAATTTTACTTTGGAACTTTTCCAGAATGTTCCATGGAAGGGTTCAAAAATGACAAAACCAAACTTCCGGTGAGTGTCTGGGATTACCAGCCACGGTTAAAATGTGGATAGTTTAAAAAAGGAATAAAAGAACATATGACATACCTTATGGGTAAGATTGGGTCTAATGGATACAATGTCTCCTCTGCAGATTGCTTGGGCACATCCTGGCACGCGTGGACTAAGATCATTCTGAGGAGACTGAGGGCGGGCAGAAAAGGAATCCGCAGAGAAAACATTTTATCCATCAGAACCAATGTTACCCTAGGGTACATAACTTGTTCTTCTATTGGATACTATCGTCTCTGCAGATTTCCTATCTTTTAAAGATTAACACAGCAAAGTCAGTGAATAAGTAAGGCAGGAGCGAGCCTCAGAAATACCAGGACAGGAAGACAGATCTCACACCAAGATGTGCTGGATTACTGCTCTTCCTAATAATGCCTCAGCCTTTGCATTTGAGCATAGGCAGTCGAGCTTATCAGACATGTGCACGGTCGATCAAGTGACTGCCCAGAAGATCCCCTGAATTGGAATCATTCCTGTACCTACGCTCAACACTGAAAGCCAGCACTGTGCCCGGAACCCAAAAAGTGCCACATGGTATCCACTGTTAAAGTCAGCACTTACGCCATAGTGTTCATAGTATAGCAATGCGGTGGGCCAGAGCACTTATTAACTTTAAGGTGGAGAAATTCAAATCGCATACATATCGTGGATATCGCGTCCCAAAACGAAACTGAGAAAAGCGAACCAACTCCTTTGTGAAAAGCTGAGGAGAAAACCAAAATATGCATAGAAAGAAAGAGCGAAAGAAAATAAAATGTGCCATTCGAGCCACTATGCGAATACAATGTTTGTATGGTGGCCATCTTACAAAGATACATTCACAGAGACATCCATAGACTTGCCTCAGTCTCATCAATCAAACATACCATGATTATTTCATATGTAAATACAATCTAGCGTGTACTGTACATCAACCTCCTCACTAGTACTAATATTGTCAAAAATCAGGGCCCACCCGATAACCAAAACAATTGCCCAAAGGCAAACTGCATTTATATCAAAATGATAGGCAATGAGCCATTGATGTAATCTACAGCACTTAACCATACAGTTGATGTCACAAAGGTTCCCAAACTTAAAACTGGTCAACAACCAACATGATGATCAAACTGAACCTCAGCACCAGTAGATAGGGAGAAGAAAGGAGAGAAAGAAAAAGAGGAAAGAAACCATATTGGTCAGAGACTACCCAGATAGTGTCACAACTCAGACACAAACCATTAAAAGCCAAGATGCACTGTAAAAAAGGAACAAATACACTTAGAACAGGGAACATTTCCTTGGATAAGCTCTACATAAGAGTACCACTTCCAGCCACTTAAGGCCAACATTGTATACCCTAAAGAATGCTAATAGATGCTGCATAATACTTTAGCATAATAAGTATACATAGACATATTCAGTATTAATGTCACTAGAGCAATACCCATTGGTTAAAGGCATAACAGACATACACAAAACATGTGATCAAACAATTGATCAGGAAATAATAACCAGACCTATCGGGCCATGGCAACCAGAGATGATACTGCCTTGATAACTGGTGGCTAAACAGAGTGGCGGAGAGTACTAGTAGTCCTGCTCAAGGTATGTGGGCCATGAAATTGCAGTTGGACATGAACACTATGGTAGACATAGCATATGTGTATGTGGAACCTTTTTCCCAGCATGATGACCGATTTGTATTTATGCGGTGTATTTTGCAGTAGTTTGCAGAGGTCAATGGAGGCCGTGATATGAAGAATGGGTCCTATGACGTATGACTGAGGAATTATTTCTCCAGTGTACGGGCATTACCATGCATAATGAGCAGGTACCCTTCCTTGTTTAGTTTGTGGTTTTACAAACCTTCGCCAGATGTAACATGAATTGTTCTTTTCTGGTTTACATAGATGAATTGATATCCTCTAAGAATATTTGGTGACTTTTTTCTTCTCTTTCCCGTTTTTTGGGGAGGAGCCATCTAAGCCAACATTTGTTAATGGCAACAAGTACTCGCACAATGATTATGCACATGTTCAAACCAAAAACTGGAACTTGGTCAAGTCTCTGAACATCATTAACCATATGAACAGTGATCATAGACCATTATGTCTAAAATAGTAAACAGAGATGGCTGTAAAAATTACGCTTACAAAATAGGCAATAAGATAAGTATCACTGCAGAAGAGAATGCCAGCAAAGCGTTTAAATGGGCTGATGTAGAGGATGGAAATGCCTTGCCAAAAATTGATCACAAAATCTTACCACTACTGGAAAAATCTATATATGACAACAATATGAATAACTTTAAAGAGGTTTACACAGAGGAAGGATACGTCTTAGACGTTGAGATAGACAAAAGGCACCGGCATACCTCACACGTAAATGTTTGTCACTGTCTAAAACGTACCCTGGGAGAGGTTAAAAAAAAAAATTGAACACCCAAAAAACAGACAAGCCACTGGACCAGATAAAATACGGATAGACTTCTTTAAGACAGAAGTTAAATCTGGGCCCCAGTGCGGTTTTGCTTTTTCGTGTGTTGTACTGGAAATAGGCGTGGCTCCAGCATCATGGACAACAGCAATCATACTAAATACAAGAAAGGGGGACGAGATGACCCAACCAACTACAGACAGATTTCGCTGCATCCAGAAAGATTTTTGCAAGATCTCTATTGACACATTTACTAGAATTGGTAAATGAAAATCAACTAATTAGTCACTTCCAAGCTGGGTTCCAGCCCGGTTTTAGTACCATTAACCAGGCAGTTAAACTTTACTTACTAATACAAAAATAAGTAACATTGGATACTATGGGCCTCATTACAAGTCCGGGGGTAGCCGTGCCGGTAAAACCGGCAGGCTGCTGCCGGACTCGGGATGATTTACTGCCGCCTGACTTGCAGGAATAACTGGGGCATTACAGCCCCTGCGGTCCGGTAACTCAGGCGGCAGCAATTGTTACTCCTCATTCGATTTCAGTCCCAAAGGACTCAATAGGAATGGGGAGGACGCAATCACCAGCACTGTGTGCAACAGTGCCGGTGCTTCCATCAAAGTCTGCGGGCGGGACGGCGCCCGCCCGCAGAACTCAGAGCGTGCCGGTCCAGTAAGACATATATTGCTTACCGTAAAAGCATTTCTGATGATTGCATCTGCTTAGATTCACATGCTGTGCATATAGTCCGACATCCAGTAGTTATCGCAGAGTATTGCATCTTGTCTTTTGAGAATCGAAAAGGGACGTCGAAGTGAGCATGCCTGTAACACTATCCCCAACGTGATGTGTAGTGTACCCAAAATCCCTCATACGTCGAGGTCCCTCCGATTGTATTTTTTCTGCCGTGAGGGAGCTTATGGCTATCGTGAGTGAGTACAGAAAAGAGAGAAAGTAGTAAGACGTCTATGTTCCTTCCATCCGAGTGGGGAAGAAGGGTGGGCGCATGTGAATCTAAGCAGATACAATCATCAGAAATGCTTTTTACGGTAAGTAATGCAGGCCTTCTGATGCTTGTTAATCTGCTTAGAATCACATGCTGTGCATAGATTAGCAAGCAGTACCCAGAGTTGGAGGTGGGTTGTGAGAAGGAACAAAAGTGAAAAGATGTGTTAGTACTGCTTGTCCCACCTGAGAATCAGACCTAGAATGAGTGTCTAGTCAGTAGTGTTTTCTAAAGGTGTGTGCAGAACTCCAGGTTGCCGCTTTGCAAATAGCCTCATGGGGAACATTTGCAATGAATGCTATGGAAGCCCCAGTGCCTCGAGTAGAATGCGCTCTAGGCTTGAAGGGCAGTTCTCTCTTAGCAAGAGTGTAACAGAGTGTGATGCATTTGACAATCCACCTAGAGATTGTAGATTTGGAGACCGGGTCTCCCCCTCTCTGCCTGCTGCCACCGAAACAAAAAATTGGTTTGTCTTTCTTAGTGGTAGAGTTCTTTCCATGTAAAACAGGACTGCTCAGCGTAGATCCAGTATGTGCAGGCTTCTTTCCCCCATGTTTGAGGGGTTCTGAAAGAACCTTGGTAGTTCTATGGATTGGTTCACATGGAACTTTGAAATGAATTTAGGCGCAAACCTAGGGTGAGTGCGCAGAACCACCTTATCTCTATGAACTGTAACTAAGGGCTCTAGAACCGAGAGCGCTTGTAGTTCACTGACTCTCCTTATGGAAGTAATGGCTAGCAAAAAGGCAGTCTTGTAGGTGAGATCTTTAAGACTTGCTTTATGCATGGGCTCGACAGGAGACCACATAAGTCTAGTCAACACCACGTTAAGGTCCCATCCGGGAGCTGGGTTAGAAATGGGAGGGTGAATTCTCTTTACTCCCTCCATGAAAGCCTTAATAACTGGTATCTTCCACCACAACACCTTTTGTTTGATGTAGTGTAGGCTGAAAGAGCAGCTAAGGGAACTTTCAGAGAGTTAAAGATCAGGCCTGAGTCAAGTAAATGAGTGAGATACAAAACAATATGTGTAGGAGAGCAGTCAGTAGGGATGATGCTCTTAGAGTTGCACCAGATGACAAAACGCTTCCACTTACTGGAAAAGCAATATCGTGTGTTAGGTCTTCTTGCCTCTCTTGAGTATGTCCATATATCTCTGAGGGAGTGGCAGGTGGCCGAACTCTATGACCTCAGGAGCCAGGCCGTTAAGTTCAGTATCTGCGGGCATGGTTGAAGTGTGTCCCCTTTGTCCTGCGACAACATATTGTACGGGCAAGGCAGTTTCATTGGAGGGGATATGGACATCTCCATCAAATGAGCGAACCATGGTTGGCGGGCTCACTTGGGGGCCACCAATATCATTGTGACTTGTTCCTGGTGCATCTTGTGCACTATTTTGTTGAGTAGGGGAGTCGGGGGGAAAAGTGTAAACAAATTTCCCTGACCATGTAAGTCCGTTCCCCTTGGAACGGTTCTGGGGTACCTGGAGGCGTAATCCTGGAATTGAGCGTTCTCCAGAGTTGCAAACAAGTCGATATCTGGAAAGCCCCATTCTGCAAAGACGTTTGAGACGGCTTCGTGTAATCGCCATTTGTACTCCATGGGTAGTGGGAAATCTTTGCTGAGTACATCTGCCGGAAGATTGAGTTGCCCTGTAACATGTTGTGACAACAGGAACATGTTGTGACAACAGGAACATGTTGTGTTTGAGAGCCTACTTCCAAATGTTCTGGGGCAGTTTGGACAGCCCTGGAGAGTGAGTGGCCCCTTGTTTGTTCAGATAGTACATGGCCGTGGTGCTGTCTGTGAGGATCAGGACCGTCTTTCCTTGCAGTTGTGTCTGGAAAGCTTTCAGTGCTTTGAATACTGCTAACAGTTCAAACAGGTTTATGTGGTTGGATGCTATGTCTGACGACCAAACTCTGTGCGCTGTCTGTTGAAGCAGGTGAGCTCCCCACCCTGTGAGAGATGAGTCTGTAGTTAAAGTGGCCTCCACTGTGGGGGTGGTTAAGGATTTCCCCTTCAAGAGGTTCTTCCTCGATCACCACCGTAGCGAGAGAATGAGGGCTGGCGAGACAACCACCAGATCATCCCATTGTCCGCTGGCCTGACACCACTGGCTGCTCAGCCACTCCTGCCTTGGACGCATGGGCAAGCAGACATGAGGAACTTAATAAATGCACGATGCCATCATTACCAAACGTTGCATAGCCTTGCGTACCGCCACCTCTCGACTGGCTACATATTGAGGGATTTGAAACAGCATGTTTTGAACCCTCTCGCTGGAGGGGAAGATGAGGCCGTACTTTGTTCCAATTAGAGCCCCTAGGAATTGTTTGACCTGACTGGGGTCTAGCCTGGATTTCTTCTCGTTGATGGAGAATCCCAGACTGAATAGAAGATCTATAGTTCTTTGGGTATTTGACAGACATGTTTAGTAACATTCCCATGTGATGAGCCAGTCGTCGAGGTAAGGATAAACTGGAATGGATTGCCTGTGCAAGTGTGCTGCTGCCACTGCCAGTACCTTTGTAAATACCCTTGGTGCAGAGGCTATGCCAAAGGGTGTACCTTGAACTGATAGTGCTTGTCTTGTATCATGAATCTGAGGTATTTTCTGTGCACCGGCAACACTGAAATATGAAAGAATGCATCTTTCATGTCCAATGTTGCCATGTAATCCCCCTGTGTGAGCAGGGGAATCATCTCTTGCAGAGTGACCATACAAAACTTCTGGGGCTTCACAAATTTGTTCGCTGGACACAAATCTAGTACAGGGTGCATGGTGACATCCTTTTCGGGTACAAGGAAGTTCACTGAATAAATGCCCTTGTTTACCTGTAGAAGAGGTACAACCTCTAGGGCCCCCTTTTCCTGCAGAGTCTCGACTTCTTGTAGCAGGATATGCAGATGTTCTGGCATCAGGTATCTTGCTCGTGGCGGTCTGAACTGTGGGTTCTGGCAGAATTCTATACAGTATCCGTGGGCGACGGTCTTTAGCACCCACTGATATGCAGTTATTCCCTCCCATGCTTGAAGAAATGATGTTAGCTGGCCCCCGACTGTGGATGCATGGGCCGGGACTCGGAACTTCAGGTAATTTTTGGAAGAGGCTAGGGAGCCTTGAGGGATAGAATTCCGTCCCCTTCCTTTACTACGTTGTTGCCCCCTTGTGTGGTATGGGGTGGTGTAGCTGCTGGTTCCTTGGGAAGAGGACCAGTTATTCCCCAAGCTGTATTGATTTTGAGAAAAGTTGCCCATTAAAGGAACGTCTATTCCCGCTTCCCCTTCTTTGAGAAGGTCTCTGGGTGATCTGATCCAGAGTCTTAAGAGTGTCATGCTTCTTTTTTGCAGTTTCGAGGGCTTCATCCACTGCTTTCCCAAATAAATGCATCTCCTCCACTGGTTTATTTATAAGTGAAGCTTGTGTTTCTGGCTTGAACCCAGAGTTCCTAAGCCATGCTTGCCTTTTCAGGAGGGTACCTTGAGCCAAAGATCTTCCTGCAGTCTCTGCTGCATCCAAAGTATTCTTTTGCATACTTTGGTTAACTTGCCTGCCCTCTGCCACTGTTGAGAGCAGACAGGTTCGCAGTGGCTCTGGGAATTCTTGAAAGCTCTCCTCTAGCTTGGCCCATTGCACATCAGCATAGCTGGCCAACAACGTTGTATTGTTTGCAATGCGAGTGGAGTAAGCCGTTGCCCAGTGATCATTTTCCCTACAGCATAAAGTCATACATTCCTTGTCAGGGGGTGCCTTCCCAGTAAATAGGGGAACCCCTGCTTTTCTCCTGGTCGTTCTAACAACCAGTGAATTTGGAGTAGAATGACCCCCTGATGTAGAGGGGGCAGCAGGGGGAGGGTCGGAAATGTTTCTCTACCCTCTGATTTACTGCTCTAGTAAGTGCAGGTGTTAATAAAGAAGGGGGCAATCTCTTCTTAATTGAATTTAGTAGAGGAACAGCTTGGCTGTCAGGTGTTTTTTCTTTTAAAATGTCTTCCACCAAATCAGCCTCTGGAACAACTTCTTGAGTAGCAATGTTGAAGTGTTCCGCTGCTTTCCTCAATATGGCGTTGAAAGCTATTTGATCTTCGACCAGGGAGGCCTGTCGAGTGGGGGTGGTTGGAGGGGAGTCCAAGCACAAAGCATCAGGTTCCGGTGTTGGAGTAGGTGACTGCCAATGGTGAGGATCAATGAAATCCAGGTCCACTCCCCAACCCTCTGTGGGGTCTCGGTGAACCTCATCAGAGTCGATAAAGGCATCTTCATTTTGAGCCTTCTCCTCAGTGAGGTCATAAATATACTCCTCTTCCTCCTCATCTTGAGTAGGTTCAGAGACCCTCTGTACCTTAGCCACAGGGAGTGGGGGATTTTCCTCCCTAAACCTCTTGGGTATGGGCTTCTCAGAGAGTTCCACAAACCTCTCTAGCCTGTCCATACATCCTTCAAATTTTTCTCTGGTCCAAATTGATGAACCACAGCAGTCCAGGGGTGGAAAAGGATCTTCTAGTGGATCATCCATTTGCAAATGTCGGGATTTCTTCTTTAACACCGGAGAAATCCCTTCAGGAGCTTCCGAAAAGTCTTCTCAGGGTTCCGATGGTTGACTCGTGTCCCTTGGTTTGTCTGTGGGCCTTTCCGTAGGTTCCGGTAAATCCTTCGGCCTATCCTTGGATCTCGACGAATCATTGTGCTTGTTTGTGGGTTTCGATGAATCCTTGGGATTTTGTTTCTGAGAATCTGCCGAAATGATCCTTGCGATGCTCTCAGTAATCACCTCAGAATCGGAAGGTTCTGATGCTCGGGCCTCTGGTTGTACAACTACTTTCGGCAGAACCGGGGCCTTTTGGACTGTGGACGCTTTCTTGCGATGCGTCTCGACGGGTGGGTGGATATTGGGGGCAGCGCCCTTACGTTTAGATGGCCCAGTCGCAAGACGCGACTGCGGTTGCGGGCAGGGCTGCCGACCTTGACAGTCGGCGGGCAAGACTAAAATCTTCTGTGTGCCCTATGGCGCTATGGACCGTTTCGACTGTTTCATCGAAGACGTCCCTAGGGTTGTGTATTTAGCGTGTGTAACATGTGCGTCTATGTCGCCAGGGTGTACATTCCCCATAGCAGGACCTGAGTCTTGCCTAGCAGGTCCAGCGACAGACAACACAGCGCGAGAATGCTCCACCGAGAGGCCAATTGCATTCAAATCGGAGGCTTGTTCGTCACTCAGCCTATCGTTATAATCGGCGGTTGTAGCAGCGGGAGAACCAGACTCGGCTCCTTTAGAGTTTTCAGGCGCAGGAGCCAGCAAGCCGCACAAACCGTTTCGTCGTGATTAAGGGGTAAACACTGGTTACATTTGCAGTGTTTATCTTGCCAAGGAAATTTGGCCCTGACAACAGTACAAAACCTAAATGGAGTCCTCTCCAGAGCTGAGGACATAAATGGTGACAAAGAGAAAATAAATGTCCACCCCGACCCCATTCTCCCTACTGTGTAGTCCGACCAGAAGGCCCGGCCATGTGGACGGCAGCACGGACCGGAACACTGTCCGTCGAAAGATCCATGGAACCGTCTTCGGCAGAGAACTGGAACAGCCGTCGATGGAAAGGATGGTAGGGTAAATATTAAATTATCATATATATATATATATATATATACACATATATATATATATATATATATGAGACCAAAGGTCGAAGAAGCAATTTCTCTGGACGAGTGCAGCAAAAGGCGACCAGTAGGCTGGGGGGGGGGGGAACAATCTGAGGGGACCTCGACGCATGAGGGATTTTGGGTACACTACACGTCACATTAGGGATAGTGTTACAGGCACGGCCATGTCGACGTCCCCTTTCAATTCTCGAAAGACAAGATGCAATACTTTGCGGTGACCACTGGATGTCTGACTATATGCACAACATGTCATTCTAAGCAGATTAACAAGCAGCAGAACAGTTGTTACCAGACCGGCATACTCGTAATGAGGCCCTATGTGCCTATATGCAAACTTAATTGACTTAAAATTGGCATTCTATGGGATGCCCACAAACAAACTATGGGAAGAGCTGACTGAAGTAAACATCCCTAAGCATTTGCGTAAAGCAACTTTCAGCCTTTATACAAACAACACAGCAGCAATGCGATGGAACCTTAATGGTGAAACAACACCCTTTCACAGCCACAGTGGCGTGAGACAATGATGTGTCCTCATCCCAACACTATTGTGTATTTTTTATAATGCGGCAATGATATTCTAATTGCAATACAGTCAGACACTCCAACATTGAGCTGTGATATAATTCCATTACTTCTATTTGCAAATGCGGTTCTAATTTCACTAACCCAAACAGAGCTAAAAAAGCAACCAGTGAAGTTCAACAAAGGATACAACAATATTGGCCTAGCATTCAACTTCAATTAACCAAAGCACTCGTATGTCTTCCAGCACACAAGAAAAGTGGAAACTAAATTTAGTGTTAGACAGCAGTGCCATTGAATAGGTCAGTAGTTATGAATACCTGGGAATGCGATTTATGGCAAATGGAAGTTGGATGGAACAGAACAAAAAAATCGACACTCACACTAGAGAGGACTAGCAATGCTGTCATCAAATTGGCTCAGGTTCGTGGGAATGACACAATAAATTGGCTCAGGTTCGTGGGAATGACACAATACCGCCAGAACTCAATGTCTACAAGATACAAGCGAAGATGGCTGCAATATGTGGAGCAGAAATCTGGGGTTACATAAAGACAGCAAGGATATCTTTTGTGGAGAAAATCTTTGTTAAAAGAAAATAATATTAATTTTTCAGCCTGCCAACAAGCACACCAAATAAAATGCTGCACATTAAAATCATCCTGGAACACACTGCAGACACTATGGCATGAAGACCGATGCAGTACTGGGCTCGGTTGTGGGTATCGATCGCTACCCTGGTGCAAGCCAATTAGGACACTTTTGAATACACTGGGTTTGGAAGATAAATGGGCCAACGTTAAAGATATAGATGGCAAAACGAAACTAGAGATAAAAAAGGCCCACCTTGCACAAAGGGAGGAACACGTGTTAATAGGTATTACAGTTTTTAGGCAGTGGGCAGCATATTGGGCAATTAAGGTTTTTGGACAAGAGGCATCTTTAGACCTGATCACCCACACTATGCACGCTCTCTATACGTTAGATTCGGGTGAGGCACTCTACCCTCTAGAAAATATACTGCACTCATGGAAATGAAACTTCCCATACGTGTTCAGTGTGAGCAATGAACAGAGAAAATATTGAACATTTCATGTTCTTTTGTCATAAGAACAAGCACCCGAGAACCAGCTATGTTGATAAAATATGGCATCTGCCACATAGCAGATGGTGTGGCATTATGCAAAAAGGGTGAAAGAGAATATGTCATTTATGCAGTATCTAATTACATACATAGAGCTTGGTCGATTAGGAAACAATATTTCCAACAGATCACTGTGAACTAAATAACACTGTTAATTGCATTGCTTTAATATTAATTTATAGATGATTACCAAATGGATGTTGTATATAATTTATTATATTATAACCTGGAATTGTGGCTTTCATTATGATGTGTGGTTTTTGTTTCAAATGATATAAATTGCTGAGTGAAATGCTTTTTTTTTTCTGCTGCGATGTGCCAATACTTGTCGAATACAGACATTTAAAGAAAATGAATTAGCCTGAAAAATGCTGCATAAAATAAGCAACCATTCAGGAAAATACGGATTTAAAAAAAATCTTGGCATATTTGATTATGTTTAGCAGGCATTTGCACTTTGTACTGATGCTGCTACTATTTGCCAAATATTTGCAATTTAGTATATAGCAGCAGAGAAGGTAACTCTTAGTCATAAGTGCAGCAGTTTTACAGCTGAGTTAGGAGATGTAAGTAATTGGACAGTTTATTGGCTTAGGTAGGACTGATACTTAGATCATTTGTAAACATTGTTTAGTGATATGCAAGCATTTTAATGTATATATGTGTTATTTATTTTGTACTTGTATTGATGCGTGCCCTAGAACTCAGCATCCAGGGTCATCCCTGAGGTGTACACCAGAATGATCCAAGTTACATGGATCCACCTCTCCAACGCCACAGGGGAAGCCAAGAGAGGAAGAATCAGACCTCATCTTGGATACAGTCTCGTAATGACATCCAACCAGATCCTTTGACAATGCTTTAACCCAAGACTGAAGTGGAGAAGAACCGAATACCAGCTGATGAGGAAGCAGAAGAGTCCTCTCCCACCCCACAGATGACAATGGTGTTTTTTAAATTTATTCCACAATGCCCAAGGCAGCAAACAGATTGTTTTTTTAAAACTTTCTTTATTGTTTTTTCATTAACACTTGACTATCACATTGCCAATGAAAAGAAAACGGTAACATCCCCTCCAACCCCATTTGAGCACCCCGGTACAGCACATCTGATTTCCCTCATACATATATGGCTATCAGGTTTAGTACAATACATCTAATGTCATCTCATTGTTATTGAGTTTAACATGTTAGTCCTGGTTTTCTTGGATTTTTTCATTTTGCCATTAAAGCATTTCAGCACTCAAGGGGTGTACATTACATCTAGGCTTATAATATTCAAATTTTGATACTCACATACAAGAGGCTATATGTTCTCATTCGGAGCATAATACCGTTACTGCGGGGGTCCCCCCAGTGGCCGAAAGGGTCTGCATTTGCTCAGCATAGTAGCGTCTGAAAGGGTCCCAATAGTCCGGTGGTCTACTATTGTTTGAGAGTGTTGTTGCATTTCCTGCTTCTCACGTCTCTCACACACAATCAAAGTTCAGCCAAATCTGAAAACATGGAGCTTTGCGCTTCCCCCAGTTTCTTGCGATTATATATCTAGCAGTTATTATTGTCATTCCCAGTAGTTTATTTTCGGAGTGGGAGCCCCCCCTCAATCATGGCTAGCAACCACAGCCCCGGGGAGTAGTTTCTCGGGGATGTTAACATTGGAGACATGGCTTCCTCGATTTTCTCCCAAATGGTTCTATTATGTGGGCAGGACCAGGTTACGTGGTAGAAGTCGGCTGAATCCCAGTCGCATCGTTTGCAGAGGGGGGATTTTTCTGGGAAAAATCGGTGCAGACGAGCTGGTGAGTAATAGGCTTGGTCTAGGAACTTGAAATTAATTAGTCGGAGCTGATTATTCAGGGACAGGTTACGTGTCTATGTGCAAATTATTTTCCACTGCTCTTCATTTATCCCTGTCCCTAGTGTTAGCTCCCACCCGCTTCTGAAGTTCTCGGCTCTCTCCTTCTGTGATCTGATCATTTTGTACACAGTGGACATCAATTTCCGGGTGGACAGTGGGTTAATCACACATTGAAGTATTGGGGAGGGGACATGGGCTTGTGGGAAGTCTGGCCACTTTTTAATCACCTCCCTGAAGGTGGAAATAGAGAAACATAGTGACGGCTGTCCATTCGCCTCTAGTTTTCAGGGTATTCCATGTTATAAACTGCCCGTTGTATACCAGTTCCCCCAGGGTGAAGACTTCCAGTCTCTCGAAGTGTATCTGAAATGCATTCTCATGTGTGATCAGGACTCCACAGACTTTAATTATAGGAAGGTGCAAGGAATAACTAGATCGCCCGCCAGGGGGCCGTGGGTGCAGGTCATGGAGTAGGTCTGCTTTCATGACTGCTTCTGCCTGATCCTCCAAGATCTGTGTATATAGCAAGCTTCCATAGCAAGAATCAGCTGAAAGTTTGCAGGAACGTGGGAGAACTAGCCTGGACTGCCCTGCTGGAAGGAGGAGAGTGGAGCCAGTGATGGCGCCGAGCTGCAAAGCATGAAGGAGAGAGACCGCTGCTGGCTCCGGTAATTAAGATGGTGGCCACGAAGGAAAGGAGGCAGTGGAAGAGCGTTGGAGGCTCAGAAGGTGAAAGAGCCTGAAAAAACCCCAGCGGGCCGACTGTGAGGCAGCGGAAAGCTCAATTGTGGAGGCTGACCGTAGAGGAGCACGCATCGGAGAGGACGGACGCAGAGGAGACAGTGCACCCAAACCAAAGAAGTCACAGGGGAGGAGCATCGTCGGACTCCATCCGGCATTTTGGGCGCAGAGACAAACACAAGGCAATTGCGTAGCTGAGCCTTTTAATGAGCCCAGCACCCCGTATTGGGGGTACAATTGGCAAAGCAATACGCCGGCTGACCAGCGAGGCGCAGTGGGGAGGAGGAGCTAACAGAGATAGCTCCAGGGGCTAACAACGGAGACGTGAGTGCTCCGCAACGCTCAAATGAGGTATTTGCATAGCTGGCATGACAGAGGGGACACAGGCCAGCGGTGAACTGAAGGAGTAGCCCTTTTCTACTCCTGGGCAACAGGAGTGTGAGTCATTGCCGAGACAACAGACTCACATCTAGTCCATATCCCAGGTGTGACGCGAGAGGAAGATCCTGACAAAGCTGTGGTGGATAGACTATTCAGCACAATAGCAATGAGCAGCCGGACGCTACAGGGGTGCATGAGGTAGCACTTGAATATGGAGGGCTTTACCAGCTTTAACTCCTTGGTACACACTCAATGAGCCCAGGTTATTTATTAGCCACGATTCAGATATATTCAGTTACATCTAAGTCCTCATGTGAAGTGTTGGGGCAGAGAACGATTGCGCCCAGTTACCAGTGCATTAAGCAGGCCAAATGCCTCACAAATCAGCCAAGACAAAATCAAACCAACCCATGCTGGATAATTTTGCCAAGTCTAATCAACAGGTTCCTGAGAGCAACATGGATCCAGTGCAGAGGAGAGGGAATGAAGCCATGGAGCTGCACAATCAAGTGATGCTAGCGATAGCGAACTTGAAGGCCTCACTGGGAATGCAGATTGCAGCAGTGCAAATAGATGTTGGGGTGTTGTGCCAGGATGTGCGAAATCTAGCTGAAAGTACCGCTGCTCTGGAGACCCAAATGAAGGAGAACACAGTAGGGCTCTTCGAGACACAGGTGGAGGTCAGCCTGCTGGAGAACAGAGTGGAAGAAGCGCAGCGTAGGGCCAGAAGGAATAATATTCGCATAGTAGGCCTCCCGGAGGGTGTTGAGGGCAGGGACCCTACTTCATATATTGAAAACATGCTACTTCAGGAAATTGGGCCTGGAAACCTCAAACAGGGCTTCGCAATCGAGAGGGCGCACAGACGTTGATCAGACTCTTCCCCCACAGGGGCACCCCCAAGACCAATCATACCCAAGGTCCTGAACTATAAAGACAGGGAGAAAATACTGTTCTACTGCAGGCAAGGAGGCGAACTGTAAAATGCTTCTGTGGCTCTGGCTGTGACGTGGCTTGGGACATGTCAGGTAAACGACTCTGGTGTTAGCCCCTTGTCGGTTACGGTTTAAGAAAGTGTTTCTGTCGGGGTGGGGTGTGGGGGTAGAGCTTCTAAATGTCCTATAGGGCAGGATGGTGAAAAGGTTTTACAAGTAAGGGTATATCGCGTCTCGACCGTCTGTGTCCCACTTCCACTCCCAGGGACCTCTCATCCAGGTGATCCTCCTGCACTGGTCCACCCCCAGGAACTGGATCCAATAGCGATGGCCATGCCCTGGCCACCTAGATGACAGATCTCCGAGGACTAGCGGGTGAGACACCTTCAGGTTTCACAAAGTACTGAGGTCAGACCTGCAAAGATCTAAGAAAATGAAATGGCCACTCGACAGAGTCGAAGGCCTTTTCCGTGTTTGCTGCTATAATCGCCAGCACTGCAGGGTCTATATTATGCATTAGGACAGACAACCTTCAGAGGTTATTCTGTGTGGACCACCCTGGCATAAAGCCTGCTTGATCGGGGAGGATCAAGGCCGGCATGTGCGGCTGCAGCCGCTCAGCAAGTATCTTGGCTAGTAATTTATTGTCCGTATTAATCAGGGACAGCGGGCAATACAAGGAGCATTTCGACTGAGATTTACCCAGTTTTAGTAGTACTTTAAACACCGCTGTACGCGTGAATATCGTAAAGACTCCTCTATCAAGTGATCAATTATAAAGGTGGACTATGTGTGGCATAAGTTCAGTGGCAAATTCCTTATAAAATTCACTTGTCAAGCCATCGCTCTCTGGGGCCTTACCAGTGGCGAGTGCTTTTATGCAATCTCTTCTTTGAAGATGGGACAGTGTCGGAGCACCTCAGCGTTCTCGTGAAGCCAGCCCAGTGCCACTTGGTCGAGAAAAGCAGTAATGAGCTCATTAGATGCTGTATTTTGCGCCGCATACAACCGGCCATAGAATTGGGCAAATGCCTCATTCATCCCTGTGTTATCCTTCACTGTGTCCCTGTCGTCCCCCAATACCTCCATGATATGCCCCAGGTCCCTTTCTTGATGTATGGCCCTAGCAAGAACCACCAAAGTCCTGTCACCCTCCCCATATAGCCGGGTTCAATGTGGGTCTTCCAGGAGGTGAGTCTCCCGAGCCACTGTGTCGCAAATTCCTGTTTAGCCAACCTTTAGCCAAGATAGCAGGGCGAGATCTTCTTTCTGGTCAAATATAACCTCCCTCCCTTTAATCTCCTGTTCTAGCGGGGACAAAGACATCCAAAGGGCCTTTAGAACTTAGCATTGTTTAGCCATAGATATACCTCTTATGAAGACATTAAATGCTTCCCATACTACATGTTAATCGCCAACCGATGCTATGTTTCGCTCAAAGTTTTGGGTGATTGCTTGTGCCATCTCCTCGCGGCTGACCGGGTCCCGAATTCTCAGCCCGGAAGCAACAGTGTCACATGTAAGCACCCTGTGATGGCCAACAGAAAGAAAACAGCACCCGGGAATGGTCTGAAAGTTTTCTAGACAGAATTTCACATTGAAATTGAGAATGCAGGAAAGCTAGGGTAGACATTACATAATCAATGCGGGACGTTGACCCGTATACATGAGAATGAAATGTGAATTCCGTATTTCCGGGGTTCACCAGGTGCCACACATCAGAGAGGTTATAGCCTCTCGCAATTGCCCCCCACTGTGCCGCTGGCCTTGGGAGCACCAGCTGGGTTGAGCGCACCGTATCTTATCCAGGGTCATCGCTAATTTTAAATCCCGGCCCATATGACTTCATAACCTTCAATTTGTTCCAGGTGGCCTGCACAAGTTGTGAAGAACTCAGGACTGTCAATGTTCAGGGCGTAAACGTTGAGGATAAGCTTGTACCCAGCAATTTCCCCAGCTAGAAGCAAAAAAAGACCCTGCGGATCTGCCACCTCCATGTGGTGCTTATAGTGTAGAGATGGGTGGATGTATGTAGCAACCCTCCTCTCATGGGAAGAGTAGGATGGCCCATAGCAATGTATCTCCCATTTCTGCATAGATGGGGTTCCCTCGCCCTCACATATGTCTGTTTCTTGAGGCACCGGTATGTTAATGTGGTGTCTGTTGGCGTATTGTGTCACCAGTCAGACTTTTTTTATTCTGTAGACCTCATGTTCCTGTTCAATGCGAGAAGCCTCATCTCAGGGGACTTATCGTGATGTAGCATTGTGTGTACCGCCTGTAGTCTGATTGCGGGTTATCTGTGGGCACTGCAAGCCAAGGCCTGGAGACGCAAAGGATGAGCGAGAATATGGTTGTGCTGCGAGTGGGCTGTGAACTGTAAACTCCCAAAAATACTGAAACACCTCCCTCCCACACCAGAAACTGAAAAACGGACTGGCAGAACCCCCACCCCATCGCCCCCACCAACACTCCAGGTAACCAGCAATAAAGCAAATGATGGAGGGGGCGGGCTGACGGCATAGCACAGCTGCTCCCAGGGGTAACAAAACTAACTGATCCCGGAAAAGAAAACATGCAGGATTTCAGCGATTGTGGTCCGTGAGCATTATGCCACCCACAATGTTAGTATCCAGATGCCACCACCCGAGGCACAGGTCAGAGCTCTTGTCCCTCCTGTGACATATATTGCGGTAAACAGTGTCAATGGCATCCAACTGAGGAGTCGCCCTCACAGGAGCGGGCGTTGTAGCCATTAGACAAATGGGTGACAACAGAGTTGGTCCGTAGAGCATTCACGTAATTCCGGGTGCTTCCAAGTCATATTCAAAGGGTGCATTTATCATGTTGTGCAGAAGCGCCCCCGAGTTCAACGGCGATGGTGCATTCCAAGGTCACCTCCTGCCCCTGTCAACTAGCTCTGCCACGAAACGGGATGCCGCTCTTGGGTCAACAAAGAAGGAGTATGTACACTTGTACATAATTTTGAGCTTCGCCGGGTACAGCATAGTGTATTTGATATCATGATTGCGCATCGTGGTCTTCACTTCCAAGAACATCCTCCTGCTGTCCTGCACCTGCAGGCTGAAGTATGGGAAAACACATATGATGGAGGATCCAAACTTCAACTCTCTGTGCTCCCGGGCTAGCCTCACTATGGTGTCCCTGCCCCTGCAGTTGAAGATACGTGCAATGATTGGGTGTTACGGGGCTCCGGCGGTGGCCTAGGTCCCAGGGAACTGTGGGCACACTCCACCAGAAACATTAGGGCCATCTCTCTTTGGCCAAGCAGGTCCAGAAGCAACCATTCCAGGAATGGTTGAATTTTTTCGATGGCTGTGGATTCAGGCACCCCAACAACTCTGATGTTGTTACATTGTGAGCATCCTTCGCGGTCTTCTTTTTTGGATGATACTTATTTGGGGACTGCTTGCAGCTGTATAACATCTGTCTGTAGCTTGGCTACTTGATCCGATGTGGCCCTCCGCCTCTGTAACCCAGCTGCAAAGTTTCTCTAGTTGGAGTGAAGAGGTAACAACCTTGAGCGTCAGGGAATCTATGTTCTGACGTAGCATGTCCATGCTGTTGTTGAATGCCGCTAGTGAAATATTCAGCTGCTGCATATCTGGTGCTGCCTCATCTGCCACATGGGCCTCAGGGGTCTGAGCTGGGGCCTTCGTAAACATTTCCATCTTGGCCTGACGCTTCTTGGAGCCATCCCCTTTTTTCAGCCATCCTCTTTTTTGATTTGCTGGTAACACCCAGTGCCAGAGGGAAAAATCTATAGTGCTGACAAATAACTGCCCACTAACAAGGGTCCCATTTTAGGGCCATTAGTAAAGTTGAAGGCAGGGAGTGGCTCCAGGTGTAAATGTTTGGCTCTTGTCTCGATTCAGGATTTAATTCTTGAAACTCAGACACCAAAGCCCTTCCATGCTTCTTAATCTCAGAGAATCTTATAGGACTCCCCCAGGAGAGGGCATTTGGCCACAGTGCCCCACTGCCACCTACTTGCCCCTTCCTTTCTCCAGTAGTCCAGGGGAACGGGAAGGAAAACCTTTGAAGCCATAGGGAACAATTTCCACAAAGTTACCCACTGACAATTCAGGGTCCCCAATGATTCACATTTGGGAATAGAGGCAAAACACAAAGACGATAAGGAAAAGTGAGACCATGGTTTGCAGCACAGGGGAAGCAACAGAGCAGGTAGGACCAGCATGTAGTTATTTCAAACACAGAAGCATACAGTCTGTAAAGGAACAACACCGTAACTGAGGGGCGGGGAAGTAGAGTGCAAGAAAGAGTAAGAGCGCAGGAACCACAAATGCAAAGAGCACATAACTCCAGGACGCAGCATTGAAAGAAAGGGAGGTGGGAGAAGAAAGCTGAAGTGGATAGAGAGCACCAAGCAGAAAAGCAAGATGAGGATCTGACCCAAGAAGCACGGGGTAGAAGTGACATGGGCAAAAACAAAAAAACAGACCAACAAAACAAAGCGTTAACCACCAAAGTATGTTGCCCGTCAATTTCTTCATGCTAGCCATGATACTTTATAGTCCTATCCCATCTCCTAATAGGTTGGACCTTTTTCTGCTTTTATCACCATAGGTCTAATCTGGGGGGCATTTTACAATGGTATTTCATGTATTCCAAATACCGAGCACAAACTCTTGGACCTCTGGCCATGCTTCCAGCTAATTTGCATCTGGGACAGACTCCTCGTTCCTTCCTGCCTCTTCTCTCCTGAATTCTGACAGATTTACTGTAAAAGAAGTCAGAGGCAGAAAAGGGAAATATTTATGTGGAATGCATGGGCAGCAAGATAGTGTACGGTGGGTTGACAAAAGACAAATTAGGTGGTGCCATCTCAGTTGTGTTGTAATTAACAAATAACCCACAAGAACTGTGATGAATATGTTTTGGACGGGGGAGGGGCAATGGGGAGTCATGAAGTAATTTACAGTAATACGCGGCAGTGGACAATTAGTGCTGTTACTGTCATTATTTGAAATATCAGGCGACACATGATACACCCTTGGTCATGGGGACCGAATGATGGTTAGAGTTCAGGGCTAGTACATGCAGGTGGGAACCACAGTGCGTGAGCCCAAGGTTTCGCCATAACGTTTTATTGGTTTCTTTTCTAACTGTATCAACAGAAAAATATATGCATGGAACGGCAAAGATCATACAGCGGAACAGTGCTATGTCGTTATCACTTTGTAACTTAGTGCATGGTGACACAAAGATGGGTTGAAGCTCATTTATACTTCTCCAGGCTTCACCATAACGGTGCTAGTCGCAGAGGCGTAGTCAGGATTGTGTAACAAGCGGTGCCTGAAGCCTATATAGTTGGGCCCACTGCAGTGACTATGACATCTGTAAATGCCCAGACAGTGCTGCTGAGTGGGCATTTATACATTTTGGGTGGGCCTTGCCCTCTCATGCCCTACCCTGTCTACGCCTCTGGCTAGTCGTGAAGCAGTGAGAGTGTTTCCCCGGTGTCAAGGAGCTGGGCTCTACTCCCACCTCTGCCAATGCCTTCTGAATACTAATATTTATATTCATAATGCTTTCTATGTAGTGTAACATCTTTATTGAAAAGTGTGCTTACATTTTGGGTACTCTTTCTTCATTTCTTAACTTTCATACAGTACCTTCGAATAGACGCTGTTGGCGGCTGTGAGGTGATGGTGCTTCAATCATAGGGAGATGTTAACCTCCGAGGGCATGATATCACTTCTGGCAATTTGCAAGGCGTTCACAACTTTTCACATGGGATTCTGTTGCTCTCAATGTCAATGGCTGGTGAGAGAACATGAACAAGGGGATGGCAGCTTAAGCGGAACACCGCTTTTGAGTGAGGTGTTCGAACGGGGGGGTCATCAAGAAGTGTAATGTACAGTCGATTGTTTCTGTTTGTTGTATGTACTACATACAAGTATGCCCCATGTAGTCAAAATGTTTTATAAAAATAAACACTGCACAGATTTGCTCTTATATGAGGTGCTTACTTCATGTAACAAATTAATTAGAGTATTAAAAACACTTGAACAAAGCAAGTTATAAGTCGAAACCAAAATAATAAATGTTCAATAATGCTACAGGCTCAAATGTACAAACGAATGAATACTTTAAATTTAACAATGGTGGGGCAGACCTAATCCTAAAAACCATTTGAGGTCACCCGATTGATGCCCCTCAGACCAGGTTCAAAGAAGGTGCAACAAGACGGCTTTAAACACACATCCACCCCTACTACAGAGACCGAAATGAGTTTGTAAGCCTAGGTCCCACACTCCACCCACTCACAGCGTGCCTGTGGCCAGGACCAGTGCAAGAAGGTGCAGGTGTCTCCCACGCCTTGAATGGCATGGAGCCACATGGTGAAAAATGATGAACAGCATCTTGAAAGGATGTGCTCGACCAAAATCTAAGATTGATTGGGGGCTTACCAGCCTCCAGATGTGTAGATGATGGTGCAGATTCATTTTATAAGAGAAAATATTCATACAAAGCTTGCTCAGGTACTGTAGAAGAGAGGAGGAGACATGTCATGGTCAGGGGAGAAAAGAGGAAAAGAAACAAGAAGGGGGTTAGAGATTTCAAGAGGTGGCACTGTGCAGAAAACTGCTAGACAGAGACAAAAACCAGCAGGATGAGAGAAGGGGAGCAAGTCCTAGGTGGTATGGACAGCAGTAAAACTGTGTGAAGCCTGAGACAAGGAAGGATCCTTACTTACCTGTTAGTGTCAGTCCGCAGTATTGGTATGTTTTAAATACTTTAGAATATTCCCACCACTAGGCTGGGAAACCCGGGGCACTTCATTTATACTTAAATGCATTAACAATCTCCTTCAGCATGTATCAGCAGGCTGCTGCTCCTTTAGGAGCTCATGCCCATCCAGGCCACTGTGACACACACAGTGATGAAAGCCCACCTTCTCTGATAACAGTTTTCACTTTCAGATATTTGATGCACGTTTACTAACAATATAAGTGAACTGCACCCTCCATGTGGGGGTGAGCAGGCGTATGTAAATCTATAAGGGACAACAATACTGGGGATCTTCACTTATAGGCAAGTACCTAATCCATCCCCTGTATCGAGTCTTTCATAGATTCACATACTTTAGATCACAGAGTATCAAGAAGTCAGCAAGAAATGCGTAAAGGTGGAAACAGCACAACAATCCAAAATGCAACAATTGCTTCTGTACCTGGAATGGAGGGGAGGAGGCCTGCCTGCTGGGTGAATCTTGGCAAGTCGCTGAGTCCAAGCAGCAGTGCTGGCTGAAGGTTGCATACTCTTCCACATGACCACATTGCTAAAATTCTCCTATAGGAGATCTGCAATCAAAATGAAGGGCACTGCCTAGCCCCTCATTGAGTGCGCAGTCAACCTTCTGTGTCGATTTCCAAGGCAGCAGCTGATTGGTCCTCTCATTACAAAATTTGATATAGTCCTCAATCCAACTGGAGATGCCTTGCTTTGAAATTGCCTGACCCTTATTTTGGTTTGAATAAGCAATAAACAGGCGCTCCAAATCTGAAAGATCTAGTCCTGTCCAGGTAGAACTTCAGAGCTCTCTTGGAGTCCAGTGTGTGCAGCACCAGCTGGGTTCTTAAAGAATACTGGCTGAGAGATTCTCTGGTTCATATGAAAACTCGGCATCACTTTGGGTGTGAAAAGAATGTTAGTCCTTAGCACCATCTTGTCTCTATAACATATTACAAATGGTTCCTGTTCGGACAGCACCTGCAGATCTGACACCCTCTGTTCATTTGTGATGCCAGAATAAAAGGCACTTTCCAAGAGAGGAACTTCAGTTCTGAAGAGTGCTCGGCTTCAAACTGCAAGCCTGTCAGTTCCAAGAGAAACATGTTCAGCTACCACACCTGCTCTGGTCTGCAGACCAGTAGCAATTTCTGAAGCAGCCCCATGAAGACCTCTTATTACATTGAGACTGACAGTGAATCATGACATGGCCTCTTTCTATCTTGTGACGGCAGTGAGATGAACTCTTTTCGAATAATACTACAAACCACTGTGAGCCAGGTCTACCAGGTAAAGCGAGAGATCATGAGGATGGCAAAAGACCAGGTGCACATCAGTTGCAGAACCTCTTCCACTTCCTTGCCTCAGCCAGGATGTCATTGCAATCCTGCTCCAATGCTAGATGGCCAAACTCTAGGACCTCAGGAGGGTCGCTGCTAGACTGAGTGAGGCTGGGTCTTGGTGGAAGAACCTGCCCTGCTCCCTGAACACCAGATCATACTGCAAGGCAACAGCCTGTGGGGATCCAGAGACAGGTGCAGAAGCTCTGGTTACCAAGGATCATCCTGCAGGGAGCACACTTCAATTCATTGACAACCTTCTGGACCAGATGGATTGGTGGAAAAGCATAAACAAATCAACCCAACTAGCCGATCGCAAATGTATCCCTTCACCCGAACCCCACGACGACAGATGGTGGTACCTGCAGACAAAGTCTCAGCATTTCTTCTTTTCTGTGGTGGCAAACATATGAACCACTGTGAGCCCCAAAGCAAGGTAGACCGAAGCTACCACTTCTTTTTACAACTTCTGCTCATCGTAGCCTTTTAAATCTCTGCTGAGCGAGGCTGCAGTCATGTTCTTCTCTCCCGCTAGGTGCACCACTGACAGCTGCACCATGTAACTGCGTAACCACTGCCACACGATCTGCACCTCCCGTGACAGGGGCAATGACCTGGCCAACCCCTGCCTTTTGATGCCATACATTGTCATCTTTTGTCTGTCTAGATCCTGACAACGATCACTTTGAGGAAGGCTTTCAATGGGACGGGGGATCAACCTCACCACCAGAACGTTGATGTGCCAAGTGACAAGTTCTCCTTCGGAGACCAACATTCCCGAACTTGCAGATGTACCAGATGAATACCCCAGCCCAACCAATGCATCTGACACCAGTGACATGTGTTGCTTCTCTTGCATTGGTAGGCTCTTGACCAGGTTGGGAGCGGATTCCACCAGGATAGGGCATGCTTCATCATGTTGCTCATACAGATGTCTCCCTCCCAGCTCTCATTCAACTGATGCCACTGCAATTCTAGCTGCACCGGCAGCAGGCCCAACTGCAGCCACCAAAATGGGATCGATTGAATAAAGAAGGCCATCTGCCCCAGGAGCCTCTCGGTTATTCCTGAGGGGCAGCATGCTTTCTTGCCTGAACGGGTTAGACAATAGCCTCAGGGACTCCACCTACGGAACGGCTGTATTAGGCTGTCCCCGAGGAACTTTATCTTGGGCGTGTACCAAAAGCCTGAGCAGGGGCAGCAAACCTACTGTCATGCACACAGCCAAACTTGTGCCCTCCTCAGTGTCAGAGCGGATCATCCCGTCATCCAGGTAAGGGTAAACGTGGCCGGTCTGTGACCGAAAATCAGCCACAACTGGCTCCAAACACTTTATAAAGACGCAGAGTGCTAATCTGAATCAAAGTCCTGTTTTTTTTTAGAATGGGCAGGCGAAGGATGCATCCTCCAGATCCAGGAAGTAGAGGACAGAAAAGATGACATTCAGTATTGTGACCATCTACATTAGAATGAGTTTTGGACATTAAACTTGTTGAGCGCACACATATGCATGACAGGCTGTGCCATTTGTACCTCTTCCGAATGAAGAAGTATCTGGAATAGACACCCTGTTCCCTCTACCCCACAGGGACCAACTCAATGGCATATTTCTATAGCATCTGCTGCACTTCCTCTATAGGTTGTGCCCGCTCTTCCTTGGGTACGCAACTTCTCTGTGGTAAAGGTTGGGGAGGTCTTTGAATGAACTCAAGGGCGTGACCAACTGGTACAATGCCCAGCACCCATTTATTTAATGTTATGTACTGCTAGACTGACAAATTGCAATAGACACTTCTTCCCACTGTGGTGCTTCAGGTAGGAGGGGCTGTTGGAAAGTCAAGACTATCTCCTATGTGAGTTCAATGAAAGGAGGCTTGATTCGCTGATAGTGGTGGTGTTCAAATCTTGCTGAGGATGACAGATGGTATAGCTAGAATCAACGGAGGGCAGAAGATGACAAACAGCCACAACTTCTCAACAGGCTATCAGACAACAGGTGCCTGGCTGACAACACTCCCACGGCCCTCAATGTCACAGTCTTCATCATACAGGTGATGATGAGGCGAGTGTCTTGCCATTGCTCTTCCCTAACAGCAAATTCCTGTGAAGGCTGGCGATTCAAGATTTTGGACTGCACTTCCAGCCTGAAACCTGCAGGTTTTAGACACAATTGTCATTTGAGCACCACCCACTGTTGATCCTGTGGAAGATGGTGTTAACGGATTCGAGAGTGGCCCGACTAAAGCTATCTGAGGTCAGATTTCCTCTCATAGACCAGATCTTTGGCCTCCCTTAGCTTATCCTTTGGGAAGAACTTGAAGAGAGACTGAATCTTATCCTAGAAATCCCTTTCCTATAACGACAAGACCGCAGTGTGTTGGACACGTGCATGGCCAAAGATGCTGACAGAATCAGCTTCCTCTCAGTTGCATCCAGCTTGCGGGACTCCTTTTCTGGGTGGTAAGGGTGAAAGGGCTGCTGTGGTAGCCGACTTGCTTCTGACCACAGTTGCCATGATTGAATCAGGTCTTGGCTGATTTGTAAAGCAGACTGGTGCTTTGTACTGATCTTCCTGATGGTCAGACGGGAGGTTGGGGCTTAAAGGTTGGTGGGCCAACCACCAAACCTTTGGCATGACAGTCACCAGAAATACTGACTTGTATGCCCTGTTTAGTTTATCTGTCAACTGTCATTATGCCTACCCCCGGGCATCCGGATCAAGCCCATAGGCCCCGGGAGCAGGCATCCAGATATTTAATAAAACCCCAGCAGCCCCGGCTGGGGGCTGTCTGGGTTCAGTCCTGGCACCTTAGGCGCCAGGTTCATAATAGAAATCAGTCCTGGTGTCATAGGCGCCAGGCTCATAGACTTTACTTACCTCATGCAGACCATGCTGCAAATGAATCCAAGCCAACGTGAAGCCAGGATGGGACTATTTTACTACAGGGACTATTTTTTACTCGGGTCTGGTTCTAGGGACTTCTTACCTGGAACTACTTTGGAGGCTATTTAAAACACGCCCGAACAGCAGCACATGCTTTGTGTTATTCTGCATCCAGCAGCGTAACGCTCACAGTGCCTGCAGTCAGCATCCAGTCTTCAGCCACGCCCGTCTCGAAACCACAGCTCCTAGCAATAGAAGAAAGAAGAAGGAAAGATTAGAACACTGATATTATTTCAATCCTTACCTGAATTCCAGATCCATCACGTCTTCGAACTTGAAAAGGACATTATTCTACACACGTTGCATCGCCCGCTGCAGCGCCGCGCCATACTCACCAGTCCTCACAGCATTTTTCGATCCGGCGCAGGCTCCATCATTTTCTTCACCGAATTCCACCATCTAGGGGACAAAAGAAACATAAGGTGAGCCGAGAGAACCAATAAATACAACCTCTCCACCATAGACTTACCTGATTAACAACCGGAGGCATTATTCTGTAACAAACCGCAACTTCATACGCCGCACCTGTAAGGAGAGAGAAACCAGCAGTTAAAATACATGCATCTTTTACCGGACAGTGTTGGGTAATACAGACACTTACCTGAACACCATCAGCTGCCACAAGACAATCTTCCCTTGGATCCAGCTGCAACACAAGAAAGGAATGTACAAGAGTGAACATTGGACATATTGAACTCTTTGAACTTTATACTTACGGGTTCTCGCCTGGAACCTCTGAGTCAATATTCATCCGGAACTCTTCCAACGCCTTCAAACCAGTGAAGTAACTGGTATCTACGTGCCCCTGCATTCCACGCAGGATGGAGAGCTCATCATTTAAAAACATAAGGTGAGCTTACTGAAAGTGAATATCGGTGGTGATTAGTGGGGAGAACAGTGGGGTGCCATTACAAGAATCCACGGGTGGCTAAATCCCTTTCTCCACTTGCAGGAGAATACTTCTACGGGTCAAGCAGACGAGATTAGGCGGTCCAGTCCAGTCTGTCATCTCTGCACTAGGCTTCACGTTGGAGGAGGTCCCAGCTGTCTGGGTCCGTTAGACGCCCCTGTGGGAGCCAGGTGAGCGTAACATCAACACAAAAAATGTTCTTCCTCCTCTTTTCCCGGCACATCCACAAGGGACATCAAGTCCGGAACTTCATGTTGTTGTCAAGCATAGAGTGGGCTGGAGGCTCATAGCTTGGCGTGGCCTGAGGGGTCGTAAAGTCCTCAAATGGTATTTCACCTTCCTCCTTTTGTGACCACTCCTCAGACTCCTTCTCTGAGCAGTACAGACACTGCCCTGGGCTGAGGACACTTGGCCAGAATGCAAGTGCTGAAAAACATCCACAATCTGCTCCATCATGGCAGAGGTTGGTAAGCCAGCTTCATTGCCTACTGGGGTCACTGATATTGTTGCACTAAACCCCCCCCCCCACCCAAACCTTACCAAGCCAGACCATGAGACTCTGCTGACTTGCGGGTGAATAAGACTGGAAGTGACAAATGTGTCTTCATGACAACAACCATTGACCATGAGAGTGGGACCGGCGATGATGTAACTTTGACCTGGGCCGAGACTCAGGCCTCCACATCACCGCTTGACTATTCCTCGACAGAGTCCTGCTGTGAACTACAGATTATGTCAAGCATAAGCTCATCACCGATGGTGAACACCAACGGTTCTTCAGCTCCAACAATTCAGACATCGCTGCGCCACAGAAGGCACCTCACCTCCAAGGCCAGTCAAGGGGGCAGCAACGACAACGTTCACTAACATAGATGCCCTAAACGCCCTCCCTCTGCTGGCAACCCTGCTGGTCACGGTGTGGTAAAGATCGCTTTTTTAAATTAAGTTCCTAAAGCTGGCACAGGGGCATAGGACTCCTGTCCTGCTTCAGGAGCTACAGGCCTGGGCACCTGCTTCTCAGTCAGCCTCTTCTTATCCTCATCTGTACCCTTATACTTGTTCTCCTCTTTTTTGGGCCCCTTTTCACCTTTGGGCCTATGCAGCCAGCCCAGTAGTCTCCTTTCTTTCAGACCTGATCCTTGAGTTAGCCCTTAGAAGAGGTTGCAGGCCTGGTCATCGTTGGTGTGCACACACAAAACATTTGAGGGAATCCTACTGTTCAATGTCCTTCCGCAAACAATTGTGCATGTTTAAAAAGGGACATGCATTCCCTCAATTGTTGGCTAGCTGTAAAGGTAAGCAACAGGATGCTGCTAAAATAAAGAAAAAAGACAAGCCACAGAGCTCTGCCATAATCTGGAAGTGAAAGATGATTAGGTTCTGTGAAAAAGTCCAATAAAGAACAATATATGCCAAACAGGTTTCACTCCATCTGTTAATAAGTCTAATCCATTGAGCTCCAGACAACCCAAGGTTACAGGGTGGCAGTACCGAGTCCAGAAGGAACCAGACCTTGATGACATCAGAAGCTACCAGGAATGACAGAGCCAAGAAAGAACACTACAATTCCAGAGACCAGGTGAATGTTTGACTCACCGAGGGGTGGCCTTGAACTAAGGAAGAGAGGGAAGGACTGAAGACGATCCTAAAGGAAGTGATGAGTATTTAGGCAAACAAAAGTTATTTTTGCAGAGGCCCTAACCACATCACGTTTGGGGCAGTCAACCATAATCCCTTTCATAACCAAACTAAAGAAAATCGTCAACCTCCACCTGGTCACAAATTATTTGTTGATCCCTCAGCAGTCACGCCAAAAGAACATTTATGACATAAATAGGAAAGATGAGCAAACAGATCCGCTTGGGCTGTTTGTTAAAAGAACACAATTTTTCAAAACTGCAAGACCCTTGTTAAAGGTGGAGCTCGTGAGGGAGTTCTTTTCAAAGTTCCTGGCCTCTGAAAGTCCATGTCTTAAACCCATTTTTTTGGTCCGATATGTCACAGGATTGAGTAGGTTTATAGAGGACTAGCAGAGTTTATTTGAAGGGGTGTAACGATTGTGTCGGTTTAGCTGGTATTAATGTCCAACTAGTCAGTCCGCTTTACTGGTGATACGTAATGTTTAACAGTCCTTCCTTTGTTTTTATAGTTTTAGGGATTACTTATACAGGCAAAATAAACCTGCCTACAGTTGAAACTGTTACCACATCAGAAATATATTTGCTCAAAAGGTAATTTCTGCAAAAGAAAATACTGAACTAAAAGGGATAATATTAACATCCAGAAAAGGACATGTACCTTTTTAATGCACCAGTTTAGGGCTTGATTTTGTTGCAATGGTCCATTGACGTGGGTATTCCAAACAATGACAAGTCCAGAGCTGTCACCTGAGAACATGTGAATTCCTGTAAAAGAAATGTTTATTTAATTCCTAATCTGTGAACAAAGATCGATCAAACAGCAAGAGTTAAATAGTGAGTCATAGGGTGGGGACTTCCAAAATCAAATACATACAACTACAGCATATCTTGAAATAGTATTCTTTGGTTTTTATTCCCCTATGTATATACTCTCCAAGACTAATGTGACAGATTATAAAGGTGACATTGTACATGCAGTTATCGGTTTGAAATTCAATAAACAGTAAATAGCATGTTTTGAAGGTTTTTAAACAACTGTTTTGATGTTTAAAAATAACACAGATTATGTCCCTCAAAGACAAGGTGTGCAAATAATGGCAAATCATGAAATATACAGGAGAAACAGGGGAGCAAGTGCTGCAAATACGGTTGGTTTTTAAATGCCTTTTCAAATCTCAATGTATCACAACTCTAAGGCCCATACTCCTCTATTCAAATAGCAGGTGTATATATCGGTGCATGCATATTTTATTAGCAATCACTACAAAAAGTGTTTTCTCTGTATCAAAAAGACAAATACAACATAGGATTTGTGTAAAACTTGCACAGCAGTTCCAATGGTCAATTCCATTGAGATATCCTACACTTAACATCCCTTTGTTAGAACCATCATTTCTATAACATACAATATATGCAACAACCTCTTGGACACAACAATTGGTAATTTTCCCATCTCAACTGTTGTCCATGGCTTCGAGCTACACTTTTCCATGATCGTGATATTTTCTAAACCAGCCCAACATGTTTCGTTCCTTTTAACACCCACTACTTTTTTTGAACTTCTGCAGGGACCCATAACAAAAGGGCTAATACACAATGTGTCTCTCTTGACCATACAACTACTGTGATACAAGGGGATTAATTTGTTGTTGCTTGATTTCATCACATCTTGGAAGTGTTACTCATAAATTGTGGCCTTCAGCCGTCTCTCCTAATGACAGCTACTGCTTTGCACTAGGGTCTAATCTCCTCTTCACAATATCACCTGCCAGGTAAGAAGACCACGTGCTACACTTACTCAAAGGTAAGCAATGGCAATAGAACGTACCGCACTACTGTTCCCGTTAATTAGCCCCCTTGTATCACAGCAGTTGCATGGACAAGAGAGACACATTGTATATTACAGCTTTAACCAAGAGATGCCCGTGGGCCTGTGCCACCATTATGGAGAAAATGTCTTTTTCCAAAAGCCTGAAGCTCTTGCACATGAGTGAGAGCTTCAAGCTTTACAAAAGAAACCAAGGCCTGTAAGGGAGCCCCTGTAGAGCCTGGTCTCAGAATTTCTTTCAAAGCCTGCCGGGCCTCTGCCCTGGCTAGTTCCAGTCCACTTAAAGCCCCAAGTGGAGGTAATAAATAAAATCCTCTACTCATGCAAAGCTGTACTTTACGGCATAGCAACAGCCCTGCCAACCCCTTCCTTTGTACGGGGCTGTAAGGGACTGTATTCTGAAGCCACAGCACACTTTCTGCACAGACCTAAAGAGGTGTTCACTGCCGACACCCTACGAGGTTTCATTCGTGCTATGACGGTCCAGGAGTAAGACGGCACAAAGGTGGCATGCTGATTGGGAAATACTTTTATTAACAATAAAAATAGGGGAGTTGGAGGAAATCCACACTAGAAATCCTCTCTAAGAGGGGTTTCCCTGCCTCCACAATACTCACTAATGAAACTGCCAATGTCAGAATGTCCAAAGTAAAGTGTGCCGACCTATGTCCAGATCCTAATCTGTCCCTCACAAGCTAAACTCAATGTAAAATGAAAAGGGGAAGGGTTTCTTGGTTGTCGACTATAGTTCAAAACAAAAGTTCCAAAAGGGTGTAGCAAAGTAAACCAAAAGTTACACAAGACTCAATGGGTTGTTTCCCTTTCCCTATAGCCTTTCTAGCTTTGATCACTCATCTTGCCACCTCCCTGCTGCCTGCTCCTTTGTTCCAATGAAATTGTGGAGGCTTTCGACCTATCTCACCATGCTGGACTGCCATCAAGATGAAGCCTGGTTTGAATTCTGGAGTGCTCATTGGCGAGTCACCATTTCATGGGGGAAAAAAAGAAAAAACACATTTAAAAAATGTTTCATTCATGCCGCACTCCGAGAAATCCAGTTGACCAGCAGTGTTTTTACTTTCACTGCCCTTGTCTCCTGTTTTGAGCATCTTGCAGCCCTGCCTCAAGGTTCTTTTGCCATTTCAAAATGTCCTCATCTTTCTCAAGAAAACAGAGCTGCTTATCAGCGCACCATTTAGAATGAAGAACATGGATACTTGTTACAAAGCGTTTGAGATAAATGGTAACATTATCCCGGTGTCCGATCATGTTAAGACTCTAGGAGTATTTTTTTATGCCAACCTATCTTTCCAGAAGCATGTATCTCATTTTCATGGGTGTAATTTTAGGGGGGGGGGGGCAGGGGTGTTTGTCCCCCCCCCAACTTTCATGGCACACCATTTTGTCCCCGTAAATTTGGCTGGGGCACCTTTTCTTCAGATGTCATGTCCCCCTCAACATTTTCAGCAAAGTTACACCACTGCTCATTTTTAATCATCATGTGACGATCTCATATATCTTCTGTGGTAAATTTTTCCTTATTTGTCAGAAAATAACAGAGCATCAATTGCAGCAGCCATAGTTAACACCAAGCTGGACTATTGCAATAGTCTCCTTATGGGAACAACCAAGGACAATAATAAGAGATTACACATCATACAGAACAGCGTGGTCCGGGATGTTTGTGGACTGAGCCGCCAAACACATATTACAGAATAGCGGAAGAAACTTCACTGGCTCTCTATAGAACAATGACTTAACTTTAAAAGGTTAGTTATTGGCCCTCATTACAACACCGGCGCTAAACAATGGCGCTATTAGCACCATGGTTGCTGCCGGTATTGTAACAAGTCCGCCATGGTGAAATGGGGAAGTACCACCCCATTCCAAGGTTGGCGGGGCAGTACTTCCCCATTTCACCATGGCCCTTCCCCATTCCCATTTTTGCCCGATAGGGCATAATGGGAATGGGGAAAGGCGGTAATTACGGTACCGTGGAAATTGCGGTACCGTAATTATCGCCAGGGTCCCTTTGCGGGTCCTTGCAATAACGGCTGGTTCCAGCCGCCGTTATGGGAATTGGGTGCTAAGGGATTACCGGTACCGGTAATCTCCTAGCGCCAGGGTCGTAATGACCCCCATTGTCTTTAAATACCTTTCAGGTGATGCTCCGGACTACCTTAAAACAAGACTAAAGAAAGCTACATCGAATCAGACCCTGCGATCCAATGACCAGAAGTTATTGATCCAACCCCGTATGACTCTGAAGAGACTGGGTGGAGCAAGCTTTACTGCATGGGCTCCAAAAAACTTGAATTTGATTCTGTTACAAATAAAACAATGTACGACATTGCAGCTGTATAGAAAACGTCTTGAGACCTTTCTCTTTGAAGCCTAGACTCAACAATAAAATAACAGACTTCCTGACACCTGAAAGACTCTTCTAGTCACTGGGTTTAGTGACTTCGTCTATGCCTACATCATCTTGGCTTTTCTGTGTTTCATGTTGTTCTGTCTATGTGAGCGCCCTGAGACCTTTGGGTAAGTGTTGCGCTACATAAGAAATGGATTTGTTAGTTAGAAATTAGTCCAATTATAGGTGGAAATGAATTGCTCCTAATAAAAAAAAAAACATGTAGATCAGAAATATACAAATTAAATAATATGGGTGCCAGCACACATCCATGTCGTATCGCAACAAATGTTGGTATTTCTCCGGTTGTCCCTGATTTTTCCAATAGCACACTAAGGGAGGAATTGGAATGCAACTGAATTAAAACATCTAAATGAAAATTGGGTACACCCCAGGACTGAAGTTAACACCAAGTTTTGCTCTATTGACTTGTCAAAAGCATTTGACAGGTCTACCAAAGCCATATACAATGGAGTACGTTTCTTCAAAGCTTGTTGTATCAACAGAGTTAGGAGTAGGATACTAATCCCTGTCCACATCCTTTTCCGAAACCCTGATTGGTGGATATCCAACCTGTTGCTACTGGTAGTCCACACAAGTATATGATCAAGTAAAAATGCTGGTAGTAAGCAGAATCCATCCTCTCTCCTTTTTTTTTTTTAAATAGGTTTATTTTAAACCAAGGCAGGACAATTTACATATTACATTGCATAAGGATTTCATACTGATAACCATTCCCTTTCGCTCGAGTTCTCTCTCCCTCCTCCTCCTCCTCCTCCTCCTCCTCCTCCCCCCGCCCCTCGGACCCCACTGCCCCCCCTCTGCTCTCGCACTCCGTGGGGCCGACCGTCACCCCCGTCCCTCAGGTGGGCTTTTGATCACCCAGAGTCCATTGAGTGCTGAGAGGTTTAAAGGTTAAGGTGAGGAAACGTTGGTCGTATTCCAGCACTGGGGCCCATAGGTTCTGGAAGCGATGCAAGACTCCCGCCCTTGCCGCGGTCACTTTTTCCGCGATCAGGATGTCCCAAAGTTTACCCGACAAGTGGGCCATGCATGGGCTGTCCGTGGACTTCCAGAAGCGGGTTAGCACGGTTTTGCCAGCTAAAAGGCATTGCGTCACTAGTTTCGCTCTGTTTCTGGAGCAGGGGTACACCCCTGGGGTCGGGACCCCCAGCAGGACCGTCTCAGGCTCAAGGGGGAGTGATATCCCCGTAATTTGGTCGATCCTCGCCAGATACTGTTCCCAGAATTGTTGGATCTTTTGGCAAGCCCACCACATATGGAAAAAGGAGCCAGGCTGGCAGCATCCCCTCCAGCAAGAGGGATCCACCCGCGGGTTCATGTGGTGTAGTCAAAGGGGGCGGGGGGTAGTACCATCAAAGCATCAGCTTATATGCACATTCCTTGTTGGTCACACAAGTAGATGAGGAGTGGGTGCGGGTCCAGATGTCTACCCTGGATTGGTCCTCGATCGGGTGACCCAGGTCGGCCTCCCATTGGGCCATGCATCGCATTCTTGCGCTTAAGAAGTCCCCCAAGAAGCGTCGGTACAGGGTTGAGATCCTACTCCGGGATGGCAGGTCCTTCAGGGTTAGTACCAGAGAGGTGAGGGGGCGCACGGCAGCCCAGAGGTTCTGGGGGTGTGGGCACCAGTGACGGAGTTGGCAGTACGTGAATCTATCCCCTTTCTGTAGCTGAAACATCGCCTTACATTGTTCAAAGGTGTGTGGCGTGTTTCCGGCGTATAGCTGCTCCAGGGTCTCGAGGCCGCCGTCGATCCAGTTCTGGAAGTTACGGGGGTTCGATCCCGGTGAAAAGTTTGGGTTGTGGAAAAAGGGGGAGAGTGGGCTTTGTCCCCTTGGGATTCCTTTTTTTTTTTAGGGCCCAATCCCATGAGCTCAGCGTATGTTTGGTAGTTAGCAGAAGTGTCTTCCAGTATTCTCTCAGGGGGGGCTGGATGTGTGGGAGGAATCGCAGGGGGAGCGGCAGCTGGGCTTGCTCTAGTTCCACCCATCTAGGGAGGTCTGTAATGATCTGCCAGGCATGGATGTGTGCTAGCTGTGCTGCCGCCCTATAGGCCTGAAGATCGGTGACTCCCAGGCCCCCCCCCCCAGTCTAGCATTGCCAAACAGGGTTTTGTGGGGGATCCTGGCTTTCTTGCCTCTCCAAATGAACTTCAGCATTTTCTTCTGCAGATCCTGGAGCGCCTGCCTTGGGATGGCCACTGCAAGGGAGGAGCAGGCATAGAGAAATCGCAGAAGCAAGTTAATTTTTGTGGCCGTGATCCACCCCATTAAAGAGATCTCCTGGGTGGCCCAGCACCTCAGGTCTCCCTCCAATTCACTAAATAATCTGGGGAAATTCGCCTGATATGTGTTCTTTGGGTCTGCTGGGATGTGGACTCCCAAGTAGGGGATAGCTTGTTTCTTCCATCTGATCGGGCATAGCCTGGTTAATGCCTCTTGTTCCTCCTGGTGGAGGCCAATGCCCAGGCCCACTGACTTAGAGAAATTAACAGCAAAGCCTGTGACCCTTCCGAAGTTGGCTATTTCCACCAGGGCGTGTTTAGCTGAGGAATTGGGATCTGAGAGTATCAGAAGAACATAGTCGGCGTACAGTGCGATTTTGTGTTGAGATGACCCTATTTGGGGTCCCTTAATGAGCACATTCCGTCTAACTGTGTGGGCAAACGGCTCCATTGTTAGTGCGAAGAGGAGAGGAGACAGTGGGCAGCCCTGTCTTGTCCCGCAGGTCATGGGGATCGGAGAGGATAAGGAGCCATTGATCCTCAAGAGGGTCTTGGGGGATGCCTAGTTGGCCATTACCATAGATTGGAAGGTTGGGCCAAAGCCAAAGGCCCCCAGGGTAAGCTTCATGAATGACCAGTCTACTCTATCAAAGGCTTTGGTGGCATTTAGGGCCATCAGTGCAAGCCCCTGGGCGGTACGGTGGGCGATGTCAACCAAGTTCAGGGTTTGTCTGATGTTGTCCCCTGCCGCTCTGTTCAGAATAAAGCCTGTTTGGTCGGGATGGATTAGGGTCGGGAGGATGTGCGACAGCTGGTTGGCCAGAATCTTGGAATAGAGGCTCGCGTCTATGTTCAACAGGGCAATCGGCCTGTACGAGGCCGGGTCCCTCGGGTCCTTCACGGGCTTAGGGAGGAGGATGGTTGTGGACTCCTGCATCGATGGCGTCACCGATCCAGTTTCCTTGAATGAGTTAAAGAGTGTTACCATAGGTGGGGGGGGGGGGGAAATGTCAGCTGGGATTTAAATATCTTGTAGAATCTCGAGGAGAAGCCATCTGGGCCCGGGGCCCGAGTTTTAAGGGCTTTAATGGCTTCATCGACCTCCTCGAACGTGATTGGAACTTCTAGGCTCTCTCTCGTTGCAGTGGGCAAGCGTGGCAGGGCTGCCCCCCATAGGTGGTGTAAAGACTGGTAAGGGGTGTCTGTACTTCCGCTCTCTATATGGTAGAGGGGAGGCACAGAGGACCCCAGCCAAGATTCTCTATTGGGTAGCAATGGACGAGCAATCAAGGCCTAGCTTCTCAGGAGGTGATGCAGGCTGGTTCTTAAGTACAGTGTAGTCCCCGAATCCCCACAAAGGAATGTCCACACACTGTATTACTGAAAACACAGTCTTTATATAATTAATATTCAAAGGTATGTACACGAACACAACAACGCACTTTGTACTCAGAAGTCAATAATGATAAATATATACAATTCTAAAGTGGTACCACCAATGTTATCAAATCTCATTAAAGTGCATCAACTGTACGGTTAAAACGTCACACAGATCAATAACGAGGGTACCAGCAATAGAGATAGGCAGGAACGTAAGATGAAGAAGAAATGCTTTTTCCTCTCCTCCGAACGGCAAGAAGAATTCTACCTTTCCTCTCCTTCGCGGACAAAACACTCACTATCGCCGCCCTAATAATTCTAAAGTAGACTATGCAAACAGCCTCTACCTCGGAATACCTGAATACCTCTTGAAGAAACTGCAACGGATCCAAAATGCAGCAGCAAGACTACTCCTCAAACTATCCAGAAGAGATCGCATCACTCCAGCCCTAAAAACCCTACAGTGGCTCCCGGTTAAACATCGCATCACCTTCAAAACAATGTGCATAACGCACAGGGCAATCAGCGGACAAGGAGCAGAATTCCTACAAAAGAAAATAACAGTCTACAAACCAACAAGACCCCTCCGATCGAGCAACGAAATCTGCCTGGAACTCAAACCATACCTCAAGAAAAAACTTGGAGGCACCTCCTTCTACCACTTAGCCGCAAAAACGTGGAACAACATCCCAAAGGAAATAAGAAACGCTGAAGACCACCTAAAATTCAGGAAATCACCAAAAACCTGGCTCTACAACACCACAGACTAAACCTGGAAAACGAAACTGGTAAAAAGGATAACTAAACTGGAAAGACACGGACATCCCTGACCGGGGAAAGTAAAGCCCACGGCAGCTGGACGGGTGACATCGGATACGCAGGAACACAGGCGGCACGCACGGAGACTGAGTCAACTAACCCCGGCAATCCCACCAACACTTTCACCCGCCCCTTAATTTAAATTATCGCCAGGTACCTAATTGGTGTGGAATTATCGAGACACTGGTAACCTCCCCGACTACCCGAGAGGTTGTCATTGGCAGGCGCAATAGAGTCTAAATGGAGGATAAGGGGAGCTATCAGAGAGCACATTATAGGCGGGGACTAGAGGAGTATGGAACCTGCATGCCAGTCAGACCCAGATCAGGACAGAGCCGCAACAGGGGAGACTACGCAAGCCGAGCGCTTCAATTCAGGATATAGACGCAAACTAACCAACCCTACTAACAATTTCCCTTTCTGCATACACCTCTCAAACTCCAAACCAAACACAACCAAAACCTACAACACAACAAACCGCACAAACTTCACTACATGGCAACAACAAAACAAAAACACACATAGCCTTGCACAACAGTACACAACGACTACCGGCCGCAAACACCCCAGGCCCAGCCAACGGACCCACCGGGCTGAGGCCGCCAATAGCACATCACTGCTCTCTTGCACTTTTCCTGCTTCCTCCCAGTAACTCATCCTCCCCTCCTCTTTCAGAGCCGCCAGAGCACCAAGGGACCACTACGGTGGTGATAGTGCGCGGTACAAATATCCTTTAACATTAACATTAACATGGTTGAAACAATAGGCAGAATGCTGGCCCCGTTACCTAGACACAGTTCTGTGTGGAGATCCCCCCCCACCTGGGCAACCTGTAAATAAAGATATATAGCACAAGCCCAGTCCATATATTGTTCAATAGTCTTATTTCCTCCTATTAAGGTTCCACCCCCCCCCCCCCCAATGTACCTGGTGGAGTAGAGTTCTCCGAAGATGCGTCGACCGATCATTCTTGAGTGACTCCCTTTAAAGCAGGAGCCACGGATCGTCGAGAGGTGTTGAGGAACTTGGCGTTCGGTGTCAGGGAATCGACGGCCCTTCTTGCATGCCCTCCCTTTAAGGCAGGAGTCACCGGTCGTCGAACGTCCGACGGCGAACAGGTTGAACAACAGCAGTGAAGCGGCAGCTTCGTTCCGAGCGGTGCTTGTCGACGACAGAGCGTTGGCGTCCAGCAAGGAAGAGGTGTGCGGGGCACCTCGGTGACGATAGTTCTGGACTGCAAAGAGATGATGAAGAACTGTGGCCCAGCAAGGGCGTCGAGTCGTCGGCGTCTATGTGGTCCTTAGGTGGCAGGAAACCCACCAGTGGATGCTCCTCGGCACGTTGACGGTCAGGCCTTCTCCAGTGGGATAAAGCGGGCGACAATGCAGACGAGAGCGTTCGATGATCAAATTGAAGTTCTTAGGCAAACGGGAGCACGGCGGCTCCGGTCGGCGACGGCAGTCGTCGACAGTGGCGGACAACAGTCCGAGTGCTTCTCTTTGAGATTCCGCGGCAGTCCCAGTCTCGGGTCGGCAGCCTGTCAAAGGTCTGTCGTCTACCAGGGAGCTTTGGCAAAGATCAGCTGTGCACGATGGTCCCTCGTAGCTCGGGAAGAGGGCGCCTTGCCAGGTCCTCTCTGAGTCAGTCCTTGGAGACACAGCAGCTTTCACATTGTGAAAGAGAGCAACAGCACTTCTTCTCGTCCAGCGGGGCTTCAAGGTCAAGCTTCAGTTACTCCAGTTACTCGTCGTAGTGGACTTCAGCTTCTGAACACGATTCCTAGCAGTGAGAGGTCCGCAGATATACTGTTGATCTCCCATCCATTCCGCTGGGTCACACTCAAGCATCCAATCACGACTAAGGATCATTCATGCAGGCATGCAGCCATTCAGGCACCCGAGGTATTCAGGCCATTCACTTCTCTCCAGACACTCGCAACAAGTTATGTGTATTGGGACCGAGCCATTCAACACTCCCAACTGCATTCATACCGGTTTTGGGCAGGGCTGTCTCAGTCATTGTGTCAACCACCAAATAACTAGATATCCACAACACAGAATGCATATTCGTCACACACTCTATTCACCCAGGTCCCACAACATACATCACTGGGAAGGCTCCAGATAGTCTGGCCGGGACTTCACAACAACACCATATATGGCATTTCCACCCAACAGCCAGTCAGGGGGAAGGGACAGAGTCAGGGCTTCCTAGGACTTTGGGAAAACAAGGTAATAGGTAATAGAAAGCAAGAGGCCACAGGGGCCATCTTGTTTTCCATCAGGAATCAACTGATCCCAATGGCAGGGCCGGGGTATCCCAAAATGGAGGATACTCTACGCACCTGTCAAATTCAGCATGGAGCTGCCACCAGCCCATACCCTGCTCTGCGGGCCACCCACAGGTGCCCAAAAACATACACTAGGGGCACAGGGATGTACCCCCACCCATGGGTGCCATAAGGGTATCCCACGGATCCGTTCACCAAACCAAAAGAGAGAGCTGCACCGCCAGGAGTCCCACATGAACTCCTGCGCGGAAAACACGACAGAACACACGATAAAAAGCAGTAAAGGACAAGGATACTGAGGCCCTGTCCCTCCGATGCATTTCCAGCATCACAGGTGGTACTTCTGTTTGGTTTGGTCCCGTGGGGGCGCCGTCATTACTTGAGTTAGGTGGTCCAATGCCAACCGTTGTTTTTCTCATTCGGAGTAGTGCGTCCTCCCCTGCGGGTCACGGAGCCCCGTGATCGTGTTGACTCGTCTCGTTTTGGCCAGTTTGGCTACTAGCAGCTTATTGGCCTTGTTCTTGGCATAGTAAAATTGCCTACTCTTGGCCATCAGCTGTGTGGTGTGTTCAGCGTAGTGGGCCTCTAATTTCTTTCTGGCTATGCGGACGGCTCGGTGAGTCTTGGGGGACCACCCCTTCTTTTTCTGGGCCTCCTCTGCCGTTTGCAGTTCCTCTTCGAGGGCTTACCGGGTTTGTCGGCGATTGCGGTGGAATGCTACCCCTTGGGCTATCAGGGCTCCCCTGATCACTGCTTTCATCGCATACCAATTATTTGCGAGGGAAGTGTCCATAACAGGGTTATCTTCGAGGAAGTTCTTAATCGAGGTTGCGATCCTGTCCCTAACCAACATGTCGTTGAGGATTGGGTCGTAGAGTGACCATCTGCGTGTGGAGTCGGCTCTGGGGTCTGGGTTCGGAGCTCCATGACTATTGTACGTGGTCTGACAGGATTATTGAGCCGATGGAGACTTTTTTGGCGAAGGAGAGGGTCTGGGGCGAGGTTAGGAGGAGGTCTATCCTCGAGAAGGTTTGGTGAATGTGGGAGAAAAAGGAGAAGTCCCTCTCGGTAGGGTGTAGCACCAGCCACGCGTCCACCACCTCCAAGGTTCTGAACAGGTGTAAGAGGCAGAGGGCTAGCGCAAAATCACCTGGGGAAGGTGAATGAGATTTGTCTTTGCTGGGGTCCAGCACTCCGTTAAAGTCCCCCCCCATTATTGTCTAGCCTTCCGTGAAGCCCGAGAGGGTGGAGCCCAGGGAATCGTAGAAGCTTGCTTGTCCCGAGTTGGGTGCATAAACTGAGATAAAGGTGTACAGATCCCCCATCAAGAGGCATTTAACTGCTACGAAGCGTCCCTCTGGGCATAATATAGAGTCCAGGATCTGGGGATTAAGGCCTTTTCTGAAGAGGATCGCCGTGCCCCCCTTCTTAGATCCCCCTGAGGCGAGGAATTGAAGTGGGTATAGACGTGAGCGAAGGCGCCCAAAGTCCACTGGGAGGAGGCGAGTTTCTTGAAGCATTGCCATCCCGGCTTCCTCATCCTGCAGTTTCTGTACGATCAATTTGCGTTTAGCAGGGGAGTTCCGCCCATTAACATTTAGCGAAAGGCACTGTAGTATCCGAGTTTCTCGGGTTGGGGTCCCAGCCGAGCCAAGTTCCTGTGGGAGGGGGCCGGAGGGAAGATGGTCAGACGTCATCATTAGTGTAGGTTAAGACTGAGTTGTCCTGCTCTTGGGGTTTTAACAGGGGCCCCCAACGGGGGGCTAACTTTTTAACTGGCAGGGCAGGGTGGCAGGCATTGTGAGTGCAGCCAAACCCCTGGCCAACAGGGCCAATTGAGTCATTAAAGTGACTTGGATTTCCAAAGACATAAAGGTGGAACATCCCTTGGAATGGGCATGGGCCGTGAGTGAAGCCCGCCGCATTGAGCTGTAACAATCTTCGGCTGCGTCGGAATAGGCGAGTTGTTGTAAAGGGGGGACAGGGCCCTTAGACTGACTGTGTGGCGTTGATTCCAGTTGTCAGGCCTGTGTGCCCCTTTACCTCTTCCTGTTGTTTCGGGAGGCTCTCGACCAGGCGGACCGTCTGGGCTGTGGGGCGAGGGTGGACTCCCGGTTTTCTGTCGCCTCCGAGGTCGTCGGGGCGGCTGTAACGCTCACCTGACTCCCACGGAGGCGCTGGCCTGGTTCGTGCTGTTGTGACCTCGTCTAAGGTGATGCGCAGGGGTCGGGAGACTGACTGGACCGGGCCCCAAATCTGGCTTGTCTGACTCGCAGAAGTATCCTTCTTAGGGTCTGGAAGAACGAGCTCTCCATCCTGCTTCTGATGCAGGGGCGCGTTGGTATCCACTTACTTCACTGGATTTTCGGATTGGTGAGAACCAAACTTCCTTGGCTTCCAGGTAAGTTTTTGATAAGTGGTTCCCCTTGTGTCCATGCATTCATGTTCTAATGCTAGTGTCTTTTTCCCCATAGGGGCGGGGGTACGGAATGCCAGGGAACAGGCACCGACCCGAGATGAGAGGTGAAATCCTTGTGGAAAACAGGTAAGTCTTTAATGAGTGTTTTGGTAATGTCTTTTCATTCACTCATTAACGCTGATGTCTTTTTCCCCTTAGGGGCCGGGGTCCGAAAATGCCTGGATGCGGCGCGGACCCGAAACGAAAAGGGAATGACCCAGCAGGTAAGTCTTAACATGGAGATTTAGCTTCCCTTTTCCCTTCTTTCTCTCACCTTCGTTATTGTCTTTTTCTCCCTAGGCGCTGGGGCGCGACTGTGAATCCGGATGGTCGCTGCAGAACATGGAAGCGCCTTGTAAGATGAGTAGAATGAGGCGCTGCAGCGATCGATGTGATGTGCTTTTAAAAATAAATGTCTTCCTTTTCAGGATCGTTGGCGAAATGTCTCCGGGATGCAGATTTAGCAGGTAAGGCCTTTTCCTTCTTCTGTTCTCTTGTTCCCTTCCTTTGCAGGTGATTCAGGATGCTGGCAGGCGTGGCAGAAGTCAGGATGCAGGAGCAGACACGGTGAGCGTCCAGCTGCTAGATGCAGAACAACGCGAAGCACGTGTGGCTGATCGGGTGTGGTTTAAATAGCCTTGGAAGAAGTTCCTAGAATGTGTCCTTCCTCCTATCAGGTATGTATCCTTCCCCGACCACGCCCGGGTGGTAAATGAGTCCCGCAGGTAAAGTAGTTCCTTTCAGGCCTCAAGGAGGCCGGGGTTCTGCAGCATGGTCTGCATCAGGTAAGTGCACCCAAACACTTTCATAATGAGCCTGGCGCCTATGGCGCCAGGACTGACGTTTTCTATGAGCCTGGCGCCATAGGCGCCAGGACACTGTCCAAAGGGCCCCTATAAGGGGTTGCTGGGACCTTCCCCAGGGACTTGATGTCCGCTTTCGGGGACGCAGGGCCTGAGCCGGCTCCCCAGGAGCGGGCATCGTGACAGCGGCCTCCGTGGGGGAGGAAGGGTGCATAATCTTGCTGGCATCCTGCAGATGGGCTATTTTCCACAGGGTGCCGTTGTATGAGAATTGCAGGGCTGTTAGGAAGAGCCATCTGTACCGGACCTGACGTTCTTTTTTTTTTAAAACATCTTTTTATTGAGGTAGTGGCAGGTACACAACTCATTCCAACAACATAACAAGAAAAATCATACAATGGCACATTTGCATTTTCACAGGTGATACATATTCACATAGGGTCTTCATTGTCCGACGGCAGTTCACATAAGTATGTCCTCAACGGGCCCCAGATGTCCTATGGTCGGCTCATTCTCGGCTGAGTCAGTACATATTGTTCCTCATTCTCATTCACATATGTCAATTCTCGTAAAAAGGTGTTCATGCTCAGAGGCGTAGGGCTTTTCCAAGCCTTGAGGATACATTTTTTAGCAACTGCGCAAGAAACATTAAAGAGTCTTCTAGTTCTCTCAGAGCACTTCCCAATATCACCAAACAGGTATTTTTGTGGAGACAGGAATGGGGATATTTGTGTGATTGCCGCCAGCAGCTCAGTCACTCCCCCCACCCCCCAGAACCGCTGCAGCTCAGGGCAGTCCCAATACATGTGGAAAGACCCTGCTTGTGGGGCGCCGCACTTAGGGCATTCGCTCGAGGAGTCTGGCACAAACCTTGCCACTGTGGCCGGCGTATAGTGCAGCCTATTAAGAATTTTAAATTGTATCTGGCGCAGTCCTGCATTGAGCGAAACCTTTTTAGTGAGTGAACAATACTTTACCCATTTCTCATCAGGAATGGGTATCTGCAAATCTGTTTCCCATTTTATTTTCACATTGCTGGTTGTGGGGGTGTGGGCCTGCACCGATGCATATAATTTGGAGACTCCTAGACCCCCCTGAGTTGTGATCAATTGTAAACATGGGTGTGAGAGTGGCTCATCAGGAAATAGGGGCCATCTAGCCTGGAATGCTGATCTAATTCGGTAATATTGGAGTGTTCGCAGCGGTCCTCTCCCCAGTGCCCTTAAAATATCTGTTAAGCTAACAAATTACCCCTCTATGAACATGTCCCCCACCACCATTTCCCCATTAGGGTCCCATGCTGCCTGCATGTCCGTGTCAAACGTGGGAGGAATGCCGGGAAAGTTCGACAAGGGAATCTGTGGGTTATAGGATTTTTCAATTTTAAGTCTCCGACATATTGCCCCCCAAGCCCGGACAGTGCAGCTCGCCAGATTATACTCACACACGTCTCTATGTTGTGGGGCGAAAATAATTGATCTCACGTCAGAGGGTGCAACTGTGTCTGTCTCTACCCATGTGTGAGGTGCTTCTTCTGCCGTCTCATACCAATATCTCGCGAATTGCGCCTGAGCAACTAAGTAATAAAGTTCAAAGTCAGGGGCAGCTATGCCTCCGGAACTGTATGGTCCCACCATTTTCTCCCATCCCATTCTAGCAGTCTTCCCGTTCCAGAGAAATGTGGTCACCATTGATCGCAGCCTGGAGAAGAATTCCCTGCCTGGCCATATCGGGATATTCACAAACAGATATAGTAGCTTAGGAAGGACAGTCATTTTTAGTACTGCTATCCTGCCATGTAGTGAGATAGGGAGGTGCCTCCATATCGCAAGCTTTGCATTGACTGTAGCGCCCCTTCTTAGTTGTCGGTAAATAAAAATTGTCTGCTCCTGGAGACCAGAACGCCTAGATATCTAATATATCCCTCCCACCATTTAAGGCCCTCCGTCATTTCCGGGCTTTTAGTACAAGGGGTGAGTGGGAAAATGTCTGATTTAGAACTGTTTACAGTGTAACCAGAGTAATCAGCAAATTTGCGTATATCTGCCATTATAGGCGCAAGGTTTTTGTCGGGCTCACGGATATATAACAGCGTGTCATCCGCATAAAGTGAAATCAGCCGATTGGAGCCCTTCATGACTATGCCTTTATCTTTATGGCGCAATCTGACTGCAGCAGACATGGGCTCTATTGTAAAAGCAAATAGGATTGGCGAGAACGGGCACCCCTGTCTTGTGCCCCTTCCCAGTTCAAACATGTCAGATATGGTTCTATTAGTATAGACTCTAGCCCCGGGCTTTGTATAGAGCAGACAGACATATCTGATAAAATTGGGTCCCACCCCGAACGTCTCCAACTCCGAGAAGAGGTACTCCCATGAGACTGAATCAAATGCTTTCTCGGCGTCGAGGGACACCGCGACCGCCTGTCTGCCCGGGTCAATTTGTGCCATGATCCCAAACAGCCTGCGGGGGTTCAACGCAGTAGACCTCTTGGGAATAAACCCGTTTTGGTCCGGGTGGACCAGTGGTGGAACCATGGGTAACATACGATTGGCCATGACCTTCGCGAAAATGTTTGCGTCGGTATTTATGAGCGCGAGGGGCCTGTAAGAGGACATATCCTGGGGTGGCCGTCTGGGCTTGAGAAGCACCGTAATAGCTTCCCTCATTGTAGGGGGCAATACGTGCTCCCAAGTTCTGAGTAGAATAGGGGCCAGCTCCTCATGGAACTCCTTATAAAACTCCTTATAAAATTCAGCCCCCCGTCCATCAGAACCCGGGGCTTTACTCGACGTGAGATCCTTGATAGCTTCACTGATCTCTTCTATTGTGACAGGTAGCTCCAAAGCCAATCTATTTTCGTCTGGGAGTGTCGGGAGACCCAGTGAGGCCAGGTATTCTTTCATCTCAGTGGGGGTTTTCTGGTCTCTATTCGTATACACTGTTTTGTAGAATTCAACAAATTCATCATTAATACCTTTATTGCTTGTGACCATTACAGTTGGAGCTGTTTGAATAGCAGCTATCGGGGTGTTATTTGTTTAATTTCTAATCAAGTTGGCCAGCATTTTTCCCGCCTTATTCCCCTCTCCATAGCGATGCGCCCGCATGGGGGCCGGAATGTATTGTACCTCCCTCGTGGCTAAATTATCAAAGGTCCTAAGGAGTTTATGAATTCCAGCAAGGGTGTCCCTATTATGAGTGCGGCTGTATACCTCCTCCAGCTCTTTCAGGTCCCGTCTCACCCCCTTCAAAAGTCCCGTTGATTTGGACATAAGGGTCCCTCTAACGCAAACCTTGAAGGTTTCCCAAACCGTGGATATGCGATCTACCATCCCCAGGTTGTCTACAAAGAAGTTGGTTATCTCCTCATGTAGTGACTCGGCCACGTTTGCATCTCCCAACAATCCCTCCGGCATTCTCCACCTTCTAGTCTGTCTGGGAACATCCTGGAAAACGAGGCTCAGTAAGACCGGAAAGTGATCGGACAGCGTGCGGGGGAGGATCGTGCAGAGTCGCAGCGTATTCGAGATGTCAGAGGATATGAGCCAGTATTCTATACGCGATTCACTGTCATGCACTGAGTAATATGTATATTGTCTATTATCCGGGTGCAACACCCGCCAAGCATCTTTCAGTGACAACTGCGGAAGGAGTTGGTTCAGGGTTACCGCCGTTTTCGTGGGCGCCCTCACCACGCTAGTTGACCTATCCAACATGGGGTTGAGTGCAACATTAAAATCGCCGCCCCATATAATAGTTGCTGTGTCGTGTTTGTTAAGAGCATCGAATATTTTCAGATAGAAATCTGGGTCATCTATGTTAGGGCCATAGGTGTTAAGCAGGGTTACTTGTCTGCCGGCCATTTCCCCCCACACCAACATATCTTCCCATTGGATCGGTCTCGTGCCCCTCAGTACGGAATCCCAACGCAGGATGTATGAGTGTTATGACCCCGCCCCCCCTGGATTGTGAGGAATATTCTGAATAATAACGTAGTTTCCCCATTTAGCCATTATGTTTTGGTTAGCCGCTCCCTGAGCGTGCATCTCCTGGAGCATTAGGATCTGCGGACCGTGCCTGGTGACATAGTTCCCTACCTTCCTGGCTTTCATCGGGTTGTTTAGCCCCCGGACATTCCAAGACAAAGTTATCTTCACCCCGTCACCCATTCCCCCATACATAGAATCCAAGCCGTGCCATTGCTTCCACCATACCTTGTGTTAACCTGCTGTGGCCGCATTGTGCACCCGCCAGACCTGATTTCAACCAACCTGGAACTAAAATTAAACCAATCTAAATCCCAGGTCCCAAACATGCCCTGGCAGCAATAACATTCTGTAACTGCCAGACTTCCCCAATCCCACCCTCCACCCACATCATCCACCCCAACTTGACAATGTACCCTTAAACCTTTTAGGAACTTTCCTGTGGGTGCCACGTTGTCATCACAAGGCCACCAGAGCGGGGACACGACCCGCTTCGAAGGTTACTCAAAGCCCCCCAGCGGGAGCAGAATTCCGTTAAACATCAACAAAGCAGCTACAGAGGATATGTGTGCAACCAGGTTCAATCAACAGGGCCCCGGTCTCCCCCTCCCGGAGGTGATCTTCCGTTCTGGTCCAGTCCACGGCCTCTAGGTGTTAGGGGTATAGTTGTTTCCACATACGCCAGAGCGGCGGCCGGAGTCTCAAAAAAGTGTGCTCTTCCTCCATACTGGATTCGCATTTTGGCCAAGAAAATTAGCGCATACGGGACCTGATGTGCCCTCAGTAGCCGCTTGACCGGCTCATGATCTCCTGCTAGCCTGTACTCCCGCAGCAAAGTCCGGATAAACATGTATGCGGTTCTCCTCATATTGTAGTGTGCCAATTTCTCTAGCCTTTCTAAGTATTGTATCTCTGTCTCTGTAATTCAACAGTCTGGCAATGATAGTGCGTGGCGGGGCTCTGGGTTTCGGCGCAGGGGCCAGAGTGCGATGTGCTCACTCAACCAGGAATTGGCTTGAAAAGGATTCTGTCCCAAAAAGAGTCTTAAGAAGGTTTTCCACTTGCTGTTCCATTGCGCCTTTCCCAAACTTTTCAGAAACCCCCACAATCCGAATGTTGTTCCTTCGGGATCTGGATTTTAGATCCTCGCATTTACTTTGCAACACGTTCATGCCTGCTTTAAGCTGCGCTATGTCGCAATCGTGTCGCGCAATGGTGTCTTGATTTGTACCAATTCTGTCTTCAGCCTCAGTGATTCTGAGGATCTCCTTGTCAATTCAGGGATAGGAAGCCATTCTGCACTATCGTGGTAAGGCGATCAACCATGTCGCCGCTGTCAACGCCAGGTTCCGCAGTTGACACTGTCGACAGATCCGGCTCGTGGCCGGCTGCCTGGCTACTGGTATACGAATCCATTGGGCCTTTCTTTTTCCCAGCCGCTTTATCCTGTTTCCTAGTGTTACCCATGTTCGCCACACCAGCCGGGACCCCACCACGGCCCGAAGGGGGCAGTGGATCCTGTGGGACTTTACCGCAGGATATTATTTGTTTATTTGTCAAGTGGGCCTGTTCAGGCCGGGGTATCGCAAGAATAGTGTTTCATGGAGCCATCAATGTCCAGGCACCCGTGGTAACTTGCTAATTTGCCTACTTACAAAGGACTGCGTTCTCCCACGTAGAAAGGAGCTGCACCTCAGCCGCTGAATGCCGCCCAACTCGCCGTCTCGGCGGCACCACGGCCCGCGCTGTCTCCACCACCAACTTTCAGGAAATATAGCATGCGTGGCGCGCCCCAGCTACAGGCCAGAAAATGGAGTCGCCTCCTCGGCCACGGCTCTGGTCGGGGAGGATAGGATATCACGCCGTCCGACGATGACCCGCTTCCCAGCACCCGCCACGTCGCAGCAGGGAGCTCCAGCTCTCGTCCAACAGGATGGCCTCAATAACTGCGAAGGCAGGGCCCCACCGGGCTCGCCCGGTCAAACCTCACCGCCGGTCCGGAGCAGGGCCCACGAGCCAGCAACACTCGTCCGCACAGCCACGTGTACGGGACCCAGGGGGAGCCACCCCAGTCGATCCGCAGTGTCCACGGGCCCAACTCCGCGACCGCGGCACAGCAGCCCCACCTCTCTATGCCTCTCTGGCCAGAGCGTCAGTGGCGCGGGGCGCAGACCAGCCGGACGTCCCTCGCGGCTCACTCCCAGGCCTTCTCCCGCTCACCCCGCCAAAGCAGATATCTCCGGGAGTTTTAGTCCACCGTTCTCAGGATTTCAGTCGGGTGTGGACTGGGTCAAGGTGCACCCTCTGCTCGACTCCACTATCCGCTGGAGGCTCCGAAACAGGATTCAAATATAATTTGGATTTCTGTCGGACCGGAGCTCTCACATCAGGCGGCCATCTTGGTCGTGCGCAACAGCGCCCCCCCGGACCTGACGTTCTTGAAGGAAAAGGGCTAAGGGTCGCAGTGCTTTCCTCTTCTGAAGGGTTAGGCGCGAGAGATCTTGGAAGATCTGGAGGCGCAAGCCCAGAAAAGTGAGCTCATTACTTGAGCGACTGATGGCGGATGTGGCCTCTTTTGTGGAGTAAAAGTGGACCCTGGTGATGACATCTGGGGGGGGTCCGATTCCACCCCCCGGCGTGGGCGCAGTCTGTGAGTGCGGTCCAGCAATAATAGGGGCTGGTCTAGGTCCGGGAGGAGGGCCTGGAAGAAATCTCCCACATATTCAGCCAGTTGTTTGTCCGAGACCGAGGAGGGAACGCCTCGGATCCGGAGGTTATTGCGGCGGGCCCTATTCTCCAAGTCCTCCTGTTTGAACACCAGAATTTCACACCTATCCTGGAGGGCTCCGACTGATTGTTGGATTTCGCCCAGCGTTGTTGCTTGGTCCTACGTGTGGTCATCAACCTCTCCCAGTCTCTGCTCCACCTCAGTGACTCTGTTATTGGTTTGTTCCAGGTTGGTGGATAACTCCGTCATGCAGGCTCTGAATTCAGCCTTAATGTCTGCCATAAATGCTAGTAAGTCGCCACTGGTGGCAGGGGGGTCGCCCTCTTTTTGATGGTCCTGCACAGTGGGTCCGGCAAGTTCGGGTTTCTTCCCCCTGTCTGGGGCCGTCAACATGGTGTCCGCATTTTTTGGTCATTTTTGTTTGTTTAGACATGGTGCCAGGAGTAGGACGGATGCTGTGTTGGGCGGCAAGTTTGTGGTCTGACTTGTGTTCTGCCTTGTGTCCTGCCTTGGAGGCGCCGCTCCAAGCCGGGGTGGGCCGGGTCCGAAATCCGCCAGCGAGGGTCTCACAGGAGACAGCAAATAGAGTTGGGAGAGGAGGAGGTGGGCCAGGGCGCCCCAGGAAGAGAAGATTCACAGGAGGATGAGGACCTCAGGAGCCCACCACAACATCCCCGCTGCCTGGGCTAATGATTGTGAGCTCCATGTCGGGCCCGGGGGGGGGCCCGAAGGGCTGAGGCCACAGCCTGGTGGCTCTGGGAGCGTCTTGAGCAGGGTGGCCCTGGGTTCCCACCGAGATAGGGGTGCTTGTTGGGGTGAGTCTGGTCCCCCCAGAGAGCGCCACAAGGTCCCCGCTGACCCCCAGCTGGAGTCACCCGGGGGCGTGGTGGTGATGGCGTGGGACCCCCCAAACCCCCAAGTCCGCAGGCAGGTCCTCCTCTTCTTCTGGTCTTTGGGGGGGAGGCACCAGGTGGGGGGGTGGTGCTGGGCTCCCCCAATGCCGGAGGCGCAGGCCTTGTGTTGGGCCGGCACCCACTGGCCAACTAAGAGGGGGAGAACTATGGTCCCAGGGGGGGTGAAGCTGGGATGAAGATGGGCCGGGGCGCCCCTGGAGTTGAGCCCGCAGTTGGGCCTGTAGGTTATGCGGCCGGTGGCACTTCCCAGCGCGGAGCAGTCTGTGGCCGGGTACTGGAGGAGGAGGGGGGGGGGGCCGGATGGAGGAAGAATCAGTGCCCCCCACCCCGCCGCTGGGGGGAGACTGAAATCCCTCGCCGGCAGGGGCTCAGGCAAGACATGCCACGGCTCCCACCCCCCCCGCCCAGGGGACCCACCTGGATGGGCGCTCTTCTCACACAGAGGGGCCGCGCCAAGGCGCTGCGGGTCCCCGGATCGGGCACGCTTGAGCTGGATGGATGTCCGGGGCGGTCATCATGTGCTGGGGCCGCCCTCGAAACCCTCAGCGCAGTCTCTGGGTCCGTTGCGAGGAGCCGGCGGTGTAGCCGGGTCCCTGAAGAGCGTTGTGCTCTTATCTTTGGTCCTTCAGTGCCCCATGTGTTCCGACGGCCCCAGATGTTATTGGGACCCCGACAGGAACTCGGGAAGCCTAATTTTTATGGATAATATGGCGGGCTTGGTACGGCTGGCATCAGCGGAGCAGCCAAATCTATGGCGCTCCAAGCCACACCCCCTCCTCTCTCCTTTTTTAAATATGGGAGTCTGCCAAGAGGTCAGGATCTTTTTCCAAGTAATAATGAAGGCAAAAAGCAAAAAAGGATGTTGGCCTTCTGGGATTGATTATTCATTAGAACTACATTAGGTAGCCAATTTGGACCAGCAGCCCGTGAGTTCTGAGTTTCAAGGCAATATCCTCCACTATAAAGGCCAAAATCCCATCACTTTCGAGTGACCCCTGAGATTCACAGACAGGAACTTCAATTTTCAAGGGATACAAATTAGAAAAGTTGGCCCCTCAAATAGAATCGGAGATAGGATTAAGTTGCAGGGCTTGTTGTGACAAGACTAAGCCATTCACTAAATTCCAGAAGGAATAGGTCTAGTGTTTAGCTATTATAAAAAGCATATGCTTGCTATCCCTTTGTCGGATAGAGAATTTGTGCGCTCTTAGCCAATCCCTGCAGTTCTGTTTCAGTTGTTTTGCCCAAGCAACATAATCGTCTCCCCCTCTTTTGGAAACCAGGATAAGCGATTTTTGTTAAATGAATCCTAACCTCAGAAAAATTTGACTCCCTCTACCCTCCATTAAAGTGCATTTGTATAGTGCAGGACAATGTTATGGTCACGTTTAGTGTCATCTGATACCTTAAAGTACCTAGTGTTCTGAGAAATTAGATTACTAACTCAAATATAGTCTATGATGGAGGAAAGCCTCTTTCGTTTCCTTGACGGCTTAGGTGGAACATATCCCTCAACTCTTCTGTTCAGAATTTGGAGATTCCACTGTTCAACCTCTGCACCTGTGGGTCTGAAGAACGGATACAACTAAACAGGGTCAAAGGTGGAGTCAATTGATGGCTGACGCCGGTTTGTCTATGGTGAACAGCGAGGTTCCTTCTTACCCCCCGCCCCTAATTTAACCCGCGTTAAGTGGCACCTCCAGTACCATATTGGACTATGTATTTTTTTCTAGTCAATCACCAATAGTTGAGGACATGTGCATGTCGCACCGACTGGAAAGTGATCACTATCCCCTCGTAGTGAGGTTAGGCTTCCCGGGGCTAGCCTACAGTGGCTAAAAATCTGGCAATCTGTATGCAAATATTGCTTTGAACAAGATATCCCGGAAAGACTAATATCGAAAAATCTATACTTTCCATCTCACACAAATTGATCGCATATGGTGAGAAATTCTGTGAAACTGAGCCAGCAATGAATGACAAACTTGCAAGGATAGCGCCTTGATGCCTTTGTGGACATGGTGGAGAATCTTTGCAAATGGAGCATGGTCAAACCATGTCATAACATGTTTGGAATTAAGGAATAAAAATATTGTATTTGTACGATTATACTGGTAAAAATATACAAAGTCAATATCCCCAGAATTAATTGTATGCAGACAAGGGATGTAATATAACAAGTTTAAAACATTGCCTCTACTGAGAATTATCAAGCGATCAGATTTAAAAATTGATGCAATACCAATACATAAGGGAGAGTGGTAAGATCTTAACTATTCATAGAACATTGTTTTCATAGGCTGTTTACCAGTTATGAGGGTTGAGGAAATATTAATGATAGCTTTTTCCTCATGTGTTCTCTTTAGATTTTTAGACCCATAGACCCTGTTAGAAGTGGGTATATCCATGAACGGCAATATACAGGGTTTGTACCGTCTCCTGTTTCACGGATTTAATACTACCACCTGAGCCAGTCTGAAAGGTAGACAGACATGTTCATAAGATCGTCAGACAGAGGGTCCATTTCATGAGACGCATCCTGCATTGGAACATCTTTGCCCACCACTTTAGGAGTCAGGAAAGGTAGAACATTACCATCCTGGGCTTTAAAAGATTGGGCTTCCCTTTAATTCTTTTTCATCTTCTTCTTGTTCTTTCTTTTAGTAGGTCTTTCCATAGGCATAGGATTAGCTTCATCATTCCCAGTAATTACCTCCTCATGAAAGGAGACCATTTGGCCCCATTTATTAAGAGAAGCCTTACTAGGTGGTCTTAAAAAAGTCCTCGACCCACAACTGTTATTTGTGGGCTTTGCTTTCAAATTATTCTAAATTTTTGTTCTTTTTTCTGTCACTTTCTTCACTTTTTTAGCAGCTAATGGTACTTTTGAATCACCAGTTGGGGACTGTAAACCAACAGAGGAGTCCACTGTGGATTGTTGACGATCAGGGACCCCTTCCATTATAGAGAACATATGCAAATTGTGATCTAAAACATGCACAGAACAAGATCCAGCACATTTCCTTTTCATATTACTCTCACATTGCAGGATATCCTCAATAGAGGATAGTCTCAAATTGATATCTTTCAAGGACTCTTTTTGTGATTGCATGTCATCCTTAATATTGTCACAGAGCTTGACAAGAGTTTAAAACAAAATGTAGGGCCATAAACGACTGTGCACCCAATGTAGAAGGAGGTAGATAAGAATGTTTCAGTTGTAGAGATGAAATATGATCCGGAGCCCCTGAGGACAAGTAAAAATCTTTAGTCATATTAAAAAAAGACATGGTGGCCGAACTACCAAAGTTGGTCACATCAGTCATATCACTAATAAAACGAAGAAGCAGAGTTGGAGCCGTTAAGAATTGTCTCCGCAATTACCTAACCCTCATCCAGTCCTGGATGTCAACTGCCTACCTCATACTAAACCCATGTAAGACAGAATTTGTCCTCATCAGTCTGCCCACGAAAAAAACAATGTGTCCAACAATGGCTCAATGATAAGCGCCTAGAAGGCTTTGATCCACAACTCTCAGACACCGTAAAATCCTTAGGCTTCACCATTGACAGGAGCCTGTCCTTACAGAAGAACAAGTTACTTACCAACTGGTAACATTCTTTCGACTGGCTGTTCCTCCCACGTATTTCTCATCTTTAATATATGTATCTCACCAGCTTTGCTGCATCGGAAACTTTTTTCTCAGCATAGGAAGCTGTCACAATGTCGTGGCGTCGATGTCCCTCGAGGGCCGTGTTGATGTCATCAGTAGTATAACAAGCTTGCGCGGCGCCCGTTGGCTTCAGTTCTGTTTTTACCTTTTATAATTCGAGGAACCATCCAGGCGTGCCCCAGACTGTAAGCTCTTTGGGAACGCAGAGTGTAAAATCACGTAAATTGTACAGCGGGGTAGGATGTTCAGTGTTTTTTTGTGACAAGTGAAAGTCAGAAACTACTTTCGGCAAGGCAGATGGTCCCTTATAAAAGGTAATATATGGAGGTTTGCATGAAAGAGCCTGCAACTCACTAACCCTGCGGGCTGATGTTAGTGCCATAAGAAGGGCAGTTTTCAATGTTAAAAGCCTTAACGGGCAGGAATGTAAAGGCTAAAAGGGTATACCTGTTAAAAACTTCAACACAAGATTCAAATCCCAAGCACGGACATGAAATGGTACTGGGGAGTACACGTTAGTGAGCCCCTTGAAAAAATGGACAATCAATGGAATTTTGAAATAGGAAACCTCTTCAGAGGAGCACTTAAAAATGGAAAGCGCGGCTAGGTTTCCTTTTATTGTTCCAATGCAAGATGCAACAGGAAAGAAAGCACCATAGGAGTGCCACATTGAAAAGGGTCTACATTCTTGACTTTGCAGCAGTTACTTAACTTATTCCGATGGCACCGGAACAAAGACTTGGTTGCTGGCCTTCTGGCCGAAAGAAAGATCTCCATTACGTCGTCCGAGAGGTCCCAATCCTTATATCTCAGCCTCTCAGAAACCATGCGTAAAGGCTGAGTGCCTTCACCTCTGGATGGAGAACCCAACCTTCCTCTTGTGAGAGAAGATCCTCTCTTTGTGGAAAACGTATAGGAGGGCAGATGGACATGTCTAGAAGGTCCGGGTACCAAGTCCTCCTGGTCCAATCCGGAGCAATTAGGATCTTGGTTTTTCTGAACTTTCTCAACCTCCTGATTATGTGAAGAATCACAGGGACTGGAGGAAATGCATAAAGGAGTGGAAATTCCCAGTCCACCACAAACGCGTCTCCTAGAGCTCCTCTCGGAGGAAATTCCCTTGAGCAGTACTGTTCGCACTTCCGATTGACCTCGGTCATGAACAGATCCACTTGAGGGGTTCTGCAAAGGGTGAGGGTCTCTTGAAGGACTTCCTGAGCTAGTTCCCACTCGTGGGAGACTGTGCTCTGCCTGCTCAGAGCGTCTCCGCCGCTGTGTTCTTCTCTCCGGCTAGGTGAACTGCCAATAGAGAGATTCCTTCTTGTATTGCCCAGAACCAGAGCTGCATTGCCTCTCTGCACAGTGGTAGTGACCCTACGCCTCCACTGTTGTTGAGGTAGTACATGGCCACTGTGTTGTCCATCATTATCAGGACATTCTTTCCCCATACAGAGGGCAGAAAGGCCTTCAGCGCTAGTCTGATGGCCCTCAGCTCTAAAAGGTTGATTTGTAGTTTGGACTCCGATGGAGACCAACGACCGCCGATTGTCAGTTTGTTGGTGTGGGCTCCCCACCCCGTGAGTGAGGCATCCGTTGCTACAGTTATCTCCGGCCATGGTTGCCAAAAAGATTGTCCCTTGAGATGTTGTCCTCGCAAGCCCACCAAACTAAATGTTGAGCTACTCTGCTTGGAACTTGCAGAAGATCCGACATGTTCCCTGAAAATTGGGACCATTGAGTCCTGAGGACCCATTGAAGGGATCTCATTCTCAATCGGGCCTCTAGCACCAGCAAAATGCAGGATGCCATGAGACAGAGCAACCTCAAAAAATCAAAGGCCGGAAAGTGTTGGGCATTCCGGAATTTTGTTACCATCTGCTGAATGTGTTGAGCTCTCACCTCGGGGAGCGAGGCTTTGCCTGAGGAAGTATCCAGCACCTCTCTGATGAACTGGAGTCTTTGGAATGGCTATCATATGGGACTTCTTGTAATTGAGGGAGAACCCCAGTCTGTGTAGGGAGTGGCAGGTGATACTGAAATGTCCCTGGACTTGCTCAGGTGAACGAGCCCTGATTAGCTAATCGTCCAGGTAGGTGTAGACGTCAATCCCCCCACGCCTGAGACTTGCTGCCACTACTGCCATCAGCTTGGTGAAAACCCTTGGACAGTGGTCAGCCCGAATGGCAGAACTCGAAACCGATAGTGAAAAAAGCCAACAGCGAACCTCAGGTACTTTCTGTGCTTGAGATGGATTGGCACATGAAAGTAAGCATCCTGAAGGTCCAATGATACCAACCAGTCTTGGAGTTGGAGAGCCTGAAGGATCTGAGAAAGGGTTACCATCTTGAACCTGTCCTTCTTGAGGAACTTGTTCAAGTTTCTTAAGTCCAAGATGGGTTTCCATCCTCCGTCCTTCTTGGGAATGAAAAAGTAGGGGGAATACCAACCCTTGTTCCTCTCCACTACAGGTACTTGTTCTATCGCACCTTTCTCTAGCGGGTTCAAGATTTCCTGCACAAGGAGCAGACCTGGAATTTTGACAGAGTTGGTTCCCGGTGGATGATCCTGAAGCCTTTTTAGAAAAGGAAAGCAGTAACCTTGAGCTACTGTTTCGGTGCCCAAGCATCTGAAGTAATGTCACGCCATTTGTTCTGATGTTGAGAGATTCTGCCTCCCACCGAGGTCTTGTGCGTCAAGGCCTCAGAGTGGCTTAGAGGTGGCTGCAGCAGCGGCTGAGGGCAAAGATGCCGCTGCTGGGGCTGATTTAGCACCTCTTCCTAGTCCACCACAAGGGAATTTACTTGTCCTTTCTGTACGGCCTGTCCTCTTCCTCTACCAACTGAGGAATAGTAATGAAAAGGACAACCTCTCCAGGAACATGAGCCTGAAGAAGGCTGTTGTGGTTGCCGAATGGCGGCGCTAAGGGACTTAGCTGCCACCTTGGTGGTCTGCAGCTTCTCCAGGCTTTCATCCGCCTTGCTGCCGAACAACCTCAAGCAGTCAAAAGGCATATTGAGTAGCCTGGCCTGCACGTCCGGTGCAAACCCCGACTTTCTCAACCATGCAAATCTGCGCAGTACCGTGCTTGCAGCCATGGATCTGCTAAAGCGGTCAGCAGTATCCAATCCTGATTGGAGACTCTCTCCCATCGCCTCCTTGACATCCTTAACAATATTTAGAAAGCCTTCCCTTTCCTCACCTTCTGGAATATGTGCAGCTGCCATTTTAACACAGTCCCACAGGGTATGGGTAAATCTGGCTAGGGTACAGGTGACATAGGTGACTTTAGGGCCATACTGCCCGAGGTAAACAACTTGAGAGCCCAAGCGTCCCCTTTTTTATCTTCTCTATTCTGAGGAACAGAGGGATAGGCTGACTGCCTGGTAGAAGTCACAGCCTGGACCACCAAACTCTCAGGCGTAGGGTGTTTGCTGAGATAATCAGGGTCACTGGTTGATGGTCTATATTTCCTGGCAAAGCTCCTATTGACACCTGAACCAGATTCAGGATTTTCCCAGTTAGCTACCACCTTCCTCTGAAGGGCCTTATGAAAAGGTAGAACTGGGTCTTTTTGGAGACCCTGGTCCAGGATGGCCCTACTCCAACCTATGTACTCAGTGACCATGTTCATAAGATTTCTGTAACTTGAATCTGCATGGTCTGAAGGGTCAGGTTTAGCAAACTCCAACTCTGGTGATATATCAAGACCACGGGAAGAGTGGAGGGAGTCAGAGATCTTTCATTCTTGATTTAGGGTCAACTAATTCTTCAGGCTCTTCTCTAGTGCCAATTCTGACTCCCAATGGAGAAATATCCTCCTCTGAGGCAGTTTTTTCCTCCTCAAAAAAAGAGGACATTGACTTAAAGTCTGTCTTCGGTACAGTTCTGTACATTTTCTCCTGAACCGGAATTTGCCTTGAGGGAATCGAAGGTATCATTGAAGATGTCAATGACCTCTTCGATAAAGGAGTAAATGTCTCCTTTGACTTCGGCGTCGAAGCGATCAGCGCTGACGGCGTCGATGAAATCATCGAATGTTTCGACATCTTATGCTTCATTGTCAGTATCGGAGATGGACTCCACTCACGGGTCGAAACCTTCGACACCTTAGTGTTGGGTCGAGAATGTTGAGTTTGCGACCTAATACTTTGACCTTCCTGCGTCTTCCAAAGGAGCAACCGAGATCTGGCTCTTGCAAGGCTCTTTTGAGGGGGTCTGGGCTGCATTCTCAAAGATTCGCAACATTTCCACCTTAAAAGCATTCCCTTTTCTGGGGAAATCCGACCTAGTCTGGCATCGTATAACCTCAGTGGATACTATGATGTCTCTTCTTCGCCTTCTTGGAAGAAGACGAAGATTGTCTCGACCGACTCCTCGACCAAGACATCTTTGAGAGCTTATGCCGAGTAGAGTCCTTGAACTCACCAGACTTTTTATATTTCTTCTAAGAGCCCTTCGAAGCTTCACGCCCCACCGCCAATTTACCTTTGCGTTCTCAAAGAGCTTTTTCAGTCATAGACTGACGGGAGCCGCAGTCGTCGGTACGATGGTCGGAACCCAAACACCAAATTCAAACACGGTGAGGGTCTGTTATTGACATTTTTACCCCACAGTCATGAAATTTTTTAAAAACACGACTTAGAGGTAGAATGGGTCAAAGAAGACAACATTTTTTCTTGAGGAAAAAACAAAGCGCGCCATTATCTCAAAGCAAAGCTATCGAAAAAACGGAACTGAAGCCGAAGGGCGGGGCACAAGCTATTTATACTACTAATAACATGGACACGCCACGGCGGCCCTCGAGGTACATCGACATCGTGCACAGCGCCCTTAGCCGAGAAAATATTTTCCGAAGCTGGAGAGATATGTATATCAAAGATGAGGAATATGTGGGAGGACACAATCCATTCGATGCACGTAGCCAAGAAGGACCAAATAGCCTGCCTCAGAATCTCCACCCTCCAAAAATCAAACCCTTCATCCTGACACAGGACTTCCAGACCAGAGTGCAGGCCCTTGTGGTCTTGCACATCAATGGGGGAAATGCTCTCCTTACAGGGCTTCGAGCTGCTCGCGTGGCCTCCCTAAAAGCAGTCCACCACAGTGTGGCAAATATTAATATGAGAGCATGGAAATTTGACTGAATCACCCCCATCCTACGTGAACTACATTGGCTTCCTCTCCAAGCCAGCATATTGTGTTCAAGACTACATGTATCATTTACAAAGCAGTCACAAGAAGCACACCAGCATACCTAGCAGCTAAGCTCCACAGATCTGGTGGCGCACACACTCCTTGCACAGAAAATTGACCAACCGGCTTGAATCACACTTGTCCACAAAGAGAAGAACGCAAAAAATCCTTCTCTTATCATGCAACCACCCTCTGGAACTAGATCCCGGTGTCGGCTTGGAATGCCCCCACAATTCTCCAATTTCGCAAATCTCTCAAAACATGTGTGATGTATCTGATGCCATCACTCTTTTACCAGAGGGAGCCTCTTCCCATGTAGCCAGGGGAAGTCAGTCGCTACACGATAATGACCCTAGGGGCGGCTGCATGGGGGAAGGCAACCCTCAGAGGGAGAGACAGGCATCAGATGAGACATGGTATCCCCCTTTTTCTTTTAGGGAAACACCCTCCATTCCTCATGCCTTGATAGCATATTGTGGTAACCCCCTTAAACAACCTACAAGACTTGCTGATGGCATTCTACAATATCCTGAAAATAGAATGACAAAAAAATCAACCCAATGTATATGAATCCCTTGGAAATACTGGGACGAGGAGGAGAAATGTAGTTATGAAGATCACTACAGCACAGAAGCCCACACCACGCTCTAGTTGTTGGAAGGACACCCGCAATGCCAACACATTTAAATCCCACACAGTTAATGCCCTTGAGCAAGAGATAGCCAGCACGAGCAAGTGGCTCATGTCGGAAGAAACTCGAGGAGAGCCTGGTGGAAGGTGAAGTCTGGGGGAGGAGTAGGCGAACCGCTGCCTGATGCGAAGAGGTTGTCTGCATCCCCAAGGGGAAGGTACAGAAGAGCCAGAGCTCTGCCACGGCATGGCTGAGAGCAATAGGCTTCCCTTCAACTTTGGTGACCAGACAGAAAGCGGAGAAGAGGTTGAGTGTTCTCCCGATCGACGGGTCATAGTCGCCTGTCAGAGTGAGAAGGATCTGTGTGTCGTCGGCGTAATTGGTGTAAGAGATGCCCATGGCGTCAAGGATGAGGAAGAGGGGGCAGGTGAAGATGTTGCACAGGGTGGGGGAGAGGCAGGAGCCTTGGGGCACCCCACATAGCATGATATAGGGTGATGCAGTGGCTAGGTCAGAGAAGACCTGCATGGTCCTGCCTTGGAGGAAGGAGGTGATCCATGAAGTGGCTTCTTGAGAGAAGTTGGCTGTGGAGGAGAGGTGGTGGCAGAGGATGTCGTGTTCTACAAGATCAAAAGCTGCCGACAGATCCAGGAGAAGGAGCAGGGCAGGTTTGCCTTGGTCCCTTGCATCGTCCATTTGGTTTTTGAGGTCGAGTAGGGCGGTCTCTGTCCCATGCCTAGGGCGAAAGCCGGATTGTCTCAGTCCAAGGAGGTTCTGTTCTTCAAGGAAGTGCTGGATCTGCAGGTAGGCTGCTTTGTCTAGAATCTTGAGGAGGAAATGGACAGGGAAAGTGGTGATGGGGCGGTAGTTATTAGGGGAGGTGGGGTCAAGTGTGGGTTTCTTTATGAGGGGTTGAACCCATGCTTCCTTGAGGCAGGCGGGGACTCTCCCTGTGGTGAAAGAGGTGTTGACGAAGGCTGTTAGGAAAGGCGCCAGGGTGTCTGCGCAGTCTTTGATGATGGAGGCAGGACCGGGGTCACCTTTGCAATTGGAGGGTTTTATGTTTTTCATAATGTTGATCATGTCGATTTCTTGGATGGTTTTAAACGAGAAGGTGGGTGGGGCCTCAGTGGGTGATGGGGGCAGTGGTGGTGGGGAGGGTGTAGTGTGGGTGGAGAGTGTTAGTTTGGTGTTCAAGATTTTGGCTTGGAGGGGGCTTATCTTATTGCGCATGGCTGTTTGGATGTTGTCACACCATTCTTTGCCCTTAGTGAAGTTTTGGGGGGTGGGTGTTGGGGTCTCAAGTTCCCTGAATATGGCGAACATTTCCTTGGTGTTCGACTTGGCCTCAGTAATTCTCTCTTCAAAGGATTTAGCTTTGGCTTTAATGATGGCTTTCTTGTAATTATTTGCAAGGGATTTGAAGTTGAGTTTGTCTTTCTCATCCCAGTACTTGACACGGTAAAAACAATAGGCGTCTCCTTAGACTCCATTCCCAGATGAATACAGCCTCCATGCAGAGGAAGGGGGATTGGGTGCCACCCCGCTTGTTCAGGTAAAACACTGTGGTACAATTGTCCGTCCTGACCAGAACAGACCTGACCCTGATGAGGGGCAAACACGCTTTGAGGGCCAGGGCCACAGCCCTGAGCTTGAGCAGGTTTATATGCAGGAGGGACTCTGTCCTGGACCATGCACCATGAATTCTGTAGCCCTCCAGAGAAGCCCCCCAGCCAGAAAGAGGGGACTCAGTCGTCACCAACAGGGTAGGCTACGGTCAGATGATGGGGGCTCACACTGACACATTGCCATCTATCAGCCACCAGGAGCAGTGGTATTGGGATCCTGTCCAACTGGGACCCAGTCTCCTGATCCCAATTGGTCGACAGGTGGAGCTGGAGGCGTCTCATCTTGAGGTGAGCGTGCGGTATAGTGAGCACGCAGGAGGCCATTATTCCCAGAATGTGCTGTAACCACCAGGTCGAGGTGGCAAAAAAGTGTCCCACCTCCTTGCGGAGGTACATGAGCCTCTCGGGCGTGGGGAACACCCGTTCAACTGTAGTGTTCCAAAGCACCCCTAGGAAGACCAATTCCTGAGACTGGCATAACTGATTTCCTCAGGTTGAGGGAAAACCCTAGCTGATGATGGGTATCCGCCAGGCTCTGGCAGGAGGGCACCGCCCCTTTGGGTGACCACGCCCTGACCAGCCAGTCTTCCAATTAAGGGTATAGGTGATGGCCTTCCAAGCAGAGAATGTCCACCACAGCTTTCATTAGTTTTGTGAAGACCCGAGGGGCCGAGTTCAGGCCGAAGGGCAGTACATTGTACTGAAAGTGGTCCGACAATCGTGACCTGCAGAAACTTCCGGAGCGGCTGATATATGGGTACATCATCCCTGAGGTCTAGGGCACACATCCAGTCCCCAGCATACAGAGACTCTGATATGTGCACAGGAGTAATCATCTGGAAGCGTTCTAGTGGTAAAGACAGATTTAGAAATGACGGGTCCAAAACTACCCTCAAGCCAGCTTGGTTGTTCTTGGGTACCGCAACAATCCTGGAATAGTAACCAAAGCCCCGTCTACAGGAAAAAACTGTTGCATCACCTGCATCACTAAGAGTGAGAGAGCCGCCCGTAAAAGAGTCAGGGACCCGATCTGACAAAGAGGAGAGGATGGTAGAGGCAGAGAAAGATGAAGACTGATGCCTGTGGAGACTACGGATAGGATCCACAGGCTGCTGAAAAGACACTTCCAGGTGACCTGGAACAGAGCCAAACAGCCTCCCACAGACGAGCTGTGTTCCCTGACATCACTGCTTTTTGGCGTCAAAGGCGGGGGCAGAGGAGGAGGAGTGAAAAAACCCATGCAACGTCCTCTGTTGCTTCCTTCTGCCGTTGCTACGTGACCTGTCAGGTAACCACATAGCGCGGTCTTTGAAACCCTTGAAGCCAGAGAAAGGTTGTGGTTTGAACTTGGTCCTACCCTGGGATAGAGGGAAAGATTTTTTACCTGGCTTTGTCAGGATGGCCTAGGACGTGGCAGTCTGGGTGGAAGTTTTCTTCTTTATCAATTTGTCATTGGTGGACGAATGAAAAAGTTCCACGCCCTTGTAGGGCAGATCTAGGATCCACTTCTGCACGTTAGATGAAAGGTTTGTGGTGTGCATCCAAGCCATCCTTCTCATCTTGCCCCAAGGCACAGCCCTCTGCTGGCCGTGTCGATGTGGGAGACCGAAGACTCCATGAGGTCCTGCGCAATGGTCCGGGCATCTGCCAGACTGACTTTGAAGGAGGCTTGTTTGTCCTTGGGAAGGTCAGGCAGGAATTCCCCCAAGCTCCTTCCACAGCTTCTGGTTAGTCGCAGCCAGGATGACATGGGTGTTGGCCTTTCTCAGATGCAGTCCAGAGATGGAGTAACAGCGTTTTCCCAAGGACTCAAAGAGCATGTCATCCTTGGAGAGGCGACCGGAGGTGGCTCCCGTGGCAGAAGATGACGAAGGCAATGGTTTAAAATAAAGCGAGGATGCGGCCACCATGGAGGAATGGGGCTGTGGGTGGGAGGTGTGAGAAACCTGGCAGTGTTCTCCTGAATGGACCTCGAGAATCCCTTATTCAGGTGGCCAAGGAAGGGCTGACACACTAAGATCCAAACCCAGGTTCCCCCACATGGTTGGGGGAGCCCGGGGGTTGTGCTCGGGGAAATACCCCAGATGAGACGTGGTACTATATGTCATGATGCCTGCCCCCGGGAAGCCAGACCAGGCCCAACAACCCCGGAAGCAGACATCATGCCATTTAGAGCATGCCCAAAAACCCCAGTTAGGGGCTGTTTGGGGGCAGTCCTGGCGCCTATGGCGCCATGCTCATAAGGATAAAGTCAGTCCTATGGGCGCCAGGCTCATTTCAGAAAACTTACCTAATGCAGACCATGCTGCATACTCACCTAGTGCAGACCATGCTGCACGAAGTCTCCAGCCAAATGGGGCTTAGGAGGGACTATTTACTTAAGGGACTACTTTTTTCTCGGGTGGGGGCTGTGGAAGAATACTTACCTGGGACTTCTTCTTAGGCTATTTAAACCAAGCCCGGACAGCCACCCGTGCTTCGCGTTATTCTGCATCCAGCAGCGTAACGCTCACTGTGCCTGCAGCAGCTTCTAGTCTTCTGCCACGCCTGCTTCAAGCCCGGAGCTTCTAGAAATAAGAAGAAAGAAGGAGAAGAGGTTAGAACAGGAGCATCACAGTAATCCTTACCTGAATCCTTGATCCATCACGCACTGGAGCTGGAAGCAAGAAGTCACACGTGCGTCGCCTCGCATCTTGCGGCGCCGCGCTGAACTCACCGGTCTTCGCTGCATCTCCGCATTCCATTGCGATCTTCAGCATCTCCCGGCCCCTAAGGGGAAACCACTGGACATCACAAGCTACGCCCCAAAGACTTACCTGATTTACCGCAGGGGGAACTCACCTCATATCGGGTCGGCGCATTAAACTCTGCATCATCGCCGTACCCTGGCCCCTAAGGGGAAAACCACTATAGACTTACCTGACTCTCACCAACTGCCCTTTGGACTCTCCGTGGTGGTTAAGTTGGCAACCTACAAGGAATCGGAAAGAGTGAAGATCAGACATTTGAACTCTTACAAACTATTGGATCAAAGTCAATACCTGAACTCACCTATTCCTCCACGCCAGTGAAGTAACTGGTCATCTACGCACCCCTGCGCTCGATGCAGGATGGAGAGCCCACCTTTCTAAACCATCAGGTGAGAACAAGAGGGAACATCGGGAGTGGTTAGTGGGCAGACAACGGGAGTGGAAGGTAGGTTAACGCTCGAATTACGGGAGGTTAATTCCCTTTCTCCTTTGCAGAAAGATATTCATACGAGCCGACAAACGAAGTAAGTGGGGGTGTCCAGTCAGTCATCTCGGCCCTACGTGGCACCAGGCCGGTCCAGATCGACGTCCCCGTGGGAACCAGGTGAGCATAACACTATACCAGTGACGAAGGCAAGGAGGAAAAAGTCCATGAGACCTTTGTAGGTTGTACCACATCTACGTCCCTTCCTCTCTATAAAGGGTTTAGGATCCCAAGCTCTGCTGCACCCCGGAATTATCTCTCCAGACTCCCTGTTTTTCTATGTTCTACCCGAATACTCCCAGTCACTCTCTTTCCCGTCCCTCTGATTATTATTTCCCACACTCTCAATCTGCTCAGATAAAACACTACTGTTTCCACAATCTCCCCTGTTCATTTCCTAATAATAATCCCAGTCATTCCACTTTGTTTCGCAAACCCTACCAATCACACCCTTTTGAATCACCTACCCTCTCTAGGACAAAGAATACATTTCCCCTTCTTTTAACACCTCCTCCCCATCCGATCATGCAGAATACTCAAACTCTACCTCTCCCCTTTTCCGACATGGATACAAGACAACGGACTAACAACAAAGCCGTTTACCCGACATGTCCCAAAACAAGAGTCAGGCAAAGTCAGGCAACTGACCAGAATCACACACACCTGACGGCCCTTTCCCTTCCCCAATGGGATAAAAGGTGGAGCACGAAAGCACAATACGAGCAAGGCAGACCACATGACGAGAGAGCTAACTCAGCATGGCAGTTCAAGAGGAGAAAGATGGCGCGAACCAAGAGGGTGACAAGGAGAGAAGCAACCTTACCCTTTCCGAGTCAGGACCGTCAAACCTCCAGGGAAGGAATCGTAAGACCGAGAAACAATAGCCAGCATGTGTTGCAGCAGATGTCAACGGTACACAGGACCCTCTTCCTCTGATAACCAAGCCGGGGAAAGGGTCTTGCTGCCGTGTTTCCAACCGTGACTCCAGAGAAAAGAAAAGCCAAGCGGTTCAACACAGCCGGTGAGTTGAGGGGAGAGTCTATAAGAAACCGAACTGTGTTGAACACAAGTAGCTAACAGCTAATTGAAGAACGTACAAAGAACTGTTAATATGAGAGAGGAAAGCCAGCTACAGAGGAGTCTGGCACCAAGTGGGTGCTCACTTGGGAAACTCTGGGCGATTACCCTTTCGTTGAAACTACCGTTACCAGAAGGCCTTAGGAAAGGTGCAAGAAAGGGGTCAAAGTGATCATACAAGGGTCTAGTAAAATCCTTTGTACAGTCGAAAGTGTTTTCACCAGCTGATTATTGTAAAGCTAAGGGAAGTGAATCTTGCATTGTATGAACTGTTGAAGGAATTGTGTGATTTGCAACAGTTGGCAAGAGTGAACCTGATGGAGGGATGCTGATAGAAAGGGTTGAAGCTTAAAGTCCAGATAAACAGTGTGTTGACAGAGGTGAAGCCGACAGAGGAATGTCCACAGTGAACTGTTTAAAAAGACATTAAGATTCGTGAATGTCACAGATGAGATCATGTTGAAAGCAGTAGTGAACCCGACGGAGGGAGGCTAACATTCAAGAAGGGTTCGAGTCCGGAAGAGGGAGACCCAGGGGTGAGAGGCAATCCTCTGAACGACACATGAATATCCCGGAAAAGTGTATGAAAAAAAGCCACAGTGAACATGACGGAGGGAGGCTGATAATTCGTGAAGGGTCTGAACCTGGAAGATGGGGACCCTGGGGTGGAGAGAAATCACCCAACATACAAGCAGAAAGGAACTGTTGTTGAATATTTTGGAACACATCAGGTCCTCGGAGGCAAGAGATTTTTTTTTTTGTATCCGGTTTATACAAATTAAACCTTTACAAAATTTAAAGTAACATTTTCACAGTATTAAAAAAAGAAACAATTGCAACATTATTCCAAATATAAAAATCATCAGATATAATACACAGTGTATATTACAATCCATTGATTTACAGACATAATTTCTTTTTAGAGTCCCTCTACAGTGTTTTCCATATTTCAAAACTTATGCATATTAATAGAACATGAGAGGGAGAGAGGCCCATATCTGTCTTCAAGAAATAGTTAGGACTCTAACATAAATTCTTTACAGTGCTAGTTTGTTCTTTCTAAAGTTGCCAAACCACACACTTCTACTAAAAAGGTAACCACAGCTAGCTTTAGTGTGTTTGACTTTCCATGTAACATGTACCACCATAGTGATTCAGTATGAACCCTGGAGGGGTCATGAACAAATTTTCCAAACACATTTAATCTCTGTTGGACTATTGTTGCGCAGTGTAAAAGATGATGTTGAAGTGATTCGGTCATATAAGCGCAGTGACAAAAGCGAGAGGAGATTTTTTGGCCTGTGGCAGATCTAATCTCGAGAATTTCCCCAGTAAGAGCACATTGAAACGAAAGCGTAGATAGATTGCTCTCCTTATAGGGTCTGGAAATTTGGTCAGATAGGACTCCAACATACCTAGCTCTTTCCCCTCTGTGACCAGTTGTTTATAGATCTTAGAGGCAGCCACCTTTTCAGTGGTGGTGGCCCAGTCAGACCATTGCAGCCGTTTTTTCACGCCCACTGGATTAACAAATAGCATTTCATGTGAAACATCGATGGAATTGAGGAGATCTACACAATCTTTCTGTAGTTTCAGCATCCATACTGATTCACTAATTCCCCTTCTCAGTCGTCTCCCAGTAGTGTGTAAAGGGAATTGTTTTTAGATACCTTTAGGTTCCGATATAGGGCCAATTTTTTCCATTTCACTCTCATATTTAGTGAGATAAGGCCTAATTCATAGCAAATTGTGGATATAGGAACACTCTAGGGCAGGTAAAAAATAATTTTCCGCCAGATCTTAGATTCAATTTTTTGTACCAAACGAGATGTTTCACACAGTAAAATTTCCAGGCTGTATGTTAGTTTTGGTACAACTTTCAAATTATAGAACCTAATCAGGGGAGTGATAGAGAATTGACAGTATTTGCCAGATATCTTCCTCATTTGGAGAATGAGCTTATCTGTTTTCCCCAAATAGAAATTCCAGTAAGAATGTATCGAAATACTCCCAAATATAGGAAATCCCAAATAGCACAGTGACCTTACTTTTACTAAAAGACATGTATTTATTCGCCATTTGTATTTTGCAATTCTCTTCCTGGTGATTAAAGATATAACGACAGACTTCTTTTCATTTATCACCAATGCATTTTCTTGCGCGTATATTGATAGTGCCATAAGTTTTCGCTGTAAACCCACAGGGGTATTATCGACCAAAAGAAGGTCATCAGCATAGGCGTTCCAGCATATTTTAGTACCCTCTATCTTCGGAGAAACCAAAGAAAAGGTTGTACGGGGGACATTAGCATCAGTAGTGTAGAGATTGAAGAGAGTAGGGGCAAATTAACACCCTTGTCTAAGACCATTATCAGTTTGGATTATTTTGGAAAGATCGCCAGACATGTTTAATCGGTGTCTGGTCAAAGGATCGAATCCAAAGGGTCGAATGGTCAAAGGATCGACACCATAAATAATTATATATTTTTTTTGGGTTTCCGGTCAGTGAAAACAAGTGGTTTTTACCACAAAAACAGGAGTTGGGGGAGGGGAACCCCACCAAAAAACAAAAAAAAAAAAAAAAAAAAAAAAGATAAAAAAAATCGGTCCTTTGGTGTCGATCCTTTGACCATTCGACCCTTTGGTTGTCGAGTCTTTGACCTACAACATGTTTAATCTCACCTGAATTGCCAAATCTTCATGGAGATTAATGAGGACTGTCAATAGATGAGACGGCAGCCCCATTTGAGCTAGTTTTGTCCAAACTCTCTCCCTGTCCACTTTATCAAAGGAAAGCGACAGATCTACAGATGCCAAATATATAGGGGATGCAGTTTTTTTACGTGCCTTTTCTAGGAGCAAATAATCAGTCCTCCTATTTCAGTTCCCATCCCTTTGCGAAAACCGAACTGCTGGGGGGGTAAGATGTTATTGTGGTCCACCCATTCCTCTATTCTCTGCAGTACTAACCCTGCAAAGATCTTAGAATTAGCGTCCATGATTGAGATTGGACGGTAATTTGTCGGGCAACTTCTATCCCCCTTTTTATATATAGGCACAACATATGATATCCTCCAGGACTGAGGAATTGTCTTGGACTGTATAATAGAATTGAAAAAGATAAATAGCGATTTTGGCCAATATTCCAGAGTTTTCTTCAGGGTATTATTTGTTAGCCCATTCGGGCCGGCCGCTCTTGAATTATTTGCCCTTTTGATCTGGGATTCAATATTCTCAATCGAGAAATCGAAACCTCAGGACCCCTTTTTTATGAGCAAAAGTTCATGCGTCATAGCCATTTTGCCTTTGTAGAGGATTGCGAAGTATTTTCCCCAGGTATCCGCCTGTACATTAGCCGATTTAAATCCAACCTGTCTTTTTTCAAGTGTGTTTATTAGCCCTCAAAATTCACGACCCGAAGTCCCCTTTAGAGCTGCTAGCATATCGATATTATCATTATTTTGCAGGACACACTTATGATTTTTCAACCAGCTTTTTTTGTTTGTTTAATTTGTAGGATTTCTCTTTTTTTTCCGTCTCAGTCAAATTGGTTTTCAAAATAGATCTAATTTGACGATTTGCAAGATTTTTTTTTTTGCCTTACCAAAGGGTCATACGTGTGTATGTGGATGGGTTTCAGAGTGCCATGTTTACTTGGTTTAACTGATCTCCCTATCATGTTTTTAATATGCTCAGTAAAATTCAAGACCGAATAACACTGGATTTTAATTGACAGAGACATTCTGTCATAGTCTTGGACGAAGACTGTGTTGAGTTTATAAACATTTCCTTTGTGCCAAATTATGCGATTTCCACCGCATGACACTATCGAGTGTATCTGCATTATGCTTTGTTTCGGGATTCTGTTATTTAATACCATTTTGATTTCCAAGAATATGTGGTCACTCATATTTGTGTCAGTTATGTGGAATTCTGAATATATTACTGAAAGAGATTTTGACATGAAGATATGGTCAATACGTGATTTATAAAAGCCATTCGACCAAGTATGCTCATACTTAGAGGAATTGAATAGGCCATTAACATGGTCCAAACTCCAGTAGTCAAACAAGTTCCTCCAAATTTCACCGTTAATTGACTTTTGCTTAATGGCGCAAGAAGCCACCACCCCCTTATCTGCATTCAACGTAGACCTTAATACTGATATGCCCATCTTTTTCCCGATCCCTTAACCATATTTGATTTCAGAATTAAAATCACCCGAAATTATGATGTCAATTCCTCTATATTTGAGCAACATGGCCGATAAACAATTGTTCAAGTGTGAAACAGCATTGCCCAATGGTACTTGTGAGTTCCAGTAAATATTCAGAACTAACATGTCATGATGCCCGTTCCCGGGGAGCCGGTTAAAGCCCGGCGTCCCCGAAAGCGGACATCCAGTCCCCAAGGAAGGACCCAGCAACCCCATATAGGGGCCCTTTGGACAGTGTCCTGGCGCCTATGGCGCCAGGCTCATAAAAGACATCAGTCCTGGCGCCATAGGCGCCAGGCTCATTATGGGAATGCTTGGGTGCACTTACCTGATGCAGACCATGCTGCAGGATCCCGGCCTCCTTGAGGCCTGAAAGGAACTACTTTACCTGTGGGACTAATTTACCATCCGGGCGTGGTCGGGGAAGGATACATACCTGATTGGAGGAAGGATACATACCTGGAACTTCTTCCAAGGCTATTTAAACCCCACCCGAACAGCCACACGTGCTTCGCGTTGTTCTGCATCTAGCAGCTGGACGCTCACCGTGTCTGCTCCTGCATCCTGACTTCTGCCACGCCTGCCAGCATCCTGGATCACCTGCAAAGGAAGAGAAGAAGAGAACAGAAGAAGGAAAAGTCCTTACCTGCTAAATCCGCATCCCGGAGACATCTCGCCGACAATCCTGAAAAGGAAGACTTTAATTTAAAAGCTCATCGCGTCGATCGCTGCAGCACCACATTCCACTCACCTTTACAGGGCGCCTCCATGTTCAGCAGCGATCATCCGGATTCGAAAAACACCAGAACAAAAGGTGAGCGAGAGAAGGGAATAAGGAAAGCTAAATCTCCATGTTAAGACTTACCTGTTGATTCATTCCCTCTTCATTTCGGGTCTGCGCAGTATCCTGGCATTTCCGGACCCCGGCCCCTAAGGGGAAAAAGAGACATCAGCGTTAATGAGCAAATGAAAAGACATTACCAAAAAACGCTCATTAAAGACTTACCTGATTTCTACAAGGATTTCATCGCTCATCTCGGGTGGGTGCCTGTTCCCCAGCATTCCGTACCCCGGCCCCTATGGGGAAAAAGACACTAGCATTAGTACATTAATACATGGACACAAGGGGAAGCTCTTATCAAAAAACTTACCTGGAAGCCAAGCAAGTTTGGTTCTCACCAATCCGAAAATCCAGTGAAGTAACTGGATACCAACGCGCCCCTGCATCAGAAGCAGGATGGAGAGCTCGTCCTTCAGACCCTAAGGTGAGACGCTACGAGAAATCACAGAAGGGTTTCAAGGAGGGTGGGAGAGGAAAGTGGGAGGCCGATTGCATTACCCCGCAGACAGTTAATCCCCTATTTTCGCCTACAGAAGGATACTTCTGCGAGCCAGACAAGCCAGATTTGGGGGCCCGGTCCAGTCCGTCTTCCGAACCTTGCGCATCACCTTAGAAGAGGTCACAGCAGCGCGAACCAGGCCAGCGCCTCCGTGGGAGTCAGGTGAGTGTAACATGACATCAATTCAAAGTGCGAATCACTTCCATATTCCACTACAACAGCAAGTGCAAAATTCATTAGTTCAGTTGATTCTAGAATACGTGTGTCTAGCTCAAGTTTGCTGCAACGAGCAAATCTCCAGCGGGTCTTCCACGTAATCCCACTTTAGCTAAGAGATGTATACATATGAAACCATCAAGTTGTATCGGGGCAGTCAGCCACGTTTCCTGTATACAAAAGAGATCAAATGATTTAAGTTTTGCACATAGAACCTCAGAATTCATCAGATTCGAGTGGCCCTTGGAGTTCCATGAAAGGAATTGCCAATAGTCCACTACTTTAGTAACATTAAAGCTTTTGTTTCATTTTTTGCATTTCAGATATTGATTCTCTAAGTGTTTGGGCTAAGCAAGCCAAATCCTGCCCCTCCCCTCCTTTGAGAGTCAGAGTATTTTCTTTTCGTATATCTGACTCATCCCTACAAAGATTAGAATTTACTTTTTCCATTTCCTGGTCATTTCCTTTCTCCCAAACATTACTGAAAATCAGGATATTGTAACCCATTCTATTGAATTGTTCTGTCTCCTGAATAATCATTTTAAAAATCTTTTGTGAGTTTGGAACAATACGGACAAGGGGCCTCATTACACGGTAGGCGGTAGGGACATACCGTTACCGGTAAGGGATTACCGGTATCGGTAAATCCCCTCCCCAATCACGAACCGGACATACCGCTATTAGCGGCACCGCAAAGTACGGTGGCACTATTAGCGGCAAGTCCGTGAGCGCGCGGCCCCTCAGACCGGAAATAGCGGCATAGCGCTAATATCACGGCATCACGAGCCATGCGTACATGGCAATACCGGCATGTAGTAGACCCAAAGAACCCTTACCGGCAAGGCGCTAATACCGGCATCGCGAACCACACGTTAAAAGAGCACAGCAGAGTTCCCACCTGCCACAGGTGGACAAAATCAGCACAGGTGGAGGCAATGGAGACTGGCAGCACAAAAGAGCAGACCACACCCCTCCCCACACCCATTCCCACACCAAGATGGATGCAATACTAGCAGCATTACATGGGCTAGAGGACATGATTGCAGTGCAGCAGCTACAACAACAGGCAGCACAGAGGAGACGCAGGAGGAGGAGGAGGAGGAGGGCAAGACAGGCGCAGCAAGCACCACCAGTGCACCTAGTGATACCACAGAGGCAGCCACCAATTCCCAGGATCAGAGCCAGTCCAGTCAACCTATCCCCTGAGCAGATACACACCCTGTACCGTCTGGACTGGGATACCATCACCACCATAGTAGACATGATATACAACGACATTGTGAGTCTCATTGACATCCGTACTGCCATCCCCCCTCTACTGAAGGTAGTAACAGTGCTCCACTTCTTGGCCACAGGCACCTACCATCATACGGTAGGTCAGATGCATGGCATATCACAACCAGTATTCTCACGCACACTGAACCAGGTGCTCGATGCCCTCCTGCAGCACACAAGTCAACACATATACATGCCACGGACTGCCCAGGGGATCTCCAACACCAAAGTTGGCTTCCATTCACTGGCAGGCATCCCAAGTTGCATCGGGGCCATCGACTGTACCCATGTAGAACTGGTGGTCCCACATGCCAATGAGGTAGTGTACCGTAACAGAAAGCAATACCACTCCATCAACGTCCAAATGGTATGTGACTCCAATAAGATCATCACACATTGCTGTGCCCGATATCCCGGTTCAACCCATGATGCAATGGTCCTGCGGAACTCGACCATACCACGATACATGGAGCGACATGCTGGACAACGTTCGTGGCTACTTGGTGAGTAGCAGGCCGACCACATGTCAGTGTGATGTGGATTGTGAGTGGGGGGGGAGATGCATACTCCAACTGGGCGTGAACTGGTGTCATGAGAAGAATGGACATACATATTTGCATCACTGTACAGTGAGGCAGCCCACAATGGACCAGAGACAAAACCACATCTTGGAAGTGAGTGCCACGGCAAACATATCAATCCATTACGCCAAACAGGCCATTCCAAACAACATGCACACCGCACAACACACCATTCCCCCATTACACAAATCTGCAACATGCATATCAAAATCACAACTGAAATGTACGCTGAACAACATCAGAAATGGTCCGCGCACACGAGTGCATACAAATGGATCTCCTGTAGCCATTGTGGTGAAGCACACCCGTACCCCACCACAGAATTGCCATCAAACAGCATGGGGACATCAACTAAGGAATGGCAGTGTACTAGCAGTGTGGCACTAACGTTGCCAGGGCCAGGAAACACAAATCACTTAAACTCTGGCGGAACATGGCAATCCCTGCTGTATGCATGCATGGTGCATGTCCACTTGCAAGGACCGCCTCACCTTCCCACATTGCAGTTACCCTGATTGCCATGCGTGCTTGAATCAGTGGATGTCGTTGAATATGCAATGTTTGTTTGTGTGATATGTGCACGCTCCACATTATGTAGACACTTACACATACCCATTGTTGCACCCATGCAGGTGATGCAGGTTATCCCCTGAAGAGGTGGCTCCTTACCCCTGTGCGGAACCCACAGAACAGGCACGAAGAGGACTACAATCATGCACACACCCGTACCCGGGTGGTGATCGAGCAGACATTCGGCCTATTGAAGGAACGCTTCCGGTGCCTCAGCAGGTCGGGCGGGGCACTCCTGTACGGGCATGAGAAGGTGGCCAAGATCACCATGGCATGTGTCAAGCTTCACAATATGTGTATCAGACGGAATGTGCCAATGCCCCCTGACATAGAACTGCGACCACCGTCTGAGGATGACGACGGGGATGAGGATGGAGGAGAGGGGGCTGCAGGTCATGCAGGTGGCGATGCCCAGGAGGGACGTGCTGTGCGGCAGCACCTGATAGACCATTGTTTCTGATGCACATGGATTAGGAGGGTGCAATTGGTGTTCAGCTCAGGGCACGGGGTGTATGGAGGACATAAACACAGTGCACCCTTCAACAATAAAGCACACATACACAATGATCAATGTCCAGTCATGTGATTATCCATGCCATTACGTGTGTATTGAGCATTATGACATTCAAACGTGCATGTACCCTCCACCCCAACAACCCTCACCCCCCTCCCCCCACAACTCCCCCAAACACCCTCCCCCCCTCCCCCCACAACTCCCCCAAACACCCTCCCCCCCCTCCCCCCACAACTCCCCCGAACACCCTCCCCCCCCTCCCCCCACAACTCCACCGAACACCCTCACCCCCCTCCCCCACAACTCCACCGAACACCCTCACCCCCCTCCCCCCACAACTCCACCGAACATGGTGTGCACATCAGTGCTGCATTAGTTCCCAAGTGTCAACAGGGACAGGCTGGCCCTACTTCCCTCCTCCACTACCACCATTGGGGGGTTGTGAGTCTGACCGCCGCAAGGACCGGCTGGACCTGCGCAGTATGGTTGTCTGGTCGGAGCTAGTAGACGAGGGGGTGGCTGGTTGATCTGCTCAATGTGAGTGACGCATGCTCTCCATCGCCTCAGCAATGCGCGTTAGGACCTGCCTCACAGCGGCCATCTCGTCACATAGGCGCGTCATGTTGCTGTCCATGGCAGCTTTCATGTCCCTTGACAACACCCGGATCTCCTCCCTGGTCGAGGCAGCCTCGCTCACTTGCCGGGCAACCAGGGCATTGAGCTCCTCCTGGCGCTGGCGTATCAGGCTCATGGTGGCATCTGCGGCCCTGCCCCTGTTACTCCTCGGCGCAGCTTGCTGCATGTGGCCGACATCAGGTGAACTCGCCACGGGACTGAATGACCCATCCATTGCATCTCCGGCATGCACCTCATGGATGCTGCCATTGGATGTGTTGCATGGGCTGTGGAGTGGGGACAGCTGGGTGCTGGGTGTACGCTGCCCTTCCGGTGTCGGACATGGGTCGTCCGCATCACTCATAGGTGCCGTGGCTGCTGCTTCCCAGACGGAGCTATTGGCTGCGGATGGCGTGCCTTCTGGCACTGGCTCCTGAGTGGTGGGGGTGGGTGTGCTGCCACAGTGTCGGATGGCATTTCGACCCTTGGTGTGGTCGTTGCGTGGGTGGCTTTTGAACGCTGGGCCACTCCAGATATCCCAGTGCCCCTCGATGTACTGGGCCTGGTGCCTGCATCCTTTCCCTTGGCCTGCTTTTTGGGTGGTGGGGCCTGCGTTACAGAGTCCAGCACCTCACTGTCAGATTGTGACCCTGTGGGGGAGCAAGACAGGGATAGCATCAGTGATGGGTCAACGTGCATCATGCATATGTTGTTGTTGCTGCAGTTCTTTGGATTTGGACATCTAGTTTGGGCCTGCAGGTTGTTGGCCAGATGGGTGGGTCATCCGGACATGTGTCAGGGTGACACATGTGTGAGGTGCTGCATGCATGTGGTTGTGTGGGGATGTGCAGGGCATATATGCAGGGTTGTGTACATGTGTGTGAGATGACCCCATCCATTAGCTGATTCCCAATTCACATTTGGGGGAGGGACTCATGCTTGGCATTGCTGTGTTTTGCGTGGTCACTCACCTCCGTCTGACGTTGTTGCCACACCACACTCCATTCGGCCCACTCCCTCGATGGATTCTATGCCAATGGTGCTGGCACATGTCTCCTCCCACTCCTGCATCTTCATCGGGGATCCACCTCCGCCTCCTGTGCCCATGGCCAGATTCCTGTTGGCCGATAAAATGCTGCGTACACGGAGGCGCAGATCATCCCACCGCTTGCGCACGTCCTTTACGGTGCGGGGGGTGGAGCCCACCGCACTGACTTTCTGCGCCACCTCAGCCCAGATTTCCTTTTTTCTCAGGAGTGCCGGGCGCCGCATGTCGCTAGCGAACACTACGTCTGCATTTGCAGCCATGGTGTCTGCCAGCATTTTCAATTCCTCGTTTGAGAAGCGTTCTTTGCGCTGGCGTGCATCGGCTTTCTTTAGGGCCTTGGGCATTGTTTGTTCTTGTGGGATGTGGTTTTGCCAGTCGTGGTGTTGCTGCAGGTCCTGAGTGCAGGGGATGGCAATGGATTGTGTTTTTAAAGATGGCCGCCGGGCTCTTTCCCGTTCCGGTGCGATGACGCTATTTCCGGTTCCGGTGTTTTTTTTTTACGGTGACCGCTAATAGCAGTGACCGCTAACAGCGGTGACCGCTAATAGCGTGCAGCATGAGGGCGGAGGTGCTATCAGCACTTTGGTCGGAGCCGGTAAGGTGCTTTTGCGCCATGGCGGTAGGGTCATTTACCGGCATGGCCCTATGCGCGTGTCCGCTAACTCGTAATGGAACGCTATTAGCGGTCTCCTACGATGGCGGACATGCTAATAGCGCCATGACGGTAAATCACATTTTTTAGCGCCTACCTTGTAATGAGGCCCATGGTCATAGCGAGAGGGATGGATAAAATCCACCAAACAAATATCCGCTGAACCAATCATCCTAAGTCAAGGGACCTCATTAAATAATGACAAAATACGAGGTCTATTCAGCGAAGATGGGCCTCCAATGTCACACAAATTGTAAAGAAGGATACTTGGATATTCCGTAAATGAGATGTTTCGCCACATTATATTCCTTAGATCGCTATCCTTCACATGTAAGGGTCTAGCCGGTTCATATTGTGTAGGATTCCTCATATCCTGGGAAGCATTGGGGCAAAAGTGTCCTTGTCCAACCGGCACTTTTTTGGATCTATTTCAGCTTGCTCCCACTGTGTCCCCCCTCCCCTGAGTAAGGAAGAGGTGGGTATCTCATTCATAACCCAAGGTAGACTTTCTTTTATCTCGTGGTCCCCCCCCCCCAAATCCTTATTACCCAACCGTGATAGGTCAGGAAGGAGGTCCATCATGATCTTTTTTATGGTGTCAGGGAGATTCGCAATTACCCCTTCAACCCCAGGCCCGGTTTGTTGGATTTCCTTGAGGGATAGTTTTGGGCATTCATTCACAGTTCCCTCTAATAGGGAGATCCCAGAATCAGAGTTCATTTTTTTCGCCTCAATTGACTCCACCGCAGGGGTCTTTATGGTCTCCATTCGGGTGGGTGCTAAGGATGGAGCTCGAGGTAGAGAAGAAAAACCTGATCTATTAGATTCTGCTGAGGTTGTAGGATGTTCGACCAGGAGATTGGAGATATCTTGTGGTAGTACCTGTCGGTATATCGACTTTTCCAAAACCTTGTAAAAGTTAGAAAGTTGTGACTGTTTTATCTCTTTATTTTCCCCATCCCTTTGTGGAGGGTATACTTTCTCATTCTCAGTTCCTTCTGTCTTATCATTTGCATTTGGTCTAATATCTTCCCTCTGGTTCATGTTCATTTTCCCCATTTTTTTCAGATTTTTCCCATTTGTGTCGATTCCCTGAACTTTTTTTTTCTTTGATAAATTTTAAGGTATCAGCACCATTTAATTGCAAGGCCATCCTACTTTCCTTGTTGAGTTGTCTTAGATCAGATACTGCAACTTCATTCAAGGGTGCCTTGGGCTCTTTCTTAAAAGTCTCTGGCTTTGAGGAGGTCATTCCATTTTTCATCAGCCGTTTTTTTGCCTTTAAAGCCAGTCGTTTCTGTTTCTTTGACAGGAAGAAGCCTTTTCCCATCGGACTCCCCTCCTCCTTTTGCTTTTTTATATCATCGTCTCTGACCCCTGCACCATCAGTAGATTCCATCAGTTTTATCAGAACTGAAGGGCTGTCAGGGGCAACAGTGAGAATGGGGTCCTCATCCTGGATGGACCTTACCGGTCTCAAAGGCATTATAGGTGCAAGTTTACCAGGTAGCTCTAACATGCCCTTTTATAATGATGAGATTTTCACTGATAGCTCTTTCAGGAGCTCCATGATCCTTTTTTCCCCCTCTGAATCAGGTTTCTGTTCATTTTTCTCTTAATTTTATTTTCCTTTGATAGATTCATTGCAGTCCCCACAGGTATCACACTGGCATAGCTCAAAGCGTCCTTTCCACCTGCCAAGGTTTGAGATCCCTGTGAGTTAGTTGTTTTAGGAATTTATGTGGTATCTATCTTTTTTGAGGTTACCATCCTATCATCTTTGCCCATGAGAAAGCCTTCCACTTTGGTGAGCTTTAATTGGGTATCCAGAGCAACCCTTTTCAAGTCTCTCATCTCCCAACGGGTAAACTCATGGCCTTTATCTAGAAGATTTATTATTCTAGATATTACTGGCAGTGATTCCTCAAATTTGGCATTTATGTCATTAATAGGGGAACTTGTGAGGGAAGCTCCCAAAATTGGGGAAGTATCTATGTGAGTTGCCAGAGCGGGGCTCGGCAGATTCCCCTTTGGTATAAGGCCCCCCCCTGCGCCTCTATAAAATTGTCTTCCACTCCCCAGCCCTCTTGTGTATTTGTAAATATTGAGGCAGATGGTAGCGGAAATTTAGCATTTGATGAGAATACTCTGTGTGGTATGGTAGAACTCAATTGAGGAAGAGTATTAAATAGATGCACTTGATCAATCCCATTTCTAGAAGCATTTACAGGCGTAGAGGGGCCCCTTGAGAGCCTGGCTCGCTTCACCAATTCCGTTCTTACTGCCTGCCCCATCATGGATACATCAATATTTATCTCTTCTGACATCATTTCTGTCCCCTCAGTTAACTTTTGACTGAGTGAATCTCTTATACTCAGAAAACTAGATTGAATTGGAATTTGGGTATCAAATGACAGGCCCGCAGGCACAAAGGAAATGTCCTCTTCCCCCAAATATTGAGTAGCCATTTTTGTTTGTATTTGCGAGTGCATATAGGAGAATTCCACTTCCTGTTTAATGGCATCCATTTTTGCCCTTACATCCTCCTCCACTTTTCCCCCCCTCTAAGTTCTCCTCTTGGATAGTGATAGCCAGGGGGCAACACGGATTTCTGATCTTTGTGTCCATCTCCATAGGAGTGGTTTCAAATGGTACTTGCACATCCATATTAGATTTTATCTCTGTACCAACACACTGAGGCGCCTGGGTATTTTCAACGGCCACTAAAGGCCCGGGGGTCTTTATAGCACATATTTTTCCGTTGCGCAGCACAGTTCCCATAATGACCTATAGGGGGCACTTCTTACCCCAGAAAAAGAATAGTAAAGCGATCTCTCTCCGCCTCCGCTCCTCTGCCAGCCGAACAGCCCAACAGCCCACTTGCGTGCCACTTCCGGGGGCGCGCGCGAGGGCGCTAGCACCAGTGGTTAAATGCTGTACGCGGGAGGTGGGAGGTGGGATCCAGGTAGTAGAGACAAAAAACAGACTCTACGAAACAATGGAGAGAGAGGAGATCAGTAATGCATTCAGTTCCCCTGGTCCCCCAACCCCGGTCCCAGTCCCAACACCGGTCCCAGTCCCAGTCCCAATTCCCAGGCAAGTCCCAGAACAAGTCCCCAAGCACTAGGCTGCAGAATTTCACCAGGTGGCCATGTGTTACGCAGCCAAAGTCCACTTGTGCTTTCTCTTGCCGACTCACTCACTTGATTGGAAAAGATCCGCGTCCACTGCAGAAACGAAGGAACGAAGGGCAACGTAGCACCAGAGTCTCCCAGCCCAACAGCCCATTTGCGTGCCACTTCTGAGAGACTTTTTTGTAGAAAAGGGACTTAACCACCAAAGGTTCTGATAGCTGAGAGCGGAACTGTTGGCTCATGCTGGGAAAGCTCAAGCATGTGCTGTGCTCCGGAGTCCCGCCTTGACCCGTGCTCAAAACCTGGGGAAGGGAGACCCAGACTACTGTATTCTGACTTATTATTTGTGAACACTTCTTTCTTTCCTGTGAATCCTATCCCACACTCTTTGTTTGTATTTAGCGTAAGGATTGGCAATAGGTTTTTCTTAGTATAGGCCCTTTTTATTTGACAAGACGCCACTAGGACTGCCTTATTATTATTTGATGGTCGTAGCTGGCTCCCATTTTATATTTAGGTTTAGATTAGGCATTTTCCCAACCTACCTATAAAGTTTAATAAATACCCTTGAACTGTGATCACTTGTGTCTGTCTTTACTGTTCCCACCATGAGTTCCTTACAGAGGCAAGGAGGATTTGTTCCCCGTCTGTCAGCCTGAGCCTGCTGGCCACTTCTTGTTCAACTGGGTGTTGGCCTTGGGCTTCTCCCAGACCCTCCACGCCGCCTGCAGCACATCCATCTGAACGGGAATGCCAGGCAAGGCAGTGGTGTGCTTCCGCAAGACCTCTGCAAGCATCCCAGACTCCTGAGGTGCTTCCTCAGAAGAAGGACCCGCAAGAACTCTACCATGCCCTGAAGGTGGTCATGAAATGCCTTAACGGATGCAGAGGGCTTGTTGTCCTGCGTGTCATCGGCCCCATCGTCCCCACCCCCTTTTTTCACAGGCTGAGGGGAATCTGGGCTGTGGGACACAGGTGCCACAGGAATCCTCCCCAGGTCAGGATTCAAGAACACGTTCAGTGGCTGTTGAGGGGGAGATGTTGGTGGTACAGGAGGGTGTCAGTACACCCGGCAGGCCCAGAATCAGGAGCACGGGAGGAACACCAAAACGAGGGGGCCGAGGCAGCACCAGCTGCGAGATGACCTCCGTCACAATGTCCTTTGTCCTTGAGGGGAACGCAGAAGGCAGAGGAAATGTTCAAAGAAGAGGTCCTCACAAGCCGCTGAGCCACTAGGTGCCCTGTGTTCCGAGGCGCTGGGCCGCTGCCACTTCCAGAGGGACGGGGGCTGGAATCGTCCTGCAGAGCCCACGCGATGGCCGAAAGGACTGGTGGGCCCTGGGTCAGAGCCAAAGGGACTGCATGCCTGGCAGGCTCTGCCACGTGCCTCTCTGCCATTTTGAAGCCTTGTGCCATGCCCTGGGCGTGAGGGCCATAAGGCCCAGAGTTAGGCAAGGCCTCAGACATGGGAGGATACAGCTTGGGTCTTGAAACCGACGCAGAGGCATCAACCTCAGAGAGCCCTCTGGTAGGGGCTGAGCCCTCAGCTGGATGGCCGGTAGTCGAAACGCAATGGGCGACAGCCTCGGAGCGAGTACCCGTAGGCTGGGAGCCCTCGGCACCTGCGCCGGTAGCTATGCTGGATCTAGCCGAGGAATGACTCTTGGAGGTGGCACTCGATGATCCCTTATCCCGGGGGTAGAAGAAGAGGACAAGCCTGATCGTCCCTCCGAGGACAGCCTGGTGGAGTCCCTGGACGTCTCGGCTTGGGAGCTGGAAGCCTTAGAGGCCTAAGGTCTGCCAGAACTTGAAGACGAGGGACCCCGATCCATGGGAACCCCAGGGAAGGATTTGCTGTGCTGTAGAGCCGTGTTGAACAGAGGGCACACCTTGTCTTGATGAGAGGTCCTGGAGACGAAGTCCTTAAGGTGCGATGGAGGAGAAGTGTAGAAGATCTCCCTTCACTGCGGCAAATGATTTTTCAAAGCCCTCTGACCGAGAGTGCTGCAGGCTGCACATGTGTCCTAGCGGTGGTCGGGTCCCAAACACTCAAAGACAGAGTGCATGGGAGTCCAAAACTGGGAACGAGCGGTCGCATGAGACATATCTCATGAAGCCTCCTGCAGCAGACATGCACTGGGGAGGCAAGGCATTGAAGGGAAGTTAAACAAGATTTTAAGAAGCCAGCTGCACCCTAACAGGAGGTGAGAAGAGTGCCTTATAATATCTATCTTTGCTAGATCGGTCACAATTGGGAGGGCCGTGGGAGCACTGTCAGTCTCCTGCACATCCAGTCATTCTATTAAAATGGATTTGTAACCTCATTGCAATGACGAACTGAGTTGCGGTTTCGTCGGGAACAGTTGATACAGATTTGTTGCGTACAAGACATTTGCTTCAAGGGCTCTGTTAGACTGTAAGAAAAAAAAAGATAAAAGTTCTTCTGGGTGGCCTAGGAAACTGGGATTCTGCATCAACAGCGTTTAGTCACAGCAGAGAGAGTGGTGACCACGTTTCAACCTTTGAACTTGCTCTCAACCATCCAGGTGGCACAGAGCACAAAACATTCATCTGTTGCTGACCCAACGCTGGAACAGATTGTTTCACACCTTCCCTCAGAACGACCCAGCTTCCTGAGGGCCATAAAGTCCCGGTTTGACTCTCAGTATTGTGCCCTGTGAATAAGAGTCTGCAAAATGTACAACGTGCAAAGTGGAATCTATTGGGATGATATACGGGCCAGTGAGATGGAATGCGTTTTTTTGTTAAGAGAATACTTAGGCTCACCGCCACACCTACACAGATATGTGGGCTTCCATTACCTTCGTCTGAAGGTGGCCATGCAATTCACCTCGAAATGCTTAACACGCCACAACGGCATGTCCCATGGGGGGTTGTTACCCCGATTCAGATTTAGGGTTGTATGGTGAGGGATCGGCTTTTCATAAATTGACTGGAGTGTACCCTTTCAGCCACCTCAATGAAAAGGACTACTGAGGCTTGTTTTCAATCGCCCCAGATTCTGGGCTAGAGTGATTCGGGACCGGATGCCCATAGAAGGGAGGGTGTCGTACGAGATGCCAAGAGGGATAATGGCATGGGATCCGGTTCTCTGGTTAGTGAGGAGAGGGAGCTGGTTGCCCAAGCACAGATGGGAAAGAAATCGGGTGGGGCCTTGTTTGCCAGCAGAGGAGATGCTCCTGGTCTATCCTCAATCACCAATCCAAGAGCATTTGGAATTGGCAGAGGGTCTCCATGCCGTGCAATTGGAATCCACGAACATACAGGGGGAAATGGAGCATTTTATCACGAGAACTACAGTGACCTCCAACTCACAGCAGGGCCAGTTGCATTACAGTGAACCGAAGTGGGTCTGCGTTTAGATCCCACGTTAAAGGCCCTCAATATTTTCCTGAACTCATTGGTTAATGTTTTTGATGATTTAAAAGGGGAAGTGCAATCAAACTCAGGATCTCTTTTGGAACTTATAAAGAATGCAGAAGATTGTGATTCCGCCCTATTAGGCCTATGGAACTAAATTAATCAGGGTATAGCGGAGAGAGTCAGTTGCTGATCAAGGGGTGGGACTGCAAGCTTGGCAGTCCAATATTTCTAACATTAATGGCTGTATGGTACACTTAGAGGGCAACCTAGCACCCCATTCTCTGTTTGTTGAAAGGCAATGTGCCTGGTCCTGATGTTAGTATCAAGTTGCAAGTCGGGGGCCCCCCAGAGACTATTATAGAAGAGGAGGCTCCCTGTGACGAATTTACTGATACTCCTCTCTCACAATCAACAATGGAAGAATTAATCAGGCTAGCGCAACTTCCATGCGACAACATTATGGATAAGGTCTGCAGCACTGGGCCTGGAGCGGGGGAGGTGGAACTGGCTGTGTACAGTTCTCCAAAGATCAGTGGACTGGTACTCCCAGTTGAGCGGGAAGGGGTAAACCTGCCATGCCTCATGGATAAGGTCTCAGCGATAGACTAAAACAAAACCACCTACGAGGAAGAGATGCTTAGTGAGGACCCTGCCTTGATTCCCTCTCTGAGGAAAGCTAAAGCAAAAAAAAAAAAGAAAAAAGAATAATAGTACTAATGCAAGGTCTATTCCTCAAGTGGTGTGGGGGGAGGGTGGAGGTGGGTGTGGGGGGAGGGTGGAGGTGGGTGTGGTGGGAGGGTGGAGGTGGGTGTGGTGGGAGGGTGGAGGTGGGTGTGGTGGGAGGGTGGAGGTGGGAGTGGGCTAGGGTGGAGGTGGGAGTGGGCGAGGGTGGAGGTGGGAGTGGGAGTGGGCGAGGGTGGATGTATGCCGACCTGAAGTGAAGAAAAAAAAAATCAGAAAACCAAAAAGAGTAAGAGCTCGGGACTCTGAATTTTATGAGGAGACTGAGAGCAAGGAACCTGAAAAAAATCACTCTCACAGTCCTCAACTGTCCGAATTCCAGCTGAGTCACACGTTATTCCTTCTGTGAGGATGACCCAGGAAGGTGCAAGGGATTTTCCAACACAGACTGAACCCGGCACCAGTGCTACTCCAGCCATAGCCCGGCCACCGGGGGCAGTGCAAGGCCCTGCAGTTCAACCTATTAAACTGGCTCCAATCTTCAACCAAAGAAAGAAGCGGAGCGCTGCTACAACTGGGAAAACAGAGGCACTGTCTTCATCTGCCGGAGAGGCTGTGGGGTTGCTGGTGAGGGTGGCCCCTCTTTTCCCGTGTGCTCGGATAATCAAGGAGGACAGGTGAATCCACATTTGGCCCTGGCGAGGGCGGTGTAGAGCCCCTCTGATGTGAAACGATTTGCACTGCCAAGAGTAGGGGTTCACCAGTTGCCGGGAAGGAAGAGTGGCTGTGTATTAAATAGGATGAGAGTTATGGCCATTACTAGATCTATTTCGGAACTTTATCTATTTTCTACGTTGGACATAGATTATGTATGCTTCCCCATCGAATCTAGAATGGATGCTGTAGAGATCGGTTTAAAATCTTGCATGGGTTTGGACGCACTGTTGGTTGCGGGAGAGGAGTTTAAGAAATTGGGCTTCATGTTATCATCTTCACCCCCCAGTGCGGTTAGGTTGCGGGAAGTAGCACATCGGGTTGTAATCCCATGCAGTGAAGTAGAGGTGGAATATGGAGCTCTGAGAGCTTGTAATACTCAGGAAGGGGAAGGGTCTTCTACCATAGCAAGGGGGGAGAAGGCAACAGGATGTGTAGACCAAAGTAATATCGCTCCTACCCTAGATTATCTCCAAGATGATCTTTGCACAGCTCCGCTTGACAGATGCGTCATTTTAGGAAGGGGGGACGGTATCGTTGGTATGTTGGAATACGCACGGTTCCAGTAGATCATTGCGACTAGAAATTCCGCCTTTCTGGATCTCCTAAAGATCCTGGTTGATCTACAGGGGATTTTAGCTCCTGCGGCCTATTGCCGAGTAGGGGATGTGCAGGAAATTCTTCAAAACATAGTACTAATAAATCTGTACTAGAACCCCACGACCTCTAGCCTTGGTGATTTGTTGTGCTCTTTAATGTCACTGCTGTCTAATATACCATTGTTAGATGAAGGTGCTGGTCTGATCATTGCAGTGGAACTAAATTCCTACTGCTTAATTCAGGATCTCCCCAGTGGCCAAAAGGGGAGCAAGCCCATAGTTAATGGCAAGATACGGTTTGAGTTTTTGCAGGGTTGGAATTTGAAGATGGCTAACGGTTCCATTCCTGGTGATATTCCTCCTGCCCCTTCTTGGAGGGCCGGTTCGCAAAGGTCAACTATCGATTATGTTTTTCTATTGCCTGATCTATTTGAAGCTCTCCATAACCCACAACTCTTCCAGGAGTTTTTGTGGTCACTGGATGAACCAGGCCAAGTGTCAGCTGATAGAAGGAGGTTGCACAAGCAAGACATTGATGAGGAGACAAATACACGGAAAAGGGCCATGAGGAAGGAGATTTGTTCCATTAAGAGTACTACATCCTCCACCATGAGCTACATAAAAGAGACGTAAAGAAATCACAAATGCATACAACGAGTGGTCTCGTCACATAGATCCTTACATCTTCAAAGGGATAGCAAGGAGATGCTAAGATGTCTTGTTGCACAATCTTTGCGTAACTTTTGGGAAATAGTAAAACGGGAGGGGATTTCCCATTCAGTATTGCAGGCAAACGCGATTCCTGAAGGGATATGGAAGCCCCAATATAGCAATCCATATAGCAAAGCAGATACTGACGAGTTTAAATGGGATGATCTGGTTGCGTCGGATATCAATCTTTCCAGGGAAACCATTGAGGTCCTGATAAGGACGACATCTTCCTCTAGAGCATTGGGGCCCAATGGGTTGACTAACTCTATCATGATCCAAATTAAGGGTGGTGGGTAGGGATCACACGCTCACATCAACATAATCCGTGATCAAATGTATACATTTTATCTATATGGACACTTCCATAAATGCAGGGACTAATATATTAAACACATAGATTTATTAATTTATTGATCAGCCGACACGTGTTTCGACCTGCGGGTCGTTCTCAAGGCCAACGTTAAAATCCTGATCAGAAACTGTCTGTAATTTAACAATGGAGTCCCATCTAATGAACCAAGTAAATTGCTAATGCAAGACTGTCTCTGCTTGGGGTTGCTCTTTCAATTCAACACCCGTAAATTGGCGTACCAAGTGAAGGGGACAAATCCCAGCAAAAACATTCTGTAGGGACAGTTTCTGATCAGGATTTGAACGTTGGCCTTGAGAACGACCTGCAGGTCGAAACACGTGTCGGCTGATCAATGAATTAATAAATCCATGTGTTTAATATATTAGTCCCTGCATTTATGGAAGTGTCCATATAGATAGAATGTATACATTTGATCACAGATTATGTTGATGTGAGCGCGTGATCCCTACCCACCACCCTTAATTTGGATAGTTCAACTTTTGCCAGCTCTTGGTGGATGAGCTGGGGGGTTTTGGTACCATGCTGCCGGCTACAATTTTTGATTGCTGACTATTTCACGTATTTCAAGAGTGATCACGAGCGCACGGCATTCCATACTCGAATCCACAACCTCTAATCCTTCTAACTCTATCATTAGGGCGGATCCTCTGCTGTGGTCCAGAATTCTGTGGGAACCGTTTAAGAGGATCTTAGAGTTTAGAGAGCTAACCAGAGTCGTAGCAAACTGCTGTATTTATTCCCATTTATAAAAAGGGGGATCAGAGTTCCCCCCTCAATAATCGTCCTATAGCTCTGCTGGACATGGATAGTAAAGTCTTTGCAGCCGATAGTACTAAGGGATCTAGACGCTTGGGCAGACGGCAGGGGCATTCTACACAGACAACAGATCGGTTTTAGGAGGGGCCTTTTTACATCTTTGAACAGGCTGATTACGAATGTGGCCATTGTGCAACCATGGTTGAAAGGGGAGCCAAATCTGTATGGCGCATTGATAGATCTTTCTCTATCCTTTGATATGATAAATTGTGGTCATCTCTGTAGTAAATTACAGAACTCTGGTATCCCAGGGGGCCTATTGACCATCCTGATCCATTTGCACACTAATTCGAAAATCAAGGTTCGTCTGAATGGTGAGGGAAATCTTCCACAGCCCATCCCGACAGGTAGGGGAATAAGGCAGGGGTGCAGATTGGTGTCCTGCCTTTTCAACCTGTACCTGTCAGACGTTGGGCAGGCTTTGTCTCCAAGTGCTCTGGCCAGTCCCAAGATTGGTCAAGTATCATATCGTAGCTGGTATATGCGGATGATGTAGTCCTATTAGACTACGCTCCCAATGGTCTCCAAAGGCAGCTGGATGCCTTCAGTCACTATGCAGAGGTAAATGAACTCACTATAAATCCCACCAATTCAGTCAGATTCCATCAGAGGGGGAAACGTGTCCCTAGATTTGACTGGCAACTAAATGGAACATCTGTCCCAGTGTTGCTGGAGGTCAAGTACTTGGGATTTTGTGCTCATTTCAACTCCGTCCATGGTATCTTTTGTGAACAGATTGAATCAGGTGGCGGATCAACTCTGTTCCTAAATAAAGAGATTAAATGCACGATTCTGTAGGTTTTCCATACTCCCATTGATAAGATTTAACAACAGTAAATTATTCCGAAACTGCTTTATTGTATGGAGATACACCTGCGCTCCTGGTCTGTAAACAGGGTGAGGTTGGAGGGTCGTATTTGGACAAGAGCACTGAATCTCCCACTTTCACTTCCAATGTCTAGACTGCGATACAAGTTGGGTTTATCATCTTTGAAGGACCAACTGGATAGCAGACTAATGCTATACCATAGGCATATATTACTACTGGAGAGGAAGACAATGCATCAAGATCTAGCCCTCAACTCAGAGATGGGACCCTCCTCTGTTCTGTCCCGACTGAGGGAAATAGTGGATAAGCTTTTGTCCAGTATTAATAGACCATTGGACAATGTTAAATAAATCCGCTGGGTGCAAAGAAGGTAATGATGGACCAAGATTGGGCGTGTACCGTAGATACAATGTGCTCCTCACACATTGCTGCTTCTCATCCTATAAAGGATAAGCCCAGAGGGACGTAGCCAGGCTATCTCTCTCATCTCCCAATTCAAGGTGGAGAAAAGGATACTAAAGATTGAGGATGAATCTGATTCCTACCGGGGAGATAAGGGAGATTCAAGCAAGATCGAGAGGGGATCAGATGTCCCTAGGGTGTAGCTTGTGTTCCTCCCAACAAGTACAAACCCTGAAGGATATCTTCATAGAATGCAGCGAGGTCCAAAGCAGCTGCATAAAACACTTCTCTCACTGTCACAACCCCCATCCAGAAGACCCCCTGGCAAGCCCATGGGCCAGGAAGGGTCTCCACTAAAACCAGGCATCCTTGGCCTAGGCCTTCTTGGGGCGCCAGGCTCATACTTGATAAAGGACTTGTATTGGGAACTACTTTATTTCAGTGTCAATCAACATGGAGGCAGCGACATAGCTTGGCTCCTTGGAACCAAGCTATGCGGTACAGTATTTTTGGGTGTGGTAAACATAGGAACTATTTTACCTGGACTACTTTCTTGGAGCTATTTAAACCACACCAGACTGGGATAACACGCTTCGCGTTACTTTGCAATACTGCAACGGGACGCTCACCGTGTCCAGCTGCACCCGCGAAACTCGGAAAAACAGCATCTGTTAAGGAGAAAAAGGACATCGTTAACAGCAGCAGCTTACCTGTAATTTCATCGTTAGCTGTCCACGGCTCTTGAGATCAGCATCCTGAAACCAGCGCTCCTCCCGACCCGACGGATCTGCAAAAAAGGAAGACACAAGGCATTAGACATTTTTACAATTTAATGAACGGTGCCGAAAAGCTTACCTCGCAAGCCGCTCCTCGACCAGCATCGCCTCAGGAATTTTATGCACCGGGTGAGCACCGCGACCTGTGGGAAGACAAGACAACAGGTTAGCAAGAGGCAAGGCATCATAGCGCTGCGCTTAGCGCCTACTCACCGCATCAAGGCGCTCTAAAAACGCCATTACTTACTGGCAAGATCCAATTCCGTCTATGCCATATATTGGACTTCCACCCACCTAAGGAAGAGAAAAGACCTTAGTTAAACCAAAAAGGCATGCAAAGACAATAATATAGCACAGCAATAAGACCTACCTGAAAGACTCAAAGTGGGCCGGCATCAGTGAAGTAACTCGATCGCAAACGCCCACCAAGCACAACGCGCCCCTGCCAAGAAGGCAGGACGGAGAACACACCTGCATTAAAAACAAGGTGAGAAGAGGTCCAGTGAGGCCGCTGGTATACGGAGTGGTGGGGGACTGCTTACCCCAGTTGCCCAGTCTTGAACATTGCCCACCTGTATTCCAGGCAGAACCCTCCCGCTGGTCACACCTGAGAACCGCAGAGAAGGATACCTGAGTCCCAACTGCTGGGTGGCGTCCCCGTGGAACCTGGTGAGCGTAACAGAACGAGAAGCCTGCCAAACCAATCCACCTGGGCGCCATGGAGACCTCGGAATTAGACCAATTGGCCCAATTAATGGGAGAACTGCGCGCCGAGGTTCATTCTGCCCGACAGGAGACTAACGCTCCCCGAAGAGATTTAATAGTGACTAAGGAGCGCACAGAAGACATTAGCAGACAATACTTGCAATCACAAGCAGGACAGACACCTCTGCCTGGAAGCAACCCGACGATGCAGAATCCTACCCTCCATCCACTTCCTCTACTCCGGTACAAATTATGCTACCAGGAACAGTTCCTTTGGCACAGCCGGAGCGGTTTACAGGTGATCCACGGAAATACGCAGCTGTCATGAATCAGTGTCGCCTTCACTTTCTTTGCAGTCCAGGAGCATTCCCAAACGACCAAGCTCGGGTAGCCTTTGTTTTATCATACCCGAGCGGTAGCGCAGCAGATTGGTCTGTCCCATTGGTGACCCATGATGATCCTTTATTACATGACTTTGGGGGATTTCAGAGGGAAATGAAGAAACTTTTTGCTCGCCAAACCCGAGAGCAAGCAGTGGACAATGGAACTCCTTTCCCTAGGACAGTGGAATCAGGACTTGTTAATGTACATTGCTACTTTCAACAGATTGGTTGCCGAAGCTAGGTGGCCTGAAAACAAAAGAACCACGTTGTTTCATCGGGGCTTACGAGGCGAATTAAAAGACGTTCTAGCTCAAGTAGTTGATACTCCGCGAGACTGTTCTGAGTTCATAAATCTGGTCGTACAACTAGACCACCGGTTGCAAGACCGGAAAGCAGATTGTTCCAAAATGGATCCTCGGGCTGTGTATGTTCGGTCTAGAGACAATGTAACCCGAGCACAAGAAAGCACTGTGGAGCCCATGCAACTTGGGGGGGGGGGGGGGGGTGTGCGACCTCCATTAACAAAACAAGAGCGAGATAAAAGAAAGCAACAACAGTTACGTCTGTATTGCGGAAAACCTGGCCGTTTCCTGAAGGACTGCCCGGTGAAACCTTCAAGGAAGATCATCTGGGCCACGGAAAAAGATGAAGAGAAAGAGTCTAAATCGGAAAACTACCCAGCTCGGCAAACGTAGAGGTCAGTTTGTCGAGTGAGAGGAAAGAGCCACCGACCTCACACTTTGCAATACCAGTGATCTTAATCAATAACCAACAGTCGTCAAGAATGCATGCCGTTGAGGCATACATCGACAGCGGAGCAGTCGGGAATTATATAGATCAAGACCTGGCTGCAGAGATGGGGCTTCCCTTACGTTCTAAGCCGACTACAGACAAGGTGACTACGGTAGATGGGACATAAATCGCTTCCGGACCTGTAACCCAATGCACAGCCGAGATAACCTTGCTGTGCCAGGACGGGCATCGGGAACTCATTTCGTTCGATCTTATCAAGGCACCTCAATTTCGGCTTATACTAGGGATGCCATGGTTAGTCGCTCACAACCCTTTGATCGATTGGCGGGCCAGGAAATGAACCTTCCCCAGTGACTGCTCTCCAGCCTGTTATTATCAAGAACAGAAACCAGCTTTCAGTATTTCTGCAACTCCCGGAGAGACAACATCAACCCTGGGTGTAACTAATACCTTGGTAGAGGAATACCACGATTTCCAGGATGTATTGCAGAAAGACCAAGCAAACACCCTGCTGCCGCACAGGCCTTATGACTGTCAAATCGACCTTGTTCCTGGTGCTCAAATCCCTTGTGGTAGAATATATGCTCTTACGGAACCTGAAAATCTTCATCTGAAGTCTTACTTAGACCAATACCTTGCAAACAGATTCATCTGTCCATCGAAGTCCCCTGCAGCCAGTCCTTTGTTCTTCGTGCCAAAAAAAAGAAGGGGACTTAAGGACCTGTATTGACTACCGCGCATTAAACCAGATCACTATAAAGAACCGTTATCCCTTGCCACTTATCCCAGAAATGCTGGACCAGGTCAAAGATGCTCAGATTTACACCAAATTGGATCTTCGGGGAGCGTACCACCTGTTCCGGGTCAGAAGCGGAGACGAATGGAAAACTGCTTTCCGTACCAAATATGGTTTATTTGAATATCAAGTCATGCCCTTTGGGTTATGCAACACTCCGGCAGCATTCCAATATTTCATGAATGACGTCTTGAGAGAGTTAATTGATGTCCGGGCCCTAGTGTACATAGATGATATCCTAGTGTACTCAACCTCAAAACAGGATCATATCAAGCACGTCCGTTCAATCCTCGCCAAGCTCCGGGAACATTATTTATATGCAAAGCTTCAAAAGTGTTTCTTTCATTCACGTAACCAAAGTAGAGTTTCTAGGCTTTATCCTTACTCCCGGAGGCATCAGGATGGACCTGCACAAAGTTGACGCTGTTCTGAAGTGGCCATCACCAACGTCAGTAAAAGGAGTGCAAAGTATGTTGGGCTTTGCGAACTTCTATCGCCGGTTCATACCAGACTTCTCCCAAGTTGTACACCCGATCACCGTATTACTACAGAAAAATAACAAAAAATGTGCCTGGACCGAAGAAGCAGAAAAAGCTTTTCAGGAACTTAGAAAAGGTTCACCTCAGCGCCTATCCTGCGACATCCACGTCCAGATCTTCCTTATATCGTGGAAACAGACGCTTCCATTATAGCAATGGGAGCTGTCCTCTCACAAAGAGATTCTGACACCGGCCACCTACATCCAGTGGCCTTCTGGTCGAAGAAGTCCTCACCTCCAGAAGTAAATTACGCCATTACGGACAAAGAACTCTTGGCAATCAAATCCACCTTTAAAGCTTGGCGACACTACCTTCTGGGGGCCAGACACACCATTACAGTTATCACGGACCACCGAAATCTGCAATATCTCAAAACAGCTAAAGCCCAGTCTTCACGCCAGTTGCGGTGGGCTCTTTTCTTCGCCGAATATGATTACGTCATTACATTTCGACCGGGGGTCAACAATGGAAAAGCTGACGCACTCTCTCGTACTGGCACTGATGACATAGTTTATATGGCCCCAGACCTAGTCCCCATCATACCCAAAGACAAACTCTTAGGCCTCACTACGGCCTTAACCCAAGTGGAACTGGGAAAAGAAATTCAACAAACCATGAATCCGGATGCTCTCCTTGCATGGCAAGCGCAGGGGGAACAATATTCCATCAAAGATCACTTATCCTTTTTTTAAGGGTCGTCTGTACATACCCACCAAGGACTGCAACAAATCATTTCAGGTTATCACGATTCTTTGATCGAAGGACACCCTGGAATTACCAAGACCTTAGCCAAGGTAAAACAGAACTTATGGTGGCCTACCTGGCGTAGAGATGTCATCCAATACATTCAGTCTTGTGGAGTCTGCGCACAAAACAAGTCGCAAAAACAAAAACCAGCTGGCCTTCTAAAACCTTTGGACATTCCTCCTGCACCATGGCACACTCTTTCCCTCGACTTCATCACTGACCTACCTTCCAGTCAAGGGCTAAACCCATTCTTGTAATCGTAGACCTATTCTCAAAGATGGCGCACTTTATTCCGCTGAAAGGCCTCCCTGACGCATCCACTCTAGCCAAGGTATTTCTGGATGGTATTGTTAAATTACATGGCTTCCCATCAGTCCTGATCTCCGATCGAGGTAGCCAGTTTGTCTCTAACTTTTGGAGAAAGTTTTGTGCAATGGCGCAAATTGACGTCCGGCAATCCACTAGCCATCACCCCCAAACGGACGGTCAGACCAAGAGAACCAACCAGACCCTTGAGCAATACCTATGATGCATGTTGCACCATGAATTAAGACTAGAAGGACTTACTATGGATAGTCGAGTACGCATATAACAGCTCCTTGCATTCCAGTACCGGACAAACACCCTTTTACACCCTATATGGTAGACACCCACGTACCTCAGAACTGGATCTCCCAACCAGCTTGGAAATGCCAGCAGTAAAAACTCCTCACACCAACATCACTCAGGCTTTCAAAAAAGGCCCAAGAACATCTAATTTGCGCCACAGACGAGCAAAAACAATTTGCCGACCAACACAGGAAAAAGGCCCCAAACTATCAAGTAGGGGACAAGGTTTGGCTGGCCGCCAGGTTTATACCCATCAAAGGAACCCGAACCTTTCAACCCAGGTACTTAGGACCCTACACCATCAAGGCGATTATTAATCCAGCGGCCATCAAATTAGATTTACCATCCAACCTACACATCCATCCGGTATTTCATGTGTCCCTTTTAAAACCAATGCAGCCTGGTACACGGATTGGAACACCACCAAAACCCATTCTTGTTGACGGAGAACCAGAAATCGAAGTTAAAGGCATACTGGACTCTAAGTATTCAAGGGGGAAGCTATACTATCTAATTGATTGGAAAGGATTTGGACCCCAAGATAGATCCTGGGAACCCTGTGGAAATGTTCATGTGCCACGTCTGATCAAAAACTATCATCGAAACTTCCCAGCTAAACCCGGGCTGGACAGGAGGAACACCTTGAGAGGGGCCTTGGCAAGGGGAGGGGGGGGGGGGGGGAGAGTGCTGTCACGACCCCCATCCAGAAGACCCCCTGGCAAGCCCATGGGCCAGGAAGGGTCTCCACTAAAACCAGGCATCCTTGGCCTAGGCCTTCTTGGGGCCAGTCCTGGCGCCTTTGGCGCCAGGCTCATACTTGATAAAGGACTTGTATTGGGAACTACTTTATTTCCGTGTCAATCAATGTGGAGGTATCCACATAGCTTGGCTCCTTGGAACCAAGCTATGCGGTATAGTATTTTTGGGTGTGGTATCATAGGAACTATTTTACCTGGACTACTTTCTTGAAGCTATTTAAACCACACCCGACTGGGATAACACGCTTCGCGTTACTTTGCAATACTGCAACGTGACGCTCACCGTGTTCAGCTGCACCCGCGAACCTCGGAAAAAAAACAGCATCTGTTAAGGAGAAAAAGGACATCGTTAACAGCAGCAGCTTACCTGTAATTTCATGGTTAGCTGTCCACGGCTCTTGAGATCAGTATCCTGGAACCAGCGCTCCTCCCGAACCGACGGATCTGCAAAAAAGGAAGATACAAGGCATTAGACATTTTTACAATTTAAAGAATGGTGGCGAAAAGCTTACCTCGTAAGCCGCTCCTCGACCAGCATCGCCTCAGGAATCCCATGCACCGAGTGAGCACCGCGACCTGTGGGAAGACAAGACAACAGGTTAGCAAGAGGCAAGGCATCATAGCGCTGCGCTTAGCGCCTACTCACCGCAACAAGGCGCTCTAAAAACGTCATTACTTACCAGCGAGACCCAATTCAGTCTATGCCATATATTGGACTTCCACGGACCGAAGGAAGAGAAAAGACATTAGTTAAACCAAAAAGGCATGCAAAGACAATAATATAGCACAGCAATAAGACCTACCTGAAAGAATCAAAGTAGGCCGGCATCAGTGAAGTAACTCGATCGCAAACGCCCACCAAGCACAACGCGCCCCTGCCAAGAAGGCAGGACCGAGAACACACCTGCATTAAAAACAAGGTGAGGAGAGGTCCAGTGAGGCCGCGGGTATACAGGGAGGTGGGGGACTGCTTACCCAGTTGCCCAGTCTTGAACATTGCCCACCTGTATTCCAGGCAGAACCCTCCCGCTGGTCACACCTGGGAACTGCAGAGAAGGATACCTGAGTCCCAACTGCTGGGTGGCATCCCCATGGAACCAGGTGAGCATAACACTCACTTTGTTTTGAATGTGGAACGGCTTACATCCGACCCCTTTTGGGAGAGATTAACATCAGGGCATGAACTGAGTGTGGTTCTGGAGATACTCAGATTTTTAAATGCTTTAGGTTTTGTCAAATTATAAAGTACATTTTATATTTTTTTATGTTGAATTAAGTCAATTGTTCAATTTAGGTGAGTTTTAATGTTGACATGTTTACTGTTCTTTCTTTTCCTTCTTATTTTAGTTTTTTTTGCTTTTCCTCATTTACCAATCTTTTCAGTATTGCAATTGTAGATTGTATATAGATAAGAAATAATTGTATATGTATCTTTTGTACTTGTGAAAAGTCTTTTGACTATAACACAATAAAATAAAAAATAAAAAAAAGAAGATTCAAAGGGGATCAAGCGGAAAGCTCAAAGAAATCTCTGCTGAGGCTGCCAGGTCCGACACCGTCCGTGTGGAAAAAGGAACTGGGGTGAGGCCTCGGAGTGTGGGGCCTCCGCGGGGTATTCCAATGCCCTGGGGCGCACCCCTGCACGCTATATTACATTTAAAGGGCAAACTCATTTTTTGCTGTCAAAGGTTCCGGTACCATCCCAATGTTGGGGGACGCCCACAAGGATGGAGGAAAGAGGACAGGTGTGTGAGTACTTGTGTGGTACAATAAAGATTATACTTTGCATGAATTAGTAAGTCAAAATTTTCCATAGCAGAACCCCCAAAATCCACATTGCAACTTGCTAGAAGAATTTTTTGCCAAGGAACGCAGTGGCCTGAACTGGATTCATTTGATTTTGTAAATGTGTCTCGTTAAAGCATTGATAAGTAGGTAGACAAATGATTCTCAAACAATGTATGTATGAAATATATAAGCTTGAACCTATGATTGTCACGTTTGGTAGATCTGATGTTGTGGATGAGAAGCATTGCAAGGGTTTCGAAAAAGGAATTGTCTTTTAACAGTTGTTTTATGGCATTCAGATGGTGTGGCATGGAGCTCGGAGAGACTGAAGCTCAGAATGGTAAATGGGGCCAGAGCCTTGAGGCCCGATATTTCTATGGTGGGTGACGGCTTGCAGGATACAGCCACCGGCAGCTGTCTAGGTGCACATGCCAGACCTTGAGTGAAGCAGAGAGTGACAATCTAAGTTCCGTAGGCTCCAAGATCAACAGCAAGCAAGCAACGGACCAACCACTCTATGTTCACTGTGGGACTCAATGACCCAGAGCAGAGTCAAGGTGAGCTTCCACTGGATGTGCTGTGCCATAAAGAGACTATTAGAAACTGACAAAGTGGAAAGACAATGCAATGTCGACACAGACTTCGGATATATGGGCTCTATTTTTAATATTACTGACAGGACAGATCAGAAGTGAGGCAATGGGGAAGAGGGGCAGCTGAATTAGAGCTTGTTGCCAGTGGAATCACTGGCTGCTAGCGCCACAACACACTAAGACCCTTTCCGGGGAGAATGGCGGAGTGGCGAATGAAGGCAGTCACCACCTCCAATCCAGTCTGTTTCCACTGTCTACAGTTCTGAAGGCGAAACAATCCATAAAAGCTACCGGATACCACGGAGGAGCCGCAGAGTGGCGAATGAGTGGCAGTCTCAGGCTGCTAGGGATGTCGGGGGTGCCGACCCCGTCTGTGCCTGCGCCTGCGCCTGCACTTGCTAATCGTGGTGCCGGTGTAATCCTGGAGGAGGACCGCTCCCCGCCTCTGAAGTTTCCGTCAGCGGAACAAAGTCAACCTCGAAAGCGGAATTTGTCCACCTACAACGAAGTGCTCCGCCACATCTATGCCGAGGCCCCCACCGGAACCAACGTTCCCAGGACTCACAACCCATCCCCTTGTCCTGCCTGGTAAGGGTGACTCTACAAGCGCAGTCATGATGCACAGCAGTCCGCTGAAATTCACAGACCAGCTACCATGTCCAATGGCAGGCGGACACCTTCACAAAGAAGAAAGTGGTTCTTTGCCCTGACTGTTTTGGCATTAATCTCCATATTCCCAGACCTCCTGCCCTTCTCCCCCCATCCATGAGAACCCGCAACACCCCAACGACTCACCCATAATCGGCAAGGCGGCCCCGTCCCTCGGAGGATAGACTGGCCCGGCCGGCGGGAGCCTTGAGGTCAGGACTCGGGCGGGGGAGGCTTCTCTACGTCTTGACCAAAGGACCAACGGCATAAGGCCGGCCTGTCTCGAGGCCAGCCCTGAACTTCGAAGAGACCCAGAACCTGAGGCGGAGGGAGCTCTGGTTCCAAACACAATTACCCGATTGCTGGTGTGTGTATGGGCGTTGATCCACAGGTCTCTGGTAGGAGACACACCATCAATTGCACTGTGGATAGACACAAACAGAGCTGACCTGCAAGGAGTAAAACCTCAGACAGTGGCCTCGCCAGCACAGGCTCGACGACACACTGGCGAGATACCTTCATCCACCAGGGTACAACAAGTGACGAACAAATGCCCTCTAAAAACAAAAACAAAAAACCCAGGAAAACCATCTGGGCTAAACAGTCAGCGCAAGCAAAATGGAAAATCGGCCACCCAAAACAAGCGAGAATTTCGAAATAAGACAGCAAATGGTGGCTCCTCTAGAAAAAACACAGTCAGCCACGTTTAAAGCCCTGCAAACCAACATTCAATAAACGTGTCCTTCGGAACACTGCCCTGGATCATCCTTTATTTGAAAACATTCTGAAGGATTTTTTCATAAGACAATGTAAGTGTAAATTTGACAGCCTGGGAGAGGTCTCAGACGTCGAAAGGCTAGAGGCTGTCCCAGATCCCCACGCCTTTACCAAAACACGTAAAATGGATAATGGAGTAAGCCCATCAGCAGAAAGCTTATTGAAAAGTCATAGATGGCATTTCGGGAAGGCCCCAGAGTTGCACTCAAAACCTAACTTCGAACACCTCACAATCTAGCAGGGATGAGCATATGGCCATGGATGCTATGCTCCACCAAAAGGAAACAACTTTAGACGGCTCAGGAACCTCTTCTTGGGCGCCAGCCTTCCCCAAAGCCTGGAAACTATGAAAGGAGGCTATTCCAGTTGCAAGACCGTCGGCTTGCTGCTTAAACCTTGTAGTCGTTCAAGAGCCAATCCACGAACATGAGGCCCTGCAGCCCTCATTACTGAGTCTTGGAGAGCGGCTAAACATCGATCTTCCCCCTAACCCTAGTGGAAAAAACGTAGACCTTCCAGTCGTCTTCAAATTGTCTAAACCAACAGACAACACACTATTAAAAGAACTACATCCTAGAAGGGCGTCACTTCCACCGTTCCCTTCTCCCCCCCTGAGGGACAAAAGACAGAGCGATTGGCTCTATAGCTGCCCAAAAGAGACACCAGTCAAAAAACCAGACATCTTTTCAGTTATGTCATCGGTCACCATACCTTTGGCCCACTTCTGTAAACTTTATGAGTCCATAAATGACACCCTCAAAGACCACACATCAATCTTTGCTATGATGCGCTCAAAACTTATATTTCTCGAAGGCTACATCAATGCCATAGAACGTTGACATAATCCAACGTCAACTACTGAGCGGGGGAGTTCCCTTCATTCCGTTGGTGATAACTCGCTGGCTGCGCCCCAAAGGACAGTTTCGGAAACTACTGAAAAGAGCACACAGACCTTCAAAGTAGCCATAGAACCTCTGGCAAAGCCAAGATGTAACTTTGAACATGTCATTCAAACACCTCATGGTTCAACCAATGGAGCACTTATCTCAACAACAACAATCCCAAAGGATCACCACTCTGACAAGACCCCTGGAGATTCGAACAAGGAAACAAGAACCGAGAGAATCTATACTACCCCTGACGAGGAAGTTATCCTCACTGAAGACAGGGAAAATATTAAAACATCGACAAACTCAAGTCAGGAGCCCCTTGATAAAGACTTTGCTATTTTTGATCGACCTAATCCTCCACCGAAGCGAAGTTCAACAAGAACAAATCAGTTGGTCCTCCGCCTTAACCTTGCGAAAGCCACCAAGGTGGGGGAAACTACTTCAAAGGAAATCTCCACCCCATCAACGAATATTGGACCATCAGACGAAACAACAAAAGGAAAAAAAAGTGGTAAACTCCACCTTGACAAACCATTCAGCAGCTGCTCCAAATAAACCAATATCACCAAGGACAATTGAAGACTTCTTGGACACAAAAGACTTAATGGAGCTTAGACAACATCATGGAGATGCAGAGGAGATTTCACCTTTGGAGCAAGTATTCCCAACAAGTGCTCCACTCGTAAAGGAACAAACGGTTGAAGTTGACCCCTCAAGCCTTCTCACTTTAAATGAGAGATTTAAAAACGTATCCTCCACCAAAAACAAGGCAAAAAGGGCCAAATTATCATACAACCATCCCAAGTCAAACAAACAAAACTCAGTGACCTATCGGTCAAGAGTAAGAAACCGATCTAGACACTGTACTCCGAAGAGAGAAGCAAGACCTCCACGCAGCTGCCATACACCTTTGGCTAACAGCGTACAAAACCTTTGGCTAACAGAGTACAAAACCTTTAATCAAGAACAAAGCCCACCAGATCCACCAAGAGGGATAAAAGTCACCATGAAGTACAGCGTCGAACGAAAAACCTATCAACCTTCAAACTAAGATAACGTATGGACAACAGAGACTATATTGTCCTGAACAGACGTGCAGTTCTGAAACTGTTCCAAAGCCTTTCATCACTTCGCTCACTAAAATCCGAGTATTTTAAAATCATTGAGCCTAGCCATAAAGGAAAGAAAGCAATCTCTCACCTATACACAACGTCTAATACAGTGGATGACTTGTTAAACTTCGAAGACAAGGCTTTGAGTTGACAGAATTGAAAAGACCTGATGACTTCTCACCACGCAAGGATCAGAAAAATTTTGTACGACTTGTCAGAAGGAACCTCTTAATCAGTGTGAGTTAGGTTGCCTTCCGGACTCTAACGCCCGTTTGAACAAAAAGGTGGACATACCACTGGATGGCCCATTGAAATCTGAACCGAAAAACCATCTTTCGTGCTCCCAAACAAGACACTATACTCACTCTAGTGCTTATAGCCCTTTACCATCCCTGAACCAGCTTGACCCGGATAGATGTCCTAGTGGACCGCTGCCAGTAGTAAAAAGAACTATCACTCAGGCTGTGGGTGGAAGACCAATACCTGCTGTTGACATGACTAAACCATCTCCAAAACCTTATTCCTGGTCATGGCTTCCAAAGGCATTATCGGAGCGGCCACATAATTAGCAACCCGTTAATCCAACTAACCACCACTTCAGCCCAACACTCACGACACTGTCCTTAGGCTCCTGGAACACTCAGGGCTTTTTGCATTTGACGGCCCCTGGTGAGATTGACTTGGGGTCCTTCGATATCCTGTGTTTACAGGAAATGTGGCTCATTGACAAGCCTTCCCTGGATGGTTGTGTTGTGGCCTTTTCTCCGGCTACTAAAGGAGAAAAAGGTTGTCCTTCTTCTGGCCTATTGACGGCTGTACGTTTGGGCAGCGGTTTAAAGTTAGAAAGACTAGTGCGGGCCAACTCATCCCTTCTGACAGACTTACTTTCCTGGCTACACGCTGAAAAGGACACAGGTTTGCCTTCTTCGACGCCAATTCTGATTATCAACATCTACTGGAACCCCCAGAGGGTACAAACCAAAGCCCTACCGAAGATGGTAGCAAACAAAATCGACACTGCATACCTGGAACATCTGCGGTGATCTAAACGCAATCTGTGGCCCTTCAGCCTCACGAAATAAAGTGACGACCAATGCTCACCAAGCCGAAGAACGAGGTAAATCTTGGCTCAAATTGATGACTTCAAGGAAACTCCTGGATACAACAACCATAACAAGCGGACTTAACGACACCCCTACTTGGGAGAGAGGAACACTGAATACAACAATTGACTACATCTTTGCCTCACAGTCACTAGTCCCCAACTTGACATCTGACAAGGTTGCAAAAACAACAGAAAGTGACCATAACTTGCTGACAATTAAATGGTCCTCAATACAGACAACAAAGCCTCGTTTCTTGGTAAACGTGGAGTCAAACAGTAAAGCAAATCGTTTGAAATTAACCACAAAGAATATCGCAGAGTTAACAAAATCTTATAAATGGGCCAAAGAAACTGGCAGTTTAACCTGGAACCTTGAACAAGTTGATTACAGACCGTTCCTAGAAACTTACAGGGACCATACAAAAAAAAAAGGGCAAGATGGGAGGCAGCACAACCATACATTTCACCCCCAATAAACGAAGGAAAGTACGAAAAGCCAGAAGACTAGTTGCTAATCACAATACTACAACCAACAGAGAAGCAGCCCTGGTCGTATTAAAGAAAAACAAGTCCTGGCTTAAGTCCTACCGTCTGGCATTATATCAACGTGACTCTGAAGAAATGCTGAAGCACGTTAACAATCGCAATTCCCGCGACTTCTGGACATTAATTAGATCAATGGGAAGATCGACCAATGACGCCTTAACAAAGAGCATCCCTGAGAACACCTGGGTGAACCTTTACACCAACCTTTTTGAATCTCCTTCACCTCCAACCGAGGATCAACGCGCAGAGCTTAACACACCTTGGGTCGATCTTCATGATAAAGAGTCCATTAGGTCAACAATATGCAAACTAAAAAACTCGAGAGTACCCGGCCCAACATCGACTTAAAAGCATTTCCGGACGAATGGGCCTTATATTCAAAAGATGCGCAGAACTCAAGAAAATCCCAACTTCTGGGACTTCTTCGGTAATAGTCCCAATTTTTAAAAAGTAATGTAAGCATGACCCCCACATATTTTGACCGATTGCCTTACTGGACATCATTGGGAAGGTTTACAGCACCTTGCTACTAAATAAATTTCAAACTTGAGCTAGTCACGCACCTTGTGCCGACCCCCTACAGTCAGGCTTCAAGAAAATTACGGGTACAAGTGCAAACATCAGGCTTTTGAGTATCCTTAAAGCTAAGATCTTCGAAGGAGGGCCCCAAGTTTTTGTTGGCCTTTATAGACCTTAACCAAGCGTTTGACCTAGTAAACAGAGCCAAACTGTGGCAGAAGCCAGCAGACTGGAACTGCCCGCCTGGAATCCTAGGGCCGCTGAAGGCCCTTTACACCAACACCAGTTTACAAGTACGGTTAAACAAACATGACCTACTTTCAGTAACTTGACTTCACAAAACTAAAGTGGTGGACAGAAAGTACAGATGATTTTCACTCCAACCAATAAGCAACTTCTATAGAACCAAAGTGGTGCCAACTATCACATATGGTGTGGAAGCAATGCCAAATATACCATCTCGTCCACCTGGCCCAACCTGGAAAGTTTCTTCTGGAGATCTGTATTGAACCTTCCGAAATCGACTCCCTTCGCCCTGATTAGAAGGGAATCGAACTTGTCTTCTTTAGAGGCAACTGTCGATCGAAACACCATCATCCTCTACAGAAAAATTGTTGACCCAACCAGCCCATTGAAATTTGCATTTTTAAACATGGAATGGAAGTTGCAAAATTCTTAATCAATTGGATAAGGATTGCAAAGAAAAACTTGCTGCGATTGGAAGATCATCCGAAGAACTGATTCAAAATCTGACTAAAATAAAAAGAAAGCTGGACGAAACAGACTGGATTTTGACCCTAGATACAGGGCTAAAATATAAGCTTACAGCACATCTCCTGCCGGCGGCAAGAAAATTAAATGACCTTCAACCGTTTCTGAGAAATATCCAGACTGCAAAATATTCTACTGAGGGCTCGACTAAACCTCCTCCCTCAAATGAAATTTTGATGATCAGAGGTCTTTCAAAAACGAACCATTGTAGATTCTGCTGCAATCTCTCCGAGATAGAATCAATACGACACCTCCTATTGATGTGCCATGACACAAGCTGTTTCAGAACTTCTTATCTGACACATCACTTGGCAACAACACAAATACATAAAGAGGACTTTGGCGGGCTCGTTTGATTGGCAGTGAAAAGACTTCATGGGCAATAGCAACGGCTAAAATACTAGAACAGATCTTTCTTTCCCTACAAACAACTAACTCAACACTGCAGTCCATCACCTCCTTGGTGGAACCATATACGCTACCTGGCAGATGACTTTAATCGCAACAACAATTCCCTCTTTTAACTTTACATTTTTCTGAACCAGCATCTTGTTAAAATCGCTAACGCGATTAAATCTCGTAAAAAAAAAAAAAAAGGTGGACAATGTAGAGCCTCAAAATTGTTGCCCTTTGAGTATAAAAAGCTCGGAGACAACAGACTCCAGGCTCACTTATATTAATGAATGGCCTTGCTCGTTCATTTTCATGAGTGTTTATTGATCCAACAAAGACAGTAGCCTGTAGCCCCTTCTGTGGGCCTCAGCCACCGCGTTATGCAATTAGGCACATATCACTAGTAGCGCTGCATTCTGCAGTACAACTGATTGACTCCTTAAATGGACCCAGGCACTGTTACACATATCAGCATAATTCTGCATCAAAGTGTAGACAACCATATTATTTCTGGTAACATTCAGCACTATTTAGTGCTAGTTTTGTTTGCACAAACACTAACTCACACTCTAATCCCAACTTGATTAGGGGCTGATGGTGCATGGGATCATTAATCCTAACTCTAAAAAAATCCTGATTTACACTAACTCGAACAAGCACGCTACTGCAAACTCTAAGCCTGTCACCCAAATGTACTATAATCCTCACATTAACCTCAGATAACAGTATTTCACATGTGGGGGACCTTGTACTCGCTGAGGCGTATACAATGTCGTGTTCAAACATGTCCAAGTGGAGCAGAATATTGAGATGGCACATTAACATTGCTGGTAATATTTCTTCATGCGTCACTTCGTTTGGTCAATACAAAAAATATTATGCCATTAAGTTCAAGTGTTGAGTTCACTTCTTTCATGTCTAAGTTACTCGACCTGCAGGTCTAGAAGGATTTTAAAGATTTTTCAAGGCCTGCCAATATCATATATAGAAACCACTAAACATGAACGCACAGCCTTTTGCCAGCCCGAGCCCCACCAATCCACCTAAAATGGCCACTGAGCTTGTCCGCCAATGGCCATGGTTAGTGACAGCTTAGTCTGGCATTTGGTTTATGGCCATACCCCAGGACTGTCAAGACACTCAAATTAATCAGTGGGCCTGGCCACTACTGCAAATCCATTGAAGATCTGTGAGCCACTGGCCTTTGGCCATACCAGGGGCCTTGGAAGCAACTCAAAGAGACCACTTGACCAGGACTGTGGCCAGACCCAGTGGCAACTTTACTCTCTGTGGATACTTAGCAAATATTTTATAATTTTTTATATTTGGACTGTCTGTGCAGTTCATTCCAAAAAGGGCATCGCTGCAACAATATGACGCGACTGAGCAGCGAGAAGCCACAATTGGCTGCCACAAATTATGTAAGACCATAAAGCTGCAGTGCTGTGACAAAAACCCCTATTCGAAACATAGATAGGCCAGTATCCCCCCTTTACTTCGCCTAAAAATCTCCTTCCACTTACTTTTTTCCACATTCATGTTGTCAGACATTTACTTCTTAATGCATTTACTTCTTACATTTACTTCATTTTCACATTGTGAAGGTGACAATGGATATGGTAAGGGTACCTGCACAGTGAGGGTTGGGCTCAAGGGGGGTGGTAGAATAAGAGCGCTTATAGGGGATCTCTCCCTGTAATAACTAAGTGAATGTAAGAAGAAGTGGAAGACAGAAGAATAAAAATGCATGAAGAGGTCAATTTGATTAAGTTAAAGTGGTGGCAGTGTGAATGCAGATGAAGTAAAGACATACATCCAGCCATGCTCAGTGATGCAGATAAAAGACACGTCATATGAAGATCTCTTGCCTGAGAACTGGAGCGAATGTCACGTTTTACCTTACTTACCAGGCAGTGATTGATTGCCTATGAGGGAATGATCTATCCTGGGCTGAGACTGTCACATTGTAGGGAAGTACGAACCTTTGCATAGGTAAGCGATGTGGCGCTGTTGACAAAGTACCCAAGGTAAAGACATGTTACACTAGGAGGTATACTGTTTAAAAGAAGTTTCTCAATGTGTAAACCCCTCTAAAAAATACCACAAATCTGGGCCTGGAGGGCTTTTTTTCAGGACAGGGACACTATTGCTGGTGATCCTTTCTCTTTAGAGATGTTAAGAAATAAAAATATCTGAACTAAAACTATCTCTTTTACACACTGTCGTCATGTACAGAGTGTAGGATTTATTTGCTGCTATGACAGTTTTGGTGCGGTCAAGCCTCACATCGTTGTGCCACACTGAGACATTAATGGGAGTTGTGCGCTGTTCCTCCTCGATGTAAAACGATAGGTAAAAGGCCCAACTGAAAAAAAAGGATTTCAAGGGAGGGCCACCCTACACGATTGTTAGCTCTTCTTTGGTTCCACAATTCCATTTCCTTTTCATGGCAGGGGATTCGGCCCAGAAGAGGTCCTGAAGGGTGAAGATTAAACTGACTTAATGGGATTTAGGACCACAATGCACTCGTGTTAACTTTTTGAATTAAACAGTATCAAGCAGATATAGTTAAATGGGGCAGATGCCAGAGTTGAGGAGAGAATCAGAAGGGAAATTCCAAAATCTGATTTACTGGAAAGCTCTAAAAAAAGGAGAGAGAGATGTAATAGGAACAGGATGACTGAAAATGCAGAGTACCTATGATGTGTGATGTCTTTGGTGTATAGTTTTCCTGCTTCAAGTATTGTTAAAATAGAGTCTTTCTTAGGAGTGTGCTTGCAAATAACTGTCATTACTCCCACAAGCCATATATGTAAAGCAGTCCTCTTAAAAGCAAGAACTGGAAATGAACAGTCTAAAGAATGTGGTTTATCAGAAAGAGGCAAGCCAGCAGATTTTATGTATACACCCATTGGCATATACTTGCACATTCTTAAGAGAGTCGGAGCTCCATGATACAGGCTGATAGCCATATGCAGATCCCCGTTGAAGGTACCTCTGATTTGGCCAGACATTTAAATTTGAGATGAGTGCTGAAGCAAAAAAAAAGGTGAAAATATATCCCCAATTACCAGTCCACTTAACACACCAACCATGCAGTAAAGAAACAAGGTAGAGACACACATCGCTTTATGGAGGATCCTGAATTCAGTGGTGTTGCCATTGTTTCCAGTAGAATCAGATCCAGAAACCCTTACATCATTAATAGTTTTATATCAAATCAGAGACATAAAAGCATAAATACATGTGGGCAGGCAACATTATAACCTACATTTTACAGTTTGATACAATCACACACTGCAGTCCTAGACACCTTTTGTCGTTTGGTTTAAGATACATATATAAGTTGAATAAGCAATACATTTAAACATTTACACAGGACATTAAAGCTTCAAATGACCACGACTAGTAAAGCGTCCTATTCTTGAAGCAGATGTGCATGTGCTCCTTCAGAGCCATGCTCTGAATAAATGTTAAGGATACAAATAACTTTGCATTAGATGTTAATTTACAAACATTCATAGCTTCTTCAAGGGTCACAACACCAAATTCAGGATTGTCTTTAAAGATGCAATTTTTTGATTTCTGTATGTTGGACCCATTCATAAAAAATGTTGTGGCGATCCTATGGCATCCGCACAGAAAGTGAAAAGGTGATCAGGCATGGTGCTCCAAACCTTTTCACTAAGCCAAAGGGCAAGGTATCCAACCTGAACGTAATATATAGAGGCCTTATATATTGTGGATAAATTAGATAAAAGGTATGTTTCATAACCAATCTCATTCTTGATTGACCAGTAAGCATGTGCCAGGATCGAATGTTGACACTCCATGATTATGTTATAATCTACGTAATCGTTGCAGTTAGCCATGGCTTTGTTACTGTTATTTATGGATGTTGGATTAATCCACATATCAGTGACATCCAGTGATGTATTCGCCTTCACCAAGAGTTGCTGTACCACCATCCTGATACAAACATCTGAAAGTGCTTCACTGAACTTACTTAACACTGGGGAGAATCAAATACATACCCAATAAAGTAACTTTGTGTATTCCACCACTGCAAAGTGTTTTACTCTTGATGATTAATATTCTGCTTTCTTCTCTATCCAAATACTTCCAGATATTCAATATTTATTCCCTGGTAAACATTATGGCTTCCATCATACCTGGACAATGCTTCCACTGAAAGTCCTACACACTTTTCAAAGAGCCTGAAAAAGGACCTGGATGCTATTACAGTCCTTGGTGAATCAGTAATAGTACAGTATGTCAATGACCTACCAATTGTAACCCCTTCAAAAGAAACATTTAAGCAACACACACTAGTACTCCTCACAGCATTAGCTGAAACAGGGCATAAAGACAAAATCTGCATGAATGCAAATCTATGAAACACGGTTTGGGTCATGACATCTGCAGGTCTGTGTAGCATGGCTATTTGAGCAGAAACCATACTACCTAAGCCCACAACAGTTACACAGATTAAATCCTTCCTAGATGCAACTGGATATTGCAGACAACGGGCATTCAGACGGGCTACAATGATAAGCTCTTTACAGGCAATGATCCATAATAACACCCCCAACCCATGAATGGTCCTTGGAAATGATGGCGTATGTTTGTTAAAGCTTGCACTACTCACAAAAGCATCAGCTCTTGGTCTCCCAAATAACAAAACGCCTTTCACTGTAGTCTGTTCTGCCATAAAAAGATGGGTACACTCTAGCAGCACTGACACTAAACGCACTGTACTAAGAACAGCCCAATAGCCTATTACAACACACACTAGACCCAGTTGCAGTGCGACGATCAACTTGTTTGTGGTCGGCTGCTGCGCTAGCAATCCATACACTCAACAGAGGACTTGGTTCTGGGTTGACACCCCGTCATAGTATCCCATGCAGTAAAAGCTTTAGTGTTGAAAGAATAAATGCAACATTTGTCTGATGTCCGAATTATGATATATGAGCTTATTTTGTTGAATTCTGAAAGTTTAACTGTAAAACAATGCCCTGTAGTGAATCCAGTTTCACTCTTGCAAAGTCCGAAAAAGGAGGTAGCCCATAATAACATCACTAGTATGGATACCGTTACCAGCCTCAAAAAAGACCTTTACGATATACCATTTCAGTATGCATACATTGTATATTTCGTAGATGGTTCTTGCTTGAGAAATGAACAAGGGGGCAGGGATGGCGGTGCTCGGTATGCAATTTGTACTATGCATGAAAAGGTTGAAAGTGCAAAATCCCCAATGTACAGTCTGCTGAAAAAGCTGTACTATTTGCATTAACCAGAACACAAAGTCTATCACAAGTTAAGAGAGTTACGGTTTATACAGCTTCATGCTATACCTTGTTTGGTACAGGAGTATGGTCACTCGTGGCAATAGAGGGGCTCCCTTACTGGAGCTGGTAGCTCAATTAAAAGCTACTGGTAATGAAATGCACTGCCCAGCAAGCCGTGAGAAACTAAGTCAGAAATGCCCTCTCTGATAAAGCAGCATAGGAGGTTGCCATTTGCCCTGGTTTCCTGCCTGTGAAAAGGTTCCTCCAAAGTACAGCCAACTCCTTGCATTACTTTTGAAAAACTTGCTAGAATACAGGACAATGCCCAAGATATTAACAAGAACACCTGGAGTAAAGGGTTCAATGTGTTTATAACAACCACCTAAATAACGACTAACATTTTAAATGACGCTTAATAACTTTTTTTGGTGGGGTCCCCCCTCCAACCTCCCGTTTCTACAGACTTTTTACCCTCCCCCAACTACCCTCACCCCTTTTAATCCCTTACCCCCCCCCCCCCATATAAACGTTTATTAAAGAATTTGGCTTTTTGTCATTATTCAGGTGTGGTTTAAAATGTTCATAATTTTTTTGTTTGTTATTAACACGGCATACCAGAGTAAAGCTGGTTATGCATTCCACACTGATAAAGTTGCAGAGTGGGTGTAGGTGTTGATAATTGTAGACCAGTCTTCTAACTGGATCAAGGTATATCCATGTTATCATGCCAATAGAAGTGTGGTAGACAGAGCCTTGAAAAAGATTGTGTGCCCCTCTTCATAGTGCCAATGAGTATGAATAGTGATCGTCGAACACACTTTATAGGGACGGGCATACAGGAAACTCTGAAGAGTGTTACAGATTACTGTTTGTCCCAGTTGGAATAGCGAATTACATTATTTGCAATCAATGTTCATGTTCCATTAGACAATGAATGTCGTGTGACAATGGCAATCAAAGTTAATTGATTTAGAACAACCACTGAGGTGGTAGGGAGGGTAGCTGACCTATATCCTTCTTTAAATATCATGACATATTAAAGCCAACTTATTTATAACAAATAAATGACAAAATGTAGTAAAATTCATAAGCACTTTGAATCCATGGAACATTCCATACATGCAGTGAATTAAAAGTATAGTTTGAAAGAGGTAGGGGTATACATGGATAGTTAACATATGATCAACAAATGAATTTTGGAACCCATTGGTAATATGAAAATTAACTAATCAGTCTTTCCAAACTGGGTAAAAATGTAAACAAGGGAAAAGAAAGAACACCATATTTGTGAATTTTTCATGCATACCATAAAGAGGTCATTATATGCGTTTTTTAGGTGTAGTTTGAATTTAATTAATCTCCTGGGTCAATACATAAGGTCTAATTGTGGTTAGGCAATAGGTCATAAATCATGATGAATCCATTAGGTCTGTTATCATGCAACTCGCAATAGAATCCATCACATTTCTTTGTAATGATCTACTTTGAATCTGACCAATATGTTAGCTCAACGTAGCCTCAGACTAGAATTTCCTAGCTACGTTTCGAATAAATGAGTACACCTTCCTCAGGACCGATAGATGTAGACAAATGAGGAGATGATCCCTTGGCTGACGTGATCATGTGGCCATCTTAAGTAAATCAGATGATCTAGAACATTTCAAATCAAAACCGCAAAATTGAATTCCTGCATTAAAAAAAAAATCAGTTCATAGATGAATTAGTGGTAAAACAATGTGGTTGTTTTAATAACTACTTATTACCATGTGGTTAATGGATTCCTTCATACCTATCCTTTTGTGTTAACTAAGAGGTTATCAGTTGTAGATCTTCTCGTGGTACTTAAGAAATTAAGTGAAGAATCGAAAAATTGCCCACATTGCAAAGCTTGCAATGTGAGGATTAAGGTTACATTTAAGAATGAAATGGTGTAGTGAACATAGTGGACCAAGGTCCCTTCCTTGGGTTATTTTCTTAAGGGACCGCCATCCTACACTTGAGGCTGGTCATATCGTGGAGTAGATATCCAGAGAATTGGATAAATTGGGTCACTCAACCTCACAAAATGCTTGGTAAATCATCAAATATGTTAAATGAAGCTTCGTGAGGTCTCTCACCTGTCGTGCTATTCAGATGTTGTCCATCATCTGGTTTTCGGGGCCCACAAATATGGAATTTGTGACATCATTGATGGCCGGTGATTGGGTCACATAGTGACAGAATTTCGAAGACATCAAAACAAACCATCTAAGATTAAATGGTTGGCTGCCAAATTATATTACTGAGGGACAATAGTTTTATACATTTTGTTGTACGGATTCATAGTCTTGAATATAGTTTATGTCACCCATATGGAGTATTAATGCATCAGTGTGTGAAAGTGACTAACGGCCATAATATGGTCATCATTCCAGTATTGGCCATTCAATCTGCTTGTGAGCCCAGCTTAATCGGATTTCTAGATGGTTTCTTTGTGCTTAAGATTGCTTCCAATGTCTGAACTAGTGTAAGCCTTGTCTACTGCCCACCACAGAAGATCACCACAGAAGATCATTCTAAGTGTGGACACTATTCAAGTAATGGCAAGGGTGCAGAAATGTGTTGGCATCCTATTCTGGACTTGCGTTCAGCTATTTATTGATGGAGTTTGCAAAGGGTTTGGCCAATGTGTCAAAATCCACATTGGGATTCAATGCAGTAGTTAACCCCTTCCTTTGATAGATAGTCAATCCGTGCAGATTGTCGCTGTTTGGTTCCTATCTTAAAAGATTACATGAGCTTAGTCAATTTGCAACAGGCACACATACAACAAGGGTAGTGTCCCTTGACATTGTTGGCAGAGCTGGTGATTATGTCAGTAGACTGATGTGAATGAACCAATTCTTCTTTAAGGCGAACAGTGGAATCTGTACATCCTTTACACTTTGTTGAACTAGTGGCCACATTGTTTTGATGTTTTTATTTTCATATTCAGAGAGTTGGGATTGAACGTGGACACACACACCAATCAGCTTAGTGTGGTCTCACAGTTAGTGTAGTGAGCCTGGCTCTTTGATCAATGATATACGATACCCATGGGAGAGTAATCTTTTGTCCAAGTTAGTACTTTGCTGTTTGTAATACTTAAGTAGACTGCAGTTGCCCCTGACCCATAAATATTGTCCATTTGGGAGAATGTCCATAAGTAAACAGCAGAGAAAGCTACTATAATGTAATATAGTGTTTCTATTGGTGGATTTTTTGTCTAGTTCACATATTAAAATTACATTCTGGGGTTTGATGGAAATATCTAAAAAATGTACATTGATGTTGCTCTGTTATTTGGTAAATTTTATGATTGGATTTTACTATTAAGTACATTGAGCCATAAAAAGAAATCTTTCATCGTGGTCACCTGTTCCTATGGAAATGAGAAATATGTTGTCAATGTAGCATTTTCGCATTGCAATGTGTTCCCGGTATGGATTTGTCTCTGAAAATGTGCTTTTGCTAAATATATGGAATAGGAATTTCCTCACAATGCTTGCCGTTATACATAATAGTACTGATGCATTCAATAGCCTCTTGATGGGTAGCATTAGCATAGAGAGCCTGCATGTCCATGATGAAAAATTCTGTTGATTGGGGTCAAAAGAAACATTATCAATCAAATTAAAACAGAGGTGGTATCTTGTGGATATGTCTGTTTGTTTACTGAGTGGTGTCAAGAAAATATCTAGATATTTGCTATGGGGATCAGGGATCAAGTATGTATTCACACCCGGATGCTATCGGTCTCCCCGTCGGTCTCCGCAAGGTTTAAGAGTTTTTATGTATTTTCAGTAAAGCAGACAGCATTGCTATGTGTAGTATTTCAAGATTAATATATTCATCATTATTCATCCACTCACGCTCTAACCCACACAATGTTAGATCAGTAACGTGTGACTGAATTCTAGGTGTAGGGTCCAGGGTGAGTCATGTAGCGTAGCTTTGGCTGTTATTTAAGAGGTCATAGATCATGTCTTCATATTGAAATATAGTCATTATAGTAGTAGCCCCCCATTTCTCAGTTGATTTTATGACTAATTCTGAAAATGTTTGCAATGCCTTATAATAATGTTTCAAAATATTGTTGGATGAATGTTCTGGATTATCCCTGTTTATTTCATTCAATACACAATTTTTTAAAGTTAACTATTTCTGCTGGAATTGTGTGGTCTACGGGGACAAATGTCAATTTCTTTTGAGATCTCTACCCGTGGTCTCTTCGATGGCATGATGGTTATAGAAAACGTATTTTAGTTTGCCGTTACTAATAGAATGCTTGGGTTCAACTGTTAGGATTGTTACAGATTAAGCAGAGACTCAATTGCCTGCATCACCCAGAATCTGCAGGGGTGGTGAAAAGAAAGCGGTTTCCTGAAAATTAAAATTTCAAAAATCTGTTCTGAAACGTAAAGTGGCCAGACACATTACTGCTTAGCCTAATAAGCATGTGCGCACTACGAATAAGGAAACATATTTAAGCCGCTTGATAGCATCATTGGCAGACCAATATTTAAGCCCCTTGATAGCATCATTGGCAGACCAATATGTTTATCTGTCACCTCCACTACCACCGGCCAAAGCAAACATATTTATATTATCGTATTTAATGGGACTATGTACAAGTGTTTCCAGGCACCACAAGACAAGATGAGGGGTGGGGGGACAGGGAAGAACAAAAACGGGTTATATTGGCATTGAGACAATTCTACCATGCAAGTTCATAACAAGATGCTAAGTGTAGGGGGAGAGGGCAGAGGCTTAAGTGCAGGAGTGGGGTGCCCAAAGGAAGGGTTGGGAGGGCCAAGGCGGCAAGTGCCAGGGGAAGATGGGGGAAGGGAGGATGAGTGCGGTGGACAGGGAGAACCAGGTCAGGCTCGTCTGTGAATGGGAGCCAGAGGGCAAGTGCTGCCAAGGGATGTTAATGTTAAACAATATTTATACAGCGCACTAGCACCACCGGAGTGGTCCCCAGGCGCACTTGCGGCTCTGAAAAAAGGGAGGGGAGGGGGGTGAGTTAGTGGGAATAAGCTGGAAAAGTGCAAGAGAGCAGTGTTGTGCTGTTGGCGGCCTCAGCCTGGAAGTCCGATGGCTCGGCTTGAGGTGTTTTACGGTTGGTAGCCGTCGTGTGCTGTTGTGCGGGTCTATGTGTGGTTCGTTTTGTTGTTGCAGTGTAGTGAAGTTTGTGCGGATTGTTGTGTTGTAGGCTTGTGGTTGTATTTGGTTAGAGTTTGAGAGGTGTATGCAGAGGGGTGAAATTGTAAGTGGATTGGTTAATTGCATTGCTGTCTGGAAGCGAGGCGCTAACTTCCAGATTTTCTTCAGGTGGGGTGCATGAGCATCTCCGCCCAGATCTGGGGCTGTCCGACACTCACAGTCCCTTTCCCACATGGAATCCACTCACATTCATACCCTTGACCAAGTTGGGAACCTGCCGCCTACGTGACACCTGTTTGTATACAGGGCAGGCAGGCGTTTGTGTGTCCCTTCAAATCTGGCCCAGAGAGCATCGCCAGTCTAGTTGTTCCGCAGCATCGGTCAGCCAGGGTTGCTAACTCCATATTCGGCGGCTGGTCAGCATTCCTCATCTTATTCGGAACCTGGCAAATGCCAACGTTTGCAATTATGTCCAGGGGCGGCATCTGCCTTCATTCCCAACTCCCTTCGCTCAATGCCCATGCCAATAGCCACAATTTAGTTTGAGTGTAGCAAGTGCTAATGTTCACACATCTCTATACAGGTATTATATCAAGTGGCAGTTATGGAGCAGGTGAGGTTGTCCACTGGAAATTGGCTAGGGATGCCGATTTCTGTTCTCATGGGTGTCGCTTGTGTCCTATTCAACTTAGCGTAGTCTCTCTTGTGGTTGTAAGAGTTTCTTTATTCAGTTCTGGATGTTGTCAGTGCCGTCCTAAATTTGTCATCCTTTTCTTTGTGTTTCCCGTTCGGTTGTTTTGCTTTTTCAGTTTGAATCTGCTGGGAGGACTCATAGGGGGTGGTCTGGCTCCTGTATGACTCTGAAGGGACCAGGCCCCAGTCACAGCGGCAGAGCGAGAGTTAGCACGGGAGGGGGAGAGGGAAGGAATAGGAAAGACTTGAAGAGTTTCCGGAACTTAAGAAGATCCGGCTTAAGTCTGAGGGGGGCAGGGAGGCTGTTCCAGTGGGAGGAACCAACCGAGGAAAGGGATCTACCTTCCACACTCTGCTTGGAGAAATGTTTCACCTGCAGAGAGTTGGAGCCAGAGGACCGAAGAAACTTACACTGGCTCGATGATGCAGTGTTGGACTATTGTCAAACTATCATGCAAACAGTCAGACAAACGTACTTGCATGTCCAGTAAGCATTGCCGAATTAATAAGAGACAAGTTCCAGATCATTTGACGCATGGAGATCAGGTGTATATCAAAATTCACCATTGTAAGAGTTGCCTTGCACCCTTGCTGGCACACACCCTTTGTTGTGGTGTTAAGTATGAATACTGTGGTGTGCTGCAACAATGTATCAGAATGGTTAACGCTAGCTTATGAAAAAACAACAGAGCCACCTCAGGGTGAAGTGTCTAGTGCTCAGAGTCAGTGGACTGGCTCTGCTATGTTTTAACCTGAATAAAGGTGAGATGACCTTTGTTCAGAAAAAATTGAAAATAGAACGGGTAACTGCTAACAATTATGCTAGGAACATTGAGATCATAACCACTGTCACAGATGGCTTTAATAATGCCAAGACTTCAAGAAAACAGTTAAAGTCCTTTTATATCTTTACACAACCCAAGAAGTGCAGGATTGGTCAATGTTAATATGAGCAAACTGTTTGATGATAATATAAGCAGATTGTTCAGTGTTATTCACCAGAGCTGCGAAGGGGGTGGGTACACTATAGAGCACCACTCTCACGTCCTCCTGTGGACTTCAAAAGCTTCCCTATGCCCCAGGTTTGCAACAAGAGATAGATAACGCCTACTAGCCAGTGCTATCTGTTAGTGAGGCCCTAAAGGCAACAGTCTTATCTATCTGGTTGATGGAGTGCCAATGTCAGCTGCTATGGCTTACTTTCTCCTGCAGTCACCCCCCTTCACACCTCTCCAGATCTTACTACAGCCTCCACCTCTCCCATCATCTTCCCACTCACTCTCTTCTGTCCCCAGATGTCTACATTCTATTTCCACTCTTCTTTCCTCATCTCTCCCTTCAGCCTTTTTCTATCCTCTTCACACCTCTCCATTTTAATCCTTCCTCCCTCCCGATGCTCACTTGCACGCTCCTCTTACCTTAACCTTCTCTTCTCCACTCTCTACGCTGCTTGCCTCTCCACTAATACACTCCCCTGTCTACATCATTGTACCTTAACCTAGGCTCAATCTCTCCACCTGTCTCTCACAACTACCTCACAATTCCTGCTTCACTCTACCCTCATTCCTATTCCCACCACCGCCTTGCACACTCTCCACAATGTGGCGCTTAGGAAGACAAATACGGACATAATGAGGACATTATGAACTCTATTTAATGAAATTACATGAAAAGGCCTAACGTTCCCTATTGCTAAAGAGATCACCCTGCGTATCCAAAGAAACAACTTCTGTTGTCAGTAAGTCCCAAAGTAAAAATATCCTTGGTCCAACCCTAACTCTACCAGACCCTACCACTAGATTAACCAACTTAAATTCATCCAAGAGAAGGTCTTTCTTCTCCTGGGCTTTTTGTTGTTTCGAATGCTCTGTATGGAAATGTCTCTCTCTTACACTTCAGTTTCTTAATACAATCTTCTTTGGTAAGCTCTAGATATCTATTTTCACAATGAGCTCTTGTAAAACAGGTCTGGGCTTGGTGCTTTCTTTAAGGTTGTGCTGCTTATAGTATTTCACACACTCGTCTTCACGTATGACCTTTTCACAGTCTCTCAATTCATCCTTGGTTACTTTGCATGGGACTTGATCCCCTTTTAGATTCTCCCCACTCCTGGGTTCTGTCTTTTATACTCTTTCTTCTATTATCTGGTTCTCTTGATAGTCTTATTTCATATTCCTCAGATGTCGTGCTTGGGCGTTGCTTCACCCAGTCTTTGTCTCTTTGTTCATACGACCTTCTCCCTTCTTCACAAGGTAATTGTCTCCAGTCCCTCTTTATTTTCCTCACACAGTTATTTGTTACTTGCTTTATGAGCCTTTGACATTGGCAATCAAACAACTTTTTTCTGTGTATCTAGTCGTTATGACTAGATACACTGGGATGACTGGGACGAGTTGCACTCTTAATGTACTCTTGCCTCGACGGTCTCACGCTTTTCCCATTCTCTCCAGTACCTTCATCTGCTTAAGGGAATGTGGCAGGGCTCGGTACGTGCTCAGGTAATCTTCCCCATTGTCAGTTTCCCCTAGCTGGATTTTTGGTGGCTTCTCGTTCTCGGCTTTACCTCAGGCTGCAGTTGTCTATGGACGTGTGCAACAGGGATTCCTTCGCTCTCCCTGCTGTGATGGTCTCCTCATCGTCCAGCGGGCGTCTCACCCACCACCAGCTCCTGGATACTTCTCTCTTCTCGGGCAGCAGTTTCCATTTTGCCGTTTTCGCTGGCCAACCAAAAGTTTCAAAGTGGTGTTCCTCGCTGAATCGAAAGTCGCTGGCTCTATGGCTCGTCTCTGCTGTGCCCCTTCAAAGCGTGATCATGTCACGGGGCTTCCCCTGCGTGCCATGGTCTCATGCTCCTTCGCCCACTTGTCTCAGTTAAATACATGTCTCTTCTTAAAGCGAGATCCTCTTTCTTTTTCTAACAGATTCACTTCAGCATTGCCCGCATCCAAATATAAAGATGTTACATTCTTCTTCCCAGCAGGCAGTCCGATATATGCCGATATGTTGGACAATCTAAGGAGTTCCTCATTGGCACGGGAGTCCGTGCCTCCTAAGGGGGAGTCACTCCCAGTGAGGTCCCACTTGTCAATACCCCTAGGAAGGGTATTGCGGAGAGGGCTCACCTCCCCAGCCTCAAAGGGGGTCGCTCCACCTTGGGGAGAAGGGACGAATACCCCTGATTCGTCACAACACCCTCCTACCACACTCCCTATTGTTCTCAATCTCTCTGTAACCCATCCTCCTATGCTACCTCCCCATTTTCTCTGTATCTACACTCTTTCACACCCCTCTTCTTAGACTCCACTACACACAACTGGTACGACTCTCACACACAATCCAAACCATCCCCATCATCTGTTTCAATTCTGCCACCAACTCTTCAATAATCTGCTCCTCTGTGCATCCTATGCTTGTCTCTCTAAATCAACTTCCACACCTCCTGCAACCCTCGCCCTACCTCTAATTCCATCAGATTATACTGTGGTCCAACTGGTTTGGTCTTCCCCTGTCCGTCCATTGGTTCCAGTACTCACTGCATTCTAATGACCAATCCAGGCCTGTCTTTTCCTCAGGGGCTGCATCACACAGGAGAGCGGCTTAAAAACATATTTAGCTCCACCCCCTTTCAAATCTCTATAGGCTGGGTACAAGCCAAGTGGTCAGGCTGCTCCTTTTCCTGGCGATTTCAAAAAGCATGGAAACATATACCAGAGGGAATTTTGGTGGAAGGCAAATGGCATGGGGAGAACTGACAGACAAAAATAACAGGTGAGGCTATCTTGGAAGATGAGACTTTCAGTATGCTCAAGTAGATCATAAACCATACTGTAATAGTGCCAGGGTTGAGTATATCAGGGGACAGCGGCACAAAGCAATATAAAAGATGTCATGTTGTTACTTAGCTTATACACAATGAAACTACTGCAAAAAGACATGTATACAAGATGAAAAAGTAGGATGCATGGATTTGTTACTGATTTCACATGTGTGTGGCACATTATTTCTGCATGCGTCCTATAATTTCCAAAAAGAACACTTAAATATATAATTATATTTTAATATATTGTATATTGACTATCTGTGTAAAAGAACAATGATTCTGGTATTCACCCCTAAATGGTGGACTGTATCCGCAGGCGGGCAAAATTTCAAGTTGCAGCCTATAAGCCAGCCATAAAAAGTCACTTGCCACCTCAATGTTATACACACACAGAGCACACCATTTCTTGCTCGCCAAGAGTCAAATATTATTAGCAAATGGCTAGTGGGAAGTTTTGCACCCCGGTATCGGCAAAGGTGGATGGTGGTGAATGATACATTAGGCTCAATGCAGTTTATTTTGCATTTATTCATCATTCAAGTAACATTCCATTTCCAAATTCTTCTGCAGGAAGAGTATTCGTCTGGCACAGCAGAAAGACATGATGGGTGGCAAGAGCAAGATTACAAGAGACTTGTACGAATGTATCTGGGATGATATCAATGCTATGGCTTCAGCACGGTGTGAGAAACCTGAAGGTGTCTCCCTGTCCAAACCTCGAGGATTTGTCATCCAGGTGGCCAGGACCCGGCCATTGCTATTGGATCCAGTTCCTGGGGGTGGACCAGTGAGGGACAATCACCTAGATAGGGGGTCCTAGGAGAGTGGGACACTGATGGGTGAGACACAGTATTCTGCTTCCTTTAGCAACTTTTCCCCTTCCTATCACCTAGGACATTCAAACCACTGCCCCCCCTTTCTAACTCTAATGCATTCACACAACACAAAGGACAACGGACTAACACCAAAGTCGTTTACTCGACATGTCGAAATACAAGGGTCAGGCAAAGTCAGGCAATTGATCAGAATCACACACACCTGACACCCCTTTCCTTTCCCCACAGGGATAAAAGGTGGAGCCAGAGAGCACAGTATGAGAAAGGGGAGTACAGCAGACAGCTGCTGGTAGGGACGTGGCAGTTCAAATGAAGGAGGAAGGTGGCAGGAATCAAGAGGGTGGTGAGGAGAGAAGTGACCTTACCCTTTTCGTCCCAGGCCTGGGAATCCTTCGTGGAAGAGAGCCCAAGACCGCGAACAATAGCACAAGTGTCCCACAGCAGACGTCAACGGTACATGGGGCAAACCTATGCAGATAAGAAGGAGCGAGGGAAGCTCCCGCCCCCGTGGTACCAGCCTTGACTCTAGAGAAGCCAACAGCCAATCGCTTCATCACAGCTGGTGAGTAGAGGGGAGAATCGATAAGAACCGGGCTGTGATGAGTGAGAATCGCAAAGTGGCAAGTTTTGAACCAAAGCTGATGAACTTTGAATGAACTGTTAAGTGTCAAGTGGAGACCAGCTACATAGGGAAAGTGGCACCACCTGGGTGCAAAGTGAAGAGACTCTGGTCGAGACCCATATGAGTGAAACTACAAGTACCAGAAGGCCGATCGAGGAAATAGGTCAAAGGGGACATACAGAGCGTCAAGCAAAATCCCCATACAATCAAAAGACTTTGATCTACAAGCAGTGTGAGAAAAAGGGAATTGAAACCCACAGCAAAAGTGAACATTGAGAAATCAAGGGAATTGAATTCCGTTAAAGGCAAGAGGGGTCCGAGCCCAACGGAGAGAGATCCAGGGGTGAAGCTGTCACCGAAGAAAATAAAGAGAAGAGGGGTCCGAGCCTGACCAAGGAAGACCCAGGGGTGAAGCGATCAGCCAAAATTGACCGATAAAGGAACTGTGATATATTTTGGAATACGACATAGAAGGGTTGGCACCCAGAAGAAGGGGACCCAGGGGGTGAAATCGTCACCCTATGTAAAAACTGTGATAAATCGTGGAGAAGTGTCAACGCCCAGAAGAGGTGGAGCCAGGGGTGAACCCATCACCCAGCAAATCTTAGAAACAAACTTTCATTTGTTAAAGGAACTTTTGGTTTTGTTGTTTGAACACGTCAGGTCCTCCAAGGCAAGAGAGTTTCAAGTGAAATAAGACTTGGCCATCAAAGGCCCTGATAACTGAAAACTTGAGGGTTAAAAGCTGAACTATCATCTTGTGCTAGAAAAGCCGGAGAGTGTGTCCTGAGGGCTGCTATTAGAACTGTTTTATTGTGCTGTAGAAGCCAGAGACTTGACTGTGCGCCAAGCTTCCATCTTACCCCATGCTCGAAACGGGGGGAAGGAAGACCCAGGCTACCACATCCTGACATATTTGAGAACACTTCTTTCTTTCCCTGAGAACAATCCCACACCCCTTTTGGTATTAGTTGTGAGGTTTAGGCAATAGGTTTCTTAGTATAGGTCCTTTTTATTTTGACACGCCACTAGGACTGTCTTATTTTCATTTGATGGTCGACGGTTGCTCCCATCTTAGATTTAGGTTTAGATTAGGCGTTTTTCCAGCCTGCATACCGAAATCATTGTTCAATAAACACACGTGAACTGTGATCACTTGTGTCTGTCTTACTTGTTGTCACCATGAGTTCCTCACAACGGACAGTGCATAAGAACCAGATACATGAAGGTGGACTGGTACATTTGGAGAAGGCTATAGGGTTAATAACACACGCGCAGCTCTCACACAGATGTGAGCATGGGAGTGCTATATGCAATTGAGGATTTAAGCAGCGTAACACAAGATGTGTTAGAAGTGTCATATTTAATGTCAACGTCGCAGGTTTATAGGTCGAGTGGGGTATCACATTTCAGGAAATCCAGGAATACCTGAATGAGAAACTGTGAGCCATCACAGATGGCACTTGTAAGGAAGGAACTCATGGTGGTAACAGTAAAGACCGACACAAGTACTCACTGTTCAAGGGTGTTTATTAAACTGTATAAACGGGTGAGAAAAACACCTAACCTAAACCTAAATCTAAGATGGGAGCAAACTACGGCCATAAAAAAATAATAAGGCAATCCTAGTGGCGTCTTGTCAAATAAAAAAGGCCTCTACTAAAAAACCTATTGCCAATCCTTACTACTAAGTTACAAAAGAGTGTGGGATAGGGTTCGCAAGAAAAGAAAGCAGTGTTCATAAATGATAAATCAGGATGTTATAGCCGGGTCTCCCTTCCCCTCGTTTTTAGCACAGGACAAGGCAGGACTAGTGAGCACAGCACACTCCTGGTTTTCCCCAGCATGAGCCTACAGTTCCTTTCAGCGTTTTCAGGACCTTCGTGGTTAAGTCTCTTTTCTATGCAGTCTCTTGACCCCGAGGGCCTGATGTATCCAAAATTACAATATAAAAAGTTCCTTTCCATATGTCCGATGGGTGAGGACACTTCACCCTTGGATCCCCCTCTTACGGGCTCAGACCCTTCTCGATGGTTAGCCTCCCTTCATCGGGTTCCCTACGGCATTTTACTCAGAGATTTCACTTATTGTATTCACGAGTATCAATGTCTTTTTAAACAATCTTTCACTGTGGACATCCCTGGGTTCACGCTTGTCAACACAATGTTCACGGGGTTATCGAACTTCATCCCGTTTTTGCAGGCATCCCTCAGTCGGGTTCACATTTGCCAGTTACACAGTTCACTTTGCTTTACACAATGCACGATTTACTTCCCTTAGCTTTCCTCTTGGTTACGGGTAAAAGACTTTTGATTGTACAAGGGGTTTTACTCGACCACTCGAACCTGTATGACCCCTTTGACCTCTTGCATTGGCTTTCCTAGGGCCTGCTGGGATCTGTAGTTTTAACACTTTTGAATGAGCACCCACATGCAGCCTGACCACTTTGCACCTGGTCTCACTCTGGGTTAACAGTTCTGCAACACACAAAGGCTTTGTTCTTTGATTTACATTATGCTGCCATTTGCAACCTTCGGTCAACATGGTTTACTATCGGTGCTCCCTCCGACTGACTGGCTGTGATGAATCGCTTAGTATTTCTCGTCTCTGGTAGCAAGCATCTCTCCCTGACTTGGTTATCGGTGTAGGAGTGCTCCGTGCACCGATGACATCTGTTATACCACACGCTATCTGTTGTTCCCAGCCTTATGATTCCTTTCACTGAGGCTTTGTGGGCCTGGGTCTAAAAGGGCAAAGGCACTTCCCTCCTGGTCATCCTTTTGGTTCTCGCCACCTTTCTCATCCTCTTGCACTGCCATCCTGGAATGCTGCCTCGTCATGCGGTCTTCCCCTGTGGGGAAGGGAAAGGGCCGTGTGTGTGGTTATAGTCAATTGCCTGACTCTGCCTGACCCTTGTGTTGGGACATGCCAGGTAAACAGCCCTGGTGTTAGTCCGTTGTGTTTCGTGGTGTAAGAAAGGGTTTGTTGGAAAGGGGGGGGGGGCAGAACTTCTAAATATCCTACGTGGTAGGATGGGGAAAAGGTGTTATAAGGAAGGGGGTACCGCATCTCAACCCTCACTGTCACACTTCCAATCCCCGAGGACCCCCCATCCAGGTGATCCACCCGCACTGGTCCACCCCGAGGAACTGGATTCAATAGCGATGGCCATGTCCTGGCCACCTGGATAACAGGTTCCTGGGGACTAGCGGGTGAGACAACTTCAGGTTTCTCTGCTCACCATACCCTGAGCTGCTGAACACCGCTTTGGGAGTGCAGTCCACTCGTTGGCCATCGCAGAACCTGTGGAAGTTTTCCATCTGGCAGTGCAAGCTTGAACAAAATGCCTTCTCAGCTTATGGGCCTGTCTGAGCAGTATGGCCCTCCACCCACTGGATCCTGCCAGGTTCATGGGCTAAGGGCAGGTGGGACTAGGTTATCCACAGAGATTCCTGGCAGATCTGAGTTCCCAGGGAGCCACTAGCTACATTGCAACTGCTCTCAAAGTCAAGTATGATGGACAAGCCCAGGCGTGGATCAATAATGATCATCAGAGGACGAATCTGCTGGGAAAGGGAAGCCAGTGATGCCAATGGATAAAACACAAGGACTGTGAGGAAATTGCTGCAATAATTCATATTTATTATCTACGATTAAACATTTATCCAATTCTCTAATTTAGGAATACTCTGTGTAGTTTCAATAGTTAAAGGCTCAGTTAAAGGCCCAGAAACATCTAAAATATGTAACAACTGGACTAAAAAGAAAAAGAAAAGCATTATTAATTGTGTTTGTAAGCACACACAGGAGGGAACACTCGATACTGAGTGAATATTTTATGTTTTATCATTGCAGACAGAGTGCAGCTCACTCCTAACAGTGCAACAACGCAGTCATGAGTAATATGATGCAGCCAAGCCACAATTGGATGGCACAAATCACAGAAGACCACAAGGCTTCACAGCTGTGACAGAAACCCCTATTTGTAGCATAGCTACGCCCAGTGATGTAGATAAATTACATCATATGATGTGAGGCTTGATTTTGCCCGAGGACCGGAGGGAATGTCACGTGGGACAGTACCAGGAAGTGACTGATTACATATGGTGAAACGATCTACCACATGGTGAGACTGTCACATGCTAGGAAAGAACAAAATTGTAGAAGAAGGAGATGTGGTGCTGGTGACAAAGTACCAAAGGTCAAGAGATGTTCTGTGTGGAAGTGTATGTTTTAAATGTAACCAACTAAATGTATCTTAACATCTAGCGTATGATTCTCGTTGTATGATATAAAGTATGATTTTCCTGCTGTACTGGTGTGTTTGTCTGTTCTGTCTAAGGTTGAGGACCATATCAGATTGATGTCACCCATCAGCATTACGTCCCCCTTATGCATAGCTTGCAAGCATTTCAAGGAAGTTCTGCAAAAATGTGTTCTATTATTGTTGGGGACATACACCACTGCTACAGTTAGCATTGCGCCATGAAGTTTCCCCTTAACTATCAAATGCCTATCATCTGCGTCTAGTAGGGTGTCCCTTATTTGGTACGGTAAGTCTTTGTGGATCATTACTGCTACACCAGCTGTTTTATTACCGGATGGGACCTGCATTATGTATGGAAAGGCGTAATGTTTCAATTACCACTGGCCCTGCTTTAGAATGTACGTCTCTTGAAGCCCCATTATATCTGGGCGATGCGTCTGAGCATAATCTCAAACCTTAGCTCTTTTTGTTGGACCATTTAGCCCTTGCACATTCCAGGATAGGATTGTCACCATTCTTCTATAAGCTTAAGTATGCATGCTTGCTCCCCCAATCGGTCTATTCTTCTGCTCTTTGTGTTTTATTATGTAGCAGCATAATGTTAAACTGTCAAGGTGTCCTCCCGCTTGTCGCACACCTTCCCCCTCCTGCCTTCGCTAGCATGCCCACTATATTTGAACTTTCCCAAGGATAACATGTTCATTGATTCTCTTTTCACATACTCCCCAATTTGAACAGGAGCATAACTAACATTTGTTGTGTCTATTTCGACATTACATATGTAAATCTGGAAACAGATCCCTACCAGCAGCGGGCACAGCTGTCAATACAACCAGTGCAGTATATCTGCAACCAAAATTGAGTATGACTAGACCATCTATCCTCCAATGTTCACATACACATGTGTTACCCAGCCCTTGATCTCCCACCTGTGTGGTTATGAATGCGGATACCATTCTCCTCTAGTTTAGGAGCTCTAGGGTCTTTGTAACCCTGGGGTACCATTCCCCCGCCCCACATGGGCTGTATCAGTTCGGTAATTAATTTGGTCAAAGGAGAAAGGTTGTCACTTCTTAGCTATACTTTTCCTGGGCGTTGAAGTCATCCACATTTTCGGTTGCATCTCGCCGTTTGCCCCCCCTAGCTTATCACTTGGTTCTTCAAGGCCAAGGGCTTGCGCCACCTTTTCATATATATATGTATTGTGCATCTTTTATTGCTTATTGTGAATTGCACGCCTACAGGGAACAGCCACCTGAATCTTATCTGCCTTTTTTGTAGCTCTGTCGTGATGTCCATGAACACCTTTCTTTTTTTCAGCTTAGCTTGTGCAATACCTTGTAAGATTAATGGGCGTGAAACTGCATAAGTGAGGGGAGCATGTTTATATGCTTCTTTGAGGATCTGTTCCTTAATCTGGGAGAGGGAGATTTTGGCGACAATATCTCGTGGTTTTTGCAGTGCTCTCCCCACCCGATGAACGTGCTCATCACCTATTTATTGTGGATTGGACTTCCCTAGAGCAGACATAGTTTGTATGTATTCCATTATGTTTTCCTCCTCCAGTCCTTCTTTTAGCAGTCTTACCCCTACAGTATTTCTCCTGGAACTATTTTCCCGGTCCTCGCACTTGAGTCCCGTTCCTGAATTCATGTTCATAATTTGCTGAGTGTGGCACTCTGATCTTCCCACCTGTGAGCTCTTGAAGGGTATTTTTCTTCCCTGCCCAAAGCCCTCTGTCATCTCTTCCTCTGCCTATCCACTTCCCACCGGACAATCTCCGCTACTCCTCTTCAGCTTGCAACCTCTGTGTTATCTATGATGCTTCTCCCAACTTCTGTACTTTCATCTCCAAACCTGAAAAAGCTTGCCCCAACCTCCTAAATATCAGGAAAATCAGGCACCTCCTTCCTTTCAACACAGCCACGCAACTCCTAACCACTCATCTTCTCTAAACTGGACTACTGTGCCAGCATCCTCAATGGACTCGAAAACGTTTGCTTTTAGTCCTCTTGACAAGGTATATCCACGGTACGGCACGACTGTATTTATCCTCCTCTATCCAACTCTACAAGCCTTCTTGTAATCTCTGCTCTGTCTCTTCGACTACCCCTGCGGCTCCTCGCCTTTCTAGTGCTTCCCCTTGCTTCCGCTCCTTCTATATTCTTTTCTTTTATATATGACATTTTATTGGTTTTCAAGACAACATAACCAAAACATCAACGTAAAACACATTGCTTGGCATGACATCATAGCCATTGATAAAAGAAATCAGCATGTATAATCACAGTCTCCTGATACTTAGGGAATCTTAGTCGTCCATTTCCCCCAAACTTTGCCAAATTTCATCGGGCAACCCAATGCATTGTAGAGCCTGCGTTCGAGGGTCACACATCTGTGCATTTCCATTATCCAGCCGAACATTTGTGGTGAAGCAGAAGTGCCTCAAGACATGGCAACAGCCTTTTTCATCCGTCCTATAGCCACTGTTAAAAACAATTTCTCCGTTTTAGAAAAATCCACCTCCCCCATATTCCAAGCAGTGCCATTTTGGGATCCATGGGAACCTCCCCATTTACAAACCTGCATAACTGGTCTATACATTTCCTCTAAAACTGTTGGGCTCCAGAACGTGCCCAGTGTGTGGTAGAATGTACCCCTCTCTGACCCACATCTCAGACATGTGTCAGAATCAGCTCGTCCCCACTCCGGCAATTGTGTGCCTGCATAATAAACTCTATATAGGATTTTGTATTGCATCAGGTGGAGTTTCGTCTCAATGCCCACCTCTCTTGGAAACATTAGTGCTTCAATCCAATCTTCTGGGTTTAGTTGTCGCAAATCACCCCCCCCCCCCATTTTTCCTTCAATCAGGACAGCTCCCTCGCCCCAAATGCAGACATGCCCTGGTAAAGAGTGGAGGTAGTCTTGCTCTTAATAAGTGCTGGGAGCATATTAATCTCTAGCGTGAAGCCTTGTGGATTGTCAGCTAGGTTAGAAAATTCTGCTTGCAGTGCGTAATGCTCACAGTTACGGAGACCAAACCGCCGTTGAAGTTCATCGAACGTGGTAATGTTAGCCTCTTGTATCACATCTGTTAGCTTCAGAATCCCTTGTTTTTCCCAGTTATCAAAGCAGCCCACCTGTGCCATTTCTGTGAGCAAAGCATTACCCCATATTGGCTGAATGAGACTAGCTTTTGTACGCCACCAAATATGCCAGTGAGCCTCTCTCCATATTTCCATTATGTTATCATTGATTTTCAGAGGTATCATATCCTGTTTTAGTATCTGTATTGGGGGTTTCCTGGTTATCCAGCCCCTTTCGATATCTATGTGTGGAAGGTTAGGGTCCCTGTGTAACCAATCATTTATCACGCCTGATTGTGCAGTACAGAAAAACCGGTGCAAGCAGTAGAGGCCAATCCCACACTCCCACACCGAATGCTGCAAAGTCTGGAGTGCAATTCTCACCTGTTTCCCACCCCAATGCAATTCCCGGAGTATTTTCTCAATCTCTACATGTCTAACGTGTGATAGGGAGGGGGGCATTCTGCAGTACGTATACACATTTATGCAAATACATCATTTAAAACAGGGATGCCCTTCCCATTAGGTTCAACGGTAGGGTTTGCCAGTGTGTTACGGCTAATTTGAACTGATCTAGTATTGGGAGTAAATTTTTCTTGATATATTGCGTGTTCCGTACCCCTATCTGGATTCCTAAATATTTAAAACCTGATCCTGATATTTTTTATGGGCAGTCAGAGGGGAGGGGGAGTCGCCTGCCGTCCTTCCTGAAGCAGGAACAGCTCCGATTTGTTCCAGTTGACTTTAAGGCCACTGACATTTTGAAAATCTTCCAAGATTTCGGTCATAGTGATGGGGCTCCTAGGGGACTCTCGCGTATGGAAACAAGGCACAATCACCACACACAAACTGATACGCCAGACACGAGGTTCAATTCCCAAAAGCTAGGGTTTATTGCAAAGCAAATAGTCTCATTTGGCCACTGGATCTCACGTCCCGCAACGTGCGTCTCCAGACCCCGAGGGACGCAAGAGAGAGAATTTTACAACAGTTATATATATACAAAACAAACCTCTTGCTATCAGTAATGACATATTCAATACCGCCCATAATGTATTTCCTTTGAAATGGTTTCGATGATTGACAATTGTGACGAATATGACACCTTCAGACATTCATTTAGCAACAGTTTGCAATTTGCGGACTTGCAGACATGATTCTTTGTTTTAGAGAACACACTGCTCCTGTTCTTACGAGCAAGCTGCGTGCAGGGGAGAGACACATTCCAGGCCTCGCTATCTTCTAGTTTCTATTCGTGTGCTAGTGGTCAACTCGCTCCCCAGGGCTCTACAGGGCTCTACAGGGCTCAGTGAAGGGGGCTGTTAAAGAGAGCATAATTCAAGCCATTAATTGTTTGTTTCTACCATTTCTACCGCACCAGCGAGACCAGCTGGCACCTACGTAGTGATTAAATGCCTTGTTGCTTACTTCCAAAGACTTGTGAGGGGGGAGACCAGGCATTGCTGTCTGGATTGCCTGCGTTGTGTTTCAACATGTATCTTGTGGCCTTGCTCTATGCATGAGCAACAACGAAATAACGGAATAGAATAAGCTTACAGCAAAGCAGTTTAAACAGAAAGCAAGAAGCGAAAATTAGACAAAATGGCAAATTCTATTCCATCAAAATGGAAGCACTCTAGTCATGCTTACGAGTCTGTACTACCAATACCAAACATATGAGGCGGTTGGTTTTCGGCCAACAGAATACATTGCTTATGTTATGGGAGGGTATTTTCTGGACTTGCAACCATCCTCTTGGCCGTAAGCCAAACGCCTTATCCAAACATTGCATCCTCTTCTGACTAAGTATATGATTCCGAACTTTGCATACTACTATTTTCATCATCATTGTCATCAATATTGATTGACATGAATTCTTTCACTGTCTTCATTTCATGATTCATTTGAGTATCCAACCTAGGAGTTTTTTTTTGTGTTACTATATGTACGCACTCCTCACTTATTTCAGTGCAAATTATTGGTAAACAGTGTATGCAACAGCAACAGGTCATAAATATTCCGAGCACTGCTACTAGGAGTGCAACTAATTTCCATCCCCATGAGCGTATGAAATATAGAACAACCTACTGGTTTCATAATTATCTCCTCTAATTCATCCATGTTTGTTTTATCCAATTGACCCGTTTCACTCTTGTTCCATTTCCCATAATACAATGCACTTAAGGACGCATAACATGCAGAACTCAATGGCAGTGGCTGCACATACCAACCTACTCCCTTACCACCATGCTGTGGTAATTGAGCACACACCCAACAATTGTTTTTTTCTCAGAATTGAGTGTGTCATATTCATTATCAGCAGTAATGTGTTATTTCCATATCCTTTCCTGTGTCTCTCTTCCATTGGGACAAAGTATAAGTAATTACATGGACCGGGCTTTCAGTGGCGGAAATATTTCTAATTGGCAAGAACACTTCTAATGGGTGTATTTCTTCTAAGTACCATAATACCAGTACTGTCATTATCGGTGCTAATATACTCATAACACACATGACTATCGTTAGGATCAGCATACAATTTAATCTGCAATGTTTTTTCTGTAACCTTACAGTCTCTACAGTTAACTCATCATCAGCAGCGGTGCAGGAGGGGGCAAAAGCTGGTGCAGGCATTTGTCTCTCGTGGTCCTTCTTCTCCAACAATGTTCGTCGTGAATATCTCTTACCGTTGCACTTGTTTGAATGTTAATAAGTTCAGGAATGTCAACAAAGTGTTTTGCCAGTTCTCAGCAGCCTGGATTGCTATATGTTGGGCGAGATTATCGTGCTTCTGCACATCGCTCAAAGAACTCCAGGGCAGTTATCAATTGCCTTTGTACCATATGAGCACCTCTTTTCCGTGAGGGGTGATCAACACATGGATTTTCAAAGATAGCACCTGGGAGCCGTGTTCCTGAGCTGTCGGGTTTGCACAACTCTCATGCCTCTCTCCCCTAGGCCTCCTGTTCCCACTTTATCCGTGATGGGAAACAGAGGCAACAAAGATCAATAAAACAAAGATTTGATCACTCCTTCTTTCGAGGCCGTGAATTATACCGCCTTGCTCCTGGTACTGTGTGATCAATGAATAGTGCAGGTGCACTTCCGGACTCAGGCTCAGTGCCAGCCTGCGGCGCAACGAAAGATGATGGGCGCCAAAGTGATGATACAGGCTTCTTGTCAGCCAGCAGTGATGCAGGTTCTGCTGGACTACATTGGGGTACTCCTTGCCCTTTCTCCTTTATAGCAATCTTTTCAGGCTTTGTTTCAGGAACAGACAGATTTTGTGGCAAAGAGCTGGCGACAATTTCCTTCGTTTCTGGGACCAATGTCTCTCTTTGGTCGTCTGGATCGGGCAGTTCTTTCAATAGCATTGTGACTTTCTTTGTATGCGTAGCATGTATCCACGCCTTGCTACCGTCCACACGGACTGCAGTTTGTGTTGCCAAAAGGATTTGGTAGGGTCCACGCCACCTGAGTGCAAGCAATGATTTTCTCTCAAAGTTCTTCACTAGAATCCATTCTCCTGGCTGCAGAGAATGCCCCGGACCAGTGTATCGGATGGGAAGAGCCTCCTGAACCTGCTGATGAATCAAACGCAATTTCTGTATTAACAGGTTACAATATGTACTGAGCACAGGATTCTCGACTTCTATCAATCGCCTCGGCTGTTGCGCACACCAAACATTTGCCGGCCTCCCCATCACAATCTCGTATGGGGAGAGCCCAGTCCTTGCCTGCACAGATGTGCGCATGCACAGTAATGCTAGGGGCAATGCGTCTGTCCAACGCAACTTATTCCCCACACAGATTTTGCTAATTTTGGCTTTCAATATGCCGCTTTGGCGCTCAATAAGACCGGCACTCATGGGATATCTGGCGCAATGGAATCTCTTGTCAATCTGGAGACCTGCGCAAATCTGTAATGCCACTGCGCCCACAAAATGCGGGCCATTGTCTGACCATATGACCCGGGGCAAACCAAACGGTGAAAAGTACTCGTTTAACATCACTTTTGCAGTGCTCATGGCAGTACAGTCCTTCAATGTATATGCTTCCACCCACTTACTGAACGCACACACAACCACTAGAACGTATTTCAACTTTTGACACCTTTCCATTTCTTTGAAATCAAAATGGATTACCTCGAATGGCATAGAAGGGGGGCCAAAACTACCTGTTGGAGTCGCTGTCCCTTTCCCAACATTGTGTTGCAGACACGTAATGTAATTCTGTACCAGTCTTTCTGCATTTTTCTTTACGTGCGTGTTCTGCCATACTGTGGCTAAGTGCTGGACTATCTTTTTGCACAAATGTGTGTGGGACTGTGGGCCATTGTGACCATCGCGGTTACATAGGAGTTGAGCAACATCCAATTTCTACTTTTCTTGTCCACCCAGCAACCTTCTAGAACTAATTCTGCGGAGCCCTCAGCCCATTCTTGTATTTCATCAGCAGTTGCTTCTGCCTGCATCTCTTTCACAGTGGCAATTCCATTCTCTATCATGCAAGGCACTTCTTCTGATTGTACTGTTAACATCTTGGTATTCAAATCAGTGGCAGTTTGTTTCACAATCCTGTCTGCAAATGCGTTCCCCTCTCCCACTTTACATGTTACTTTTTTATGAGCCTCGCATTTCACTATTGCTAGGCGCTTTGGACACAAGTGCAGACAGCAATCGTACAATCAAAGGGCCATGTTGAATCCTGGTTCCATGTGATGTCAAGAAACCCCTCTCAGCCCAGAGTCGGCCAAAGTTATGTACCACCCCAAAGGCGTATTGGCTGTCAGTATATATGTTTACACTCAGATTTTCAGAAAATTCACAAGCTCTGCTAACGCCATTATCTCCGCAGCTTGTGCAGAGTGGAGGGGATTCTTTTACTTTCTGCAATACTTTTTTGTGTCGTAATAGCATAGGCAGCAGTTGATGTGCCATCAGGTAATTTGAGGCAGGAGCCGTCACAAAACAGTTCTCCATCTGGCTCTTTCTGTGGGGTGTCTGTTAAATCAATTCTCCCTTTCGTTTCTTCCTCAGTAACCATTAAACAATCATGGGGAGGTGATTCATTCTCACCTAATTCTTCCTTGGGCAGTGGCATTCATTCTGCAGGATTCAAAGCGCTACACCTCAAAATTTGGATGTGTGGTGCAAATAGGACAATTTCATATCTAGTCAATCTAACAGATGTGAGGTGTTGCGTCTGCAGTCTATTTAATAGAACGTCTATGGCATGTGGCACCATTAAAATTAAGATGTGCCCCAACACCATTCCTTCAGTATGTTTCGCTGACGCAGCAGCTGCTGCAACAGCTCGCAAACAACGCGGTAGAGCGCATGCCAAAGGGTCCAGCTCGGAAGAAAAATAACTGCATGGTCTATTTCTTCCACCTTTTTCCTGCGTTAAGACAGCCAACGCGCAGCCTTCATTCTCATGCACAAACAATCTGAAAATGTTTTCATAGTTTGGTGTGCCCAAAACTGGCACGGAGCACAATGCAGTTTTGAGCAGATCGAATGCTCTCTGGCATTCTTCATTCCATTGCAAAGGCATCACAGCATCCTTTTTTGTCAATGCCACCATTGGTTTCACAATCATTGCAAAGTTCACTATCCACTGCCGGCAATAGGAAGCCATTCCTATTATGGCTCTGACTCCTTTCTGTGTTTTTGGAATACCAGAGATACTTTCTATTCTTTCTGGTGTCAGTCTTCTCCCCTCTTTCGAAAGAAGGTAGCCCAAATAAGCCACCTCCTTTCGACAATACTGAAATTTCTTCAAACTCGCTTTATGGCCATGCGCTGCAAAGTGTGACGATAACAAGATAGTACTTTCTTTACAAATCTCCTCTGTATCCGCAGCAATTAATAAATCATCCATATATTTTAACAATACACAACCTGCCGGTAGTTCTAACATATCTAGCTGTTCTTTCAATGCCCTGCTATAAATACTCAGACTCTCTGTATAGCCTTGTGGAATGCGCGTGAATGTAAATGACATTCCTCCTAACGTGAAAGCAAACAAGTATCTGCTATGCTTGTGTATTGGGATGCTGAAAAATGCATTCTTAAGGTCTATCACGCTAAAATATGCTGCCGAGGCAGGTATCATTGTCAAAATCGTGGTGACGTCTGGGACCAATGGGAATTGAGGGTCAACCACTTTGTTCAATGCGCGTAAATCAATTATGAAACAATACGGTATCTCATTACCTCCTTTCTTATACACTGGGAGAATGAGGCTGTTACATGTACTGCCTGTAATCTCTTCAATCACCTTCAGTTTTACCAAATCTGAAACAATACTTTTCAATGCTTTTTCTCCCTCCATTGAAATCTTGTATTGAGAAATATGCGGCAATGTTACTCCCTCCTTCAAAACAATTTTTACTGGTTCTATCTTCAAGCATCATTGTCATTCATCGCCCATATGCAAGCTGGCACTTCACTCAACTCCTCCGGCCAAGGTTTGGACAAAAATTCGGACACTGGTATATTCTGTGGTGAAATTGTCAAGAACACTCCATCAGGGGTGCGATGGATAACTGCACTCCGTTTTTTTCAATAAATGTAATCCTAAAAGATTCTCCCCACAATTTCCTGTTAAGAGAAATGGACAATATTCAGTAAATGGACCTATGTTACTGGTACTGATTGGGACACTGGATTGATTACTGGCTTACCTGCGAACCCTACTGAGATATTTCTTTGCCCTGACAGCAGTATTTCCGGAACCAAGTGGTGGTCTATTGAGCACTTTTGCGCACCAGTGTCTACGAGAAAGCTGTGCTCTCTATTCCCAACTTTCATTTCTACGTAGGGTCCTTTTTGATTCACGGCAATAGATACTGGTTCCGACCCCTTCCTTGGGCTGTCCTATTGAGGAAACAACACATCATCCGATGTGTAGTCGCCACAATAATATGTATTGGGTTGTGTGTCAAAAATGTTTCTGCTCCTGCCTTTATTTCGCTCACTTTGATTTTGGTTATAAGGAATCTGACTTTGATCTTGGCTCTGATTCTGAGTGACATTTCCTTGATTATTCTGGTGTTGCTGCATATTATTATTTCTATTCTGTCCATTTGTTCCCGGGTGTCCCCTGTGCGGTCTTCTCTGACCATACCCATTCCTATTTTGCAAGTGTGGACATTGCGCTTGCCAATGACCCTCTTCTCTACAATATGCACACTGATTTAATCCCAGAGGCCCTCCATACATGTTAGAATTACTCCTTCCTTATATATTTCCTCTCCCTCTATTGTGTCCCGCCACCTGATGAAGTAACACCCTTGTTTTCAAATTCACCTTATCCTTCCACCTCTTTCTCTTTTTCTGTGTTCACCCTATTTTCATAATACTGGGCCATATGCAATACCTCGCTCAATGATTTTACTTGCCATGCACTTTCTGATGTCATTATTAAGTTTTGAATTGGAGGTATTAACCCTCTCACATACTTATCAACAAATAATCTTTTACCTGCCTCTGTGCTTACAACCTGTCCACTGAAATCTGTAAACACTTCCTCAAATCTATTAAAATAATCTGTGGATAACTCGTCTTTGCCTTGAACACATGCAGTTAATTTGTCCCATACAATTCTTTTTTCTGGAACTATTTCCTTCAGTTTTTGTATTATTCGTCCTGGTAACACTGCCATATTTGGCGATGATTTCTCGCCTGCTTTTCTACTCTTATCCTCTTCTGCTAGATTTTCCCATGTGGCACCGTAGGCATCCTCATCATTTACTTTCCTTATTTGCTTCCATATGTCTGCTGGCATAATTACTGGGAATATTAGGTCTACATCATTCATAGTAAAAATGGAAGATCTCAAATAAGACTATTTCCTAATAGAATCCCGCCAGATTCTTCCTCAAATCAGGAATCGTTTGTTTAATATTATTCACCTCTTGTCTGGAGAAAGGGACATGTACATACTACTGTGCTGCATAATGCGCTTCCGTTACCTGCGCTGCACCTCCATTAACACCAGGAATTTCTACTTTCGGCACAAAAGTAGGTGGGACTTCCCTCATAGCAAATACTGCACTTACTTTTCCTCCTGTCTCCCTCATATGCAATATTATTGCCAAATCAAGTGATAATGCTGTCTCTCCCGTTCCACGTTCTATTGCTCTTTTATATAGTGCCATTAATTCGGGTGGGGCTAGCTTGTTTATTTTCTATAGCTCTATCCTGCAAATATTCAACCATTGCCTGCAGTGCTTTTCTTTTCATGGGCAATGTGTATTGATCAAATATTTTGTGCACTTCCATCGTGGGAATACTAGGATCTGTAATCCATTTTAGCCCTTCCCGTGTACATATTTTTAATTTTTCACTCGCCTTTTTGGATGGCAGAAAAAAAATCACTGCTGCACATATGGTACTGCCTCTTTCCTATCCCTTCTTATATCTTTGCTCCTATACCCTGGCATGGCAAACATCTCAGCATATGCATCATCAAGTTCATTTTTAAATTCAAAAAGCCTGTCTACATGTTCCTTTATCTCTTCATCTCTTTCTCTCTACATCGTGCCAAAGCATTCAAATATTGCAACTTCTGCGGCGGTACCATTCCAATTAACTGCTTCCATCTCTCAATTAAATATTCTCGCCTGCATACCAACAATACCTGTCTTTCACCACTCTTCCTGAAATCATACATTGAATCCAGCGTTGATGTTTCATCATTCCCGTCTATATACATCTCTGCCTGTTCTTTCAACTCTCGTTTTCTCTCCTTGCTGACCGCACTACGGGTTACTCTAGTGCACTCACTTTGTGCCATCCCCTCTGTCCCCGTACCGTCTTTTCTTATTACAGTGAATTCAAGTTCAATGGGCAGAGGGGGGAAGAGGAATGTCTTGAGAGGGAGGTGCGGATGGGACAATGGGAACGAGGAGTGGCTGCTGTGGCGCTGGAGTTGCGGGCCGCAGCTCTGCTGGCTGTATGATCTGTGGCTGCACTGAGATCTCAGCAGCAGGGAGGGACTGAAGGGGGCTGAGCAATGGGCACTGGTGCAATCCTCTTAGCCTCTCTTTTTGGGCGCTCTTCCCTTGTCTCAGTTAATATTTTATTTATTAGCTCATCTGATGAATGCAATTCTTGTTGAGGATATATTTTGTCTACCCCCAACTGACCACATCTCTCTGACTTTCTTAAATTATCATCCCATTCCTTTTCATCCTGCTCTTTCACTCTCTGTTCTTGACTTGTGCCTGCACGCATTTTTCTCCCTGCTTTTCCAACGAAGCATAGCTTCCTTCCTGCAGTCTCTAATGACGTCAAATGCCGCTGGATGTACTTTTTTTACGCAGTCTGTCTGGTTTGCCTATGCCAAATTTCACAAAACATTATCGCCCGTACACCATACTTTAAATACATCTCATACTCCGGCAACCCCGCGGGCGGCACAACCTGGCCAGTTTCCAAAGATTGTCTAGCGCAGTGGAAAAATCCCACTAGGCAGGAAGACAATACACAAGGCATGTTTTAACCTTACCCTTGGCTAATTAACCTTACCCTGGGCGTTTGATTTTGCAAAACCAACTCTCAACCAATATCAGGGTTATTTAGAATCGGGGCACGACTCTCCAGATCAACCAAATCGTCTTTCAAGACGCAATTCATCCGTATACTGACGCAACCAAAAATCATTGTGTCTGCGTATCTTGGCTCACTCTGCCTCGTTTCGGGACCCTTGCCTCCTTGTTCTCTAGCCGGACACGTCGATCAGGCATCAGCTGTGTACAGATCTGCAAAGGAGTCTCTCATCACTTTCACAGGGGCGCCCCGAACACCTCTTGATCCCGGCTTGACCGTCTCGTCCTCGCTTGGTTTTCTCCTCTCGCCTTCTTTATATTACAATGTATACGATGGAACAAGAGGGGAAGGGTCCCTGTTTGGGCGCCATTTTGATGGGGCGCCTAGGGGACCCTCGCGTATGGAAACAAGGCATAATGACCACACACAAACTGATATGCCAGACACGAGGTTCAAATCCCAAAAGCTAGGGTTTATTGCAAAGCAAATAGTCTCAGTTGGCCAACTGGGTCTCACGTCCCGCAACGTGTGTCTCCAGACCCCAAAGGACGCAAGAGAGCGAGAATTTTTCAACAGTTACATATATACAAAACAAACATCTTGCTATCAGTAATGACATATTCAATACCGCCCATAATGTATTTCCTTTGAAATGTATTTGATGATTGAAAATTGTGACGAATATGACACCTTCAGACATTCATTTAGCAACAGTTTGCAATTTGCGGACTTGCAGACATGATTCTTTGTTTTAGAGAACACACTGCTCCTGTTCTTACGAGCAAGCTGCGTGCAGGGGAGAGACACATTCCAGGCCTCGCTATCTTCTATTTTCTATTCGTGTGCTAGGGGTCAACTCGCTCCCCAGGGCTCTACAGGGCTCAGTGAAGGGGGGCCGTAAAAGAGAGCATAATTCAAGCCATTAATTGTTTGTTTTTACCATTTCTACCACACCAGCGAGGCTACCTGGCCCTACGTAGTGATTAAATGCCTTGTTGCTGCTTACTTCCAAGGACTTGTGAGGGGGGAGACCGGGCATTGCTGTCTGGATTGCCTGCGTTGTGTTTCAACATGTATCTTGTGGCCTTGCTCTATGCATGAGCAACAAAGAAATAGAATAAGCTTACAGCAAAGCAGTTTAAACAGAAAGCAAGAAGCGAAAATTAGACAAAGTGGCGAATTCTATTCCATCAAAATGGACGCACTCTAGTCATGCTTATGAGTCTGTACTACTAATACTGAACATATGAGGCGGTTGGTTTTCGGCCAACAGAATACATTGCTTATGTTATGGGAGGGTATTTTCTGGACTCACAATAGTCTCGCATGAGGTTGAAGGGTCGCTCAGATAAATTAGTAAATCATCCGCATGTAGGGATACTCTTCTCCCCTTCATGGTCATCTAAATCCTGCCCAATTCAGACTGAGTCGAAGGGCTATCGCCACCGGTTCTACTGCGAGAGTGAACAGCAGGGGCCAAGGGGGGCACTATTGTCTTGTCCCCCTTTTTTTTTTTTAAATCGGGAATGTCTGGGAGGAGGTGCCATTAACTTGCACTTCTGCCAGCGGTGTAGTGTGCAGCGGCACACTCACCGTAGAGATCCCTCAGCGAACCCCGTATGTTCAATTGTACTCCATAAAGATTGCCAAAAAAATGGAATTGAACGCTTTTTCGAAATCTACCAATAATGGGGCTAATGGGTTCATGATCGTGGGGGAAAGTTCAACACCAACATGTACCCTGCGTAAGTACATGCAAGTAGAATTCGATTGCATGAAGCCACATTGGTACGGGTGTATCAGGTGATTGATCACCTTCAGTAGTTGAATGGCGAGGACTTTGGCTAATAGCTTGACTTCACTGTTAATCAATGAAATAGGCCTGTATGAGGCGCATTTTTCGGTGGTTCATCTGGTTTCGAGATGACTAAAATGCATGCCTTCTGCAGGTTCTCTGTCAATATGCCATCCACTCTACATCGCTCGAACATCCAGCAGAGAGCGCCTACCACTGTATCTCTAAGCTTTTTCCATATTTTGATTTTGAAGCTATTGGGACCCGGGGATTTCTGTGATTGGAGTTGGGAAACTGCTCTTTCAATCTCTTCTTCTGAGATCTCTGCATCTAGGGAGATCCGCTGTTGCGCCATTATTGTGGGAGAGAACTCCTGGTAAGATCCCCACCAGTCAATGTCCAGGCATCCCGTTGGAATATCATAAAAGGATGAATAATATTTGGCAAACACTTGTGCAATGTCTGTCTCGACAGTTACAGCAGTTTGCCCCCGACCTGTCTTCCACTTCTCGTTCCAGGGTTTTGCTTTTATTATTACTCGCCATCCATGCCAACATCTTTCCCACCTTATCTCCGGTTTTGTAAATCTGACTTTGCCTCACCCTTGAGGGCAGTCTGCGCCGATTGTAGCGCAAACTGGGAATCTGTCGTCCCAGAGGTCAGGAAAGTCTCTTCAGCTCTCATCACAACTTCCTCTGACCGTAAAACCTCGGCCCTATATTCTTTTCACCGTGTCGATACTCGAGAGATCACCTCACCCCTGAGGACTGTCTTAAACCCTTACCAAAGTGTTACTGCGCTATTCAAAGAGTCCTGGTTATTGTAAAATACTCTGCAGCTGAGTCTTGTATCCCCTCCTGGAAACCCAGATAATACACATTTCACCTCAATGTGGGTGGGCTTGCCACCTGTCCACTCTTTAGTTCAATAATTAATGGTGAATGGTCAGAGATACCCCGTGCGAGGAATCTGGGCACAAGAAGTCTGTGTCCTTCGTTTTGTGGGGAAAAAAAGTAATCCAATCTCGACATGGAAGAGTGTAGCCCGGACAAAAAGGAGAAAGCCTTCTCTCCCATATGTAGATTCCCGCCATGTGTCAAGCCAGCCCATTGCTGAGGCAAATATGGAGAGCTTAGCGGGTGTGTCGGGGTTCCTATTACCAAACTGATATCTATCCCAGCTAGTATCCATTATATCGTTGAAATCAACCCATCACCCATCTGTCAGCCTGGGTCATTACAATCATTGCTTGAAGATCAGTAAGGAGTTCTAGTGTAAGCGGAGGTGCATAAACAGCCACTATGCTCCACATGCCACCCCCCCCCCCCCCCAAGGTCCCCTCTAATCATGACAAACCTCCCTCAGGGATCCGACCAGACCTCTTTTTAGCAGAAACAGCATTCTTTTGTGGATTAGAATTAGTGTGCCCCGAGAGCCCCTAGAGAACCCTGCATGGATAGCCCTTTTATATAATTTGAGTGTGCAAAGATACAGCAATCGTTTCCTGCTAAGTGGGTTTCTGTAAGGAGCGCAAAATCCGGGCAATATCTATTAAAATATTGGCGCACTAATCTGCGTTTAAAACTTACATATTGGCCATTAACATTTCATGTCAAAAGCGTACTTTTTGTGTTTTGTGCAATTTCCAATCAACCGGTGTAGTCATATAAACAATTTCCCTAAGTTTATCAATTTTCCCCTTTATTGTGCACTAAATCCTGTCCTTATAGAGACACACTGTTTCCTTTCGTCGCAGAGTAGGGTAACCAAGCAATACGCTTAAACTACAGTAACTCCCAACCCCATCCATCCCTGAACTTCATCGCAACTCGAAGCAACTGTCGCCCATTAGGCACACCAACTTTGTGTGACTGAACAGTCTAAACCATGGATGGGGTGAATATTGCTATTGAGCAGTCTGTCCCAGAGTACCTGCCCAAATGGTCTCCTCCGCCTGGGTCGATGTTCTCTATGAACCATCAAAGTTCCAAGGTGAATTGACTGTCAGGACTGGTTGAAGCTAGTATTGATCCTCTTCTGTCATCCCTCAGCGCCAAGGTCTGTTGGATTGCCCAGATTATCTGCATGAAATCACCCTGAGATAACAATGGATTGGAGGAGGGCATGTGGTTTGGCGATCTTCTCTGTGTCTCCGGATCTGGCCCATGTCCGAATGTGATCTTGTATCACTCCCTGGCTTCCTCTGGGGAATAAAAAAGGAGGGCTTTTAATGTGTAGTACATTTTAAATTGAGAGGGAAAGAAGAGGGCATATTTTACTCCAGTTGCTGCCAATTCTTTCTTTATAGTATTGAAAGACTGCCGAGCCCGTTGGACTTCCCATGCCTAGTCTGGAAAAAAAACTAATTCTCAAACCGTTGAGTAATGGAGCACGTTGCTCTTGCCATCTGGAGAAGAGTGTCTCTGTCCCTATAGTTTAGGAGTGTTGCGATTACTGTACAGGCAGATGCTCCCAGCATCGTTCTATCAGTAGGACTTGGTGTGCCCTCTCCACACAAAAGAAATTGGATAGTTTCTTGAGTGCCATAAGATCTGTGAACCATTGTTCCAAAAAATGTTCCATGCTTGGGCCTTCTGTTTTTTCCAGAAGTCTCAGTATTCGGATATGGTTCCTTTGCAATCTTCAACGCATTTCTCCAGGACTCCAACTTTAGGTACCACTAATGCAAGTTGTTTTTCCATCTTTTTAAATGCATCTTCCATGTCCGTTACACACTGTTCCATTTCTCCCACTCTCATTGAGTTTGTGTAGGTTCTGCCGAAGGTAGGAAACTTCTGATAGCCCGTCTATCTTCCCCTCTACTGAGGTACGGGATTCAGGATGGCTGCCATAATGTCTTTCAGGGAGATACCCAGTCCTGCGAGGTGTCCCCCTCATTTGCCCCTGCTTTTGCCAAGGAGTGCGTGGCTACTTGTGTCCCGGATGTATATTGGCCCAACTTACTTAGATGGAGGCTCTTTTTTACTTTGTCTTTTGTCATGGCTAATCACTTGAGGAAGAGAAGGGGTAGGGGGAGAAGGTGGTGGCCTGTCCTCCCTAGATTGCCTCTGGGTCTGTATTGTTACCTGGAACAGTTCCTCTGTGCCCTCCTCCACAAGTCCAGTCTCACAACAGTGTTATTGTGCGCCTACTTCCTTTATATCCTGGTAACAATCTCTGCACTCGGAGTGCACCACCCTGATTACCTCCGTCTCGTGCACCAGGAATGAATTAGCTGTAGCGGTGCACCCGTTTTCCACCACCTCATATGCTCCAAACAGGCCCTAGGTCGTCCGCCTCACCGTTGGGATCGCCTGGGTCTATAACACTGCTCCTAGGGCCCTGGTTCTCAAGCTTCACTGGGTCCAAGATGGTGCCCAGGACACTTCAGCGCCAGCAACCACAGGGTTGTAATAAGGATTAAGTCGGTACACCACATCGATTTTCGTCGGGAAAGCAGTGGATTGCTGCCGGCAGTGACAATAGTTCAATTATCCCAAAGAGAAGTTGATTTGATGCAATGTGGGTCAGGATTCCTTCAACTCGGCGGAGCTACACGTTTCTCTTGCTACAACACGTGGCTGCTCAACAGCACCATCTTTCTATATTCTTGCTCCACTTGCATGGAATTCTCTTCCCCAAGACATCCAAGAGAAACAGTCCACATGGATTTGTTAAAAAAAAAACTAAAAGCTTACCTCCTCACCTTCTAATTACCCTCTTAACCTACCTCTTATCTGCTTGCTACCTAACATTTTTCCTCACCTCTTACATGCCTCTGTGCCTCAGTTCCTCTCCCTCCCTTCCAGCATTTCGCCCATCATGGTCACATTCCAAGCACAGCTGGCCATACTGCCTATCTCCTCTTATAAAAAGTCACATTCTTCTTGTCCTAAATCTATGTATGTCCATGTATGCAATGTTCCCGGTGACTGTTCAATTTACTCCCCTCCACAACCAGGTCAGAATGTCCCTCAATCTCACCCCATTGCAAGAATATCACTGCAAAATCTGATTTCTTATCTACTGCGAGTTCCTTTGTGATCAATAAAACATTGTTCTTCCTGTATATAAATAAATAAAAATGTCTCAGTTTAGGATACTCTTCCCCAAATGCATCCACATTGGTGTTTAAGTCCACCAACTTGCTTGCAAGGTCTTCCGATAATTCCTTGAATTGGAGCTGGAGTGAGTCTGTTATCTTGTCCTGCAGGGACTGCATGTACAGTTCAAAATCCCCTTTTGTAGGAGCCATTTAGATTTGTTTGCCAGCCTTTTTGTGGTAGCTCTTAGGCTCTTCATCCGGTCCGGCCCAACAGTTCAGCAGGTCTCCTTGCATGGTCCTCTAATAAATACATCCAGGTTCTTTACAGACTGATCTCTTTCTTGGACCTATTTATGTATAAATCTGGTTGAATGGACCTCCCCAGGTTCACGGCTCTCCCTATGTGATGACTTGAAAGTTCCAGTGATTGTATTGCCAAAACTCCAAAACTCCCTTGTACTTCTTTCCCCTCACTGTTGTTCTTGTTTGGTGTGGTCTCCTTAGTGAGGACTCTCCCCATTTCTAACCCATGCAGCTGTTGCAGACAGGGTTATTCCATCTGTGCTGCATGCTTTTCCCGACCTTGTTGCAGTGTCCTAGGTTACTATTATTTTCCACTGATCATGATGAAAACTGCAGCTCTGTTAATACAAACCTCCCCGCTGCAATTTCTTCCCAGCACATCTAGAGCCTTGCGGCCAAAGATAGCATGACAGGTAGAGCCCTGGCTTCGTAGTCTGCTCTGTTACCCCGGGAAGTGCAGAGTGCCGGCCTACTTCGTTTTCAGGGTCCTCTGCAGGGTTGTCTGGGGGGGGGGCCCTGCAGATTCACTGACAAACCCACAGCAGCCGGGGAAATCCTTCTGCAGGTGTCCCCGGTCTGGCACTGCCCCACCGTATCCGCTGGGCCGCCTGCATGCACCGAGAAGTCACTATTGGCATCAGCCTCTCCTAACCTGCTGTTTATCATCCTTTGCCTGCAGCGCCACCAGCCCCCACATCTCCCCAACCCCGGTAGGCTGCTGCCAGCGCCTCATGTCGGAGGGGTCGGGTATCTCATAGGTCGCAACTGCTCCTTCTTCACTTCCCTGTGGCGGTAGCCATTTTGGAGGGGATGAAGCAGGCTCCACTGCAGCAGTTCTTCATCCTGTGGGGTTTTAGGCCCCCACCCACATCTCCTAATGCCAGATTGCACAGAGGGATATGGTTCCCAATTTCGGCATGCTGGGTTTTTTTTAATTTAACAGAGGCATTGTCTTTGTACCAGAGCTCAGGGCTCTGCTATCTTCACAGGCTGATGACAGCTGCTGGCCATGCCTCTCACTTTTCCCTTTTTACCAATTGGAATGATTGCCTATTTGAGGCTGGCCATGACAAACAGAGCCCTCCTTCCACACTCCTCCCCATTCCTCTTCTTTCACATCCTGTTTCCTTCAAACGCCAACCACCACAAAATAATCCCCTTTCCTTTTCTTTCCATCCTTCAGCCACTAACGCAGACCTACTATCTTCAGCCCCCTTTTCAGACCCCTCTTCTCGCTTTAACTTAACCTTTTTATCATCCGGCATGCTCAGCACCTTCGGTACCCAAACCATGATGCTCACTGCAATGCCACAAAGCAGAATACTGACGCCATACTTCACCCTTTCACAGAACTGTTCAGTCTTACACAAATACAGTGCTACAGTTGGAGGATATACAGACGTGATAATGTAAACATTTGTTGAGATGTTGGCAGATTAATACTAAATGTCATTTTTTACATTGTTTCATGTTTGGTTTCTTAGATTCTGTACTAATACATTTTGTACATTATTTCAGTTTCAAAAATGGTTATTATGGTATTGAATGTCATGCTCCTGGGATGGTCTCCAAGTGTTCTGATGGATCTGAAAGAGTGTGAACGGGCAGGAAAGGAAAATAGCTTTGCTGCAATGTGCGAGGTTAGTAAGAATTCATAAAAATCACATAACCCCTCCAGGACAGTATCTATGTAATTAGGTATTCTCAAATGGTACACCTTATCATAACAAGACCACACAAAGCAATAGTAACATTGCAACCAATTACATTTCAAAAGAAATGCCAACAACATTTTCAAATGAGAACATACACACAATGAGAAGAGAATGCAGAACTATTTATCCAAACTTAGCAATGTGAAACAGTTGCATTTATTGAAAATACCTTCATCATCGAAGCAAAGTGTGTTAATGAAACTTTTGTGGCCATCTAGTTCTTGCAGCAACTGTCCGTGAATTTCCTTAGCCATCACGTTCCAAACCCGGACCACAGAGTCATAACACCCTGTTACTACCAAGTAGTCGGCCACTGGGTGATACTTTGCCGTGTAGACAAAAGAAGGATGAGGAAAAACTTTCAAAGCAGATGTAACTTTGGCTTCCATTTTCCACATTCTAAGAAAATGAAAAAAATGTTGTCAGTCAACTACAATACATATTTTGTATACCAAACAATTAAGTTGCTGATCTATAACTGGCAACTTTACAAAACCAGGGCAAAAACATTAATTAGGCAGATTAGAAGAAAACACTCCAAGGTGGGGTACAAAGTAATATGCCGATTTTATATGCATACACAAATAAACACTAAAGGCCTGATTTACAAAAGCATTTTTTTAATGGGACATTGACCATTGGAAAACACTTTGGTAATCAGGCCCCAAGTAATGTGACAGGGTCAGTAGCCTCACCCAGTCAAGAAAGGATGGGGACACCTCTCTCAGCCTGGGGTGGGAGGCGTGCCAGTGTGAAAACTAGAACAAGTCCTACCCCAGCAGAGAAACATGGCAGTTGAGAGGGCCCCAGTCCCTGTCCCTTCCCAATGTGCCTGTGTAATTGACTATGGTACCAATCTGGATGACCCCATACCTCCATTTCCAGGACCAGGGAAATGGCAGATCACCAGAGCCACACAAGAGAAGCTTAGTGTCTGTTCATATGGCTACCCGGCAGCTTAACAATGTACAACCGCTGCGCAATATGAAAGAAGGGGCCAGCGTGTATGCATTAGACTGCCATTCACTCCCCACGTCTACCATGCCAACCTATACCAGAGCTGCAGAGGGACATTGTGAAACAGACTATCAGCCATGTATATCAATTTCACTGTTTATGGAACCACAGAGCTGTTCTTTAACAAAGACTGTCACAATAAGGACTGGGATGCTCATGAACTGTAACTCTGATTGTAGAGGGCCGCCATTAATGACTCAGCATGGACATGCGCAAGAAGAAGGGATGGGGACCCCCTCATATTTACATTACAGTCTGTTTAACCCCCCCTATGTGGGGAAAGCAGTGAGAGATTGTCCCAGGGAACAAGAATGGGCGAAGCAATGGAGGAAGGAAGGAGCGGATACTAGAGGCAATAGGAAACGGGAAGGCGTGGGTTGTCCAGGTTAGGTCAGAGGAGGTGGCAGACCAGCAGGAGGAAGGACAGTGGAAAGGAGTGTGCAGGCAGTTTACAAAAAAGGTGAGGTATTGGCTGGTGAAAGTACTGTGTTGTGAGAGTGCTGCAAGGAAGGCATGGTATCAGCAATAAGACGGACACAAGTGACCACAGTTCAAGGGTGTTTATTGAACTTCAAAAAGGGTTTGAAAAACACCTCTCTAATCCTACATCTAAAGATGGGAGCTAGTTACGACCATCAAATAATAATAAAGCAATCCTAGTGGTGTCTTGTCAAAATAAAAGGGCCTATAATAAAAAACCTATTGCCAATCCTTCCCTCTAAATACAAATAGTGTGGTAAACAATGTTATGTAAAAGAAAGAAGTGTTCAAGAAATGATATGCCAGGATATTCAGGCCGTTGGCCTCCCTTCCCCACGTTTTCAGCACAGGACAAGGCGGCACACTCGAGCTTGGCAGTCTCTGGCATCTCCACCCCGAGGGTGCAGTTCAAACATTAGCCTCAGGGTCTTCTGTGCCCAAAACATTTTGCTTTCAAAGTCTCTTTTTTCAGAGGACCTGATGCAACAAGCAAACAAGAAGTTCATTTCCTCTTCGGATTTCACACATACTCATTTTCTCAGGTGATTCACTATTCACCTCAGATCCCCCTCAGCCAGGCTCAGATCCCCTTTTCACAAAATGCTTTTAGGATTTCCATGTATCCAATTTCTTGGGTGATTCACGGTTCACACTGGAAACCCCCTCAGCCGGGCTCAGATCCGTTTCAACACAATGTTCAATCAGTCTCCCTCTGCCGGGCTCGGACCAATTAAATTCATTTGACCACAAACTTTTTAATTTTTTTTAATTTATAGGCAGAAGTTTGCAGCAACCACACATGTCAGAGCACATTGTATAGTAAATGCATTAACAACATACAGCACACATGGAGAACAGGTAATGTATCAATTAAGGAGAAACCAGGAGCTGCCCAGTGCACATCATGCAAGAATGCAACTATGAGACCATGGGAGAGTTACCACCGGACACACTTTCAGATTGATTAATAAGATAACTATTAAAGGCTGACCACACATTCTTGGGGCGGGAGTGTAATGGGAGCATTGTCAGGTATTCTTCCTCACAGGTATGAGACCAGTTAAGTGCACTGAGCCATTTCTATAAGGTCGGGCGAGAGGGCCTTTTCCAGCACTGTAGCACACATTTCTTGGCCACCATGCATCCCATGTCAAGAAATGTAGCTTGTCTGGTGTCATCGGATTCCCACACTCCAAACAAGACGCCCAACTGGTTTGGGTCGATCACCACACCTGTGAGGTCATCGAGGGCCCAAGGATCCCCTCCCAAAAGTCCACCAGTTTATGACATAACCAGAACATGTATAGGTGGTCTCCACCTTCCTCTTTACAGCGAGCACATGCGTGTGTGTCAGTGCCGGCAAATTTGGAGAGTCTGCGAGGAGTATAGTACAATCTGTTGAGCAGTTTAAACTGAATGAGGCAGTAGCGGAAATTGAGGGATACTCTTTTGGTATGGGAACACATCTTCTTCCATGGGTGGTCAGGGATCTCTAGGCCCAGCTCATCCGCCCACTCAGAGTGTGCGCGGGAGGGCCAGGGGGGATCCAAGCCAAAAACAATTTGTATAGGGAGGAACCAATGCTGTGAGTGCCGCTCGAGTTGGCTATGAAGGCAATTTCAGGGGAATCGGGAGGCTTGTCAGGGAAGGTGGGCCACATAGCACAGAAAGAAGCACAGAGGCTGTAATACTGTAACATTTCAAGCGCAGAACCCGTGTGGCCCTGCCTCCATGACTGATGATCAATAAACCTCCCGTCAGGGAAGAAGTCCGTTATTGCCTGGGATCCCAGAGCCGACCAGTGGCGGGCGAGTGCTGCATCGTGTGCGAGTTGCAGCCCGGGAAATCTCCAAGCGGGAAGCCATTTATAATAGGGACATGTGTCGGCTGTTGTGTTGAGGAGGTGGACCCAGGCAAGTAAGGTGGCCGCAACTGGGTCAAATGGGGAGTCAGGCGAGAAGTCTTGCTGGAATACCAGGGTCATGATGTTAGTCCCATCTGCAGCCAATGTTTCCAGCTTAACATGCGGGCTGGTTAAAGGTCTCAGGTACCAGTATGTAGCATATTGGGCTTGCGCAGCTACCCAATAAAGCCTCAGATCAAGCGTTGTTATCCCTCCTCGCTCGTATGGGAGCACAATGTCAAGCCATTTCTTGTGGACTGCGCCTGAATGCCACAGGAACTGTGCACACGTTTTGTGTAGGCTCTAAAATAATGTTTCCCAGGCCAGATGGGTACGTTGCAGAAAACATACAGCAATTTAGGGACCAGGATCATTTTGATAAGGGAGAGCTTCCCGGCGAGTGAGAGTGCAAGTCGTGCAACAGCCAAATAGTTATCCGCCAGCAGAGCGGACCTAGAGAGGGACATCTGGACATCTAAGTATCGAATACCGCAGGGGGACCAGCGGAATGGATATTCAGAGGCAGGCTGTGGTGTATTGGAGGTAAGTGGGAAAATTTCAGATTTGGAATAGTTGATTGTAAATCCTGAGCAGGTGTCAATGCGCAGGATATCTCGAAGGATGGGGTCAAGGTGGGTGGTGGGATCCCGAATATATAATAATACATCATCGGCATACATGGATATTATTTCGGGGGTACCTGTTAACCGAACCACTCTGTGAGTGTGTCGAGCTCTAACTTGTTCTGCCATGGGCTCTATAACAAGTGCAAAGAGTATCAGAGAAAATGGGCAGCCTTGGCGGGTACCTCTAAAGAGTGTAAACATCACAGAGGTCAAAGAATTGACCCGCACCCTGGCTACCGGGTCGGTGTACAACAATTTAATGTATCCAACCATATCGGGACCGATACCCATGGTCTCAAGAACCAGCCACATATATTTCCACAAAACCATTTCAAATGCCTTCTGGGCATTGAGTGCGACGGCAATGGCATTGGAGTCCTATTTGAACACAAACTTGCTTTAACCTAAAGCTTTCAACTGATTTCCCTCGTTCGAGCTCGGACCAACTTTATCTACTTTGTCATCAACTTTCTTTTCTGTATCAACACCAAAGACTTTTGATTGTGCACAGGATTTAGCTTGACCCGTTGCAGGACCACTTAGATTCTTAATCATTTGCCACTCTTTCACTTTTGCCACCTCTCAGTTGAAAACCTTACTTACAGAGGCCTTCGAATGAGCACGCACGTGGTGCCGGACTACTCTGTCAAAGGTATCGTATCTTGGTTTCAAAGTTCAATCACTCGTCTGTTCTTCAGTTTTACTCGCGCTGGCTACCACATGTGTTTCATACACTGTTCGTTTCAGCGCTCAACATTGGCTTCAACACAGACCGGTCTGGTATCGGCCTCACCGGCTGTGTTGATTTCACTGGCGCTGCTTTGTTGTGGGAGCCAAGGACAGTACCACGGCAGCAGGCGATTCTCCCCGCCTTCATTATCGACGCAGGAGGGAACCGGGTTCCTCCGACATACAATGCAGGATTGTTTCTATTGTCAAGGTTTCGTGAAAGTAACGGTTCCTTGTCAAAACGGTCAAGGCAACTTCCCTCCTCGTGATCCCCTACTGTTTCACCGTCTTTCTCCTAGTGTTAAATTGCCATCTTGGAACTGCCGTTTCCTTGTGTGCTTTGCCACTCTCCGAGTGTGTTCACATGCTCTGCCTTTTATCCGTGTGGGGAAGTGTAATGGAAGTCATGTTTGCGTGATGGTCACTAATTGCCTGACCCTGCCTGACCATTGTATTACGACATGTTAGGTATAAGGCTTGGGTGCTACTTTTCTCTCAGAGCGAGCGGTCCATGAGAATGTGTTTGTGTTGTGAAGGGGGGGTTGAGTTCCTAAGTATCCTACCTGGTAGGACGGGGTAAAGGTGTTACAGGGAAGGGGATATTGCGTTTCACCATCCTGTGTCCCACTCCCCAAAGACCCCTCACCCAGGTGATACTCCCACACTGATCCACCCCCAGGAACTGGATCCAAAAGCGATGGCCGTGTCCTGGCCACCTGGATGACAGATCCCCCGGGGACCAGTGGGTGAGACACCTTCAGGTTTCTCACAGTTCACAAAGTGTGTGAGTGATAGTATGAGAGCAGGGACAGATTGAAAGGAAGGTGATTGAGAAGGTGAGGTTGAGTAGTAGTTTGGAGGTGGCGGTAGTGTTACGCCTCGGCAGGCATGGAGGAGGATTATTGCCCTTCGTAAGGGCATGCGTCACATTGCAAATCCATTCTACGCCCACTGGCAACTGCCCTGGAAAATAGTGGCTTCGGCTCACTCTGCAGCGCCCTGCGGCAAGTTGGACTACGATTCCCAGCCTTCCGCCTCCCGCTGTCAGCAGAGAGGCGATGATGCGTGAACCTCGGTTTCGTCCGGTTCTGCCTTTCTCCTTCCCGATTTAAACCTCAGAACCGGGCAAGACGCTGCTTCTGATTAAAGGTGCATCCCGGTGTTTAGAAGTTCCGTCTTCGATCCTACTTTACTTACCCGTGTACCAGACCGGTTTCCTCCTTCACGGACTGCTTTTGCCTGCCGCTTTTTGGAAAACTACTTACCCGTGTACCAGACCTGTTTCCTCCTTCACGGACTGCTTTTGCCTGCTGCGTTTTGGAAAACTACATACCCGTGTACCAGACCTGTTTCCTCCTGCACGGACTGCTTTTGCCTGCCGCTTTTTGGAAACCTGTGATCACGGCATCGGTAAGACTCTTCTTGTTCACTACTTGCTAAACAAGTATTTCTTGTACTCATCGTACCTTGCCGCTGAACCCCATCACCTGCAATACTCCAATTCAATTGTGCCTCTTATTGTTGCTGTTACCATCATCTCCACAATCAGACTTCCGTTGGACATTCTTCAGTAGTGCACAGGGACGCCTTGCAGATAGTGCACCCACTCGACTCTAGCGCGGCCCTCGTTCCGCCCGGGTTCAGTTCCCTAACTAACCTACCCATTTGTTATTTTGCACCTCCGTTTTTAAACTCTTTGGGACAACTCAGACTCAACAGCACAGCAGTGGTAAGGGTTTTCTATTTTTATGATTCCATACCTCGTAGCTAATCGACCACTATCGTTAGTATAGGTTACATTCTCCTTTCTTACTTATAGGTGGTTCCGGTTGCCTTAAAACAAGGGGAGGGCATAGCTCAGGTACTACTAGAAAGAAGTATCAAGGGAAAGGGATTCTTCTTAAAGTTTCAATTGCTCACCTCTTGTTTTTCCTTTACAGCTGGGTTCGTGGCGGCGTGTCCTCCCCGCCCTTTTGAGCGATCAGTCCATCTGCCTGGTCCTACCCAACAGAGGGTCATATCGTTAAAAAGGTCTCGTGCCCTCACAGAGAGGAGGCTAGGTTGGAGGCCCCGACCTAGCTCTTCAATCAATAGTGCAGTCCTGTGTCTTCCGGCCACCGATTGGTTTACTTCCCGTCCGGTGAGTAACAAAATCAGAAGCGATGGAAGAAGCGGATCCGTTGACCACTCTAGTTCATTTGGTATCCGAACTACGGGCAGACATGACTGCCGCACATGATGCCTTACACCAGAGGATTGACAACATGAGGCCCTTTCCTGCACCCCAGACACTGGGAATTGATCCGTCCGGTGCTACTGCCTCAGGTTCTGGAGCCCATTCAGCCTCCGCCTCTGGGTTTACCTCGGGCCCCGTTCTGATGGCCACCCAATTCCCATTGGCTCCTCCGGAACGCTTTACGGGTGACCCAAAGCAGTACCGGACATTTATCAACCAATGCAAATTGCATTTTCTTTGTCGCCCTTCGGCCTTTCCCAATCCCACCACAAAGGCGGCCTTTATCCTTTCGCACCTCGGAGGGACGGCGGCAGCTTGGGCTAATCCCTTGCTTGAATCCAATAGCTATGTTTTGTATGACTGTGACGCTCTTATTACAGCCATGAATAGGGTATTCGATACCCGGTACAAGTCACAAGCCACGGATCTAGAATTCTTAAATTTACGTCAGGGTACGTCTTCCTTGTTTACATACCTCACTAGGTTCAATCAGTTGGCAGCCGAGACGGATTGGCCGGAAGAAAATAAATCTGCGGTATTCTACAAAGGATTGTCTGAGGAGTTAAAAGACATCCTTGCTACTGTGCCGGTGATTCCTACTACATTCGGGGAGTTACTTGATTTGGTACTACAAATAGACGCTAGAAGATCTGAAAGGAAGGGAGAACGGAAAAATATGACTCCAGTTCCCCTTCCCTTTGATTCTGTTAATCCTCCTTCCTCTGCTTCTTCTGAGCCTATGCAGATAGGGGCAGTACGTGGTCCGTTGTCTCCTGCACAACGTGAACACCGTTGATCCAACAATTTATGTATGTACTGTGGTTCGTCTGAGCACCACCTCAAGGATTGTCCAAAAAGACCCGTTAAGAAGGAGGGAAACGCCAGAACCCGGCGATAGCAGGAGTCCCTATGCCGGGGGTATTATCTTTGGACTCTAGTGTGGCAGTTACCGTACCTGTTAGTCTGCCAGTGGTATTTACCACTACAACTGACTGTTCTTTCTCTTCTCAGGCTATAATTGATTCCGGTGCTACTGGGAATTATATGGATTATGATTATGCCATGAGCAATAACGTTCCTGTGGTTTCTAAACCACAACCTGAAGTCGTACATGCGATAGACGGCTCTTGTCTGGTCTCGGGTCTGGTTACTCAAAGTACGTCCCTCGTCCGTATGCAGACGGACGATGGACATACCGAAACACTCACATTCGACCTAATTAAGGCCCCCCAGCTTCGTGTAATTTTGGGCATTCCGTGGTTACAACATCACAATCCTGACATTGACTGGGCCAGGAAGGTGGTACAGTTTCCTTCCTCTGTCTGTAACGAAAGCTGTTTTCAGACTAGTAGCATTTCCGGTACTTCCTGTCAAGCCCTGGTGGCCTCAATGGCCTTGATAGGTGCCATTACCAATGCCATTGAACCTAGCATCCCTGTGGAATACGCTTCTTTTCGGGACGTCTTCGATAAAGGTGGAGCAGATCAGTTGCCCCCACATAGACCGTATGATTGTCCCATCGACCTGGTACCGGGGGCTAAAATACCTGCTGGCAGGGTTTATTCGCTCACACTGCCAGAAGACAAAGTGCTAAAAGAGTACATTGACAAGGCATTGGCTACAGGGTTCATCAGACCATCGAGGTCACCGGCAGCGTCTCCACTGTTTTTTGTTCCTAAAAATGAGGGTGACCTTCGCCCTTGTATTGATTATAGGGCACTAAACGCAATCATAGTCAAGAACCAGTACCCTCTTCCCCTGATCTCTGTACTCTTGGATCAGCTAGGTTCCTCTGTAATCTTTACCAAACTTGATCTGCGGGGTGCTTACAACCTAGTTCGCATAAGAGAAGGGGACGAGTGGAAAACCGCCTTCAAGACCCGGTATGGGTTATTTGAATACCTAGTGATGCCCTTCGGGTTGTGCAACGCCCCGGCCACCTTTCAGGCATTCATGAAAGATGTCTTTCACGATTGTCTGGACCGGTTTGTTGTGGTCTATCTAGACGATATACTGATTTACTCCTCATCCAAGAGTGAACACACCCAACATGTGAGATTCGTCTTACAAAGGCTGAGAGAGAACCATCTGATCGTCAAAGCCGAGAAGTGTATCTTCAATTCGTCGGAGGTTGAGTTTCTAGGTTATGACCTTACCAACCGGGGTATCCGGATGAGCCAGTCCAAGGTTAAGGCCGTTTTGGAATGGCCTGTCCCTACTACAACCAAAGCCCTACAGTCATTCCTGGGGTTCTCGAACTTTTACAGGCGCTTTATCTTTTCATTTTCTACCATCTCGGCTCCTTTGACGGCTCTAACTAGCTCAAAACAGCCATACCGATGGACACCAGAAGCGCAATCCGCCTTCGAGGCCTTAAAAGCGGCTTTTTCTTCAGCGACAGTGCTGCAACATCCCGATCTGCTCCTACCATTTTTTGTGGAAGCTGATGCTTCTGGGATGGCCATCGGGGCTATTCTGTCGCAACCCTGTCAGGATTCGGGTGAGATTCATCCGGTTGCGTTCTTTTCGAGGAAACTGACACCATACGAACGCAACTATCCTATCACGGAAAGAGAATTGCTGGCAGTCAAGGACGCTTTCTCCGAATGGCGTCATCATCTATTGGGGGCCCGTCACCCGGTTACTGTCTTCTCTGACCATCGGAGTCTATTGGCATTCAAATCAATGAAGTGTCTCACTGCCGGCAGGCCCGCTGGCACCTCTTCTTTTCCCAGGTCAATTTCACCATCACGTATAGGGCAGCCCGTCTCAACGTTTGTGCAGACGCCTTGTCTCGCCTGCCCTCTCACTCGGAGCAAAGCAAACCCGAGTGCCCTCTTCTGCTGCCTTCTAGGGTCGTATGTGCGTGTACTCCACGACCTTTGCTCCGTTCTTTAATCTCGGACTGGGTGAATACACATAAAGAGGAATGTGTAGTCCTAAACCTTGATGTGGTACAAGGACTTCCTTATATTCAGGGCCGCCTGTTTGTGCCCCCGGGGAAAGCCCGTCTCCAAGCCCTTGCTTTATCCCATGACTCCTTGATAGCGGCTCATCCAGGCCAAAAGAAGACTCTGGACTTGCTTCGTCGTTGGGCCTGGTGGCCGTCTATGTCACAGGACGTGGTTCGCTATCTGGCCTCCTGTTCTGTGTGTGCTCAATGTAAGGTCTCCCGGTCTAAACCTGTGGGTTTGTTGCAGTCACTCCCGGTCCTTCACAAGCCATGGTACATGGTCTCTATGGATTTCATTGTGGACCTGCTACCGGTGGACGGTTTTGATACCATCTGGGTGGTAATTGATTATTTCACAAAAATGGCGCTCTTCGTTCCTTGTGTGGGTTTGCCCTCTGCTCCGACTTTGGCCTCATTGTTCCTTAGGAACGTATTTCGTTTCTTTGGTCTGCCCTCTATTGTGGTTTCGGATCGCGGACCGCAGTTTACATCACGTTTCTGGAGGGCTCTGATGGCATCTCTGGGCATTGATGACAGGTTCAGCTCTGCCTTCCATCCACAAACAGATGGGCAGACTGAACGGCTCAACGCTACTCTCGAGCAATACCTGCGCTGCCTCACACTTTGTTTCCAGTCATCTTGGTTGGCGTTGTTACCACCTGCTGAATTCGCTTATAACAATTCTCTGCATGCCGCTTCTGGTGTATCTCCCTTTTTTGCACTTTACGGACACCATCCGCGGTCCTTGCCCCTGGATCCTGATCTTCCAATTGACAATCCAGCGGCTCATGCGTGTGTTCGGGACCTCAAGTCCATTCATGAGGTCGTTCGTCAACACCTGCTGCATGCTCAGGCAAAGGCTAAGAAATTCGCTGACATGCATCGGGCACCTGCACCAGACTACCGTGTAGGTATGAAGGTTTGGCTGTCATCACGCAACCTGAGAATGCCTGGAAAACGGATGCTCTTACCCGAGTTCGTGGGACCCTTTCCTGTCACTAAGGTTTTGAATCCAGTTGCTGTGCGTCTTTCATTGCCCTCGTCCTGGAAACAGCACCCAGTGTTTCATGTCGGCTTGCTGAAGCCTTGTCCGGCCAACATGCGATTGCCGATACTCCCACCCCCGGTGCGGGTGGATGGCAATGATCGGTGCGGGTGGATGGCAATGATGAGTTCGAGGTGGCCGATATCCTGGATTTCCGACTTCGGAGGGTTCGTCCTTTTTACCTGGTTGACTGGAAAGGTTTTGGCCCTGAGGATAGATCTTGGGAGCCTTTATCTAATATTCATGCTCCGGCCCTGCTTCGCCGCTTTCATGCCCGTAGGGGGGTGGTGCCGCCTTTGGGGGTGGATGCTGTTACGCCTCGGCAGGCACGGAGGAGGATTATTGCCCTTCGTAAGGGCATGCGTCACATTGCAAATCCATTCTACGCCCACTGGCAACTGCCCTGGAAAATAGTGGCTTTGGCTCACTCTGCAGCGCCCTGCGGCAAGTTGGACTACGATTCCCAGCCTTCCGCCTCCCGCTGTCAGCAGAGAGGCGATGATGCGTGAACCTCGGTTTCGTCCGGTTCCTCCTTTCTCCTTCCCGATTTAAACCTCAGAACCGGGCAAGACGCTGCTTCTGATTAAAGTTGCATCCCGGTGTTTAGAAGTTCCGTCTTCGATCCTACTTTACTTACCCGTGTACCAGATCGGTTTCCTCCTTCACGGACTGCTTTTGCCTGCCGCTTTTTGGAAAACTACTTACCCGTGTACCAGACCTGTTTCCTCCTTCACGGACTGCTTTTGCCTGCCGCTTTTTGGAAAACTACTTACCCGTGTACCAGACCTGTTTCTTCCTTCACGGACTGCTTTTGCCTGCCGTGTTTTGGAAAACTACATACCCGTGTACTAGACCTGTTTCCTCCTTCACGGACTGCTTTTGCCTGCCGCTTTTTGGAAAGCTACTTACCTGTGAACCAGACCTGTTTCCTCCTTCACGGACTGCTTTTGCCTGCCGCTTTTTGGAAACCTGTGATCACGGCATCGGTAAGACTCTTCTTGTTCACTACTTGCTAAACAAGTATTTCTTGTACTCATCGTACCTTGCCGCTGAACCCCAACACCTGCAATACTCCAATTCAATTGTGCCTCTTATTTTTGCTGTTACCATCATCTCCACAATCAGACTTCCGTTGGACATTCTTCAGTAGTGCACAGGGACGCCTTGCAGATAGTGCACCCACTCGACTCTAGCGCGGCCCTCGTTCCGCCCGGGTTCAGTTCCCTAACTAACCTACCCATTTGTTATTTTGCACCTCCGTTTTTGAACTCTTTGGGACAACTCAGACTCAACAGCACAGCAGTGGTAAGGGTTTTCTATTTTTATGATTCCATACCTCGTAGCTAATCGACCACTATCGTTAGTATAGGTTACATTCTCCTTTCTTACTTATAGGTGGTTCCGGTTGCCTTAAAACAAGGGGAGGGCATAGCTCAGGTACTACTAGAAAGAAGTATCAAGGGAAAGGGATTCTTCTTAAAGTTCCAATTGCTCACCTCTTGTTTTTCCTTTACAGCTGGGTTCGTGGCGGCGTGTCCTCCCCGCCCTTTTGAGCGATCAGTCCATCTGCCTGGCCCTACCCAGCAGAGGGTCATATCGTTAAAAAGGTCTCGTGCCCTCACAGAGAGGAGGCTAGGTTGGAGGCCCCGACCTAGCTCTTCAATCAATAGTTCAGTCCTGTGTCTTCCGGCCACCGTTTGGTTTACTTCCCGTCCGGTGAGTAACAGGTAGGGGAAGGAGTAATGGTGATCTGCAAGTAGCAGGAGGCATAGTAATAGTAGTGTGGAGGTGGGAGTAGTAGGAAGACTAGTAGCACTGGTGTTATGTTAACAGATATTTATACTGTGCACTATCACCACCTGCGTGGTCCCCTGGTGGTCTGGCGGATCTGAAAAGCAGGAATGTGTGGGGAAGGGTGGAGTTAGTACGACTGAGCAGGAAAAAAGTGTAAGAGAGCTGCGATGTGCTGTTGGCAGCTTCTGTTTGCTTTATACCGTTTGCGGAGCGTAGGTGTGAATTTTCGGTTGGCAGTTGTCGTGTGCTTTTGTGCTAGGGCTCTGTGTTTTTTTCATTGTTGCAGTGTAGTGAATTGCCTGCAGCTTGTTGTGCTGAAGAGGTGTGGTTGTGTTTAGTTTAGAATTTGCGAGGTGTAAGCAGAGGCAGAGTTTTTTAGTGGGGTTGGTTGGTGGTAATACTTTATTGTACCCATCAGTTTTGCCACCTATGGCACATATCCCTGCAAGTGTTGTGCGTAGTGGTGTGCTACTGGTCCCACTCCTATTTTCTGAGCAGAGTGGTGGTTTGTTAGCAGGGCTATTTGGCAGTGTTTTCAACTCCAATCCCCCCCACCCACTGTGTTCAGACTGTAAAGACTGGAGGTCTGTACTCCTGCCTTCCATATGGCAGAGAAGAAGCACAGAGCACCCCAACCAAGGTTCCCTATTGTTGGTAGCAATGGACGAGCAACCAAGCCTTAAGCTCTCAGGAGGTGAGGCGGGCTGATTCTTAAGTACAGTGTAGTCCCCAAGCCCCCACAAAGGAATGTCTATATACTATGTTATGTTATGTGATAACACAGTTCTTTATATAAATAAGGCTCAGAATATATACACAATCAATAACAACCTTTGTGCATTGGCAACACTAATGTGATAAATATGCAAAATGTCTATGTGGTACCACAGTTAACGCTTAACTCCGTTAAAATTTACCAACTGCGGACAGTTTCAACGACATACAAGTCCAATAGTGATGTGAATCAACATCAGACACAGGAGGAAAGACAAGTTAGGTTAAACAATGGCAGAATAGTGTGTCCCACTACCATGCAACAGTTCTGTGTGAGGATCCCCCCACCTGGGCAACCTGTAAATAAAGTGCATCAACAAGCCCAGTCCACATATGTTTCAAATAGTCTTGTTTCCTGCTAATGTTCTACTACCCCAATGTACCTGGTTTAGCAGAGTTTCTTTGCCAGTTTGTTGACAGGTCCCTCGTGGGTGAACTCCCTTTAAAGCAGGAGCAACGGAGCGTTGAGAGTCTTTGAAGAAGACGAACACTGTTGATGAAAGTCCTCGATGTAAAGAGTTTGATGCCGCAAAGATAGCTCGATGAAGAACGTAGGCTGGGCAGAGGGTGTCTAGTGTGGGCGTGGGATGTGAGTGATCGGGACTCGACCACAGATGGCTTTTGGATCTTCGTCGTCATCTTGGTGGACTTCAGGTGGCGGGAAACCCACCGGCGGATTCTCCTCGGTTCGTCAGGGACCTTGACTTTCTCCGGCGGGACAAAGCAGTCGATGGTGATGGCAAGGGAGTCCTTTCTTTCAAAGTGTTTTAGGCAAAGGTGGAGCGGCGAGACTCCGGTCGTTGAACAGCCAGGCGTCAGGCAGTCTCCGCTTCTGGGTAACACAACTGGACTGGCTTCCACCGGTTACAGCAATCCTCCCAACCCTGACCGATGGCAATGGATTTTGATGGGCTCGATGTCTGTGCGCTTCACTTTCAGATTCCTCGGTGGACCCAGTCTTCGGTCGACAGCCTTTCGGGACTGGCTTCCAGGGTGCCTCCGAGAAGATCAGCTATCTGCCTGATGTTCCCTTCGTAGCTTGGGGGGAGGTCTCCTAGCCAGGTCCTCACTCGAATCAGTCCTCGACAGACTCGACAGCTTTCAGATCGGGTCGAAGGAAAGCAGCAGCAATTCTTCCAGCTGGGCTTCAAGGATAAGCAGCTTCAAGTTTCAACTTCAGCTTCTGAACACTTCTGGTATGTGAGAGGTCCCCAGATAACCTGTTCTGTCTCCCATTCACACAGCTGAGCCAGGCTCAGGCAACCAGTCATTCAGTACGGCATTAACGCAGGTAGGCAGCCAATCAGGCTCACAGTGCATTCAGGCCATTCTCTCCCATTACAAGGAATGTGGATTGGGGCAAGCACCCAGCCTTTCAGTACACACTGCATTCATGTCATTTTCAAGCAGAGCTGTCTCATTCTTTGTGTCAGACACACAGATAATAGACACCAATAACATGAAGTGTATATTGGTTACACACTCAGGTCCCACCCCAAGGGTGTACCCACAACATACAGTCACTGTGAAGGCTCCAGCCAGTCTGGTCTGGACTTCCCCCCCACAATACCATATGTGGTTCTTCCACCCAACAGCCAGTCAGGGTAAGGGACAGAGTCAGGGATCTCCAGGACTTTGGGAAAACAAGGTAACAGGTAATAGAAACCAAGAGGCCAGAGGGGCCATCTTGTCTCCGATCAGGAATCCACTGATTCCTATGGCAGGGTCTGGGTATCCCAAAATGGAGGACACTCAGAGCACCTGTCAAATTCAGCATGGAGCCTCCACCAGCCATTACCCTGCTCTGTGGGCCACACACAGGTGCCAAAACCATACACTAGGGGTACAGGGCTGTACCCCCAGCCATGGGTGCCATAAGGGTATCCATCCCAAGGGTCTCTGTTCACCACAACAAAAAGAGGAAGTGCTGCGCAGCCAGAGGTCCCACATGGACTCCTGTGCAGACGGAAAACAACACAGAACACACATAAGGGAGTACATAACAAGGACATGGAGGCCCTGTCCCTCCAATCAATTTCCAGAATCACACAGACTAATGGGTGTCTACATCTCTTTGTCCCCAGGCACAGTCTGGTGTACCGTCCCTGGTCCCTTGAGGGCGGGGGACCTCTTCCCTGTGCCCTTGAGCACATTGGGCCGATGGTGTATCTGTTAAGTTGCCACTCTTTTCCTTTTCATTCTAGTGCTCTCTGTCTGTGGTTCAACTTGAGCCGGTCCTATTTCTCTCCTTTGTTTTCAATAGGGCCCTCTATGGGAACAGGTGCATCTGCGTCTCCCTCCCATTCAGAGGTCACTCTACTTCCCTGCACTTCGTTTTGGTCTGGCCTAGTCCCCTGTTTTGCCATTTCTGTGTTTGTTCCATGGGTTGTGGTTGTTACTCATTCATTTTCATCCAGTTCTGAGTTGAAGCGCCAGGTTTTTAGGAGCTTTCTGTATTTTAGATGGTCATTCATGGTTCGCATTTGTCTCGAGAGGGGTTTCATAGTTTGGCGGCTAGGCAAGAGAATGCTGATCCAACTGAGTTTTTTTCCTCGTGTATGGGTTAGGTTCCAGGCGGATGTCGTCGCTGGATCCAAATGTTCTGGTTAGCTGGTAAACAGAGATTTTCTTTTGTATGAATTCTGCTCCTTGGCAATGGATTGCTCTGTGCGTTATGCACATTGTTTTGATTGTAATTCGTTTTTTGACTGGCAATGAATGTAGCATCTTTAGCGCTGGGGTGATGTGGTCCCTTTGTGAGAGTTTGAGAAGTCTAGCCGCTGCGTTCTGTATACGTTGCAGTTTCTTCAATAGATAATCCAGCATTCCGAGGTATAGGCGGTTGGCATAATCTATCCTGGACATGATGAGCGAGAAGATGGCTAGTGTTTTGTGCATGAAGGAGAGGGATGGTAGAATCTTTTTGATTATGTGCAGGTGGAAGAAGCATTGCTTGATTATAGTGTATACTTGTGGTTCTAGGGTTAGCTTGTTGTCCATTAGAATTCCAAGGTTTCTGACAATTTTGGATGGTGTGTGCTTTCTATGTGTTCCATTGTTTGGCCATAGACCTAGGTCTCGAGTAGTTTTGCCTGATGCGGGATGTTTGACATCGGTCTGTAGTTGGAGAGGTCTTCCACATCGCCCGTTGTATCCTTCAGGAGTGGTTTGATGTACTGTGAAGGCATCATGAAGCAAGACACAGACAACAAATTCAAAGTGCAAATAAAAGTAGTTTATTAACTTATATGTTAGGCTGGTTGAAGGCCTAACTTGCCCTATGCTACAGTGGGATTTTCCTACCTAAAGAAACTAAGGAAGGTCTGAGTCAGTAAGGTCAACTTCAAAAAGTCTGTCTGTGTTCAAAACCTATACTTGCTCTAACAAATAAAGCTAAGCAATGTGTAGGGATATCAGTAATAAAAGCAACAGTGTTCAAAACAAAGTTCTGAGCTTCTTCTAGCTCCAGGCTTGCTTCCCAGCTCCCCTTCCACAAGTTCAAAACAGTTCCACAGGGTATTAGGGTTCCCTTCCCCAAGAAGACAACACAGATCCAAAAAGGGGCGTTGGGTTTCCCTTCCCCAATGTGGCGACCAAGTTCATAAGGTCTCAGGTTTCCCTTCCCCAAAACATCAGCTTGCCGACTGGAACTTTTCAGTCTCGCAATATTCAAAACCAGTTCCAGGTCAACTTTACACTCCTATTTCTTAACTGGTCATACAGGTTGCTTTCTTCTGCTTCACTTCAGCAATCTCTTTCATGCACTTGTATTTACTCTCTGAATGTTTCTTTGGCTTTGACAGATGGGGTATACCCGGTCAAGGTGTAGTTTACTGACCACACAGTGCACCCATCACAGGACACCCTAGGTTGGCTTGCCCACACAGGTTCTTCTGTAATTGCCTCTGTGTTCTGGTTCACACTCACGTGGCTTTCCCCTTGCCGACCTTTTGGCTCTGCCACAATGTGTTTTCCTCTTTGTTAGTCTCTTGACTTTGCCACAATGAGTTCTTTCATACAGTTCACTTTGTGGTGTTCTTTTCCCTTCACCACATTGCTCTTGTACTCCTCAGCAATGTCCCATGCTTGCTTTACAATTCAATTCAAAAGATTTGTTCATTGCTTTCAATATATTTTATTTGTTCTTTGCTTTCAATATATTGTACATGTATTTCACTACAACTTGTCATCTGTTCATAGGTTTATCAAAAGCTTCCATATGCTTGTCAAAAGCTTTCTTTTAGTTCGGTATTCAGTAGTTCAAAGTTCTTATTCCTTTGGCCAATAATTCCTCTTATTCAGAGTATTTATCACAAACACTTATTTGGGCTCACCGTATCTTACACATTGTCTTCTCGTGCTCTACTCTGCATACACATTCTCGGTACATTGCGTGCCCTGCTCGCAGTTTGCTCCTCTCTCTCTGTGGGTTGCCAGCAGCACTAATCACTTCTGGCGGACGCTGCCGTTGGCTAACATCGATTGGATTTCTTCTTTGGCTCGCAGCTATAGCTGTGGGCACCAACCAGTGAGGCTCCCAACACTACGGGCCCTTGCACGGTCCCTACAAGCCCCAGCACCACAGTTCCTTTCAGTTTCTTGCCAGACAGGACCCTCTTCGGCTGCCTCGTATTCCACAGGATTCCTCCCTCTTCAGGCCCTCAATGCTCGGCCCAGCTTCTCTCCTGCAGGTCTCTCCTTCCTCCTTGTCTGCTCCACCTTTTATACACCTGCAACAGTTGGACAGGTTGCAGGTGTGAGTCCTCAGGCCCAATTGCTTGACCATAGTTAGTAGAGTACTCAGGACATGCCTGACCCTTGCACCAGTCTGTAGACCTCTTCCTCGTCTCAGTGCTAGAGTGGTGAAATGACATGTTAGTGTACATTACTCCTAGTCGCCTCTTCCTCATCTCAATACTAAAATAGTATGAATGAGAGGAAATGAGGCAAAAGGGTTTACAACAGCCTATAAAGGCTTGGGGAGGGTGAGGTTGCTTCTCACCAGGAAAAGGGGGATACAATGTCTCACCTGCGGATATCCTCGCCTCAATCCCCAAGGACCGTCCACCCAGATCATCCTCCCTCGCATCTCCACCCCCAGGGTCAGGATCCACAAGCAATGCCTTTCCCTGGCCACCTGATAAGAGGGCCCAAGGGGAGTAGGTGTGAGGATACCCTCAGGTTTTTCACAGTATGCATATTTGAAAGCTTGCAGTACTCTCCCGGTTCAATGATCGGTTAAAGAGGTTTCTGTGGCATTCCAGTAGTGTGCCCTGTGTGAGGATTGATTTATAGACGTCAGGCGAGCAGGGGTCCACTGCAGAGCCTGCTTTGTTTCACCAGCTTGAGGAATTTCTCTCTTGATATTTGGATGAAGCTTTGCAGCTTGTTCTGTGGTTCCAGGGTAGGTAGGGCATGGTGCATGATCTGGTTGATTGGTCTGATTTATATGATCGATGTATGTCAGTGATATTGTTTTTAAAGTGGTTTGCAAGATCATTGCATAGTTTTTGTGAAGGTAGCAATGTGTTATTTCATCCAGGTGGATTTCTCTTCTCATTTACAATGTTATATAGTTCTTTCTGGGCGTTGGTGGCTTTTGTGTTTCGGTTGTTGTAGTATTTCTTCATACCTTTGAGAGTTTCCTTTATGTATGCTCGGATTTGTTTTTGATAGTTTAATCTTTTTGCCTGATCGTAGTTTTTCCTCTAATCTAGTTCAAGTTTCCTGTGTGTTTTTTCCATTGTGCTGAGGTGGGGTGTAAATCATCTTGCCATTGCTTTCTTTTGTGACGTAACAAAGGTTTTTTCCTCCAGGGAGATGTCTATTGTTTCGGTGATGCATTTCTGGATTAGGTCTGCTTTTTCATCTAGGTCAGTTGTGGTTGATGGTTTCGAAGATTCCAGTTGTTCTTTTAAGTTACTGCTTTTGATGATATTCCAGTTTCTTTTCCAGATCGGGAGTAGCTTTAGGGGCTGTTTGGGTGCTTTAGGTGGTAGTTGGATCACAAAGAGGATGATGAAGTGGTTGCTCGATATTATTTGTATTGGTGGTGCAGTTGAGATCAGTTTTTGTTGCCGAAGTTGGCATCGAGAGTGTGTCCTGCTGTGTGTGCCTCTTCTTTAACCATCTGGCATAGTTTTATTGTCTCGAGCTGCTCGATAGTGATTTTTGTGAGTTTGCGTTGAAGGTCCCTAAGGATTATCAGGTGGTCGTGTTTGATGGCCAGGTTAGTGATGGCTTCTATGAAGGTGTCTACGAAGGTTGCATCGTCGGTGGTCTATAGACGAGTATGAACGGGAAGTTTGTTTTTGAGTTCGCTGTCAGTTGAAGGACGAGGGATTCACAGTTTCTGATGTTCAGCATGTCAGCTATTTTTATTTTGAGGTGTTCTTTGTAGGCTATTGCAAGTCCTCCTCCTCTTTCCTTTTCTATTAACCTTTGTACATTTTAAGTTGTCGGGTAGATAGCTGTGTAGTGTGACTTTGTAGTTGTCATCTAACCAGGTTTCTAGGCTGAACAGGATATCTATTTCACCATCATACAGTAGATTGTAGATCTCTGTAGCATGTTTGGACATTGATCTTGCGTTCATCAGATTGCAGTGTAATTTTTTTTAACAGTGCTTCGTTTCGTTCTTGGTTTCGTCTTATGGTGTTCTTATTGGCGAGTTTCCGCGTTACTCTCAGGATGTGAGGTGTGTTCAGTAAGGTCTGTTTCGTCATTGTGAAAATCGGCTGGGTTTCATATTTGGTTCCTAACTGCTTCTGGTTCCTCTTCTGTATCTCGTTACTGTTGGCGTCGGTGTGGAGGTGGGAGTTGTAGGAGGCGGAGTAGTAGTGGTGAACATACAGGAGTAATAGTAGCATAGGTGAGGAGAGTAACAGGAAGTAAGATGATCAGAAGTTTGGGGTAGATCATAGAGAGAAGAACATTGAAGAGAGCAGTTATCATGGGAGGGACCGATAATCGACAGAAAGGGTGAGTGAGAGAGGAAAGGAAGGGGGAAGAGTAGTAAAAAGGATGTTATTAGAACAGTAAGGAAAAGAGTAGAAGGGTGTGGAAAATCAGGCAAGTGCCCATAGTAATTGGAGGGCACCACCCAAGGGCACCAGGAGGGTGCCGGATAGGTTTCAGACAGATTGTTCCCTGAGGAAGTCTAGATAAATAAGGCGTTTGCCTTTAACACATCACCTACAGACAGATAGCTTTTAGATAGAAATGAATAATTATCACTAGCACCAGTCCTAGAAAGCTTGGATAAGGGTGGGATTGTCCATCCCTTGGTCAGGAAGGGTGGGCCAATAGGCCAGATGGAAACACAATTAAACCCCTTGAACATTATCTGGGAGTTTGTGCATTCTTGCAGCCATCTGTGACATTCTATATAGTATACCATTGTTAAGGTTATACTGCACTGTCCATAGAACAGCGCACCACCAGAAGCCAAGACACGTGCAGACTTGGAATCCGCTGCTGCAGAAAGGACCAAAAAACAAGCCTTCTCTGCCTAAGCCCCAATACTATGGAACTTCCTCACCATCAGCATCACACTTGCTCCCACGCTGCTACAATTAAAAAATGAACTGAAGACCCAACTCCTCAAGGAGTCTCTCTTCCTCAACACCTATGCTATCACGTCGCCCCTCGCACCACCTGACTCGCTAGATGCTGCCCGCACCTCTCGACCCCGCAACCCAGTACAGCTGTACCCCTGCTATGTACCCCTCTTTATCCCTCTGTATCCTACCCCTGCTGTATATCTGTTCTTTTCTTACCTCTTAAAGCGCTCTGTTATGCATCTGTACTGTTGTATACCTCTGTAAAGTTCTGTTAAGTATCTGTATTATTGTATACCACTGTAAAAGTGGTCCATTGCTTTTCGAAGCCAGGTTCAGGCTCAATAAAGACCAGAATAATAAAAGTAATAATAATAAAGGATGCACTTTCCTATGTAACCTTTTAAATCTTGCAGCTAACAGAATTGTATATGGCAAAGGGTAGCCCACATCTAGATGATTGCAAGAAGTTTGATTCAGTTTTACATAAGACCTTTACAAGTAAAAACGTCTTGCAATTGCCTGTATCCATTATTATAATTTTTGGTATAAAAGGGAAATCATACTGTGAGCTGATGCCCAGCACAAACATTGTGCACATTGGTGCAACCACTTCTTAAAAATAAACTATGAAAATACAAATTCTAAAGAACACTATATATCGTTTTACATTGAGGTACATTTGATGATTACTACTCTAAAAATCTCAATTTTAACCGTTCTTCATATTCATCAGAGAAACTCATGAGAATTTGTGCATGCATCAAAAAGCAAGAAAATTGTTGCTTCAGAAGACAAAAGTATAACAGTTGACAAATGAGCATGTAAACTTTTAACATACTGAGTGCAAAGCTTTCATTTTATGAATGAAATAAGCAAAGTCCTTATCAGTAGATGAATGGTGTAACCTGCTCGTTTTGGGTGAAAAACCAGTCCTGGTTTGTGCAGGAGTGAACCTTTTAGACAAAATATTGAACCAAACTAACAGACAAATAACTGATCGGCGCCAGTGACATTGGTCATTATCTAAAGAATCTTTCAAATTCAAGAGTGATGAAGAAGGGGCTTAAATGAAATTTGAAAGATATGTGACACACTGTATAAAAAGTTTGTAAATAAACTAAATCACAATAAAATTAAAGTAAAAAGAATCAAATAGGTTTAGGTTGAAAACGAATATTTCAATGGGAAAGATGAAACAAAATGACACAAAACCCAAATGGAAAATGTATATTCAAATTCAATTTTTAAAACACACCCGTCACACCATCAACACTCAATGTACTATACTAAGTGCTTCACATGGTCTACATGTTGTTCTCAGTATCCCACAAAAATACACTATGTCACTATCTATTCTCACTACCACCCTCTGTTCACAATAGTACACTCGACCACCAACCAAACGCCTGTACCAACGACCCACACTCCATTCACAATAACCACACTATTAGATAAAATCTCTACATCACTATCTATTTGCTTCCCCTACATTTTTCATACGATCCACTATTAATTGTTTTCAAAATATCCACAATCAATGCCACAAAGATGCAGAATATTACTGTGCATTGAACAGCTGTACTTTTGCTTTCACATGCATTGAACATTATTTTTTCTTAGAGATGTTGGGGATGAAAATTGGACTTGAAGTGGGCACATGTAACCCTTGCAGTGGACAAATATAGGCCTCCAGAGTGCCGTACACTGTCTGATAAATCCTGAGCTATGTGAGAAACCTGATGCGCTTCCCCCAAGTTATTCCCGGGGATCCTTTGTTCAAGTGGCCAGGGGAGGGATATCGCTCTTGTATCCCTACACTGGGGGCGGACGAGCGAGGGAGGATCACCTGGGCAGGGGGTCCTTGGAGAATGCGAGACGAGCGGCCTTGGGCGAGACGCGGTATCCCATCTTTTCTGATGCACCCCTACCCGAGATCCCAGCAGTCTTTCTGGTATATTGCCACCAAAATCCCATCCCCCTAGTACTTTCCAAACAGGGAAACTCAAGATTATCTCTAAAACCCAATACAAATGTTGCCTCTCCACAACACTACAAATCCATAATCCCCTTCTTCTCCTAGAATATCAAGGGGAATGTAAACCAAAACTCAGGGGATATATTCATCTTCACTCTCATAATCCCATTCCCCTACTGAAATCCACAAGGACTGGGACGAGGAAGAAGCAGACGGGAATCATGAGGAGTACCCCATGGGAATCAGTGGTCAATGGATTCCTATGGGCAGTCTCTATGTTGTCCCGATAATGAGTTCAGGAACAGTCAGGCAGGGAGGGACAACCGCTCACACCTGACTCCAATCAACTCTAGCTCAGAGTATAAAAACAGCAGCCAGAAACAGCATTTTGAGCGAGTTGGGGATGCTGGAAGGTACCTGAAAGAAGGAGAGAGCCCTACTGAGCTGCAGAGACCCTGGGAGACCTGGAGGAGGATAAGCAAACCACCCAAACACTGACCCTGCTACCAGAGAGGAGATTGCAGCGTGGAGGAGGAAACAACTTCCAGAAGGCAAGACCCGGGGCAGCTGGGGCTGCCTGGCAGTACCAACAGTTAAACTCCTCCCCAGGGGCAGAGGGAGAGACCCGGAACTCATTGTGTACTTTCAAAGGAGGCTCGAGCCTGGCAGAGGGAAGCTTTCTTGCCGAACTTTAAAAAGTAGTCTGAGCCCGGCCAAGGGAGACTGCTGCAAAATAGAAGACTCAAGCCCGGCTGAGGGAAGCCTTCGAGATGAATTGTAAACTTTGAGAAGGGTCCGAGCCCGGCAGAGGGAGACCCAGTGGTGAAGAAAAAGACGCAAACAAAGTCTTCAATACATCCGGTGAGTCAAAAGAAATTGTGTGAAACCGGTCTGTGTCAAGAGAAGGTTGCGAGCAGCTTAAGTGTGAAAAAGACATCTCTTGAACTGTACATAAAGAACGGTTAACCCTACAGGGAAAAGATCAGCTGCAGAGGGGTCCAGCGCCACATGGGTGCTCACTCAAAATACTCTGGCTGAGCCCCCTATTGTTGAAACTGCACGTACCAGAAAGCCCTAGGAAGGGTGGCGTGAGGTGTTGGAGTGGTCCTACAAGAGTCACGTAAAATCCCTTGTACACTTGAAAGTCTCTGACATATTGCCAAGAGAAAGCTAAAGAGGAGTGAATCCTGCATGGTGATAACGTAAAAGTGAACTGTATATTTTGCAAATTTGAACCCGGTTTGAGGGATGCCAGTGAGTTGGGGTGAAGAATAATACACCCGTGAACACTGTGTAGACAAGAGTGAACCTGGCCATGGGTTGTCTGCAGTAGGAAGTTTGCAAGCTGCATTTGAGAGGCCGCAGTGAACCCGATGGAGTGAGGCCCAAGTTGCAAAAGGATCCGAGCCCGGCGGAGTGAGATCCAAGGGGCGTAGAGCAATCGCCCAGGGTACAAGATTACAGAAGGAATGTTTGCTTGTTTGTTGTTTGGATTTATCAGGCCTTCTAAGGCAAGAGACTTTGCAGAGAAGAGACTTGGCCCGTGAAGCTTCTGGTATCGTTGAACTGGAATTGTGAACCTCGCACAGGAGAGTACTGTACTTAGAATTTCCAGCTTGTCCCATGCATTGGCTATACAAAAGCTGGTACTAAAAATATGTTTTCATATGTTGTGCAACCTGTCTGTCTCCTAGTCCTATTAAGATCATAGGGTCCACAGTTTTTGCTTTTTCCCCATTTCCCCCACACTATGTGTAAAGGCTTCAGTTTGTGTCACAATTACTTTATCGAAGATGGATATTGGTTTGTCTAATATCTGATCATGTGAACCAGGTGTTTTTAGTAGGTAGTGGTCTGCGACCACTTACAGATCTAACATTTGGCAATGTACTGCAGGTCTCAATAGTAGATATTGCTATTTGTCTTGTCTAGCCAATCAAAGTTCTGCCTGCATTTCTGAAAACTATTTCATGCACCCTCCTTTGAGGACATCCTTTACTTCCCAGCCCGTAGCTTTTAAAGACATTCCTCCACCACAAATCAGATGGGTCAGCCAAGTCACCAGTCCTTCCAACAGAGTTACCACCGTTTTCTGCTGGAGTATAGAGCGAGAATGTGAAGTGTGTGGCAGGCTCAGTAGGTCACCCATCTTGGACTGATTTAATATCTGCCCAGGTTCATCACTGGATCGGTCCTCTGCTATTGAATAAATGTTCAGCTATTATAATATATTATATTCAGTAGTACCGCCTTAAATCTGGAAGGTCTGGGCAACCTCTTCCCTCTGGCTATTAGCTCCTATTTTGTGGCCTGTACCCCTACCTCACCAGACCAGAGCCCACTGTATGTAACATATTTGTTGGTAGGGGAAAAAGAGCAACTCATTGCTGCCTAGATGCTAACAGTACAAATATAATAATTTTACCCACCATACAATCGTGACTTATACTGGTAGTCAATCAGGCAAAGCTGTTTTCCTAGTGATTTAATGTTCAATTCAAGTCCGGACCATGGGAAGTCATCTCAATGGACTTTATTGTATATCTTCTGCCATCTGGGAACAAGACAACTAAAATGATGACGATAGAAAGAGTCACTAAATTAGCTCCCTTTCTTCAATTGCCAAAGGTACCCACTGCCCTGAAATGGCTTGTATGTTCATTTAGGAAATGTTCCGTCTACATGGATTACCTAGCTCGATTGTGTCACATTGTGAACCCCAATTTGTTTCTAAGTTTTGGAAATATTTGTGTAAGGCGTTACACATATACCAAGGCATGTCTGTTGGATACCATCCAGACAAATGGGAAGATGGCACGCATGAACCAGAGCCTGGAACAATAACTCCTCTGTTTTTGCACTTCTTGCGCTTAAAAGTGGTCAAAGTTATTGCCTTTAGCCGAGTTTACTGACAATAACGCCTTGCAAACAGCCCTCAAGATGTCCTTGTTTTTTTTCACTTACGGTTTCCACCCACAAAGTTTTCTTCTGGATCCTGTCTCAGAATCTCTGGTTCAGACTACAGATGCATTGATCACAGAGCTACAGAAGTTACACAAGTCCATCTCGGAGCATCTAAGCGTGGCCCAGGATAGGATGAATATGCTGTGATAGGGATTTCAATCCTCTTTTCTCGGTGGGAGGCAGAAAATGGCTACCCTCGAAGAACCGGTCTCGACACCTGGTTCCCTCCAAATTGGCCTCTTCTTGCTTTACACCTTTTTGAATTTTCCAGGAGATTAATTCAGTGGGGATCAGGCGCCAGTTACCTGCCTGTTGGGACAGACTACTTCCGGTGTTCCAATCTTCCCATCTGTGCTCCTGTAAGCCGATCACTTTCATCAACAATGCAGTTTGTGTCCTCCGCCAACATTTGTGGATGGGGTGCAAGAACACTAGTTATCCAGCATTTGTGTTTCCGGGTAGCACAGAGGCATTTTGCACTACTTGGTGGACTGGAAAGATTACCCATCCTGTGATAATTTTGATCATGATGTTCCATTACCTGCTCCCAGGTAAGCGTACATCCTGGCACTTGGGAAAGGGGCATGCAGCTCCATGAGTGTTTTCCTTGCTCACATCCCATGTCCCTATTTCTCCTACTGCCATCCTTCCCTAGACCAGACTTCAGTATCTTCCTTCCTTAGGATTTCCCTATGTGCTCTTCCGCTGCCAGGATTCTTTGTTTGACCAGTGTCAAACCTTGTCCTCTGTTTCACCAGTTGCCTAGGGACAACCAATTTTCTTCTGCATCAAGGAGGAAGACAGGGGTATTCTTCGCATGAGTGTTGCCCTAACAAGATGGACCTTTACCTTGGGGGAGGTCTTTCAGTTACCTGGTTAGCAGGCAGGTGGCAGTCTGGCCTCTTACTGGGACAGGCCCTACCTCTTTGTACCCAGACTTTGCTCCAAGTGAGACTTGTGATCTGTGAGAGTTTGGCCCAGACAGATTGCATTGGTCTACGGAATGCAAGAAGCTATAGATGCATAAACAATTGCAATTCGGATCTCTAGTGCGAACAGGTTTCATCCGGTGGTGCAAGATTGGTTTAAAAAAAATAACACTGATACAAGATTTACTTGTACGGTCAATAATTCTAAGTTCAACTGTACTACCAAATTACAAAGTTGATTTATTGAAGCAGCACTAGAGTATGGCTCCAGATTCGATAATGTCTTCTTTATTAGGATTGAACCTTAGGGATTATTATTCATCCTGACACATCTCTTCCTTTTCCTTCTACTTTCTCTTCACTCTCCTCTTAGACACTCTCCCCATCCCTACAATCAATTCTCCTTGAAGCACCACTACTCTTTCTATTAACAAAACCTATTCAAACTGTAACTTTCATTACACATCCTCTTCTCTCGTCCACCCCCGGCACACCTTGGTTTCTCAGACCATACATCGCTATGCTTCTACAGCTCACTTTCTTTCTATTGCTCTTCGGAATGCAGTCTGTCTGCAATTTAAAAAAAAACTTTATCTCAGACTTTCTCATTCTCCTTCTCTTCACCTCATTAGCCTTACTGAAATCTGGATTCCCCCCCTCCGACTCTGCAACCTATGCTGCCCTTCATGACCCTGCCTACATTTTCTTTCACTCCCCTTAGCCCCACTGACAGAGGTCGTGAGGTAGGACTGTTTTGTTTTCACCCTACACAATTCCGACCTCTCCTACTCTCCTATCTCCTGCCTATTCCCCCTTATTCGAATACATAATCTCTGCCCCCTATGACATAACCCATCATCTCTCTCTATCGGCCACGTGGACCGGTAAATTCATTCTTAGACCACATCTCCCAAATAATTGACTCTCTCCCTCCCAATCACCAATTAATTGTCATTGGTGGCTTCAACCTCTCCTCCCACGCTGCTGCTCTATCCACTGACTTTAACTCTCTTAACTTTTCTTGTTAACTGTTAACTGCTAACCACAGAGCTTAACACTAAAAAAGCTGATTTTCTAACTATGTCTGCTATGGGGAGTTATACCCTAGAATCATTGTCTGCCAAAACTGCTGATTGCTTAAAAGTATTGTGTAGACATAAGAATCTCTCTGAGAAGGGCAAGAAAATGGAACTCATAGAAAGATTGTTAGAAAACCAAAGTCTGGGAGGTACAGAGGAATCTACCCCCACAGCAAATGTAGAAAACAGTGATGGTATTGATCTGAATCAAAGTCTTGATAATGAGTCAGAAGAGGAAAGTGAACCTAATGAAGTTATCCATTGTGAGCCTCTGTCTGCCTTACCTACTGTACCTACTGTACCTACTGTACCTACTGGGCCTATGCCAGGTCCTCCATGTAACCCTCCTTATTTTGAGCTTGAAATAATGAAGCTTGAATTAGAGTAAAAACGTTTTATTGCTCAATCTGAAAGAAACCAAGAGCTAGAGTCCAGAAGAATGAATGCCCAGGCTGAGCAGAAGCAAGCTGAGTTAAGACTCGGAGAAATAGAGCTTAATCATGAACTAGAAATGAAGAAGTTGTCTGTGGAAAATGCTTCTCTCCCCTCTGGTTCCTCTAGGAGTTCCAGTCCCAAAAGACCCCGGATGCCTAAGGAATTAGTGGGTATGTATGAACCTAAGTTGGATGTGTTGGATTGGTTAAAAATGTTTGAGTATAATCATGGGCTCCAGGGCATCACAGGGAATTAGTTACTTCCCTGGTTGTTCTCTAGACTTCCCCCTGTTGCAACTGATGTGGTAATGGAGTTGGGGGAGGTGGATAAGAAGGATTTTGAATGCGTGAAACGAGCTTTGATAGCTAGATTTGGGAAGACCCCTTCCCAGTACCTTAAGAGGTTTAGGACCCTCAAAAAGCATGATGGTACAACTTGGGCTACCTGGGTGAGTGAAAGTTTGAAAAACTTAGAGGGCTAGATCAAGGGTTACAGAGTTAACACTAATGAAGGAATGAAGAATCTTGTAATGTTGGAGACAATTTATGATGCCTGCTCTCCTGAGCTCAGACAGCAATTGGCTGATTCAAAGGAATTAGATTCCAGGAAGTTAGCTAAGGCTGCTGACTTGTGGGTTGCCAACAGGGCCACTCACAAGGTTTCTGGGGCTACTCAGAAAAAGGATGAGGGAAAACAGCCAAAAAAGGACTCCAAAGAGAATTCTAATAATTCCAATTCCAAAGAGGGCCCCAAACAAAACGAAAAGGGTAAACCACAAGGGAAACAAAATCAGGCTAGTGTACCTCCTGGTGCCAAACCAGAAGGAGGTCAGAACAAGCCACCATTCTAGAAAGCATTTGGTAAATGCTTTGTATGTGGCTCTACTGACCATGTGAAAGGAGATCCCAGATGTAAGGGTAAACCTTCAGGGGTCCAGCTTGTCTCCTTAGCCTTCGCTCCAGAGGAGTAAGTACAAATGGCAAGTGGAAACTTTCTATTGCTGGCTGATGAACCCATTGGAGTCTCAGCCAGTGTTTCTTTAGTGTCTCTGCATTTGTCGGAAAAACAGAACTTGGATGTCTATAATTCTATCCCAGATAATACTAAAGAGTATTATAAGGACAGTGTCCAGGTGAATGGTCAGGAGACTCCTGCCATTAGGGACACTGGGGCCAGCATAATTGATGACAAATCATTTTTTCAGGCTGAGGATGTTGCTAAGGCACCCAAACGCCTCACCAAGTTAGCTGGAGGGCCTGTGCAGATGCTTCCCCAATTACCAGTTCTCATCCAGTGTAATGACATGACGGTGAAGATACCCGTCAGCATACAAAGTGAGGTGCCAGGAAGGGTTTTGCTGGGTAATGACTTAAAAACTCTTGGAGTAGTGTCACATACCCCCAGACATCCTAGTAAAAGGTTACAGGAGCTCACCAGACCTCAAGGGAGTGAACCATGAGAGGTACTCCCAAGGAGATGATGAAGAAAGAGATCACTCCTGCTCCACTGGAGATGTCAGCTGCTGTGTCTAAGAAACTAGAAGGAAAAGGGAAACCTAAAACTTCTAAAAAGAACCTCCCAGCCAGCACTCCAGTGCAGCCAACAAGGACTTCCCCGAGGTTGTCCAAAGTTACACCAGTAACTCCCCATCCAGCTGAGGCTGAGAGGGAGGTACAACCCTGTGTGGTTGAACTAGACTCTGAAGAAGAGCTAAGGAAGGCCAGGAACTCATTGCAGATCTGGATCCTGTTGACCATCCTGAGCTGCAGTCTTTACTGGCAGAAGGTGGACCCAACAGGGCAGACTTCAGTAAGGGACAGAGAGAATGTCCAACTCTGGAAGGTCTTCGCCACCACGCAGATGCTCAGGCTGAAGGGCAAGAGCCTGGGAAATATAGGTTACACTGGTAAGATGGCCTCTTCTACAGTGAACCAACAGAGTCTGCACCATGGGACAACAAACGACTTGTAGTATCCCAAGAGAACAGACCACAGTTCTTGCAGTTAGCCCATGAGATTCCTTTGGCTGGTCACTTGAGTTTCACGAAGACTAAGGAAAGGCTCCCACTCTACTTTTATTGGCCAAAGATGGGGGCTGAAGTAGATAAGTACTGCAGGAGCTGCCACACCTGCCAGACTTCTGGTAAGGTTGGCTCCAAGAATGTGGCACCTTTAGTGCCTCTCCCTGTAGTGGGAGTCCCATTTAAGAGAGTAGGGATTGACATTGTTGGTCCCCTTGATCCTTCAACCTCCTCAGGCAACAGGTTTATACTTGTTGTAGTAGACCATGCTACTAGGTACCCTGAGGGAATTCCTATGAGGACTGTTACAGCTCCGGCTGTAGCTAAGGCCCTCCTTGGTATTTTTACCAGGGATGGGTTTCCTAAGGAAGTAATCTCTGACAGGGGGTCACATTCTATGTCCCACTACATGAAAGCCATGTGGAAAACCTGCAGAGTTACTTACAAGTTCTTAACCGCATACCACCCTCAGACAAATGGGCTGGTTGAAAGGTTCAACAGAACCATGAAGAGCATGATAGGTGTTTTAGAGGACCCCCTTAAAAGAAATTGGGACCTTCTAATGCCATGCCTTCTCTTTGCTTATAGAGAAGTCCCTCAGGAGGGAGTAGGTTATTCACCCTTTGAACTTCTTTATGGTCATCCGGTCAGAGGCCCATTGGCCCTGATCAAGGAAGGGTTGGAGAGTGCTCCTTCCCCCAAGCCAGTCAGAGTGACTGACTATGTGATAGGTCTCTGAAGGAGAATGTCACAAATGATGGCAGAAGCAAGTGATAACTTGAAAGCTGGACAAGCATTGGTCAAGCACTGGCATGACCAAAAGGCTAACATGGTTGAGTTTACTCAGGACCAGCTAGTTCTCGTTATGATTCCAACAAGGCAGAGGGCCTTGCAAGACAAATGGATGGGATGCTTCAAAGTTGTGGGTAAACCTGGAGAGGTCAACTATCTGGTGGACTTGGGAAATCCCAAGAGGGCTCCAACAGTCTTCCACACCAACAGACTAAAAGCGTATGTCTCCAGACCTGATGTAGGAGCTTTTCTTCTAGCATCATCAGAGGAAGAAGAAGAGAGTGAAGCTCTTCCTGATGATCTCAGAGGCTTACCTTTAGATGAAAAGATTGAAGGAGTAAATCTCTCTTCAAATCTGACACCTGAGCAACAGGAAGAGTGCAAATCCATGTGGAATCAGTTTGCCTCCCTGTTCTCACTTTCAACAGGCTTGACCCCTTGGGGGCAGCATGACATACTCACTGGTGACTGTCTGCCAGTCAAAAGCAGAGGATATCAAATGTCAGAAAATGTAAGAACCCACATCAAAGGTGAGGTCAGCAAGATGCTTAATCTGGGGGTAATAGAGCCTTCTACTAGTCCATGGTCTAGCCCAGTTGTGTTAGTACCAAAGGCAGGATCTAAAGAACTTAGATTCTGTGTGGATTACAGAGCTCTTAATGCAGTCACTAAGACTGATGCCCACCCATTGGTGGATAGACTTGGTGGATAGACTTGGTGCAGCCAAGTTCCTCAGCACATTTGACTTGACGTCAGGCTATTGGCAAATAGCCCTGACAGACCATGCCAAGGAGAAAACTGCATTTTCTACCCCAGTTGGCTTATACCAGCTTAAGGTTATGCCTTTTGGATTGAAAAATGCACCTGCTACATTTCAAAGGATGGTAAACCAGGTTCTGAATGGGATGGAGGACTTCTGCATGGCATACCAGGATGACATAGCAGTGTTCAGCAATTCCTGGGAAGAACATGTGGACCACCTGAGATATGTTTTGCAGGCTCTTGGAAAGGCCAATCTGACCATAAAGGCGAGTAAATGCCAGATTGGACAGAGTAAAGAGGTCTACCTTGGCCATGAGGTAGGAGGTGGAGAAATAAGGCCTTTGCCCAGTAAGATTGAAGCTGTACAATATTGGACAACACCTACTACTCAGACTCAGGTGAGAGCCTTCTTAGGCCTCACTGGGTATTACAGGAATTTCATTGAGAACTATGGGGCCATAGCTTCTCCACTGAATGTCATCTCCTCTCCAAAATTCCCTAAAAAGGTTAGGTGGAATGAGGAATGCAATCAGGCCATTGAAACCCTGAAAAAGGCTCTTTGCCAAGCACCAGTACTCAGAGCTCCTGACTACCACCAAACTTTCATTGTGCAAACAGATGCTTCAAATGTAGGAATAGGCGCAGTCCTCAGTCAACTGGATGGGAAAGGTAGGGAGCACCTCATTTGCTTCATCAGTAGAAAACTGAAGGATCCTGAAACAAGGTGGGCAACCATTGAATGAGAGTGTTTTGCTATTGTGTGGGCTCTGAAGAAGTTTAGGCCATACTTGTATGGTTCTACTTTTGTCATTCAGACTGACCACCAACCCTTGAGATGGTTAATGCAAATGAAAGGGGAAAACCCAAAACTATTGAGATGGTCAATCTGCCTGCAAGGGTTTGATTTCACCATTGAGCACAGGTCAGGGTTTCACCACCAAAATGCTGATGGTCTCTCTAGGATGTATGTCATCGACTAGAGGTATGAGATTCATCCAGGAGTGGATTAAATCCTCCTGTCCCTTAGTCTGGGGGGGCGAGTATTAGGGAGAATTCTCTCTTTAGGCTGAATTTCCTAACCTAGTGAGTCCCCCAGAAGCTTTGCTGAATTTCTGGAGTTTGTTTTTTCTCCTGCCAAGAGTGAGACTCTTTTTCTCCCACTATTGGACATGATTTATGGCGTTCCTTTGACTGTTAATGTGTTTTATGGGCTATGGAGTCCTTTACTCCATAGGGTCTCATGTGTTTTTACTATATGTGTTACACAGCACCCTCCGTGCAGTGACACAGGGGTGTCCTAGTGATACCCCACCATAGACTCCATACCCTGGGATTGACTACTGTCTCCCAGGGCATGTAAAGTCACCATTGGCTTTACTAGGCCCAAATTATGAACAGAAACCAGTACAAACCATCATATTGTGGACGTACTGGTCGGGGCAATTCGATTGCCCAGGGGTCTGTTAGTCGAGGGGGCACGTCTCCGTCCCCCCTGATCGTTTTGGCTGGTGGCAGTGGATATTACTTTTTATATTCGACCGCGAATATATCCCTATGGGATTTTCCCATTGTTCGAGGCTTCCAACTTGAATTATTTAATTCTCATAGCCTCGAACCTACCGCCGGTTTATTTATTTAATATGAATTCGCCGGTTGGTATTTTTTGCCAGGACTCGATTCTAAAATGGCGTTTGTGTTCTCTTCTGTGACTCCAACCCAAGTCGAGCCCTTTGATCCACTTTTTGGCGGGCTTCTCCACAGAAGCCTCCAAAAGTGGTGCCACTCTGTCTGGGTACCACAAGGGGCGTGGGAGGGGGTTTAGGCACCCTGGACTGAGTTACCTTAGTAACTCAAGTCGCACTCTTGTGTGATTGGCCCAAGTGGTGAGCTGGCCGGCTCACCACTTAGCATGTTTGATTGACAGCTAGGATGAGTGAATAGGGGTGGGCTGCATAAAAGCAGGGCTTTGGGGACTGGAACTTCAGAAGTCGCCACAGGACCTGAGAATCCGACGAGGGAGAAGCTGAGCTGACCTACCACGACGACACCACCGGTGGAGCCCTGCAGAACCGACTCACCACTTCCCGACGACAGAGAAGATCTCCCGGCTGGAGAGGCTTCTTCCCCTGACTGGGGGGCACAACCAGTTTACCTTCTTTTCCTCGCATCCCAGGACGTCTTGTGGTCGAAAGACTCCTGTCTTCCTCCCCGACGAGATCCTCTCTTCCCCCGGAGGAAGCACCGACTTGCATCCGCTGCCAGGAACAACTGCCCCCGCTGGAGTATTCTCACCACTTTAAGGTACCGTGTCCGCCAGGCCTCCCTTTCTAAAGACTGCTACAAGGTAATAATAATCCCTTAACCTTCTGGACTGGGCTGGCCGCCTTGACCATCTAACTAGTCCCTTTCTTTGGTCCAACTATTTCTGGACCTTTTCAAGACTTTTGTGCATTTCAACGGTGTGACCCTGGACACATTACATTCTGATCCTCTTAAAGTGGATCCGGCCTTCTGAACTCTAACTTCACGGTTTTACCTTGCCTTCCTCTCTTGTTGTGTTGTTGTGAAAGTGTTGGGGTTGGTTTCAAATTATACTCTGCTTTTCTCTCCCTTTTTAAAACAAATTATTAGAGTGCCATCTGCGTTAAGCACTCACCCTGTCTGAAAATAAGTGGGGCTTTACTTAAGAATTGTCTAATATTCTTTTAAGGGAGTGTATATCTTTTAGTGACCGTGTTTTTGAACTGCTTAACATTAGTGCCTGTGTGTTTTACTAGATGTGGTTTTAAATAAATAATTATATCTCTTTTACACCAAGCTCTGGTCAGTGTTTACTTGTTCTACTATGTTCTTTTGACCTATTGTGAATACTCTGTATACTGCCTAACTCTTCTTGAGGGAAGTCTGACTGCTCAGCCACAGCTACCAAGTGAATCTGTGTGGTACAGACTGCTACCAAGTGGGTTTACTGTCAAACACCTGTAGTCTTAAATCTTTTGCAGTGGTCCTAGAGGGAACTGCACAGGTTTCTGCCTAACATTAACCACTCACTCTTCTATTCACTCTCTGCCACCCATTCAAATCGGAACTCCCTTGACCTTATCCTCATCTCCTCTCAACTCTCCGCCTCCAATATCTTCAGTGTGCTTTCTCCCGCTGATCACTATCAAGCTCCACTCCTACTTCTTCCTCACTCTCTCCAACTACAACGATTACTAATTGCACGTTTCCCTCCTCCAAGCTAGACCAACTCTCTGACCTAGACCACTCTCTCTCCTTCTACACTGAACTCACCATTTGATCCACTGAAGAAGCCTTCACTAACTTTAACAATGCTCTTTATGCTCCCTTTTCCTCTCACTACCCTCTTACTACACTACCTATCCACGGCCCTAGGTTACACCCCTCACCCTCAACCTGAAAACAACATTGTGGAAAAAGACACTCCTCTGATCTCCAACTGTATCTCACTGCTCTTCAAAACGATTCCTCTACTCTTGACTCTGCCAAACGGACTTCTATCACTCTCTCCTTTCATCCCAATCCTCCCGAATTAGGTGCCTCCAAAAATCTCTCAACTCAATTGTCTCACCTCATAAATCAACCTCCACCTCCTCTACTCATTCTGCAAATGACATTGCTCGGTACTTTGCGTCTTAAATGTCTACCATTCATAATACCCTCACTAATTAGTTCAATCCACCCACCCAGTTTTCTCCACCAGACCTACCCTCCTCTCCTGCAACTATGTCTTCCTTTGCCCCATCAACCCTAATGAGATTATTGCCCTACTCCTCAAGGCTAACCCTTGCTGTACCTCCACTGTCCTTGCATATTGTGAAGCACATAGCTCCCAGTGTTTCTACACATTTTACTTCCCTCTTCAGCTCCTCTCTTGAGAATGCCACTTTTCCCTCATCCTATAAGACAGCTACTGTCTTCCCTTTCGTTAAGAAACCTGGTCTAGATCCTAACAGTCCTGTCAACTTTCGCTCTGTCTCTCTTCTACCACACTATTCCAAAATCCTAGAGCAAGTAGTATTAAATCAACTCAATCTCTTCCTTGATACAACCTCCAGGATCCGCTTCAATCGAGCTTCAGACTCCTGCATTCCACAGAGACAGCTCGGCTCAATGTCTGCAACTTCACCTATCCTGCTCGGCATACAAACCTTTATTCTATTCTTCTTGACTGCCTTTGATACTGTTGACGATTCTGACCTCTTTACATTATCTCTCCTGGGCATCAGAGATAAGTTTGCTTCATCCTTGCCCCCAGTGTGACGCATCCCAGGGTATTGCCACTACTTCCATGAGTAAGCCCCTTCCCATGGAGGCAGGCAGGTGAGGTCACTACTCAATAGTTCCCCCGGGGGTAGTATTCAGATGGTGGATCTCATTGGAAACCCTCCATTGGACCAGTTACAGTCACCTTCAACCTCACTCAATAACCTGTGGTCCCCCACACATCTATCTATCTTTGATATGTTGAGGAACCCAAGTCCCAGGAAAATACTGAGACGAAGAAGAGTGTCACTGAACTTTGTGATGCTCATCAGTTCAGTACTGTGATGAAGAGGAAGGATGGAGCAATGAAGAACACATATCAGAACCGTCACATGCAATTGGCTATCCAGAGTACAAAATGGAAGAATGACAATGTCATTGGTGAAACCAGCCCTGAGGAATCGAGAGCAAAATTGTAATGCCGCAGAAAGAGAGACACAGGAAGCAGGTGGTGGGGAGAAGCCACCGTCTCGAAGGGTGCTGCCAAGATTCGGTAGCACGCGAGAAAGTAAAGGGAACCCAAGCACCTGGAATACTTGGGACATCTCCTGGAGGGAAGCCGCGCAGCCAGACTTGCTGAAGCAGGGATGCGGACCAGAGCAGGAGCTGACAGATAAGAAGCAGAAGCTCGCTCAGAGAGTTAGAGAAGCCTGAGGAGGATGCCACGCAGCAAGAGCATGAAAGCAAGGTACAGGTGCTGCATGGATGCATGAGAGGGGCTGGGAACCGAGCAAGGGGAGCCTAAAGAGGGTCGGGACTGGATACAAGTTAAAGGAGATGATAAGATACGGGACAAGAACTCAAACCTAAATATAAAGACACAGACATATGCTGCATCAGTAGGGGGGCGTGGCCTGAGCTCATGCAGTAAGGTTGTGACTGCTTGGAGCTCCCACTGAGATCCTGGCCCAATCCTGATAGCAGCTATCAATACTGCCTGAACTCGAATTAAAGGGATACCACTGTGTAAGGGGGGAGAACGCCTGCTTATCCATCCATTTCCTGACTCAAATTGGAGCTGGCACGGCGAAGAAACTTACACCGAAAGAGGAACCCAAGATGGTGGCCATCATGAAGCCACATGACTAGGGGAGAAACTTGCCAGCAGGGTAAAAATAGGTTGCCCATATCGTTCCGAACCCCTTTGTGACCTGACAACTACGCACCCAGTCTGAGTTTGTAGGATGTTGTCTGTCAGGACTTAACGAAGCCTGCTGCTGCCCTGCGTGCGCTGCAGGGTGCGCAGGCTAAGAGCGCATCCTGCCCTCGGAAAAAAAGAAGTCAGAGTGGGGACGCCTAGCGGCCCTATCTGGCCTTGACGCCTGCTTCGTTGCTGCCTTCCTGGAACATTGCCTTGTGCCCTGGCATTGGTGTGCTGCTGCGCAGCACAGAGGGACTATGCTTAAACTCTCCGCTCGGTCTCGAAGGCTAGAGCTACCTGAACACCGGCGGGAGCCACACTGCAACCAACATCAACATCCTCACCGGCACAGTTCACTGCCACACGCTGATACCTCCAGTACACCCGCTGAGTTTCTCCACTCGCCCTGGTGACTTTGGCCCTACATTCTTGCGCAACCTGCTCGCTCTTAGCGCTGATCCAGGTGCCTGATTACTGAGAGATGGGCTTGACAACCTCCCCACTCTAATCGTTGCTCTCTGGCCTGGGCGGGCTGCCCCTGCTGTGGTGGTGGTGATCTGCCACAATCTCTTCATTTTTGGGGGCATTGACTTGCAACGCCTGTACATTATAGCTGCATCCCCCTTTTCCTCACTCTGCTACGGGCGACCTGCAGCGTCAGTGCTGATTGTACCCGCCTGATCTGATTGAGACCCCTGCTGTAGTAGGGTCCACGCCAAAGGAACCTTTGGGGGGGGGGGGCAGTCGCTGAGTTCTGTGCCTATTCATCTCTTTAATCTGGACTATTTGGCTGTGTGTGGGGAGGCACACCTCCCACACTTCCTCTGCAACTAATTTCTTAAGATGTCGCCTACAGAGCACAAGGGGAAAACCACTGTCATGGACTTGTTTGCCAGCCGAAACAAATGTATTGGTGCACCCGAAGAGGCAAGCACTGAGCAAGCAAAGATACCAACTCCCACGCACAACCGACAGGAAAACCAATTTCTAGCTGCGATTGTCGCCTTGTAAACCTCCCTAGAAAATAGAATTGATGAAGTAAAAGTTGATGTACAACTACTCCAACAGGACGTTAGGCAACTGTCGGAGAGGGTTACAACTGCAGAATCTCTGCTAAAAGACACAGTGGTCACCACTAAATATCTAGAGGTGAGAGTCAACGAGGTGGAAGGGCAGAATGCTACGCTGGAAATGCGTGCCGAGGATGCCGAAGGCAGAACACGCAGGAACAATATACACCTGCTTGGTTTGCCGGAAGGAAATGAAGGGCCGGACCCGACCTCCTACATCGAAAACCTACTACTTCTCGAGATTGGCCCAGGTAAATAGTTGAGGGTTTTGCAGTTGAAAGAGCTCATAGATCCCTTCAGAAGAGACCACCTCCGGGATCCCACCCTATACCAGTGATTGCTAGGATCCTGAACTTGTTCCGCAATCTCACGGCACTCCAGGGAAGAGGGGTGAGATACTTCGAGATAACTCAAAAATTGCTATTTACCCAGACTATATCCCTGCAGTTCAGAGGGCCAGAAAAATATTTGCCACTATCAAGGCGAGGCTCAGGCAACTAGGGATCACATATATGCTTATGTACCCTGCTAGGTTGAAAATTCGGTACAATGGCAGATCATATTTTCTGGACAGTCCTGAAGCTGCAAACATGTGGATGGAACACAACAACTTGCCCCGTAAATGCGTCTCAGACACCTGATAATATGACTGGCCTCTTCCCTCACCCTGAAACAGTCATACCCCCCACTGTTGTGGCATATTTTTGTATGGATGGTTGAGCTGCGCTGAGCCCATGCGCTGCTCCCTATTTTGTCTGAGAAGCAAATCCGTAACTCCTAGTTCATTTGCTGGTCTCCCCTAACTAATTTTATTAGGTCTTGGAACTTATGCCGCTATTGATATCCTTTTCTGTTCAGTGGGGGCGAAGCCCAGTTACCCACTATTCGACTTATTCACCCGCTCTCAAGTTGACACTGGGTAGCGCCCTCTTGCTGGTCCCGCTAGCTGGTACAGAATGGCTGCTCCAGGCATCGACGGTCCTGGTATGCCCGAAAAACGTGGTCTTGTTGGGCAATGCTATGAAGCTTGGTTGGTAATGTTACATTGTTGTTCACTCCATGCATTACGGCTCACAGGGGTATGTGTCTGGCATAACTCAAGGACCCTCTGGATGCTACTTCGAAATGTCTGGGATGATGCTTTACGGACTACAAGCCAGCATCTTAAGCTGCATGTTTTATGGGTGATGGGATTAGGCGGGAAGCACGCCGTACAGTAATATGGCTACGATCAGAATATTGACCTGGAATGTATGTGGTCTGAACTCTTATCTTTGTAGAAACCAGGTGAAATATTTCTTACAGTGCAAGAACATTTCAATAGCTTTATTCCAAGAGACTCACCTATTAGTTGGGGAACAAGAGGCGCTCGTGAATCACTGGCGTAGAACTGGCTATGGGGCCACATACTCCAAGTTTGGCTGGGGAGTGCTGACTTGGATTAGGGGATCGCTACCCTTCCAATTGCTTGAGGTGGAGCAGGACGAGGAGGGGAGGTACCTAATCATACAGGGTTATCTTAACCACAGAGAAATCTGCACTGTTAATTCATATTTTCCAAACCACGCGATCCCGTCCCATGTACATATGCTCTGCACCCTTATTGCACCCAGGCGGGAAGGTTTCACTTTATGGGGTAGGGACTTCAACTGTGTGAGAGAATCAATACTCAACAGATCCATTCCCTCCCCCCGTGACAGCTCTCCTGCAGCTAACATAGTTCTAAACCTCACTTTAAAAGATCTGGACCTGGTTGATATCTGGAGAGAGCTGCACCCAACTGCAAAGGGGTATTCCTACTACTCTTCTACCACAAACTACACACTAGAATCTATTACTTCTTTGTTGGGTTTGGGCAGTTACCCGGGCTCTGCAGTGCAGACTACATGGGCTGCACAGTGTCGGATCACTCTCCACTCTTGGTTGAGTGGGACTTTACTAAACCTAGACCTCGTATCCCGACATGGCGCATGCCTACTGGTGCGTTGACTGACACGTTTTGTAGGAGAACACTACTGAAATCCTTGACTAACTATTTTGATCATAATGTGGGGAGTCTGGACAGCTGGGGCACCATCTGGGAAACAATGAAAGTAGTAACCAAGGGTGAGGTTATAGCGAGCACCGGGGGTATTCGTTGGAAGCTATGGAAGACTTAGAGGCCACCGAAGAAGAGATTAGAATGCTAGAAACCCAACACCCAAACTGCCAAGCGACCAAGGGTAGGCTGGCTGAGATCCGTTCCCGGTGCCATGAGGCATGGGGGAAGACTGTCTAAATTTGACTACACCACACGGAAGGCCCAGGCCAATGTAGAGGTTGACAAACCTGTGAGAATATTGGCTTGGCTTTGCAAATGTGAGCATCCTAGGCCACCGAACATGCTACTCCTTGATGAATACGGGGCTACGTGGAGATCCCAACAGGCAATCAATTACATTTTCACTACTTATTATACACAACTATACAGCAACGATAACCTGGTTTCCCAGGATGACATAATAGAAGCCCTCTCATTGATCCGGCTCTGTCATCACTGTGGAAGAGATAAATGAAGCAATCACCTCTCTCTCCACCTGTAAGACACTGGATAGTGATGGACTACCTGCAGAGTGCTACAAGGCATATAGCCCTACCCTAGCCCCAGTACACCTAAAGGTCTTTGAGGATGCATAGGAAAGCAGCATATTACCGGCTAGCATGAGGGAGACATTGGTGATATCCATTGGCTTCCCAGGTTTGGGAATGGGTAAGTGTCACTCTTACTGCCCCCTTGGTGTGCTGAATTATGACATCAAGATACTCACAATGGTTCTAGCGGTGCACCTCTGTAAAGTTATTCCTTCCTTGATACACGCAGACCAAACTGGTTTTGTGCCAGGTTGCAGCACCACCCTGAACCTCTGCAGACTTCAGCAATGCAAACAACTCAAACAAACTCTCAGGAAGAATGCTGTGTTGTGACGCCTCTGGACGCCATCAAAGCTTTTGGTATACTGGGGATGGTTACTCGCCTCGCTGCAGAGCTTTGGTCTGGGAGAGATCTTCATTCAATGGGTAGTGTTGCTTTACACATCACCAACAGCACGAGTGAAGTCTGGTCGCCAGATTTCTGGGGTATGGAACTTATGTCGGGGACCTGTCTGGGCTACCCACTTTCGATGATGCAATATATATATATATATATAAGCTATGGAACCTCTGGCTGCATACTTGCGCCAGGAATACCTGAATGCGGACATCATAATTGGTGGATCCAGACACTTGATATTGCTTTATGCAGATGACATCCTGCTCAACTGTGTGAACCGTTCCACAACCTCCCCATGATCCTAGATGTGCTGGACAGATTTGCGGAGCTATTTGGGATCTCCTTCAATAAGTGGAAATCCTGTCTCTCCTCTCTGGGCGGCCTTCGGGGGGAAAACAAGGCCACCTTGCCTGACCTGGGACTCCTTTAGGAGATGCAGTGCTTTAGATATCTGGGAATCTAGATCACACATACACCAGAGGGCACACACAATCATAACACAGTTAAGGTGGTGGGCGGCCTCAAGAAATCTACGTCCTTCTGGTATAGGTTACCACTGTCAGTCAGGGGCAGATTCGCCATTGTCAAAATGGTTGTCCTTCCTAGATTCCTTTACAATTTCACCAATATCCACTACTATGTAGGGGTGGCCTTTTTCCAACTCTTAGCCTCATTGATCCCGGGAGGATAGCTCAGCGGCAGCGTGCGCGTCTTGGAAGCAAGACGACACGAAGCAACAACAGGTTCGATCACCAGGTCCGCGCTTAAAAAAAATAAACCTCTGGGTATTTAAGCGCGTTATAAATACGTAACTAAGACGACAAAAAAATAAAAAATAAACACAATTACGCAACTAAGAAAAACAAACAATTCCTGTAACAGCGCCTCGATGCCTGTGGGCTGTGAGAGTGCTTTATAAATGTAAAATAAATAAAATAAATTGATCAGAGATTTCCTTTGGGGATCGGGTTGCCGCAGATTATCCCTATTCGTGTTGTACTTACCCTATAGAGACAGTGGGGCGCAACTTCCAAGGCTTGAGCTTTACTATTTAGCTGCCCAACTGAGCTTTGTCTCGAAGTGGCTATTTGACAGTCCCAAATCGGAATCAACACTACTCCAACACTTAGTGGCACCAGCCAGGTTTAAAGAAATTATGTGCCTGCCTGAATGTTGCATGAACTCCCTGCCTTTGCTGGTTGGGTTAGGTAGACAAATCTAGTCTAGGACTCTGAATGTGCTCAAAGTGGACCAACCCTACTCCCCTAACGTGCCAATAGTGGATGACGTATGTGTGAACAGAAAATACATGGATGCTTCGAGATGCTGGGAGGAATATGGCATATATTCCTGGGGGGGTCCTGTATGATAATGGTCGATTCAAGAGGACCTGGTAGATATGACTCAACAGTCAGGCCTGCCCAAGCGACAGTTTTTAAGATATATGAAGGTTTACGTGCTGGAAGATGGCTGGAAGCCTGTGGCAAGACTGTATGGTTGCTTAATGGGTAGCCCCAGCATTAGAAACCCCGGTCTGAGACTTCGATGGGAGACTGATACAGGATCTGCAATCACGGACAGGGAGTGGGAATGTGTGCTTGATATCCCTAAAAACGTATCACGGAATGCTAGGTTCAGGCTGCTGCAGATCAACGTTCTCCATCGCACTTATATGACCCCCAATAGGGAGGCCAAATTCAGTAAAGACACAAGTTCTGCCTGTACCTGGTGCCACCAGGACAATGCAGACCTTATCCACATGTTTTGGAAATGCGTAAAAGTGCAGCTTTTCTTGTCTCGTATTTAACAGGCCTGTAAGGGGGCCAGGATTACCAGATACGACTGGACCCCAAAGGAGTGCCTGTTCGGTGTATATTCCAGACAAGGCAAGCACAAACATGTCATCAGATTTATGGACTTAGCCTGTATACTTGCAGAGAGGAGAACTGGCATTTCTTTGAAATCCACAAAGGGCCCACAATTTATTATGGTTATATGACTTTGATGTCTGGTGCGAGGCTGAAACGAGAGCATGGTCTGCATCATTGCACTCTCACGAGAATGGCCTTGCCGAAACATTTGTAGCCTGGAAATCACTTGTCCTCACTATGTTCCACCCGTCAGATGACAAACCACCATGAACATCCCAGTTATCCGCAGCATGCTTGTGTTTGATTTCAAGTACTGTTAACCCCCACTTTTCTCTGACCTTACCCACGTGATGCTGGATCCCACATTTGACCACTCCATGGCGCCCTGACACTGCGCCTTTTTCAAGATCATGCGGCCCGACTCTCACCGTGTGCCCAGACCGGTGTTATGCCTAGAAAGTTTGTGTTTTTTCTTTTTTCTTTTTTCCTGTTTTGTTTGCAAGTGCATGTCTGCTACAAAAACTGCTTAGAATGAATACTAGATCTGCAATTACTGTACGTTTGCTTGTACCAATGTATTATCCTTTGCACAATAAAGACATTTAAAAATAAATGCTGCATCGGTAGACACTTGGCAGGAGAGTAAACCAAGTGAACTGGGAAGCCAATACCAAAGGGTCTGGGACCTAAGTGAACCAGAGAGGCAAAGCCAAAGTAAATGGGCTGTGCACCCTAACACAATCAAGAAGGGAAAGATGAAAAATACACAGACATAGGTCACATCAGAAGGCACTTGGCAGGAGAGTAAACCAAGCGTCCTTGGAAGCCAACAGAAAGGGGCCTGGGACCCAAGTGAACCGCAGGGGAACAGCCAAAGTAGAGGGGTTAAGGACCCTGAGAAAAATAAGGAGAGATTGAAACCAACTGTATAAACTATCATATGTGGAATAGTACCTGACAGGGGAGTACACCATGTCTGTTCAGTTGGACAGTGAGTGGAGTTGGGGAAGAGAACCCATAAAAGCAACACACCAGGGTGTGGGACCCATATTAAGTTGGAAAACGTATACAAAAGCCAAGCATAAGGGTCTGGGGCCCATACAAGAGAAGGAATATATGGTCAAGGGGCTGACGCCCAGAACAAGTCGGGGAGAGTTCGAGGGAGAATAAAGAGGGTCTCTGACCCACACGAAAGAAACAGAAGAGTTTTTGAACAAGTCAGGTAGAACCAAAACAAACCAGAGGGATCTGGGACCCATGTGAAAGAGAAAGAAATTTGTTGGAAATCTGAGTTCGATAGTCAAGTCTGGCAGGATAGAGCACCAGACTTGATGCTATAATTTGAGTTAGAAGAATAAAAAAGAGGAAGAGACCACCTTGCCTCCGTTACAACAAAAGTAGGTTTATGAAGAAAAGTTCTATACTTAAATCTGGTAGGATAGTGAACCACACTTAACACTACATTTGGGAATTGATAATTGTGAACTGCGTTCAAGGAATCACTTGTGTTTTCACACCTGTAAGAAAGATTCTAAGTGATCTGGCCATGGCTGATTTTGCTGCGGCCGGAATGTTCTCATGAGAAAGATGCGAACTACCAAAGGTTCGCACCTTTCTCATGCGAACACACTTACATACTACGGGGATTGCAGGGGTGTCCCCAGAAACCCCTGCTCACTATACTGCAAATTATAGTGAGCGGGGTGTTGCGGGGGACACCCCTGCAGCCCCCGTTTTATATTTTTCTGCGGTTGTGCTGCGGAGGTGTGCCCCGCAACACCCCGCTCACTATGCCGCACTGTTATTTTTTTACTTACCTGCAATGCTACCACCAAAGGTTCAAACTTTTGGTGTTCGAACCTTTGGTGGTAGCAATTTTTCGGTCGTTCTGTATGGTCAGACCTTTTTTTTCAGTCAGATCGTACAAAACCGTTAGAAAGGCATGGTATCAAGAGATCACACAGACAACAGTTTTGAATACCTTTATTAAAAATATCAGGATGTGTGTAAGGTCTATCTTGCCCTATCTGACAAAACCAAGGAACAGCAATGTCCAGAAGTCCAAAACAAAAGTCTGTATGTGTCAAAACCTATGCTTGACCTCACTTTTAATACCTAAATGTAGTGCAGGGATATTCCAACTCAAAATAATGTTCAAATTAAAGTCTGGAGCAATCTCTAGCTCCCTTCCACAAGTTAAGGATACAGTTCAAAGAAAACGATGCTCTCAAAAGGAGCACAAGGCACCTTTTCTCAAGCTGCAGGTAATGGCTCACAAAAACGAAGTTCCAAAAGAGTTTGTCGTTCCCTTTTCCTAGTTTTGAGCCTGGATTTACAATACAATGTTGAGACTAGATGCGTGGAGGCGCACTCTAATAAACGTTTGCAGGTTCAATATAAAACAATATATAACTTCAATAGGGGTAAAGTTTGAATTCAAGGTGCTCCCAGTTAGTAGAGTGCTACCTCTACTGGAAAAATGAGTAGATCGATGGTGCAACGCCAAATCACGTTGAACAAACTAGGGCACAGCGATAGGCAAAATAACTTTGCTCCTTATTTAGCTCAGTTCCAGGGTGTCTTCTGAATTGTTTGTAAGATTTGCAAAAATAATAATAATCAACTTCTAAGGCTTCAATCAGTGTAGGTCCATACATAGTATCTTGCTTGTCATTTGCTGCTTGTCTCACCTATGCATAATTGCAGATATGACAATTTGGTCAGTTCTGACTTGCTCGTACATGAGTGGATCATTCACCAATATAATCACCTGATTTTAGTTCAATACCTAACTAACTTATGATAATCCAAGTGTCTGTATTCATCACATGTTTTACAAATAGTGTCACTCAGTTCAACTATATATCAGTACAATTTACAGATAACAGTTCAAGTCCCACTCAAGATTCATCCCTCTCGGATTCATTGTGTCAAGCTTCTCTATCCAAAATATAACTACAATCTTCACGAAAAATACAGACAGGAACAGTCTGCTTTTAGCCACCAGCTGTATGGACCTACACTGTGCATTTCGCGTAATTGTGATGGCGTTGTTATAATTAAGATGCCACACTAGACTGACAGCAAAACTTTGTCAGAGGACACGTTGGATGAGATTCGCTTATTGCTTGTATTTATGACACACCTAATCAGCCACTAATTCAGATAGAAGCCGCCCCTCAGGAACACACACCCTAGATGTGCGATTATACATATGCACTGTTTAATTCTAGGAAAATCTATACGACATTTTATACAACCAGGTGTTTGATTAAACTACATTCAGGATTAGAATTAACATTTGCCTTCCATTAGAATTATATCATTTGTTTCGCCCAAAATGGCTCGCAAATTAGCACACAGTAGTTTCTCACTAGCTTTGGTTCACCCAAGATGGCGCCCAAGTTGGCACACAACAGTCTCCTACTAGCTATAGGAGTTACAATCCTGACGGGTTGCTAAGCTAAGCGCCGCGATCGACAGCATGGCGGCAGCCGGCATGGCACACTGCAGCAGAACCCGCCGTTAGACAAGCAATCCCTAGACATTGGAAGGTCGGCCCTTTAGTGTTTTACCGCGATTCCACCATACTAACATCGCTGTTGAGACAGGACAGAGCTACATAATATCCTTCTCATATCCTGTAGGATCACGAAGATTCCGAGTTACGAAAAAGCAGTGACAGCGAGCACAGCATTTGCCTTGACTGCAAGAAGTGTCTGTTCGGAATAGAGATCATACTCGTGATAGACCCCAAAATGTAAACATGGTACGGCCATAGCGGTATCTTGTGCATGTAATATATGAAGAAACACGAAAATCAGGTTGCTCAGTATCTAAAGTAACTATCACATTCACTTTATAGGTGCATACCCAGTGCGGTGAACACATCACCCGATACACTAAGGATTAGTTTACATAAAGAATATTCTCCGATTGGTGAGTTGAAAACCTTTCTTTCCTGTATTCATTGACCATAATTCACATTGTTTAAATCAGGCGGTGCGCAGGGGGACCCAGCGCTTGATACAGCGCCTTCTCCCTCTGCCCACCACCGCTCGTCCTCAAAAAGGGAACATATCAGTGACATTTGGTTTTATCATTATTCCACAGCAATCAAATCCGAGTTTCACCTATATTGGCTGCAAGCCTTTACCAGGAGAGCAGCTCTAAGGTTAGTTTATTTGAATTGAGCCACACTAGGAATATCCCTTACCTATTCCAATACTGAGATTAGCAATTGAGATACACTATTTATGTTTTGCAGATAATGAGAACTTACATCCAATTTTCTCAAACCTGAAGAAGGGCGAGTTACACCCGAAACGTGTAGTTTAATGAATAGGAGGCTACACTCTGTCCACCTTAAGAGAGCAGCAACAAAAACCTATCAAGATAATTGGATTACAACAACTAACCCATACTATTTGGAACATATGAATTGAATATGTGAACAAGATCTGTATTGTGAAATTAACAAAAAATGTTGTTCTTGAAAATGTGAAATGAAAATGGAATTATGAAATTTTTCTTTTATCCTATTATGATTTGGAATTTCTTATGATATATGTACTTGAAAATGTATAAGAATACGTAGATTGAAGCCGTAGAAGTTGATTATTATTATTTTTGCAAATCTTACAAACAATTCAGAAGACACCCTGGAACTGAGCTAAATAAGGAGCAAAGTTATTTTGCCTATTGCTGTGCCCTAGTTTGCTCAACGTGATTTGGCGTTGCACCATCGATCTACTCACAATACAACGTTCCCAAGGTAATGTTTCCAAGAGGCTCAGCATTCCCTTCCCCAAACTTCAAGCCTTGGTTTATAACACAATGTTCCAACAATCTCACAGTGTTCAATGGAAGCTTAGATTTGTCTTTCCTCAAACATGTTGTACTGCTTCAAAACCAATATTCAGCTCATTCTGGTTTCTAGGTTGCTTGCGTAGTTCCTTCTCATTTGTTGGGGCTCTCTGGTCTAGGCGCAGTTGACAGACCGCACGGTCCACCCACTACAGGTTGCGCTACCAGTTGCCCTTACCCAAGCACTTTATCCACATAACTTAAGACGGCTGGGTTATTCACACTCTAACTTTCAATTCAGTATTTCGCTCGCACTTTGCTCCCCTCAACTTTTCACTTGCAGAAAACTCTCTCTCATACTTTCACCAGCTTGCATTGTTCAATTCGGTATTTTGCTCACACTTCGTTGCACCCTTTGGCTGTTCACTCATAGAAAACTCTTATCTCACCATTAGGGTTTTATCAGAGGCTTTAGAGAATGTGCTGCCTGCATGCGACCACTCTGATACAATGTTGCCTCATTGACTTTCAAAACATGCATCAGGTCTTTCATTCATTCATTCATTCATTGGCACTCACTGGTTGCGTAAACTGTACTTTCCTAGTTTCTTAGTCAGCACACTCACAGCCTGCCTGCAGACATCCCTAGACAGTTGTTTCCAGTCAGGGAACAAGGACTTGTTGGCCAAAACACAGGGACAGCCTATTTCCATGGCTACATGCTCTCCCTGTGTCAGATCCTCACTCCTCTTGACAGGCGCAGAGGCAGCACAAACTCCTCCCTCCCCATTGGGTCTTGGCACCTGGGAAACGAAAACCACAGGCCACCGCAACCCTCTGGGGAAAGAGGGTTAGGGTTCGTTGAATGGATGGGTAGAGGGAGTTCAGGATCACCGGAAAGAGGCTTAGGGAATCACAATGGATGGGAAAGGGGTAGGGGAAACATGCTCCTCGGCTCCGGTTCTCCTCTTGCTGATGGTTGTTGGCGATAACTTTGCTCACACACACTTTCTCACTACCATCCACTCTCACAGAAATTCTCCTTGGAGGCCTTTGTATTGGAGCCTCTAACCAACTTATCCCTAGATCAGTGTTCTCTAGGGCTGCCTTGGTTTTCACACTACCTTCTCAAACAAGAACTCCGCCCTCATTACTTCATGAAGGCAAACCCTCCCAACATCACTTCATGTTATGGTAACTCCCCACCAATATGCAGATACATGTTCCCACCTTACCCTGTGCAATAGTAACAACAAACAATAACATGCACACGAGGTGCTGAGACACTTAGCTCAGTGTTCTGTGGAGTTCTAGGTCCTTCGGCCTTTTCGTGTTGATGGGTGTTGATGGGCGTGATATGTCTCACCAGACCGTTCAAACAATAAGCTGAAAATAGCCAAAACAAAGTCAGTGCACGTGCGTGCGAAATTGCCGTTCCAAAAGAGCGTTCCCTAATGGGTTAAGGATTAGTTAAGGGTGCGGTTGCTTCACCGCCAAGCTAACTCCAACTCCGGGTTAGTATCATGCTCTGCATGCAAAATGTTTAACTCAACTTTTCGTGCTGCCGACAATGCCAACAGAATTATTCCTCAGCGCGTAACACGTTTCCCTCTCATGGGATAAATCAGCTGACTATGGTTAAGACGTGTACTTATCTTTACATGTACGCGGGGCCGGGGGTTGAGCTGGCGGGCGGTGCCCTGCGTAGGCGTGCCTGCAGGAGCTCGAGGCGAACACGTCCTCTCTGGCTGATGGTCAGGATTACGAGCGCTCCTCCCTGGGCGCGGCTCGCGCATGCGCAGTAGCGCGCGTGTGGTCGTTTCCTCCCAGCAGGCCCGTGAAGCGCATGGCCTGCTGGGCAATGTAGTCTCTGGGCGGTTCTCCTTCCTTGGGCCTTTGTTCTGCAAAATGGAAGGAGAACACGCCTGGACAAGGTGGTTGGACTCCCCCAGAGCCCTCTTAACTCCCCCCAAAACCCCCAAAACACTGCCAATTGCCCCAGCCCTGACAGTACTCCCCCTCCCTCCAGCAGGTCCTGGTTTAGTGGGTGTAACACATGAAATTGGCGGAGGAGCCGAGGAGCATGAATATTACAAGCGGGCTCCCATGAGCGGTCTTCCGGGCCATACCCCCTCCAGTCCACCAAATACCAGAGTGCTCCCTGTTTACGGCGTGAGTCTAGGATGTTGTGGACTTCATATTCTGGAATGCCATCTCTCAAGACCGGAGGAGGTTTCTTGGATGTTATAGAAGCTGGGGCTGGTTTGAGTAATGAGATGTGAAACACCGGGTGTATTTTCATGGATGGGGGTAAGATTAACTTCGCTGCCACAGGGCCAACCAGAGCTTTAATCGGAAATGGGCCAATGAAACGAGGGCTAAATTTGTAGATGAAGATTGCGTGTCGAAAGCCACACTTGATCCCCCACCTGGTATGGTGGACTTGGTCTCCTTTTCTTGTCAGCATGGTGTTTGTAAGTGGCTTTAGCGAGATTTAGACTGTGTTGCGCAGCTTGCCAGATGCTTTCCAAATGTTTCTGTCTCTCCCTGACTGCCGGAACTTCAGGCACTGGTTCATGTGGCACAGGCTGAAATCGTGGGTGGTAGCCATAAGCACAATAAAATGGGGTGACCTTAGTTGATGCATGTACGGCGTTGTTGTAAGCCAGTTCGGCCAACCAAATTACTTCTGCCCATTCGTGTTCTTTTCCTTGAGTTAGACAACGCAAATATTGTTCCAATGTCTGATTAAGTCTCTCGGTTTGACCATCTGTTGCTGGATGGTAACTGGTGGACAACCGAATCTCAATCCCTGCTGTTTTGCAAAAAGCCTGCCAGAATCGCGAAGTAAACTGAGGTCCACGATCTGAAACTATCCCATACGGTATACCATGAAGCCGTACCACGTTCTGTAAAAACAAGTTTGCTAACATGCTGGCTGTTGGTGTGCCTTTGCACGGTATGAAATGAGCCATTTTGGTTAAGTAGTCCACAACAACCAGTATAGCTGAAAACCCCCGACTTGGTGGCAATTCGACAATTAAGTCCAACGATACCGTGTGCCATGGTGCCGAAGGAGTTGGAAGGGGTTGCAACAGACCTGCAGGTTTTCTGTGTTCAGTTTTGTTTCTCAAACAGGTTTCACATCTTGATATATATTGCTTCACGTCTTTTTGTACACTGGGCCACCAGAAATGACGCATGATTAGCTCCTTGGTTTTCAGTGTTCCCGGATGACCCACGAAAGGGGAGTCGTGGCACCACCTGATGGCTTGTTGTCGAAGCGGTGTAGTAGGTAAGTATAGTGCTGATCTGAAAAAGGGCAACCCCTCCTTGATGGTTTGCTCTTGACTTTTGCTAGCCCATTGCACCAGATCTTGCGCAGACATGGCTTTTCGGATTTTTTCAAATATGGCATCCACCACCACACTTCCGATTATTCGTGCCGGGTCCACAATTGGTTTGGGTTCGTCTATGGTCTTTGATAGAGCCGAATTTGCCTCCGGATACCTAGAGAGTATGTCTGCCTTTCGATTTTCCACTCCAGGTCGATATGTGACGACAAAGTCGTATTCTGAGAACTGCATGGCCCACCTGAGTTGTCTCGGACTGAGTGCCCTGGCGGATTTCAAGAATTGTAAGTTACGATGGTCGGTATAGATGGTAATAGGATGATGGGCTCCCATGAGGTGATGACGCCACTCATCGAAGGCCACCTTAATAGCCAACAATTCCTTGTCTGCTATAACATAATTTTGTTCTGCCGGTAACAATGTTCGCGAGTAGTAAGCGACTGGGTGTAATTGCCCATTGTTGTCCCGCTGCGACAAAATAGCACCCACCGCATAACTAGACGCATCGGTTTCTATGATGTACGGCTTAGAAGGGTCCGGATGCTGCAGCACTGGTGCTGTCACGAACGCTTCTTTTAAAGTTCGAAAACTAGCTTCAACCTTTTCGTTCCACTGAAAAGGAACTCCTTTTCGTAGTAGTTGAGTAATGGGTTGGACCTTCTTGGCAAAACCGTCAATAAACCGGCGGTAGAAATTGGCAAATCCCAACACTGTTTGAATGTCCTTCACTGAACTCGGAGAGGGCCAGTTGGCAATGGCCTGCACTTTCTTTTGATCCATTGTGATGCCTTGAGGTGACAAGATAAATCCTAGGAATTCAACTGTGGTTTGATGAAATTGGCACTTCTCAAGCTTGGCATACAACTTATGTTCCCGTAGCCTCTGTAAAACAGCCTTCACATGACCCTGATGTTCTGCAGCATCGCAAGAGTAGATTAAGATGTCATCGATGTATACGATGGCAAAGACATCTAGGTAACCCCGTAACACCTCATCTAAAAAGTTTTGGAATGCTGCTGGGGCATTACATAGCCCGAAAGGCATGACCTGATATTCGTACAGGCCAAACTTGGTCCGAAAGGCCGTTTTCCATTCGTCACCTTCTCTGACGCGTACCAGATGATACGCGCCTCGCAGATCTAACTTTGTGTATACGGTGGATCCTCGTACTTGGTCCAACAACACTGGGATTAAGGGCAACGGGTAACGATTCTTAATGGTAATGCGATTGATCGCTCTGTAATCGATGCACGTCCTCAGGTCTCCCGTTTTTTTTGGTATGAAAAACAAAGGGGAGGATACCGGGGACGTAGAATGTCGTATGAAGCCGTTTGCCAAATTGGTTTCGATGTATTCCTTCAGGTGTTCATTCTCGGCTTCAGTGAGTACGTATATTCTGCTACAGGGTAGCACAGCGCCCGCTTCTAGGTCTATGCGACAGTCAAATGGTCTGTGTTGTGGTAAGGTCTCGGCGGCTACCTTACTGAAGACATCCCGATACTCCTCATACTCTTCAGGTAAAACTACATCTGTACTGCCTCCTATGAAGTGGGGACAACACTTCACCACACTACACTTAGCCTGGCAATGCATTGATGAGAATTGCAGCGTTCCTGCGGCCCAATCCACGGCTGGGTTGTGGAGTCTTAGCCAGGTTAGGCCCAAAATGAATCCGAATTGTGGTGCTGAAATCACATCAAACTCTATAATTTCTCGATGTCCCTTCCCACACTTTAACTGCATGGGCTGTGTATGCTGAGTGATCGGGCCTGAAACCAACGGTGATCCATCCACTGATTTCACTTGTTCTGGCTGTTCTTTAGTTACCAATGAAAGTCCTAGACTTTTAGCTACTTGATCGTCTACGAAATTACCAGTGGCCCCCGAGTCGACCATAAGTGACACTGGTATGTGCCTTCCTTGTACTTCCAGATGACCAGCCAGCATAATGTGAGCTGACGGAGTGTGGTGAACATTTGCTAGCATCTTTGGGGTGTCTTCAGATTCGCTCGCCCTCACCCCCCTCATGGACGAGCTGGGGCGTTTCCCGACTGGGTTCCTTTGGTGGATGGTTTATTGGTGCATTCCCGGACAAAGTGGCCCGACTTTCCGCAATAAAGACATAACTTTTCTCTCCTTCTTCTCTCTTTCTCCTCTTTAGTTAAGGGGCCTCGTATGGTTCCAATCTGCATCGGTTCCTCGGTTCCCTTCTCAAATAACTTGGTGTTTTTCTGTTGATCCAGCCGAACCATAGGCCTACTGTCCCATTTACGACGGTCTAGGCGACGTTCACTTTGTCTCTGATCTAATCGTAACGCCAGATCGATCATGGTGGAACAGTCTTCTGGTTGGGGGTCTACTTGCGCAACTAAATCTTTCAGGTCTTCCCTTAAACCCTGATAGAATAGGGCCATTCTCTTTTCCTGGGGCCAATCAGTTTCTACTGCCAATCGGTTGAAAGCTGTGACATACGAAACCAAGTCTCTGCTTCCTTGCCTCAGTGTCAGCAATTCTCGATCCTTAATCAACGATGCAGCCCTACGGTTAAATATCTTACCGAATTCATCCAAAAAGGTGTCCCAGTTGTACAATAAAGCATCGTCCTTGCGAACCAGTGGTGTAGCCCAAGAAGCTGCATCCCCTGTGAGATAGGATATTACGAACGCTGTGCGGGCTTGTGCGGTTCTAAAAACTCCTGGTTTGGTCAAAAAGTGCAACTGACACTGCATGATAAGCTGGTTAAAATTTTGTGGGTCCCCATGGTATCTTTCGGGTGCAGCAAGAGGTAGAATTGGTTCTGTGGCTACCTGCACTTGTACTGGCACTGGCGGGGGTGGTCTGGGCAAGGGCGTTGCTTTGGCCTGAGTCTGGATAGTCAAGGTATGGACTTGACCTGCTAAGTTCTGATAATCCTGCCTGGTTGCTGCCAATTCAGCCTTGAGGTCCTGGAGAAGGGCTACTACGTCCGCCATGATTGTGCTGCCTAGGCGCTGAAAGAATACGTGGGCTCGTAATTCTGTCAGATCCTCACTCCTCTTGACAGGCGCAGAGGCAGCACAAACTCCTCCCTCCCCATTGGGTCTTGGCACCTGGGAAACGAAAACCACAGGCCACCGCAACCCTCTGGGGAAAGAGGGTTAGGGTCCGTTGAATGGATGGGTAGAGGGAGTTCAGGATCACCGGAAAGAGGCTTAGGGAATCACAATGGATGGGAAAGGGGTAGGGGAAACATGCTCCTCGGCTCCGGTTCTCCTCTTGCTGATGGTTGTTGGCGATAACTTTGCTCACACACACTTTCTCACTACCATCCACTCTCACAGAAATTCTCCTTGGAGGCCTTTGTATTGGAGCCTCTAACCAACTTATCCCTAGATCAGTGTTCTCTAGGGCTGCCTTGGTTTTCACACTGCCTTCTCAAACAAGAACTCCGCCCTCATTACTTCATGAAGGCAAACCCTCCCAACATCACTTCATGTTATGGTAACTCCCCACCAATATGCAGATACATGTTCCCACCTTACCCTGTGCAATAGTAACAACAAACAATAACATGCACACGAGGTGCTGAGACACTTAGCTCAGTGTTCTGTGGAGTTCTAGGTCCTTCGGCCTTTTCGTGTTGATGGGTGTTGATGGGCGTGATATGTCTCACCAGACCGTTCAAACAATAAGCTGAAAATAGCCAAAACAAAGTCAGTGCACGTGCGTGCGAAATTGCCGTTCCAAAAGAGCGTTCCCTAATGGGTTAAGGATTAGTTAAGGGTGCGGTTGCTTCACCGCCAAGCTAACTCCAACTCCGGGTTAGTATCATGCTCTGCATGCAAAATGTTTAACTCGACTTTTCGTGCTGCCGACAATGCCAACAGAATTATTCCTCAGCGCGTAACACGTTTCCCTCTCACGGGATAAATCAGCTGACTATGGTTAAGACGTGTACTTATCTTTACATGTACGCGGGGCCGGGGGTTGAGCTGGCGGGCGGTGCCCCGCGTAGGCGTGCCTGCAGGAGCTCGAGGCGAACACGTCCTCTCTGGCCGATGGTCAGGATTACGAGCGCTCCTCCCTGGGCGCGGCTCGCGCATGCGCAGTAGCGCGTGTGTGGTCCTTTTCCTCCCAGCAGGCCCGTGAAGCGCATGGCCTGCTGGGCAATGTAGTCTCTGGGCGGTTCTCCTTCCTTGGGCCTTTGTTCTGCAAAATGGAAGGAGAACACGCCTAGACAAGGTGGTTGGACTCCCCAGAGCCCTCTTAACTCCCCCCAAAACCCCCAAAACACTGCCAATTGCCCCAGCCCTGACACCCTGGCTCCTTGGAAACATGGGTCCCTCGCCACGCAATGACACTCTGCCACACTGTGCCCTTCTCCAGCGTCTCGGCACTCCGTTCCTCTCTGGGTTTCTCGTGAGGTGTACTGGTCTTCCTGCTCCTCATCTCCACAGATTTCACACTTCCCAGAGGCTTCTCGCTCTTCCCAGGCTGCTCGCTGCTGTTCGTGGACTCCACCTTTTATATGCCTGTGAGTCTATAACAGGCTGCAGGTGTAAGGTCTCAGGCTCAATTGCCTGACCACAATAAGTCAAATTAACAGGACATGCCTGACCTTCAGCTCTATAGCCTTCAGGTGCCCTCTTCTTCGTCTCCGTACTATAACATTGTTTCCTATAGGTAATCACCATTACTCTCTGGGTGTAGTTTCTTCTTTTCAGTACTTATTCTGACTTCAGGTGAAGAAGTAGGATATGGGCAACAATATCCTAAGGCTGAGAGAGGGTAGGATAAATCACTGTTAGGAAATGGGGAATACCATGTCTCGCCCTCTGGTACCATCTCCCCAATCCCCAAGGACCATCCGCTCAAGTGATCTTCCGTCACAAGTCCACCCCCAGGATTGGCATCCAAAAGTGATGACCCTTCTCTGGCCACCTGAACAGAAGATCCCTTGGGAGTGGAAGTGAGAGCACCTTCAGGTTTCTCACACACCACAAACGGAACTTTAAAGGCCTGTGGAAAAAGCGAGAGGTGCCTCCTTCTGGATCAAGAAGATGCCCCAGTGTTTCCTTAGTCTGTTTAGTGTAAAGGACGAAAACAAGTTTGGATGCAGAAAGGTGGCGGCATCCTGACAGAGTCCGTAGTGTTTTAGTGGAGGCAGGGAAACCCCTCATAGAAATAGGGCAAGGTAGGTTTTTTCTGTTTCTTTATTCTATAGTAAAAGTCTATGTTAAGAAACATGCCACCACTGTGTCAGACTCGTACTTATGCACCCTTACACCAGACACTTTCAGGTGTCCTGGAACAGCCTTACCTCCCCACTCACCCCCCTTACTGTTGAAGTTCCCCAAGGGTCTGTCCTTCTCTTCACTCTCTATACTTCAGCTCTTGGCATCCTCATCTCCACTTATTGCTTCTCCTATCAACTCTTCACTGACGACACTCAGATCTTCTCCTTTCACTCCTTATCCGACAAGCGGTCGTCATAAATTTCAAACTGTCTCTCTGCCATAAATATTGGATGCCATCCAACTCGCTCATGCTCAACTCCACTAAGACTGAAGTTCTCGGCTTCATAGGCAAACATGCTATCTCTTACGCTCCTCCTCTCCTTCTCTACTGACTACCTTCCTTACTCTTGTTTCGCTCGTAACCTTGGTGTCATGTTCGACCCATCACACAACTTCTCGCTCTTCATCTCCAAATCTGCCACTGCAGCCATACTCAACCTTCTCATTATCAGACAAATCGGTCATCTTCTTGCTTTGAACACTGCTAAACAGTTAATCTCCTCCTTAGTCCTTTCTAGATCTGGCTACTGTGCCAGTCTACTTTATGTCCTTAACTTTGCGGTCCTCACACTTTTCAACCGTTTTCTCTTGACCACTGCCTCCTCTGTCCATCGCCAGATTGGATGAATATCTATGAAACAAAGGGCCAAGTATAAACTTCTCGTCTTCTTCAAAACTATCCATTGACTCAGACCACCCTACCCATCTCACTCCCTACTCGCCTCCTTGTTTGTTAAGATCACCCTCAGCACACCTCCATGCCACCACTCGGACCCCCTGTGTTCCCTCTTGTCCTCTCTCACTCCCACCCTCCTTTCCCCCCCCCCCTACTCTGGAATGCTCTTCTTCTCCCTCTTCGTACTACTCCAACTCTACCACTATTTAAAACCAACCTCAAATCTCTCCTTTCTGGAGCCAGTTTCCTAACACTACTGCATCACTCCATTTTCCACTCTTCCTACCATTCATGGACAACCCCACAGCACTTTTCCGTATCTAATTCAGCACATCATCCCCCATCCTGTTCTTATGTCATTGTGTCTTGCCCTCATCCTGGTTTATGTTTCCACCTACCCCTGCAACATCTGGTCTTCAAGTCACATTCTCTCACCCCATTGTAAGGGAACTTCCGTCATCCACTCTGTTATCAATGGGAAATTCTGTAAGGATCGTTGTGCCAAAAATGCACTGCTTTCTCTATGACTTTTATTCATAAATAATCACTGAGACATACATGGTTTGAAATTGACAGTTACCCTAATGCCCCTCCAATCAAAGAATGATCTGGGCGCTGCCAGCATTTGCAAACACAATGTAACCCAAAGGAGCAAATGAGAGAAGAAAACGGTGTAATTGTTGTGGGTAGCCACACAGAATAGCCCTCTGGCTGTATGTTCAAAGGGTGGGTTGAGGGAAAACCCACTGTCTGACTAGTAAGATTTAATCCATATCAATGCGCAACAGTATACAAGCTTTAAAATGTCTTTCTGCAATGGTGGGGGCACTAGAGAATGCAGCCAAGATGGCCACACCATCTTAGTCAGCTTCAAGAACAAGATGGCTAAACCTTATGAATCAACGTTGGAAGCTGAGAAATTGTCACATACCTTGGTGGCATGCCACAAGTTGGTCACGAAGAGTCTAGGGAAGGCTGCACCCGAAAGGCAGAAGTCTCACCGGATGGGAGCGAACACCACTTTGGCAGAATGGTGTCATGCCACTGCACTGGAAGTTGGGCCAAGGACAGCCCATGGCAAATACAGCAAATACTAATCTCTGTAAGTGGCGTAAAGCATGGAGCCTGAGTCTGGGGTGCATCCGGTGATCAGCTGGATTCCGGCCTCTCCCTGGGACACCGTCGGTTGGAGGGAGAGTTCTTATTTCGCTTTGCCATCATCGTTTGATGAAGGGCTGACATGTTGAGGAAGGAAAGAGTGGCAACAGAAGAGGGACTATGGGATATATGTCCTGGCTGCCATGTTTGAGTCAGGCAATGTACTGAAGTGATTTTTCTGGTACACCGGAATAGGCCTATATATACAGATTGGTGCACCCCAGCTGCTGGAGTGTGGGAAGAAGAAACCGACTGAAATGAATAACAGCAGGGCATGGTTAACTGCCACACAGGCATGGTGAAGGTGAATGTGTCTCTCTGGGGCTACCACTTCTGACACTGAGTTACTGACTTGGAAGTGGTGCAAGTGCAGAAATGTTGCTCAGCTAAATATTGGCATATTGAAAAAGATCTCTTCTCTCCTGTTAATCTTGTTACTTAATATTACATAAGGACAGTGAAGTGGTCGCACAATGGCTTCTGAGGGAAAAAAAGAAAGAAAATCTAGCTGAAGTAGACTAATTTTGCCCCATATATTTAATCGAGCAAAATAGTTCCAAAATAACGTCACCATTGCAAAAACCTCTTATGTCTGTGCTCGGACACATTTACAAAATGGTGACACACCTATAATCAAACCAGCTGAATGAAAATGTGTCCTAGTTAGAAACTAAAACTGAACACTGGAACAGAGGACTGCTGAAATAGATAAACACTCCCAGAAAGATCCAGCAGTAAAACAGATGGGCAAGGAATTAGAGATATTGATAAGGGGAAGCAAAGCAATGGACAGGAGGCTTGGACATCTAAAAAATATAGAGCGTTGACAAGCAAATTAGACTATCGAGGTCACCCGCTCATCCCCTGGCACAGAAAGCAATAACCCTTGCTGCCACGTGGCTTCCAGAGGCGTTGGACCTAGACACAGGTGATAACCCCATATACATTGAAAAGGGTTTTCAAATTAAGCAGTGCAGAAACAATAAAACAGGGGACTCTAAAGTGTGTGGGGCCAACATCGATAATCAAGCTATCTGACATCAGAAGGTGATATTTGAATACACTAAATAAGACCTTCCTTGCCTGGGGAGCAACGGGAGGCATCTTGCATCCCGCCAAACTTAGGGTCACATGGACAGAGAAAGAATTTATCTTCTGGGAAGCTGAACAAGCTGAAGAGCTTTTGAACACAATAGCAGAACTATCAGCTGTGCAAGATAAAGGATGAGAAAGGAATCGCTTAGGACCAGCACATCCACGAATGTTAGAGTAATGAACACTATCATGGGGCCCCAAACTTGTTTTTCCTGCTTCTCATTTCATTTTTGTCCTTGTCTCCTTACCTAGACTTTGCCCAGTGTTACTAAATAATGAAAGTGGTTACATTGGCCCATCGGATCGGATTGGCCCATCGTTCATCATTTTGCTCCAATCACGCGCCGGCAAGGCGCACACCAGCTAAGCACGAAGTCAGGCACAAAGGCTCATGCACCTGTCCTGAGCCCACGAGAAGACGTGTGCGCCCGGAAGGAGCAGGAGCTCCCCACAACACTGCCGGAGCAGTGCAACACTCGCGGCACAATTTCCAGCTGCAAGGTAAGCCTGCAGGCTACTTGCATCAATTTCCCCAACGGCTGCCTGCAACACTGAAATCCTGACGCTACCTACTATAAATGGAATGTAATAATTCCTAGCGGAAAGCATCCGCATCTTGCAACAGCATTTCTTTTCATTTTGCCATCCTGAGTCCAGTTTGCCCTGTGCCTTCATTACCATTCACGAGGCTAACCACCTCTTAAAATGGCCGCCCCCTGCACACCTATGTGCACTACATCCTAACAGCCCCCTCCGACACCATCCCGCGATTGGATTGGCCCATCGTGCATCATTTTGCTCCACTCACGTGCTGGCAAGGCGCACGCCGGCTCAGCACAAAGGGAGGCACAAAGGCTCATGCAAAGGCTAATGCACCTGTCCACAGCCTGTCCAGAGAATGCCCAGAGGCCAAGGTTGGCCCCCCTGCTGAAACCTTCCGAGCAGATCTGGTAAGCAATCCACAACTATGCCCTAATCTCCTCCATTGCACCCTTGCCATGTACTTATACATGCCTTAGACTGTCTGCAACACCAAAGAACGACCCCCTGCTACAGAGAACTATTACCATCACCAAAGGCTCCACTAACACTAGCAAAGACGATTTGCCTCCCGGCACTTCAACCATCCCTGTAAATCTTGAATCCAGATGACCATTAATTACCACCCATCTGCTTCCCACATAGGTGTTGTCCGTGCATATTGGCAATCTACTCCTACTCGAACCCAAGCCTCGCCCTACCACATTCAGGTCACCTGTTACTATCTCAAACGTAGGTGCAGCCTAATGCATCTGAGTCAACTGTTTCATGTGTTGCCCCACTGCATTTTAGTCAGAGGTTACTTATACTTAGGCGCTGCCCATTGCATTTTTTTTTGTCAATTGCGCCCATTGCTTATTGAGTCACCTGTACCTATGTGCTGCCCCACTGCATTTTGGTCAACTGTTCACTTTGAATCTAGGTGACGCCCATTGCTTTTGTGTCAATTGCACCCATTGCTTATTGAATCACCTGTACCTATGTGCTGCCCCACCGTATTTTAGTCACCTGCTACTATCTCACGACTATATCACTCGGTGTTGCCTATTGCATTTGATTTGATTGTTCCTATTGCCTTTTGAGTCACTTTGTACCTATTTGCTGCCCTACTGTACTTTAGTCACCTGTTACAATCTCAAACTTAGGTGCCACCCACTACACTTGAGACATTTGTCTCTACTAGCACTTGTTTTATCCTGACAGGCTGGCACACACAGCACTGTTCCAGCTCAAATTGCCTACCATACCATGGTGGCGCCACAAGATGCAAACCCTACATGCCACACTTGCCCTTCTCACACTAACAGCACTCCTAGTCTATAAACTCAGACTCGCTCCAGTCCCCACCATTGATTACACTACCCTTCAACACTTGGCCCTCTCCCCCACCATGACACAGATGCAACCCCAACCTTTGACGAGTCATAATGACCAAACTGAAGAACTCCAACAGTCGTGGTCATTCAAATCCAAACCGTGTAATACCACATCTAGAAATGCTAGACTCCGAGCCAGACTTGCTAAACTATATGAACCTCGCGCCAGAATGTGACCTTGTCTAACCGTAGCAAGTCTACACCTAATAGGAGTACAGAAAAACCATACAGCCTAAACCTGAAGACACAGAATGCACGTATGCATACTCCTGTCACGACCCAAGAAAAGATATGCACACCTCCATCCACCTTCCCCAACCTAAAAGGTGCACTAATTAACGTTAGATCCATGATTGCTCATGCCATTGAGATTGCTGATCTTATCCAGACAGAAAACCTTGACTTCTTGGCCATTACGGAATCTTGGCTTCATGCCACCGCAGGACCGTCCATCATGTTAGCGATCCCCAATGGTTACACCATCCTAAGATCAGACAGAAGCAAAGCCCGCGGAGGAGCATAGCCCTTATTGTTAAATCTAATTTATCTACCAGGCTAGCTCCATCTAACGACACTAATTCCGGCGACAGCCTAACAGCTAAATTAGCTATTAACAACTCTCAAACCCTCACCATCCACCTTATTTATAGACCTCCAGGCCCTATTGGAGCCTTCGAGGAGGACATCTCCACCATTCTATCTCATAACCTAAAACAATCTTCACAGGTTATCCTGCTAGGGGACATCAACCTGGGTTTCAACGACCAAAACGACCCACATGCAAGCAGAGTGGCTAACCTACTCACTGAACTAGGCTTCTCACAAAGAGTACTTCACCCTACCCACAACGAAGGTAGAATACTCGACTGGGTGGCAGACTACAATTGTAACGCCTCCATCCTATCGATTTCCCCACAAATTTGGACAGACCACCACCTTATAACATTTTCTCTAGAAACGTACATACCTACTCCTACCTTAGTCCGACAAGGAATAAGAAAAACATCACCCCAGATAACCTACTCCCACTCGTCCTCCCTACACTTAATTCACTACCAGATAATTTGGACCATGAAATGTTAGTGAATGAGTACAACAAAATTATGTCCTCTGCCCTGGATGTAATTGCACCACTTAAATTGAGACAAAGCAAACCCAAAGCACACCTCAATTCCTGGTACACCCCCCTACTTAAAAACTCTTTGCACCGAAAAAAGACAATGTGAGGTCGCATAGAAAGTACAACCTCCGAAGAAAATAAAAGCACTCAGACATATCTACCCTCTACAAAAAGGAAATACTGTCGGCTAAACGGGAAACCTACAACGCTAGAATAGCCCAAGCCAACTCTAGCATGAAGGAACTCTTCATCATCCTAAAGGAAATGGAATCCCCCATCCCAGTGCCAGACAACTGTGTCAAAGATAAAATATGGTGCACCAATATTCAGCAAGCCTTAGCTAACAAAGTGACAACTCTCCAATCTAAAATTGCCAAGAAAAAATCCTCACTTAGCCTGGATACTAAGCCCAAAGCAACTATCACCCCTCCTAAAAATAACATCGACAATCCTCGTTTCAAGTTCTCTAAAGTATCTATTATTGAGACTGAAAAAATCATACTATCACTCAAACCATCTAACTGCCAGGGGGATCAATGCCCGGCCCAACTGATAAAGGACGCAGCTAGAGACCTGGCTCCCTTTATCTCAAAACTCATTAACGCTTCATTCGCAACAGGGTCTATACCTAGTAACCTAAAAGAATACTGGGTACTCCCATTGCTTAAAAAACAGACACTAGACCCAGCCATACCCACGAATTACCGCCCAATCACCACCGTGCCATTCCTCCTAAAAATCATAGATAAAGTGGTGTATTCAAAAATTCAGAAACACCTTGAAACTAACAGCCTGCTAGGAATACGGCAGTCTGGCTTCCGTCCTCAGCACGGGACCGAAACAGCGCTCTTAGACCTAAAGGTGCAAATCGATGAGCTAAGGGATCAAGGCAAACCAGCTTTACTCCTCCTTCTGGACCTATCAGCTGCATTCGACCTTGTTGACCACAAGGTCCTTTGTAGGCATTTGGATAAGGCTGGGCACTTCTCTGAAGAAGCCACAGATTGGATCTAACCTTTCCTCAATAATAGGACCATGAGCGTCTTCTCCACCACTGCGGCAGCAGACTCCATTCCCATCACATGCAGCTGCCCCAGGGATCTTGCGTTTCTCCTACACTCTACAACATCTTCACGAAGCCCCTTTTCGATGATCTAGACCTTCTTGGTATTGGCTTCTACCTGGACTCCACCCTCTCTTTCAACAAGCAGGTCAACTCGATGGCTTCTGCCACCGCCTACACCTGCAAATTGATAAGAGTAGGCAAACCTTTCCCATCAAACAACAGCTGCATCACACTTGCGAGAGCGCTTGTGTTATCAAAGTTGGACTATTGCAATTCGCTCTACATTGGGGTCAACAAGGAAGTTATCAAAAGAATTCAAATCTTGCAGAACAACGCGCTTAGAGCAGCACTAGGTATTCCCAGGAGAGCCCACATCACCGAACTTAGAAGAGCCAATAACTGGCTTTCTAATCAGGAGAAAATCCAGCTAAAAGTAGCCTCACTTGTCTACAAATGCCTAAACAATGCCGCACCACGTTACATTTCTGCGAGATTCATGAGAACAAAACCTACTAGACTCACCAGATCTACTCACTCCAACAAAGTTTCTACACCTAGGTTTAAACTGTCCAGAGCCGGTGGCTGCAGCTTTCAGGTGAAAGCAGCTCAACTTTGGAACTCCCTACCATCCACCCTGAGGATAGATCAACCATACCTCACTTTCCGACATAACCTCACAAGGTGGATCAAAGACGAAGACAAACAATAGACCACCCATTGCCTGGACCTATCCTGCACGTCCCTCCACCTTTTGTACTTTTGCACATACCTTCTTCCTAGCAGTTTCTGCCTGCCTGATTAGGACTGTAAATACGTGTATCAACATTTTTGCCTATTGTATATTCTTGTATATTTCGTGTTTCTCTATTTGTCATGTGCTCTTGTAACTAAGCTGTAAGTTGTCAGAAAATGCGCCCGGTTACCCTGGGGTCTGGTGCACAATACAAGTAATAAAACAAACGAACAAACATGGGCCGAGGGAGTCAGCTGCAATTTGACTGTTATCTCTAATTTGTGATGCCTGTTTGCAGAACACAACGATTGCCAGTTTGGTTCTTTGAAACTTCAAAGTCCTCTCCTACACAAAAAGGAGAACATGCAGGAGGGATCTCAGTTGTTAAGTTGTTGTTTCCAAAATGTTAATGCACATGTCATGTGTGATAGTTCTTCATATTGTGGGCAAAGCTCATCTTATATTGTAGAAAACGTCAATTAAAAAGAACATTTAAAATAACATTCTTCGCAGGAGAACTGTATGGTGAACATTTTTTAAATGTCACTGACAAAGCAAACTAAATTACGAGCACCGCCGACATCCACCACTCTCCTGATATCACCCATAACACAAACAAATTCTGTATTAAGACCACAGCAAAAGTCAGCTTGATTTAAGAATGTAAAACTGAAGGTTGATGGCTGGAAGGTTAAGCATTAATCTTAACAACTACCACTTGCTCAGGGCACCCTTCAATCAATCAATACGATCAGGTTTTAGCCTGCCATTTATCCTTACAGAGTATTAAAGACCATATGCGATCAGGCTTTGACCAACTGAAGAGGGCAGACGGACCTGAACTTCTAGGTCAGATCCCTTCTGCACAAGACCTCAAGCAGCCCAAGACATGTTTCAGGCCTATGAAGCCAGTGTTGTTCAGTAAATGGTTGTAATTGTTTTACATCTGCCTTTTCAAGCACCTTGATGTGAAAAGGTAGACTTAATATAGGCCCATAATAACCATGACCATAGGCGGCTTCGTAAGCAATGTCAGTAGCAATATTTTAAGGCCATTTGGTTCTAAACTCTACTTCATGGATAATTTGACAATGGATGTTATATCTTCCTTTATTAGCGGCCCTAGGGTCTTAACCATTCTTGATGGGCACCAATCTTGAAAGAATTAGAATGCAGGCCCACTAGATCTCTTACATATGTTAAAGAACATTTCACTATTTGCCTGTCAAAAAGCTAGAAAATGGACGTTTTAATACTGATGTTGTCTTGATAGCCTGTGTGCCAACTCTAAATCATGCAGAAGTAAGTACATATCACATATCCATTTGTTGGAAGCTTGGAGGGGTTGCTCTGCGAGCTAAAGCCTTTGCAGGCCTTGCATCTTTGAAGATCGAGGCCTCAGGCTCCTGCCCGGCAAAACTGCAAAACCGAAAGGGACAATCCCTGAAGAGACCTGAAATGTAACTGTGGAATAAGGTCCCTTAGAGTTAACTCTGGTGGAAAAGGTTACCAGGGATTTGTCTGGGTATATTACATCATGGTGGGATTGAAAACAATGTAGTTTACTCAACAACTTCCTTGCAAAAAATCCCCCAATGCCAATGGAACCACAACATTGAAGACCTTGATAAGGTTGCACATTGTAGGGACCTCCCTGTGTCAGAATATTATGTAAAGCAGCCCCCGCAGTTTGAAGCCAGTCAGTTGAGCTAAAAAACACAAAAAAAGTAAGACCTGTGGTGGACAAAGGAGAAAGAAATGTCCTCACCGAGAACATAAAACATTTTGGAAATGTACTGCAAAAAACACAACTCTGAAGAAAGCATCTGCTCTGAACCAAGCAGAGAGAAGGGCAGAGTTATGGAGAAATCCGACTTCTGATGTCGGCAGTGTCTTGGCACTTATCTTGATAGATCACTTGGTCGGCTGCCTTTGACACTATTGGCCATTAATCCTTTTACAGAGATAGGAGGATGTAGGCATCAGAGAGCTTGGCGCTGCCCTAATCCTTTCTGGAGGTTTAAACATAATCGGGGGCCTTTGCACCTTTTTGCTCCCTCCCCTCCTCTCCTCTCCTCTCTGTTCCCCTCGTCAATAGTGTTACCCAGGGCTCTGCCCTGTCGCAACTCTTGCTCTATTTCTATCCCCCACATGGCACAGAACATTTATAACCATGACTTCTAGTTCTATTCTTTTTTTTTTATTTTTATTATTAGAAACTTCTTCCTCATTTAAGTAATAACAACATGACCATATCAAAGAGTATGCTTCCTTCGCAATAAACTTTCCCAATCTGCACTTAGAGCTAAGGATGTGAGAAAAGCAACAAGAATAGCAGAGCATTACTTAACTGTAATCTAGCATACCAACTCCCTGTACCTCCCCTCCCCACCTCCCCCCTCCCTCCCTACCACTCTTTACTGTGAGTTAAACTGAAATGATTGGATTAATAAGCGAACCAACGATAAGCTTACACACAATGACCATGTATCATGCAGCGATGATACCCTTTCACAGGCACAAAAACCAAAGAACATTTCCTTGCCTAGGGTAGACGATTGAACAGCAGTGCGGGGCATCACCCCTAGCTCTACGTGTTGACTGCTAAAAAGATTGGTACCAATTAGTCCCAATTAGTCCTTGGAATCCCAACAAGCAGAGTAATACTCCAGAAAAGGTAACCATATCTCGTCCACATTTCTTTCAGTTCATTGACGGCTGCTGTGAGGCTTTCCATTTCGTATATGTCATGTGCCTTCATTAGCCATTCCCTTCTCGAGGGGAGAGACGCCAATTTCCATTTAATGGTAAGGCACACCCTCGCTGCAAGCGAAAGATTGCGTGCCAAGTATGTCAAGGATTCATAGGTTTCCTCATCTGCCGACTCCACTCCAAACAGTACCAGAGTAGGCGTCATGTCCCTGTGCACCCCATCCACCCCGCTGATCCACCCCAGCACCTCCCTCCAATACACCCGGACCGTGTCACATTTCCACCACTGATGCCAGTAGTCGCAACGTTCTTGGCAGCACCTCCAGCAATAGGGAGATGTCCCGGGGTACATTTTGGATAACCTAAGGGGAGTGTAGTGCCACCTCATCAATAGTCGAACATTGTGCATCTTGTATTGCATGGACACTGACGATGACCATACTGCTCTGCATACACTTTTCCACAGCGCCGGTAGTGCTTCTATGGTCAGATCATTTTCCCACTTCACTTCAGACTTAGGGCGCCGGCTAAGATCCCTTGTGATGAGTGATTTATACATTTTTGATATGAGGCCCCTCGTTTCCTGAGGTGTGCTCAAAATGCGTTCAAACTGTGTGAGAGAGCGTTTTAGGGAGTCACCCCACCTAGTGTCGTGAAGGGCGCTTCGTAACTGAAGAAAAAGCATGGGAGGGACATCTACACCCTGCAAATCCGTTTGCAATCCCTCCCTAGTGGTGAACACCCCCTCTTTCCACAGCTGTCCAACCCGGCTGAGGCCTGCATCATACCGTGTCTGAAACCGCTGAACAGAGTACAACACATTTTTGATTGGTGGAGCCCAGATACAACTCAAAGGGGAGGGCCAGGTGGTCACCCCTTGCATGGCCTTGGACGGGCGCCACAGAGACCACAGCACCTTAAGTACGGGATGTTCCTTAATTCTTTGTGTCATAGCTGGCATTGGGACCCATAGCCATTCTCCTAATGTGACTGGTGCGAAAATATCATTCTCTATCGCCACCGATTGTTTCTCAGGATTTTCCCACAGATGATCCGGGAGAACTCCAAGTTGTGTTGCCCTGTAATAAACCTCTAGATCTGAGAAACCCATACCCCCCTCTTCCTTGGGCAGAGTCAACGTCGAATATGGGATTCTAGCTTTCTTATCGGTCCATAAAAATCTTAACAGATTGTGCTTCATCTCTGCCAAAAAGGATTCTGGGACTAGAACAGGGAGAGACTGGAACAAGAATAAAAAGCGTGGGAGAACATTCATTTTGATGGTTGTAAAGCGCGCCGCCCACGACAAGGGGAGCTTACGCCACCTGGAGATATCATTTTGGATGGCGGCCCACAACGGGGTGTAGTTAGCTTCAAACAGATCAGATAGGGACACCGTTATATTCACTCCCAAGTATCTAACAGAATCTGTGTGGACCTTGAAGTTCCAGTTAGCCTTCAAACGCTGTGCCAGATCGGTGTTTTTTCTCAAGGGGACAGCTACGTTTTTTTGCAAATTAATTCGAAACCCCGAAAGGGCCCCATATCGTGATAGCTTTTGCAAGAAAGCTAGGAGAGAAATGGATGGTTCAGTGAGATATAAGAGAATGTCATCCGCAAACATTGCGAGCCTTTTATTCCTTGCCTCCCCTTGGGATCCCTCTAATCATGGGGTCGGACCGAATTGCTTGGGCAAAAGGCTCCATTACAAGAGCAAAGATGAGAGGGGAGAGTGGGCAGCCCTGCCTAGTTCCCCTGGTGAGAGTGAACGAGGGTGATGAAATTCCATTGATCGAGACCTTGGCTCGGGCGGACCGATACAAAGCCTCTGCACCCTGACTCCAGGCAACTCCCAACCCTGCCTAGCCCAAGTCGGCTCTTAAGAATGGCCACTCTACCCGGTCAAACGCCTTTTCGGCGTCGAGCGACAATAAAAAGGGGTCCTCCCCGGCCTCGCGAAGCGTCGCCATTAGATCAAGGGTCTTCCTAACATTGTCCGCCCCCTGCCGCCCTTTCACGTACCCCACCTGGTCGGGATGGACCTGTTGAGGAAGAACCTGAGCGAGGCGGGAGGCCAATATGCTAGTATAAATCTTGGCGTCAACATTTATCAAAGAAATCGGCCGATAAGAAGCACAGTCTGCTGAATCCTTGCGTGGTATCCTCGTCGCTTACGGGTTGCTCCCTAAGGGCGCGCTCTAGTTGTGTGATGTCCCTTTCAATTCTCCCTCTCTAAGCAATCGAAGCCTCTTCTTAGCCGAACCTTCCGATATTAAAATTCCCCTTATGGTGGCCTTGCCGCCTCCCAGACCGTGTTTAACGGTATGCCTTCAACGTCATTGAGTTCAAAATACTCTGTAATGGCCTCTGAAAGGGATTCTCTAAAAACGGGGTCCCTACATAACCAGTCATTCCACCTCCACCGGCGTTCTGGGGTAGGGAGTGGACCCATATCTAGTTCTAAGGTACACAGATCGTGATCCGACCAAGCCACTATCTGGATGGGGGTCTCTTGGATGTCGCTCTCACTTTCCACTCCCACCAACAGGTAGTCGATTCTAGAAAAGGTGGAATGCGGCGGTGAAAAAAAGGTGAAAGATTTTTCTTTAGGGTGAGTCACTCGCCAGGTATCTATCAAATGGTGTTCTTTCAATAAACTCGAAAACCTGTCGCCCTGAAGGCTGCTTGGAGGCTTGGAAGGTTGACGTACCGAGTGCCAGTCCCACTCATGATCAATAACCACATTAAAATCACCCCCACATATCACTGTGCCTTCCCTCCATGTTTCAATAAATTCCAGCAGGGGCTCAATAAACATCGACTGCCCCTGATTTGGAGCATAGGCGGCACACAATGTTACCATACGTGTTCTCAATTTACCTTTGAGTGCCACATATCTCCCTTGCGTGTCCCTGTGTATGTGGTTCACCTGTAGCCCCAGAGATTTACGCAACATAATGCCCACACCCCCCCTTCTTTTGTGGCCCGACGCCCAGATGACATCCCTATGTCTTTACCAAAGATTCTTCTCTCCCCACCGCTAGCGTACTTTGATTCCTGAATAAAGAGAACATCCAGTTTAGACTGAGTAAACTGCCTCGCCAACATGGACCTCTTCTGCAGGGAGTTTAAACCCTTAACGTTAAGGGAGCCAAAGACTAGGCCGGTTGAGCTAGCCATGCTCCGAAAAGAGGGTGATAGACACTGCGTCTCCGCTCGCCTGACCCTTTTGCCCCATGGTAAGGCTGCAGATCAAATACCATACTGCATGATGAGTGTGTAAGATCCTTTTGTGCCGAAAGCCAAATGTTTTGCGTGGTAAAACCCCACCCATCCCTCTCCCTCCCTCCCCCCCCCTATGAGCTTCTGCTAAGCATATTCTCACTGTACAAAAAGAAAGGAAAGGAGCAAGAGAATTAGGAAACGAGAAAGAGAAAACAGACGAACAATAATGGAAATGAGACGCCCTTAATGAAAAAGGGCCACTACGGATGGACCCCTCTTCGGGCCAAGATCCTCAGCGCTACTTCTGTGCCTGCCAATGGAGAGCACATCGAGGAGCCGGTAACTTCTTATAACCGGTGAGAGAAACCACATTGTGTTAGCTGAACATAACCGAAAAACATTTGCTACCATTCGGCAAGCCTTTGAACTGTACTGCCACTGTCCCCAACCATTAGAACCATCATAAAGAAGCCTGGCTGCAGACACGGAGGAGGAATCACGTTTCCAAACACTTAAGGGGTATTCAGGCGCTTGTATTTCCACTTCTGTTGCGATTTCCCACGTCGCGATGGTGTTTGCTTCATGTCATTTCGAAGGGTTGACGGCTCCTTAGGCGCCTCTGCCTCCGAATCACTTGTTAACTTTTGAAGATATTGTCGGGCCCGTTCGGCTTCCTCAATGGTAGTGATCCTGAATTCCTCCTCATTATACTTGAACGTAAGAGAAAAGGGGTGCCCCCAACAATAGCGCGTCACCTTCTCCTGTAACCAGCTTGTAAGCAGGCGGCAGCCCCTCCTTTTTGCCAATGTCATTGCTGATAGGTCCTGGTATAGTCGGACCCGAGAGCCCTCGAATTCTATAATATCTTTGACTCTGGCCTTCTGCAGGATATCCTGTTTCTGGACGTAGTAGTGGCACTTAGCTAGCACGGAGCGGGGTCCCTGCGATGGGGCTCCCGCCCTGTGCACTCTGTCGAATTCTAGCTTCGGAGGCGACGCTTCGTCATAGAGGGATAGAATGAGAGCTTTCACCCTGCTTTCCAAACTGGCGGGAGTCTCCCCCCTCTCCTCCTCCAGGACCATTATGCGGATATTCGATTGTCGCTCCCGATTCTCTAAATCATCAATCTTGGATTCTGCGTCTCGCTCTTTTTGCTCCAAGTCCAGGAGTCTGGCCTCATATTGTATAGTGTAGACGTCCACCGATTGCTGGTTGTTTTCGACTGCTTTCAGGCGGTCCTCAACCTTTGTCATCCTCGACTGCAGATCAGAGACCGTCTCGGTGAGGCTGCTTTTCATTGATCGGATCTCCCCCAGGAGGAGGCGAATATCTGCCTTAGTAGCACTGTCGCCATCGTTACCTGGGATGTCCGAAGAGCTCTGCACTTCCTCCATTTCCCCGGGTGAACCGGGGCGACTAAACCGTCGCAGCGCAACTAGGGTGCGTGGATCCAGTGTTAAGTGTGGAGTCCAAGCTGGCTATCCCACTGCGTGGGTCTGCGGGCAGCGAGCTAGAGCCTCCTCCTTCCAATAGCTTTGAGCGCAGTTGTCTCGTGAGGGAGGGGGACAGCCTACAGCTATGCGTGTCGTCTTCAATGTCGCTCCTGCTCTGTAAGCGTGCACTGTTTGCTGGGTCCTCCACACCACGCCGCACCGACACCGCCGCCGTCCAATGGCCCCAGAGGTCGGAGGATTCACCCGAGCAGTGGGGCCCAATAGCGTGCTAGACACTTCCCCCGCTCAGAAGGATAGAGGGTTCTTTGGTGCTTGTTGTCAACAATGCGTGGGGAACGTCAAGTCCTATGCCCCTTCGGGCGGTGAATGTAGGGGGCCCGGGAGGAAAGACTGGTGCACCACAATGACAGCCCTGCCCCCCCAATAGTGGAGGGCGGCTCTCTTGACATAAACTGCAGGGGGCCAGCGGGCAGCAGTGCGCCTAATAGCCTGGTTGCTTCTGGTGTGATCAGGACAAAGTCTCAGGAAGCACTCATGTCTCCAACCAAATCCGAACCCGCGCCCGAAACGGTTCCCGGGCTCATATGCTTCATGAATCTCCCCCGGTCGGTGAGCCGCGTGTGTGCTGCGCTGAGGTGGGGGCATGTGGGAGGGCTGGTCGCAGGCGCTCGACGCTAAGCGGAGCGCCCGCACTCCAACTTACTTGGTCTCGGCGGCACCGCTCCCCCCAGAGCCCAGCACAGCCCCAGGGACACGGTGGCGGGGACGCCTCAAGGGATCCGCTCACAAGGCTCCCGGGTACGCCGCATCAGCTCTTCGGCTCGTGTTGCCTCCGAAAACGCTCCACCTCCTTTAATCTGCGTCCCCAGCCTCACAGCTGCTGTTCCGCGGCGGTCACGGGCGCCATTTACCGGCGCCGTCCCAACGGCCAAGGACCCTTCAAGTGGGGGACAGATTCGAGCATAAATCCTGCACCGATTATGATAAGGCTTGCATGTAGGTTATCAGGGTCGATTCCCCACCACTCAAGTGCATTTTCATGCCGGTTGCTCCCGCTTCATGGGCATTTTTCGCGCTGCTCCTTCAGCCCGGAGAGGGAGACGACGGATCAGGCGTCCATTACGTCTGCGCCCCCTGGTGGTCTCGCCCTAGTTCTATTCTTAAACAAATGACACCCAGACACTGGTCTGCATGGATCAGGATCTAGGAAGTTAACCAAGTCAAAAGTTTCAGTTGTCTTCAAGCCGTGGATAACTGGATGGCTTGCCACTGTTTTAAGCTAAATACAGACATAAATGAGGTGCTGGTGATAGGAAATAATTATGTTTGGGGTTCATGTTTTTGGCCAGGGCGGCGTTTGGTGTGCCAGGGGTCGCAACTGCGACCCCTGACGTCTCCCGTGCTACCTGTAAAAAAAAAAAAGATTTTTAAAAAAGGGATTTTTTCTTTAAATGGATGCTCCTGGGCTGTAGCTAACGCCATGTGGCTCTTTGTTTCTGGAGTGACTGGCATTCTTGTTCAGGCCTCCGAAAAAAAAGGGGATTCCAAAAGTGTAACACTTTAAGTGACCCTAAATAAGAAAGACTAGGTATAACAAATGATTTGTCTTTCTGGAAATCTATACAATAATTTCTAGACTCATTAAAGATTTATTCGGGGAACACTTCAGGGGGTGAGTCACTGATTTAGTCTGTTCTTAAACACCTCAAATTCACAATGCAGACTAAAACTTCCAAAAAGCATTTAGAGTAGAATAAGCATCCATTTCGGACTATGTATTTTGCTTTTTGCAAGTTGCAGTTATAGCATGTTGTTTTCTGCCATTGTCTCTGTTACAATCATCACAAGAAATTCCATCTCTCTGTGTCCTCTGTCACTTGACAACATCCTTGTGCCTAAAATCTTGTGTACAGTGTAGAAATTTTTGACCATAGCACATCAAATGGCCATTGATTTCATTCAATTCATTCTTTGTTGTAATGGGTCTTTCCTATCTCCTTGGCATGCTGTTCAGGATGTTTGTTTGCATGTATGAGGTAACGAGTGCCCAGAGTATGGGATGTCGTGTGAGTGTGCTGCTTTCCCTATTTTGCCAACCTCTGAAGCCTGAAAAGTAGATCCACGCAGGCTTGACATGCGGCAAACTTTGCACCAGAACTGCAGATTAACTGACCTGCTGGTAAATCTTAGTTACCAGTTTAATGGTATCCACTAAAGAGAGTAATTTGCTTTCTGACTTTGAGAACATTCAGACATGAATTGCTCATTTTATTATAGCCAGTAAGATAGCTCAGTCGGTTGAGCTGTCGCTGCTGCGATGTTTGTATGTGACCTGCAGGTTGCAGGTTCGAATCCCAGCAAGGCCAACTCAGCCTTTAATCCCTCTGGGATCCATAAATGAGTACCAACACAGGTTGGGCGATACTGTGTGTATATTTGTTCTATATAAAGCTCTTAAGTGTAAGTGCTATATAATAATGCATCATTATCATTTGGCCTTGGATGTCTGCTTACATTCACAGTAATCTGGTAATATGGGCCTATACACACTGATATTAACGATACATATGGTGGTCCATTCTTGTATGAAATGTATATCACATCAGTGATATCGTAACCCCATTTTTCATAGTGTACTTAGGAACAATGCTATGTGATGCCACTTCCTGTTTTGTCAAGGTGTGAAAGGTCGTGTTTATCAATTCCCGTGATGTCACTTCGGGTGGGGTCAAATGGCATCACTTCCTGAGATGTCATCAGAGGTCAAGGGTCATATGTCACTTCCGCGACCGCTGAAATTTTGGTGAAATTACATCCCTGGTTTTGGTCTGTAGAAATGAACCCCTTTCCCACTCCAGTTCTAGTGGTGCGTAATTTTGGTTCCCAGCTTGATCATAATCTTTCTCTTCATTACCAGGTTGAAGTTGTGCCTAGCAACCACTTTCTGGAACTTAAGATCCTAACAAAAGTTGTTCCAAATCTACTTGCCGACCTTAAAACCAACACTGTATCCACCTAGCTTTGGCACATCTAGACTACAGCAACTCCCTATGTCTGGGTATGCTGGATTATATCGTCAGACTGCAGCTAAAGCACATTTCAGCCAGTCCTCATCTAAACCCCTGTTGGCCAAACTTACTCTCTTTTCTATTCACAAGGATTACATTCAACGGTCTGTGTACTGTTCAAATGGTGTATAGCTCCCCTTCCTTAAACATAAAGGGGCCGATTCATGGAACAAACGTGCGCCGAAAATCTTTGCGCAAGCTGAAAAAAACAGGCGCACGCATGCGATTCATGGAAGTCCCTGCGCGTGTTCACCTCGGGATGTGCGCCAAACCCGTGCATGGCGCACAAGTCACTGCAACATCCCGAAAGGCGTGCGCAACGCGCTCAGTGAAAGCGCACAACCTCGGCGCATACACCAGAAAGTGGGCGGGACACGGGGCGTAACGCGCGGAATGGGGAACAACGCGCGATAATAAGGGCGTAACTGGGGATGTACTGCAGGGAAGCAGACGGAACGCCCACACGCACTCGAACCACACGTATTCATGGAATCGAATAGGGCAAAGCCACGCACAGCCAAAGACACGCACAAGCTGAAACACGTCCGCCACACGAAGGCAGGCGGTAGAGTCCCAGCGCATCACAAAAGTGGCAACATACAGCAATTGGGCCTGTGCGAGCGGGGCACGTATATTGCGGGGGTGCGCGGGAAGCAACACACGCGATCGAGCGGGGTACGTGTATTTCGGGGGCCGCGCAGGAAGTTACACAAGCGATTGAGCGGGGTACGTGTATTTCGGGGGTGCGCGGGAAGTTACACACGCGATTGAGCGGGGTACGTGTATTTCAGGGGTGCGCGAGAAGTTAAATACGCGATTGAGCAGGGTACGTGTATTTCGGGGGTGCGCAGGAAGTTACACACGTGATTGAGCGAGGTACATGTATTTCGGGGGTGCGCAGGAAGTTACACACACAATTGAGCGGGGTACGTGTATTTCTGAGGTGCGCGGGAAGTTACACACCCGATTGAGCGGGGTACGTGTATTTCGGGGGTGCGCGGGAAGTTACACACGCGATTGAGCGGGGTACGTGTAATTCGGGGGTGCGCGGGAAGTTACACACGCGATTGAGCGGGGTACATGTATTTCTGGGGTGCGCGGGAAGTCACACACGCAATCTCATCAGGATACGTGCATTTCAGGGTGCGGGGGAAGTATCCCATGCACCATCAGCAGGGTACGTGTATTCCAGGGGTGCGCGGGAAGTTCCACACGCAATTCCATCAGGGTACGTGTATTACAGGGGTGCGCGGGAAGTTCCACACGCGATCTCATCAGGGTACGTGTATTACAGGGGTGCGCGGGGAGCAGCACACGTGAATTGCACGTGTGGATCCTCCCAGGTGTTCCCTCTACACCCTCCACGGCCCCTGCAGGTGGCTCACACCACAGGGGCCTACCCAGCACATGTCCTGCAGGCAACCTATCCACCATGGCCATGCCCACCAGCCAACCCACATGTCAACTTGCACTACTGACCACCAACGCATGTCCCCCTGCACCCCCAGCCACCAGGGGCATCCTCCACCAGGCCCCCACCCATGTCTCCCACCACCCCACCCCCCAGCAGTGCAGGGGCACCCACCACCAGGCCCCCACCCATGTCTCCCAGCACCCCCACCCCCCAGCCACCAGGGGCAGCCTCCACCAGGCCCCCACCCATGTCTCCCACCACCCCCACCCCCCAGCCACCAGGGGCACCCACCACCAGGCCCCCACCCATGTCTCCCAGCACCCCCAACCCCCAGCCACCAGGGGCAGCCTCCAACAGGCCCCCACCCATGTCTCCCACCACCCCCACCCCCCAGTCACCAGGGGCAGCCTCCACCAGGCCCCCACCCATGTCTCCCACAACCCCCACCCCCCAGCCACCAGGGGCAGCCTCCACCAGGCCCCCACCCATGTCTCCCACCACCCCCACCCCCAGCAGTGCAGGGGCAGCCTCCACCAGGCCCCCACTCATGTCTCCCAGCACCCCCACCCCCCAGCCACCAGGGGCAGCCTCCACCAGGCCCCCACCCATGTCTCCCAGCACCCCCACCCCCCCAGCAGTGCAGGGGCAGCCTCCACCAGGCCCCCACCCATGTCTCCCAGCACCCCCACCCCCCAGCCATCAGGGGCAGCCTCCACCAGGCCCCCACCCATGTCTCCCACCACCCCACACCCAGCACTGTGGGGCACCTGCCAGCAGGCCCAAACCCATGTCCAACTCATGTTCCCCACCACCCCCACTCCCCAGCACTGTGGGGCACCAGCCAGCAGGCCCCCACCCATGTGCAACTCATGTTCCCCAGCCAACATGTCATCACAATCTAGATCTCTGGTCCCTGTGGTCAGCCTCCAAATGCAAAACACCCACCCGAGTATTGCATCCACCCACTCATAATTTGCAATTACATCACAGAACACCAATTGCAAGTTCCGAAACAAACACATTCCCCTCACATACACCCAATGGGTGTCAGTGAATCTCAAAACACATATCATGAAATGCATGAAACCAATGAGATACCACACATTGAAGTTCACCAAAAAAATATGTATTAAAGGAAACATAAATAGAATCAAAAATGAAGAAACAGAAATGTGAATGTACAAAAATTAAAAGAAGCATGTCTGTGAAAAAAAGCAAAACCAAAAATAAAATTCCAAAGCAATGTTGTCCAAAGTCAATGTCCACAAAACAAAATCCAATGGGAAATAAAAAAGAAATCCATTGCTCCATGGTTAAAATGTGAAAAAAAAATACAATCCAACAGTGAACTATGTACATGGGAACAAGCCAGGGTCCATTATCCCAACAAAAGAAAGGAAACCTATCTAACTACACCAACTAATAAAATAAACTATATACAAAAATGTGGCCAATGTCCGAAAGGTCCAAATAAAATCAAAACAAAAATGAAACCTAACACTACCTACATAACTATGTACAAGGGCAGCGGGCTAGTTTCACAGCTCACTTGTGGATGTCCCGGGCCAGGGCATCATCAAACTCCTCCTCAATGTCCCGGAGGCGGTCCTCCTCCATGGCCCCGAGGGTCCGCAGGGCCATCGACGTCTCCACCTCCAAACCCCTGCGGATTGCCTCGAGGCACTCGGCCCGCCTCAGGGCCCTCCGCATGGAGTTCTCCGCCCTGACCATTGTGAGCCGTGCCTCTTCCGCCTGCTGCCGCTCCGCATCTATGGCGTGGCCCAACCGCTGCCACACGGAAGACACTCTCTGTCCTGGGTCCTCCTGCCCTCCGGCCGATGCCTGCCCCTCCGATGTTGAAGGCCCGAGCCTTCATGGCTCCCACCACGTTGCTGCTGCTGCTGTGCCTCTGCCCGTGCACTGCCTCCTGCTACCTGCACATCCTCCACCGGCTGGGGTGCAGTCGTAGATGTGGCCACCCCTGCTGGACGTCCGACTCCCGACTGTGGCAGGGATGCCTCCTCCACCAGCCTGGCCGCACCGTCAGAGGCAGCTCCACAGGGCACCCAGGTGACTTATGGGTGGGAAGATGGCACAGAGGACGACTGGCGCGTAGGGGGTCCAGTTGAGGAGGGGGTCGTAGCAAGCCCCATCAGACGGAGGAATCCGGCCTGGGTGACCTGTCCCAGCAGGCTGACGTGGTCAACGAGCCATTCGAGATGACGTGCAGTATCCTCAGGAAAAGACTGCAGGTCACCTCGCATGGCCCGTTGACGCAACGCCGCACCAGCCAGGATAGGCTCAACCCGGACCCGGATAGCCACGTCCGCAGGCAGAGGAAGGCCAGTTGACGTGAGCTCATCCCCTGCCTGAAAACGGGTCTGGATGTAGGCATCCCTGCTGGTGCAAGATGATGCAGGGACAGGATCAGGGACAGGATTGCACACAGGCACCTCCACGGCGGCCTGTGCTGCCTCCTGTCCCTGGTCCTGCACTGCACCACTAGCACCAGTGGGATCCCCACCTCCAGACCCCGTCTCTGGTGCTTGCACGACCTCCTCCTCCACCAAACCCCCCACCAACCTGGATGACTCCGTGCCATCTTCCCCTGTTGGGCCCTGTGGGGTCAAAGCTGCCCCTTCTGCTGCCGAGGAGTCCAACTCCAACCTCCGCCTCTTGGACCTCCCCCCGGCAGCTGCGGCCTGGTACGCGGCACCGGACTCCTCACTCCCCGACGAGATCACAACATGGGAGGGGAGCCGGGCCTTGCGTCTCCGGCTGGCGGTGGGATCCCCGCCGCTGTGTTCCACAGCACCTTCTCCGCCCTCTTCATCAGTTGACGCTGCAGACAGGGAGAAACAAAACACAGGCATCAGGGCACTGTACAATGGACACATACACACATGACAGTTGTACATGAGTGGCATTGGCAAACCTCAGACATGCCATCACAATCCCCAACACACATGTCATTACAACTCGCACACATGAGCCATACCACAGCCATATCGCAACTGCCACCACCATCCATACACATACAACAGCATGAGCAGCCAAAGGTGAGCCAGACATCACATGCAACACAGGAAGTGCACCACACATGTACACACACCACCACACTTGCATGCATGTGTACACCTCTGCCAAGTGTCGCAGTGTTCAGACGGGCATCCATGTCACATCTGCCAATCAGGCTTCCACATACCGCTGTCACATGCATCCATGTTGCATCACTGTTGCACCCTTGTCAAATACACACACATGCACATGTACATGTACACAGTGCTGATACATGCAGCCGAAAACAACATACATGCGTGACATCACGGACATGTCTACTTACATACACATTCATCCAAACATGTGTGCCCACAGAACTGCATTTGGCATGCAAGCCTACACACACAAGCACCATCCATGTCTCACACATTCCAGCCCTCGCATGTGTTAGCCCCACGGCCCTGTACACCCCCACCCATACTCGACCCCATACAAACAGATGTGCAACCTGCACACTACTGAATAATCACCACACGCACTGCTCACAATCAGGATGCATGTACACTCACCGCTCGACTCCAGACGGGTCTGCCTCTCAAGGACCTGGACGTGGAGCGCTGGGGATATGCGTTCCAGGACCCTCATCTGTTCTTCCAACAAGTGGCCCCGGCGCCCCTTGGCATCCGCTGCCTTCAAGAGGCGTCGGGCCTTGTTCAGGGTCCTGGACCTAAAGTCCTCCCAGCTCTTCTTGACATGTTGTAAGTCGCGGACTGCCACCCCCTCCGCGTTGATGGCAGTCACGATGTCAGTCCAGATCCTAGTCCGTCCTTCCTTGTCGGCGCGGGAACTTCCGAAGAGGGCATCATACTGCCCCAGGACTTGCTCCACCAGGACACCAACTTCGGTGGCACTGAAGCTGGTGCCCCTCTGCCTCTCTGGCCGGGGGTTGTCAGTGGGCTCAGACGGTGTTTGCCCCGACATGACAACCCCAGAGGCAGGAGTAGGTGGGCAACTGGGTCCTGGGGCTGGGCTGTGGAGTGATGGAATCCCAGTCGGGAGTCTTCGGTTCCAGTAGGGGTGGTCACAGCAACAGCACCCCTGGCTGATGTGCAGGCAGCAAATGGCAGGGCACGTGGGCAGCAGGCAGTCAGGCAGCAGCAGATGGCAGGTGGGAGCGTGCTCGGGGCTCTGGGGGGGCAGTAGTTTGGCCTTCTGGGCAGGAGCGTGGTCTTCCGTGTGCTTACGCGTGGCCAGCTTGATACGGAGTGATTTGGCACGTGAACAATCTGCACGTCAACGTATGATTCGAGGAAAGGCCCTTAGCGCGTAAGCGCGTCTGCACACATATGCATTTTCATTGGACAGAAGGCCCCTCAAGCGCAAGCGCCCCTGTGACGTGACGCGTACAGACGTGCATGGGCATTTCAGCGCGCGAAAAAATGCACGTCCGCGTGTATACGAGGAAAGAGCCCATGCGCGTAAGCGCGCGTGGAAAACTGCACATCCGCGTGTAATACGAGGAAAGGTCCTTAGCGCGTATGCACGGCAGCACGCATATGCGATTTCATTGGACCAAAGGCCCTTAGCGCGTGAGCGCATCTGTGACGTGACACGCGCGGGTGTTTCCCTCATTGCACGTGATGAGAGAACACACATGGATTTCCACCAATCGCGTGTGAAAGTTTCCGGCACCCCGGAACACACGTACCCAGGCTAATTGCGTGTGGAACTTCCCGCGGAACCCCAAAACACACGTACCCAGGCCAATCGCGTGTACGCTCACTCCCCTCCGATCACACGCGATGACACTCAGACCTACAGTCTTACCATGTATCCGAATACGTGAAACCTGCCCACGGCAAAAGACGTGCACAGGCGTCAACACGTCCGCCCACACGAAGGCAGGCGGAGGCGTCCCCGCGCACAGCATAAACGTGCGCGCAAAAAACAAACGCGTATATACAGCTACGATGAATGCCCCATTTGTCGCTGCACTGATCGTGGGACACCGCAGGAGGAGGAGAATAGCCAGGGCACGCATTTTCGCACCACGGACAAGCCTTTTTGGGATGCCTGACGACCAGGTCTATGGCAGGTATAGGTTTCCACCCCATATCATCCTAGACCTGGTCAGGGAGTGGGAAGATGACCTCACATCCCCCACCCTTTGCTCCCAAGCATTGAGCCCCTTGGAGAAGCTGCTCAATGTCCTGCATTTTTTGGCCACTGGGTCATTTCAGCGGACCACTGCCATAGTGGGGGGGTCTCACAGGCCACGCAGTCACGCTGCCTACACCAGGTACTGGCAATCATGACAGCGCGCCCCTAAGTCCGCAGGCACATATACATGCCCAGAACACCCGCAGAAAGGCAGGCCGTTGTCCTGGATTTTTTCAGGGTGGCACACTTCCCCAAAGTGCTCGGTGCCATAGATTGCACCCATGTGGCCCTACGTCCACCTAGGGCCATTGAGCACATCTACTGAAACCGCAAGCACTGGCATTCCATCAATGTACAGATGGTATGTGATGCAAAGGGAATCATCACCTCTGTCTATGCAAACTACCCTGGCTCCACCCATGACAGTTTCATATACAGAATGTCCGCCCTGAGCCGGGCCCTGGAAGCTGGGCAGCATGGCGACACATGGCTCCTAGGTCAGTACAAATGTCCTTGCACATGCATGCAAGTCACACACAGACAAATATCCAAACCCTAATAATCTCAACTATTATCACCTCCCCAGGGGACAGTGCCTATCCTCTGAGCAACCACATGATGACGCCAATCCGGAACCCCACCACACCACCCCAGGTAAGATACAACACCGCCCATATTGCAACCAGGGGCATAGTGGAGCGCACATTCGGAGTGCTCAAGTCACGTTTCCGCTCCCTTGACCGTTCTGGTGGGCAACTACTCTATGCACCACCAGTAGTGTGCAGGATCATTGTGGCAGCATGTGCCCTGCACAATGTTGCAACACGGCAGGGCGTCCCGGTGGACATGGTGGTGCCCCCACATCCCCAACCACAGGCACAGGCGCTGCCCATCGGAGGGGACAGGGCACGCGGCGAGGAAGCCCGGACCCAGCATGTGGCCACATTTTTCACCTAAACTCCCACCCCTGCCGAGTGCACACAGGCCTGGCACATACCAGGTGACAATCAATGATGACAAAGAGACAGTCAACTGTCACAACCCTACCACCCTGAGATAGTTGCCATGGAAGTGCCACATCGTCTGCATCCCTAGCTACTTAAACACAAGCTATCCCGTGTGACCAAAAGGCACACATATGACATATGACATGATATGGGCCATACACAAGTATCCAAGGCGCAATGAGGCAGGGAGGGGGGAACAAGGAAACACAGAGAATGGTACTACTAGGCCAGGTGTCATTGAGATCGTGCAAGTGCAGGGGTAGGGGGAAGGGAAAAGTGCAAGGGGAAGAGGGGGGGGGGGGGGGGGGAGTCCAGTACAGGGGAAGTAGCCCAAAAAAATAATACATAGGTCGCCTGGTGGCAACTGCAAAGATAAGTGCAGACAAGTGCTGGGAAGGGAGGGCCGTAGGGATAGAGAGACAGTACTGCAGTGCAGGGGTTGCCAGGGAGGCAGTGCAAGTGGAGAGTGGCTGGGCCAGGGACCCAGGTCAGTGAGAGTGGCCCAGTTGCAGCTCCTGTGCAGTTCCAGTGAAGAATTCTGCAAGGGAGAGGCAGAGAGTAAGCAGAAGCAAAGAGGAAGGTCTTGAGGTGCTTCCAGAACTGGAGATGGTTCCCCTCAAGTTCAAGTCAGGCAGGAAGTCTGTTCCAGGGGGAGGGCCCTGCTGCAGAGAGAAATCTACCCCCAGCTAGTTGCTCTGCGAAGCGGATGACCCGGACATGCAAGGTGTGCATCACACACACCTGCAAAACAGGCCATGGCCATCACTGTCATGTCACTCAAACCCTCCCAAACATCAACATGACATGGCAAGCAATACCCATACACCAACGCAGTAACGATAAGGTACACATTGCCATGTCCTAAATTTACAGTGGCATCGGACAATGATGCCTGACCCGGAATCAGATGAAATGACAGACCAACAAAATCTCCCACCCAAAATAAGTCATTTCCAAATGCATTACAACAGTTGTAGACGTAACATCACAATGAACATGCACATTATGCATTGCAAAATCAACACTGCAGCTCATGTGTGCAGTGTCCTACTCCTGCATCACACTGCTCAGCGCACAGCACAGTGAACAGCCATTGTGTGTGATGCACACCCTGAGCATCACATCTAAGTGACAGACCACATCAAACATCAAATTAGGCATGTACTGGATCCATAATCGGTCATAGAATATGTGCTGCCGGGACACAGTGGGCACCAGAAGGCAAACAGTGTACACATGGATATGCAAGGGTGGGAGTACATGTAGTGCATCCAAGTGCAAGTGTGTGGTTCTGCAAGGACATGCACTCCACATATGCATGTGCACTCAAGTGACCATCAGTGTTCCCTACACATCACATGTGAACATCCACCATGTGTACACCCCAGCATGTCAAACCACAACTATCCCCTCGCACCTGAAAGGAAAACACAACACATGAACAGGCATTGATCAGCAGAACACAACATGTACATAGGATACCACCATTACTATGTCAGAGTTCCCATCACACTGCAGGGCAAGGCAACTATCAACAACAACCCCCCCCCTCCCTCCCTCACAAATGACCATGACCCACTGAACAACTGCACCTGGGTCATGGAGCCTCCAAACCTCAATTCCACCTGGCCACAGGATCACCTTTACCCTTCGTCACCATCTCCCACCTTGTGTGTAAAAAGATGCCTGAACCCTCAGAATCCACACTCATTTCCAAAATCACAAAATCCAAGGCATAAAAACGAACCCGAACACCCTCTAGTAGATGACTTGACGTAGCAGTACCTCACAAAGGCCAAGTACTACCACAATGATGCAACAACCAAGGTAGCACAGCAAAACAATGTCACAAAAGGATTTGAGACATGTGTGGTACATGACATAGGATGATGCACCATGAATGGATGTGTACTGTCACAGGTCCCCTCTACAGGCGCGGGAGTGTCACGAAACAACCACCCCCACCATGTCCCGGGTGCCTGCAAGGTCAAACTCACACAGGCACCTTAGACCCTGGTGGGGAATGAGGTTCAGGGATATGCAGTCGGGACAGGTGTTGACACACTGGATGACTGGAATGAGTGGCAGGAGAGGGGAGGAGGAATGACACATGAAACTTGGGAATGCACGAAAATGTACAACCTGCATGAACACATACACAATCCAAACAAACTTGGACATCATTGTCATGGCCTTGTGTAGTCCAGGCTCAGGAGTGGTACGAACCAACCACCCCCTCTAGGGTTTTGGCGCCTGCAAGTTTGGGGCTTACACAGGTATCTGCAACCCCAGTGGGGAAAGAGGGTCAGGGAACGTTGCTTGGATAGGCACGGGAAGCAGGAACACCGGGTAGAGGGTACAGGTTTCAAAATTGCATAGGATCACGGGTGATTAGGGAGAAAAAACATACCAAATTGAACCACACATACATCCATGCATCAGTACACGCCCCAGCAAGCCTATGCAGAGCAGTTCAAAAGAAAAACAACAAGACACTTAGCTCTGGTTTTGAGTGCTGGCCTCCTGCCTGCGCACTCTCAGGTCCGGTTACAGGAGCACTGCAATGCTGCAAAGAGAGCCACAGTCAACAACCTGTATGTGCCAATTACACAAAAACACAACACCAAACATGCCCCATAGCAACAAACTACTCTACAAACAGACAATCTGTGCTCGATGCTTCGTACCCATATATAACATCACCCCTGTGACGGGTCATACACAGTCAATGCAGTAAGTCAGCCGCTGGTGGGTGCGTGGCAAATGGAACACCAATGTGTCACAATTCACACAACATGCAATATTCCCTGGGTAAGCAGACAGACCCATATAGCAAGCCATGACTACAGAGCAAGTTGCGTACCACCATGACCGAAACAAAGTTGGCAGTGCATTTATCATGAAGTACGTGGAAAAGACATGCACTGCACCCGAGTATGTCCCTTGCTGTATGTCCCTGTGAGCTGCCCCTTTCCATGTCTCGGAAGGCTACATGGTTGATACAAGTGCCTCAATGAACCTTGGTGTACCGGAGGGTATGTGCCACTGCCCCTGCATGTATCCCAGACAACCCTACTATCAACAGCCATCAGTCCACAAACACATCTGAGCTGCATTGTGTGCTTCAACACCAATATTCGTCTAAGCTCACCCTCAGTGCTGTGACTAAGCCTGCATGTGCAACTCGCCTGGTGCAAGCTTTGCTGTGTCGTGGCCCCCCTGTGATGCTCACCTTGCCTGGAGTTCCTTGGAACATGTCAGCAGTTCTAGGATGTGGGTCTGCAATCACTGTGCCTCTGCTTGTGCACACATGTGCATGTGGGCACCAACAAACGGGTCAAGAATTCCGTCGTCCAATGGGCCATGTCTGCTGGCAAAGGTGCTCTGGAGGCTCATCCCCCTGCAGAAAGGGCATGAAACACACGATTAATGCTTCAAAGTCATCTGTGTGTGTCTCATCAGGCATCTCATTACTTGACCATGTCAGAGAGTCACATCACAAATCACACCATCAGTGAGTCTTTCACCTCCAAAGTGTGGAACACTATCTACAGCATGAATTGCAACAAGCAAGTGTACAGGAAAGATATGAAACATACTACACAATGCATAGCAATCAATTTCCACATTAATCATGACACACCCCATCTAGCAAAAGCTTAACAGTGGACAATGGCACCTAAATCATCCCCACTAGGGGTGTCAACACAAGTCACACAGCATCAGACATGCCACAGATAGGACAGTCCAAAGCCCTTGTGTAATATTCTGTAACACCGAACCATCCTTGCGAGCCCATTGATAAGGGAGGCAGGAGTGGCATATGTGAGTCAAGGACCCCAAGCAGCAAACACATACACAAGACAACCATGAAGGGCCCAGCTGGAACAGACAGTGGATGCCTTCAAAAGCCATAAAGCACCGCACCGTCACATGAAAGCACAATAGACTAGCAATTTTAAACTAACTCAACTATTAACTAATTACACTATGGAAAACCTACATTACCTATTTAAACTAACTATCAAACAGAAACTTAACTAAATAAACTAAATGAGAAATCAAAAATGGCCACATATGACCCGGGGGCGAGGGGAGGTACAGGGTGCTGCTCAACATCCACATGCGATGATGCTGAGCCAAAAAGAAAATCCTCCATGGGCTCAACGCCTGCACAGCACGACCTATGTGGGAGATAGATGGTCGTCCGAGTCTGGCTCATCCTGTAAAGGAGGACGTGGCACAGTAGCCTGGCCACGCCTAGCCGCAGCTTGCCCCTCGTCGGCAGCAAGTCTGCCGGACGGGTGAGCCTGGTTCTGTGTGGCGATGTTACATAGGTCTGCATGCAGAACCTCACGTGATACACGTGCTTCCTCTTGCAAGGTAGCACGTGTAACACGGAGTTCCTCCTGCAAGGCCTGGCTGGACAACCGCTGCACCTCCCGGCAAGCCTGTAGCTCAGCCGAGATGGTACGCTCAAGCTGTGCAAACCTCTCCTCTGCCTGCTGCCTCTGGGACATCATAAGGACACCCAGAGTGGATCTGAGGGAAGCATACTCCTCCCTCAGGGCATCCATGTGCGCCTCTGCGTGAGCAGCAATTGCTTGACGCAGAGACGACATTTCAGCCTGGCGTGCCCTGTCTGAGGCCGCCATGCCCAGCCTGAGCGAGCGGGCTGTGAACCGTGCCGCCTGCTGCTGGAGAAGCACCTGCCTAGCAGGGAGGAGCACAGATCGGGCCACACGCTCCATGCTCTCAGCGATGTTCTCCATTGCTGCCCCCTGCCGTTCAGAACTGGCAGTCATGTCTTGCTCCCACTCAGTATACAGCGGTTGCGTGCGGCGACCGCGTTGCCGGGCTTGACCCCTGCGGGACCCAAGCACCGGGGGTCCTCGCTGTGTTGGCACCGCCTGCGGCTGCACGACTACATGCCCCCGTCGACGTGATGTCCCAGGCACATCAGTGACTGGTGTGGAGGGTGACCCTGCGTCCCGATCCACCACGGGCGGAGGAACCAAGACTGTCTGATCCCTCAGTGCAGGTGTCGCAGACAGAGGAGTGTCCACATCAGAATCACTCACCCCTGACACATGGACTTGATGCTCATCCAACTCAACATGGACGTCAGAGTCGTCATCAAGGCTGGACTCATAGGCAGCCAGAGACAAGATGGACTGCAGCACTTGGGGGTTTTCGTGGCCTACCACCCCACGACCCCCCACTAGTGCCGGGTTGATGTGGTGTTACCAACCCTGTGTCTGGCATGACAACACCATCCTCCGCCTCCATTGCGTCATCACCTGAAAAATAGAGAGAAAAAGGTCACTACACATGTCAGAAGCACGCGACACACACACACACCGACAGCAAAGGCATCCGGCAGACATGTGACACACAACATATGACCTGGCATGCATGCTGGGTCTACTTTGAATAGCTTCTGTGATCAGACCTGTTGAAAGGTGGCAGTTTCCATGGAAGTGGGTCTATGCAGTGCAGAAAATGTGTACGCCACTCACTACCTACATGTACAAGCACTCCATGGTGTGTGCCAGGAAATTTGAAGGCAGTGCAATGTCAAATTCAGACATCACGTGCATTGTGCATTCAATGTGTACCATGTCTAGAAGCCAAGTACCCCTCCACCCCAGTACCAAAGCAGGGATGCCTAGCATGGTATCAAAAGGCTGACCATACACCTGTGTATTGACAGGCAGTGTTGACTGGTATCAACAGCTTAATGTGATACAAATTGCAACACTGCAAATGATCCTGGGACAGTGGGCAGGACACATGATGAAAACTCCGGAAGCCGCCCACGTGTGAAGAAGACACAAGAGTTGGACAGAGTCATTGGCCATTGAACAGGCTGAGGCCTGTGAGCCACACAGATTGTCAGGGCCTAAACATGTGTGCAACGCAGGACTGAGCCACAGTTGACATGGGGAGGCCGATGAGATGGCAGGCAATGTATGTAACCAAGGACTCATATTACAGTGATCATCCAGTCAAGGACACATAGGGGCATGCGTGCAATGCACATGGAGCATGAATGGGCACTCATGTCCTTGCGGGACATCTGAACCATGCACAGTACAAGTGAGATACCCTGCATCGAGTACTAAGGCTGTACCACACGACATATGTCTGGCAGTTCCTACGCTGGAAGTTAGCATCTACACAGGACACATGAACAAGATACTACACATTGGCAAGATTGAAGCAGACCAGTGCAAAGGTGGAACTGGAGTGCAGAGTGGCGGAGGAGGGGCAAGGGAGCATGCCCACATGGAGTCCCGCATGCAGGCAGAGGAGACATGCATGACGGTAGCATTGCATTACTTACACATCAGAACCATGTACGCGTCACATGTAGCAGCAATCATGCACAACACATCCCACAAGTGAAACACACACGTCCTCAACAAACACACATCAACACTCACTGGACTGGGCATCAAAGTCCAGCATCTCTCCCACTCCTTTGACCAATTCAGGTGGTATGAACTCCGCAACTAGAGCCTCATGCGGAGTGCGTTCTTCCTTCTCTGGTGCAGGCCCACCGCCAGTCACCAGAGTCAAGTTGTAATTTGAGGCACGCTTGGCCTTAGTGCTGCGCTTGATGTCATTCCAACGCTTTTTGCACTCCTGCGCCGTGCGCACCTCATGGGCAAATGAACTAACATGTTCCGCAACATGTTTCCAGTGGGTGTCACGTTGGGCAGCCGTAGTCTGAATATTGGCACCCACTAGCATGTCACGGCTCTGGCCCTGCACGTAGTCCACGAGGAAGTCCAGTTCCTGCTTACAGGAAGGCTTCTTCCTCGACGTGCAGGAGGTCATGGCTGTGTGTGGGGTCCCAGCCTGTGCTGCAGGTGCAACCTTCCTCCTCTTGAACTGTGGCGCAGACCCTGGCTGGCTAATGCTGCCCTGACCAGTATGGCCAGTGGGTTCGGTGGATTGAGCCAAGGGAGTGGCAGGTGGAGGGATGACCAAAGGCCTGACTTGTGTCAGTGGCAGCTGGGTGCCCACTAATGGACCCTGCGCAGCAACATCAGCTGTGGCAGGGTCATTGACCGCAACGGTCCTGGTTGGCAGACTCACAACCGGGGTGCTGTTGGGTGCATCTGCCCCTGCACTTGCCAACACCCGGCTGTTCGGGGCAGCAGATGACATGACTGCCCCAGGGACACGTGTCTTGGGCTGAGCAGCCCGGCGTGCCCCTATGGTTTCCCCCCTGGCCTGTTGGCGATCTACCAAGGGCTCTTCAAGTGCCAACACAGCCTGCGCTGGCAGACCCTGAGCCTGGGTGGCGGTGTCCACAGCTGCACCTGCAGCTACCACTACCCTTGGGCCCGTGGCAGTCGATGGAACGGACTGCCGGGTCATACGGGTGCCAGATGCAGGAGCTGCATCCGCCGGAACCACAGAGGGTGGTGGCATGGCTGCACCGACACATGGCACAACATTGTGCTCAAGTGGCGCACCCCTGCCTCTTCCTTCCCCCTCTGTGGCTGCCTGGGACACCCTGGAGTCCCCCTACTCCCTGGTCACCACGGCCACGTCCACGACCACGCCCTCCACGAGGAGTACGCCCAGCTGAGGCGCCCCTCACCTTTGGTGGCCTCCCAACCATGGCACAGATGTAGTAGTGCTGGCACAGATGGAGTGGTGCCAATGGGAGGTCTACACCACAATTGACCTGGGCAATTGGGGTGAAGGAGGTGGGAAGCAAGGTGTTAACAGCCCCCCTGCACCTGCAAGGCTGTATGTGACCCCGGTGATGTGGTGACGGGTCACGCAACGCTCAGGCACCCCAAAACTGCAGTAAAACCGTGCACGCAACCCTGCAGCCTACGTGCGTGGATTCAACCTCCCGCAGTATGCGGTGGCACCCAGTAACACGAATAACGCGTACGCGTGGGACACGCAGGCTACTATGACATCGAAAATGGGTGCGATACACAGGGGCACCCGCAGTGGGAAAAAGAGCGTGTGCGACTCACCGTCTGACTAGCGCGATGCAGAAAAACATGCGTAGCCAATACCCCCGCCAAAAGAAGAGATACGTCCTTGATAGCTGTGAAGTTGTGATGGTGCGCGAAACAACAGGAAGCAGCAACACACGTTGGTCTCCACGAAAGGCACGTACAGCGAACTGCTAGGCCCGCTCACCTTTAACCCGTGCTGAGGGAAACGCACGCGCACGTCACGTCACTTACACGCATGGGCTCTTTCCTCGTATTACACGGGGACGTGCAGTTTTCCACGCGCGCTTACGCGCATGGGCCCTTTCCTCGTATTGCACGCGGACGTGCAGTTTTCCACGCGCGCTGAAATGCCCATGCACGTCTGTACACGTCACGTCACAGGGGCGCTTGCACTTGAGGGGCCTTCTATCCAATGAAAATGCGTATGCGTGCAGACGAGCTTACGCGCTAAGGGCCTTTCCTCGAATTACACGCTGACGTGCAGATTTTTCACGTGCCAAATCACTCCGTATAAAGCTGGCCACGCGTAAGCACACGGAAGACCACGCTCCTGCCCAGAAGGCCGAACTACTGCCCCCCAGAGCCCCGAGCACGCTCCCACCTGCCATCTGCTGCTGCCTGACTGCCTGCTGCCCACGTGCCCTGCCATTTGCTGCCTGCACATCAGCCAGGGGTGCTGTTGCTGTGACCACCCCTGCTGGAATCGAAGACTCCCGACTGGGATTCCATCGCTCCACAGCCCAGCCCCAGGACCCAGTTGCCCACCCACTCCTGACTCTGGGGTTGTCATGTCGGGGCAAACACCATCTGAGACCACTGACAACCCCCGGCCAGAGAGGCAGAGGGGCACCAGCTTCAGTGCCACCGAAGTTGGTGTCCTGGTGGAGCAAGTCCTGGGGCAGTATGATGCCCTCTTCGGAAGTTCCCGCGCCGACAAGGAAGGACGGACTCGGATCTGGACTGACATCGTGACTGCCATCAACGCGGAGGGGGTGGCAGTCCGCGACTTACAACAGGTCAAGAAGCGCTGGGAGGACTTGAGGTCCAGGACCCTGAACAAGGCCCGGCGCCTCTTGAAGGCAGCGGATGCCAAGGGGCGCCGGGGCCACTTGTCGGAAGAACAAATGAGGGTTCTGGGACGCATATCCCCAGCACTCCACGTCCAGGTCCTTGAGAGGCGGACCCGTCTGGAGTCGAGCGGTGTGTGTACATGCATCCTTATTGTGAGCAGTGCGTGTGGTGATTATTCAGTAGTGTGCAGGTTGCACATCTGTTTGTATGGGGTCGAGTATGGGTGGGGGTGTACAGGGCCGTGGGGCTGACACATGCGAGGGCTGGAATGTGTGAGACATGGATGGTGCTTGTGTGTGTAAGGCTTGCATGCCAAATGCAGTTGTGTGGGCACACATGTTTGGATGAATGTGTATTTAAGTAGACATGTCCGTGATGTCACGCATGTATGTTGTTTTCGACTGCATGTATCGGCACTGTGCACATGTGCATGTGTGTGTATTTGACAAGGGTGCAACAGTGATGCAACATGGATGCATGTGACAGCGGTATGTGGAAGCCTGATTGGCAGATGTGACATGGATGCCCGTCTGAACACTGCGACACTTGCCAGAGGTGTACACATGCATGCAAGTGTGGTGGTGTGTGTACATGTGTGGTGCACTTCCTGTGTTGCATGTGATGTCTGGCTCACCTTTGGCTGATCATGCTGTTGTATGTGTATGGATGGTGGTGGCAGTTGCGATATGGCTGTGGTATGGCTCATATGTGCGAGTTGTAATGACATGTGTGTTGGGGATTGTGATGACATGTCTGAGGTTTGCCAATTCCACTCATGTACAACTGTCGTGTGTATGTGTCCATTGTACAGTGCCCTGATGCCTGTGTTTTGTTTCTCCCTGTCTGCAGCGTCAACTGATGAAGAGGGCGGAGAAGGTGCTGTGGAGCACAGCGGCGGGGATCCCACCGCCAGCCGGAGACGCAAGGCCCGGCTCCCCTCCCATGTTGTGATCTCGTCGGGGAGTGAGGAGTCCGGTGCCGCGTCCCAGGCCGCAGCTGCAGGGGGGAGGTCCAAGAGGCGGAGGTTGGAGTTGGACTCCTCGGCAGCAGAAGGGGCAGCTGGGACCCCACAGGGCCCAACAGGGGAAGATGGCACGGAGTCATCCAGGTTGGTGGGGGGTTTGGTGGAGGAGGCAGCCGTGCAAGCACCAGAGACGGGGTCTGGAGGTGGGGATCCCACTGGTGGTAGTGGTGCAGCGCAGGACCAGGGACAGGAGGCAGCACAGGCCGCCGCGGAGTTGCCTGTGTGCAATCCTGTCCCTGATCCTGTCCCTGCATCATCTTGCACCAGCAGGGATGCCTACGTCCAGACCCGTTTTCAGGCAGGGGATGAGCTCACGTCAACTGGCCTTCCTCTGCCTGCGGACGTGGCTATCCAGGTCCGGGTTGAGCCTGTCCTGGCTGGTGTGGCGTTGCCTCAACGGGCCATGCGAGGTGACCTGCAGTCTTTTCATGAAGAGACTGCACGTCATCTCGAATGGCTCGTTGACCACGTCAGCCTGCTGGGACAGGCCACCCAGGCCGTATTCCTCCGTCTGATGGGGCTTGCTATGACCCCCTCCTCAACTGGACCCCCTACGCGCCAGTCGTCCTCCGTGCCATCTTCCCACCCATCAGTCACCTGGGAGCCCTGTGGAGCTGCCTCTGACGGTGCGGCCAGGCAGGTGGAGGAGGCATCCCTGCCACAGTCGGGAGTCGGACGTCCAGCAGGGGTGGCCACATCTACGACTGCACCCCAGCCGGCGGAGGATGTGCAGGCAGCAGGAGGGAGTGCACGGGCAGAGGCACAGCAGCAGCAGCAACGTGGTGGGAGCCATGAAGGCTCGGGGCCTTCAACATCGGAGGGGCAGGTATCGGCCGGAGGGCAGGAGGACCCAGGACAGAGAGTGTCTTCCGTGTGGCAGCGGTTGGGCCACGCCATAGATGCGGAGCGGCAGCGGGCGGAAGAGGCACGGCTCACAATGGTCAGGGCGGAGAACTCCATGCGGAGGGCCGTGAGGCAGGCCGAGTGCCTCGAGGCAATCCGCATGGGTTTGGAGGTGGAGACGTCGACAGCCCTGCGGACCCTCGGGGCCATGGAGGAGGACCGCCTCCGGGACATTGAGGAGGAGTTCGATGATGCCCTGGCCCGGGACATCCACAAGTGAGCCGTGAAACTAGCCCGCTGCCCTTGTACATAGTTATGTAGGTAGTGTTAGGTTTCATTTTTGTTTTGATTTTATTTGGACCTTTCGGACATTGGCCACATTTTTGTATATAGTTTATTTTATAAGTTAGTGTAGTTAGATAGGTTTCCTTTCTTTTGTTGGGATAATGGACCCTGGCTTGTTCCCATGTACATAGTTCACTGTTGGATTGTATTTTTATTTTCACTTTTTAACCATGGAGCAATGGCTTTCTTTTTTATTTCCCATTGGATTTTGTTTTGTGGACATTGACTTTGGACAACATTACTTTGGAATTTTATTTTTGGTTTTGCTTTTTTTCACGGACATGCTTCTTTTAATTTTTGTACATTCACATTTCTGTTTCTTCATTTTTTATTCTATTTATATTTCCTTTAATACATATTTTTTTTGGTGAACTTCAATGTGTGGTATCTCATTGGTTTCATGCATTCATTTCATGATATGCGTTTTGAGATTCACTGACACCCATTGGGTGTATGTGAGGGAGATGTGTTTGTTTCGGAACTTGCAATTGGTGTTCTGTGATGTAATTGCAAATTATGAGTGGGTGGATGCAATACTCGGGTGGGTGTTTTGCATTTGGAGGCTGACCATAGGGACCAGGGATCTAGATTGTGATGACATGTTGGCTGGGGAACATGAGTTGCACATGGGTGGGGGCCTGGTGGTGGGTGCCCCACAGTGCTGGGGGGGTGGGGGTGGTGGGAGACATGGGTGGGGGCCTGGTGGAGGGTGCTTCTGGTGGCTGGGGGGTGGGGGTGCTGGGAGACATGGGTGGGGGCCTGGTGGAGGCTGCCCCTGCACTGCTGGGGGTTGGGGGTGCTGGGAGACATGGGTGGGGGCCTGGTGGTGGGTGCCCCACAGTGCTGGGGGGGTGGGAGTGGTGGGAGACATGGGTGTGGGCCTGGTGGAGGCTGCCCCTGGTGGCTGGGGGGTGGGGGTGCTGGGAGACATGGGTGGGGGCCTGGTGGAGGGTGCCCCTGGTGGCTGGGGGTGCAGGGGGACATGCGTTGGTGGGCAGTAGTGCAAGTTGACATGTGGGTTGGCTGGGGGTCATGGCCATGGTGGATGGTGTGCCTGCAGGACATGTGCAGGGTAGGCCCCTGTGGTGTGAGCCACCTGCAGGGGCCGTGGAGGGTGTAGAGGGAACACCTGGGAGGACCCACACGTGCAATTCACGTGTGGTGCTCCCCGCGCACCCCTGTAATACACGTACCCTGATGGAATTGCGTGTGGAACTTCCCGCGCGCCCCTGAAATGCGCGTACCCTGCTCGCACGGGCCCAATCGCGTGTGGAACTTCCTGTGCACCCCTGGAATACACGTACCCTGATGGAATCGCGTGTGGAACTTCCCGCGCACCCCTGAAATACACGTGCCCTGCTGATGTCGCGTGTGAAACTTCCCCCGCACCCCAAAATACACGTACCATGATGAAATTGCGTGTGGAATTTCCCGCGCACCCCTGAAATACACGTACCCTGCTGAAATCGCGTGTGGCACTTCCCGCGCACCCCTGAGATACGCGTACCCCCAATCGCGTGTGGAAATTCCCGCGCACCCCTGAAATACACGTACCCTGCTGAAATCACGTGTGGCACTTCCCGCGCACCCCTGAGATACGCGTGCCCTGCTCGCACAGGCCCAATCGCGTGTGGAAATTCCCGCGCACCCCTGAAATACACGTACCCTGCTGAAATCGCGTGTGGCACTTCCCGCGCACCCCTGAGATACGCGTACCCTGTGGAAATCGCGTGTGGAACTTCCCGCGCACCCCTGAAATACGCGTACCCTGCTCGCACGGGGCCAATCGCGTGAGGTACTTCCCGCGCACCCCAGTGATACACCTAGCCCGCTTGCCGTGCTGGTACAGGGTTAGCGCAGCCCTGTCCGCTGGATTGGGTATATTGATGGCTTTTCCCTGCGCGAGAGGCGTTCTTGGGGGCGTAACTGGCGCTGCTGCAGGGTCGCAGCACCACTATGCGCCACGGCTGGTTTTGGTGGCTGGAATCCATGAATACGCTGTGCGCGGAAATGTATTTTAGCGCACGCGGCTGGCGAAGGGATTCGCACGCGCACACTGTGCGCCAGCCGCGTGCGCCACTTGTGCGCTGAATTCTATGAATTACCCCCAAAGTTACCTCTTTAAACCCAGTCATATCAATTGGATCAACAAAAACTTGAAGACTAAGCATCAGTTCACTTTCCTTATTGGACAAACTAGAAAACCAGTAGATTTGGTTCAACTGAGCCCACATGTTGGGGGTTTGGAAGGCCTGCAAATGGGTCAGCTTTTTTTAGGGCAAAGGTCCCCAGTTCTCCTCCCTCCCTCTTCACCAAACAATTACGCCTTCCAGGGAGAATATTCTCAGGTTTGAGTGTTCTGCTCTTCTTTTGTGGCACCCTATGGGGTCTTTCTTGACTTGTCCTGGAATTGTCAGGATGATGTGTTGGTCATCCTGGACCTGTGATGGAACCACAACCCCTGGTGCTTGGTAGACTTGACGAAGGTCATCAGACTCTTTCACTAGTGTTGGATCACATAATTAAGATGCTTCCCTACCCCTTAGCTGCATTGTGGGCCCGGCAGAGTTTATCATTCCTTCAACTGCAACATGCCCACACCCTACTACTGGATGACTGTATACAGGGCATCCTCTTTACCCTCTAGTCTCTCCTTAACTCCTTTTCTCCTCCACCCCTCCCATCTTGTTCCTCCTTACCACTGTCTCTCTCCTCTCCGGTTTTCTCACCCTGTTACCTCCTTGCAACTCTCTGGACTTTCACTGCTTGGCACGCAGCTCGTTCCTTCTCCTCAACTCTTGACCATTTCCGCCCTTCTACCTCCTCCAGTCTCCCCTATTTTTTCCATCCTACGCTTCTCTCTTTCCAGAGTCCCTCCTCTTCCCTCTTTCCAACTCTGTTCCCTTTAAAGACCCTCCTGCATCACAATTATTTTCCTTACCCTTCTTCGCAGTCTCTCTCTTCTTTTCCCTGCTTCCGTCTTCTCCTTCTCTCCTCCTCCGGCTTGCTTTAAACCTCCCCTGCTCTCGCCTTTCCCTCTTTCACCTGTGCTTCACTCTCCCCTCTAGGGCTTCCTTAGTTCACCACTGTTCTTTCTCCAACCTCCTCTCCTCCCTCTACCACCTCCACTTGTTTCTCCCACTCCATCAGCTGGAGATTGTTTGTCACCTACTTCTGCTCTTCTCTTGCTTATTTTGCTCTTTTCCATCCATCTTCTTCCTTTGCTGTGCATTCCCTCCAACTTTCTCTTTTCCGCACGGCCATGCTCTGCATGCTTCCTTGCTAGTAGTACTCCTGATTCCCACACTATCTCCTAAACCCACTATCCCTGCCCAGATAAAACTGCTCAATTGCACATGTGACATCAGGAGTGATTCAAATGTGAGGTATGCTGGGTGATTGGCTGGTACTTTTGAGAAGATTCAGCAGGTGTTTTCATTTAGAGATACAAACTCTGCTCCACTCAGCAATATAATAAACCATCCATCTGCATCTTGTATTTATTTCCTGTACAATTAATTTAACTATTGTTCCCCCAGACCGCGGGTCGCCTGCTTTTTACCCTGCCGTACTTCAGGATTCTGGCAGCTACCAGTGAGAGGGAGAGTGCAAGTTTTAGTTCTTCTAAAAAGTTGCTACTGGTTATGCCTCATTGTTTCTTAACATACCCAGATGGTTCCCATCTCTTTTTCATTTCTTTACCAGACTCCTTTTGAATAAGTTTCCTCTTTCCATCTTTGATAACTTTTTCCCAGCCTTTGAAAACCTTTTATCCCCGTCAGTGACTATGCACTGTATACACCTCAGGTGAATGAAGCCTGCGTGCATGAGTTGGCATGCCTTTGCACAGGCTTTCATTGATTTTCTTAACTCTTTGCAAGAAAAACTCAAATCTCGGTGTCTAGCGCAGAGGAGTCACTGGGGTCTGGAGGAAGGTGAACAGGATTGTCCTGATGTGTTCATATTTATGTGTAACAGGGGCATATTGAAAGCAACCAAATAATTAAATGAGCCCAAATCAGTACATTTAACCTTCTCCTTTCATGATTTCTTTTCTCAACCGATTGCTCCTTTTCTCAGTTTACAAGCTGGATACTTGAATACAAAGACCTTCGACACTATGCAACGAGTCAGATTCAGAGTCAATGGTTTGATACTATTTTTCTTTGATGTTTGGCTAGCTTCAATGACCCATGCAATAGACGTCTTTCAGTGGTATACAAACCTAAACCTTTATATAGCACCCGCTCAAGAACCTCAATTCTTTTTCGGTTAGCAGTCTGACACTTGTAGAACTTTTTAACACACACAGCAAATAAAAATCCTTAACTTTGCATGACTCAAATGAACCTACTACACATTAGGAAAATAGACAAAACTGGTAAAAGGTTTGTTGACACCCTGATATGAACCACATATGATTTAAGTTAAATAATATTCTGACCTGGCTGTGCCATCAGAGGACGCAGTAAGGAGGTTTTCATCATCTCTTGACCAACAAATGTCATAAACAATATTGAGGTGGCCATGAAGTTCTTGCAAATACCGCCCGGTGGGAATCTCATACACTGAGTGGAAACAAAAAAGGGGAGAACAAATAATAATCACTAGAAAATGTAAATAACCAACACACTATACGTTTTACTGTGCTACCAGCAATACCCTGCATGTGCTATTGATATTGATATTTTATTTCTATCGCGCTCATACAGAAGTGTTTCAGAGAGTGACAAGGCAAGGGAAGGGGAACAGGTGAGAACAAAACAACGGTCTCTCTAGGCCCAGTGACATTGAGAACATGCAAGTGCAAAGGGACAGGGGCAGGGGGAAAAGTGCATAGAAGGGGGAGAAAAGGAGAATGTGGAGCAAGGAGAAACAGATAAATAATAATAAATTAATAAATAATATAGACAATCAAACAGTGGTAGTGCAGCCAGCAAGTGGCAAGTGCTGGGTTTAAGGCTGGGTAGTTCTGATAAATGCAAGAAGAAGAAAGGGGGGGGGACTGTATGGGTGCAGATACAGACCCCAGTGCAAGGGGTGGGCTGGAGGTAGTGCGGAAGGGTGGCAGGGTGATCAGGTACCTGGGCCCGGAGGACAGAAGGTGGCTAGGTGCACAGTGCCGAGGGAGAAAAGAATCAGCAGGGGGAGAGGAGGGGTGAAGGCAGAAGCAAAGACAAAGGTCTTGAGGTGATTCCGGAATCCGAGATGGTTCTCTTCAAGTTTTAGAGTGGCAGGGAGGCTGTTGCAGAGGGAGGCCACAGCCGAAGACAGATCTACCCCAGCTCGTTTCTTTACAAAACGACTGATCCTGAGGGAGTTAGAGGTAGAGGAGCTGAGAGCTCGAGAGGGGAGGTATTTGCGGACGGATAGTTGAAGGTATGTTGGACCCAGGCCCCAGAACGCATTCTGGACAATGCAGAGGGTTTTGAATGTAATCCTTGCAGTCACTGGGAACCAATGGTGAGATTTCAGAGCTGGAGAGATACGATCCCAGGGCTTGAGGCCACGGACAAGTCTTGCAGTCCTGTTCTAGATAAGTTGCAAAGGGCGGAGAGTAGAGGCAGGTAGATTTGGAAAGAGGCTGTTGCAATAGTCCAACCTAGAGAGAACCAGAGCTTGGGAGACAGTGAGCTTCTGGGGGAAGGAGAGGAAAGGCAGAGTGCCTCTGAGGTGGTGCAGTAGTAATTTTGACTTTGAGACATCAGCGTTGTGGGCGGAGAAGGAAAGTGTGGAATCAAAGGTGACCCCGAAGTTCTTAGCCTCGCAGGTGGGGATAGGAGGAGGGTCAAGGGAGGCCGGCCAGAGAGTGAGGGGAAAGGATGGTGATGGTGTGCCGATGAGGAGAATCTCAGTCTTGCTGGCATTCAGACAAAGATCGTTGGTGGCACACCACCCTTGAATGGCAGTTAGGCAATCGGAGATGAGAGAGGTAGAGGATGAGTACAAAGGGCTTCTGAAACAATAGCAAGGACAGAAATACAAGCAATTAGAGCTAGTGGGTCCTCTTTTTAGGTGGCTGTATGGCTGAGGACCAAATACAAGCATATAGAACAAGAAGTGCCACTGAACATCTACCCACCTACACACACAATAGGTGTGTCTAGTTGCAACAGGTGCTACCAATCATGTCAATCACTAGATCAGACAGGAACAATAGAGATAAACATTTTTTAATCAATGAGTATAAAAACACTTGGAAAAATTTCCATGTAAAAAAGACAAAAATGCATTTTCTTTACTCAAGATATCATATAAAACAACATTCTGTGAAAGTCACTGATTTCAATGAATCAAAGCTACCACAATTCCCATATTCTAACAATATTGTGCGGTTAGTAATGGTGTGTGGTGGACATATGGCTGTTTCACATGTCCCTAATTCTTATAACTTGTCCTTGGCTCTGTCGACACAGAGAAATGTGTTTCTGGGAAAAATACAGTTATACAGTTTATATTACTAACAAAGTTGCATGTACAAGAAAATGCAAAAACAACAGTTCAGGTTGGTTAATCAGATATCAGATCATATAGTTAAAGTCATCTGGGTCTCTAGAGCAGGTGGCAATGGAACGGTAAGCTAAGTGTCGTTGGAACGTATCCAGGTGAGGACTTTTCGTCAGAAGATATGGTAAGGTTGGTCCATTCTAAGATCCAGAGGGAGTTTGTTCTAAGTTTGCGCAGCTATGACAGGAAAACTGGAGCCGCTAGCTGTACTCTTTTTATATCTAGGCACCACTAACGTATAGGCGTTAGTCATTCTAGTAGGGCGGTTAGAGGATCTCTTGTTGACTCTATTTACCAGGTAAGGGGGAGCTATATTGTTAAGACATAGTTGATATTACATTTCCACAACCTGGTGTACAGGTCTTTTCCTCAACAAGAATTCTGTGTTTTAGATGATGCTGCAAGTTGTCGATCAGAAACCAAAATCACATATGTATTGTTCCAAATACGTGCTCTTAAATATTACCTTAATTACGAGATGTGCAGGGGCACGAAAAGTTCAGATTACCTTCTAAAATGGAAGACCTTTAATGTATTGGAGTTTGTGATGCCTTTTGCTCACCGTGTCCGGGGACCATGCATAATGCATTAGAACATTACACTTTAATGAAGGTAAAAATTTAGCAAATGATAGACATCTGCATAGAGACGTAGGTAGCCAACTATATGGGGAGAAGCAGAGGCATTACACATATTGTAACTAGTATAGGGAGTAACAGATGCTAAGTGTTGGGCACATATAGGTAACAGTCATTCATATAGTATAATAGTATGCTCATTTTTAAAATGAAAAACATATTGAGTTGAACTACTAACTTTACAATGTTGATTAGACTGTCATGAGGGTTGTAAATCCTGGTAAGACGACAAAGAGCAGGAACATAATGAGGGTAATATGAACAGTGTTATCAGCGAGCTGTGATTTCTGGTGAGTAAGCCCTATTTTATTTTTTTCACATATTTATTGGGAATGAACTCCTTGTTACAGTAGTGATATCCAAAGCTTTAAGAATCAAGTATCCCCCGGCAGTGATCTTCCACTTCCCAGTAGTGGTACACAGAGCTTCAAGTAGGCGAGTATTCTTTGAGAGTGACATTCCGTATCAGTAGTGAGACACAAAGTATCAAGTATTCCTCGGAGGGATCTCCCCCATCCAGTATGGTACACAGAGCTTCAAGAGTCAAGTATTCTTCAAGAGTAATCCCTTTGTCCCAATGATGACACAAGAAAACATAAATCCTAAGAGTGCCTTAGGAGTGACCGCCCTCATCCCACTGGGAAACTCAGCATATGTAAAAGATACCAAAAGAACCAAGAACTCCCAGGCAGTAATCTCCCCAATAGTCAAGATATAAAAAGTCCTGACAAAGCTATAGCAAGAGGAAGAAGATTTGATAAAGTCTTAACTCACAAACCCATGGGAGCAATTAAAGAGACTTCTAAAGACTTATCCAAAGAACTATCAAGGAACAGTCCCCAGAACCTTTCCCGATAGACCAGGAAAAGGGAGTCATTTTTGTGGTCTAAGCATTCTTGGTAAACCAGACCCTATTGCAAGAGCGGTTGTTAAGTCCACCTAAGATTGGATTGTCTCACCAAGGGAAGGGGGTCCTTATCCTGGTGACTTGGATTAGAAGTTAACAGAGCCCTTTTTCTTCTTTGTTTATTTGCCATTGGTAGGGATAGATGTAGGTTTGGACAGAGGACAATATTTTGTTTTCTTTTGATTTACATTCTGACGTGCTTCCGAGTTAACCTGTGTTGAGGTAGGTAAAAACCCTCTAAGATTAGAGAAAGGTAGGTTTTCCATCTTATTTTGATTAAATGTTTACAGCCACAATGATACCATCTTGCCACATGTCAGCCTCCCTACTCCCATCACATCACATAACCAGACCATGTGCTAAAGTAGTACCTGCAAATGAATATTGACACATGAAAATATTTTATTCTGCTGCTTTGTTACTAATTGTTTACAAAAATTCAAACTAAGTTAATGTATTTGCATGGAGGGTTGAGTGTCTATCATTGTAGAACAATTCATACATTTATAATAAAATAATTGACTTTTCTGGGAACTAGCAACAATTTTTAGAAAACACTATAGCTAACTTAAACCGCTATTGTATGTGTGCTGAACCCATCTTCAGGACGTTAAATGATGACACCAGGAATTTGATGTCGAAAAAGGTTCATTAGTTGACCCTTCACATTATGGCAATCTAAAAACCAAAACAGAAAAAGCGTATTGGTAACATAGTTAAAAACCCAAGGTGGGGTATCATATCTCTATATGTGTGCACATGCAACTGTTGACACTAACCTTCTGATTACTTCATTGGCGTGTGTGGCATCGAATTGGGTAGGCATGTAGACCAAATTCGAAAGTTAAGGCTGTGGATTCTCACAGTCATTAGAACTGAAAGGCAAATGTGAGATGGACATATCAACTCAAACTTGCAATTTTACTTCTGCTTTTTGTTTTTTACTTTTTTGCATAGCTTGGTGCAAGTTGTGTGATAAGTACACAGCAATCCGAATCTAATGTAAGAGCCCAATGTGGACTCGTACAATTCGTGTTTGTATACATTAATGGATATTATACTAGCATCACATTACTACATATATAGCTTGTGTTTTCATTTTACTCGTTAACCTGCTTTGTTTTTTATGTCTCGCACGCATACTAAAAAATGCAAAAAAATGTGTGCAGAAATGGCACAATAGGCTGCAACAGCAACAAACAAATGCTGTTGTGGGATACATATTGTCTTATGCTGGCATAGCGGTTTCAGTTTTGGTATCAAGATAAAGCCCGGCGTAGATGCAGGCGTAACATATATGCATGCAGTATCAAGTACTTTCTTAAATACCACTGCTATCTGTTGAACATTAATTTTCATTTTATATTTTCAGCCTGCTAGGGATATTTCCATCGCGTATAAAGTGAAGTGCTGAGATCACAGGTTTAGCTTCAGCAAATGGAGATAATTACTCTGATGGCCTCACTTGCCGCGGTATGCACGTGTTGTGCCCAGCATTAGGAAAGGTTGCTGTGGATACAGGTGAATAACTCGAAGCATTGCATTCAAATTAAATGTTATTTTACAACGGATGCATTCGTACGCTTACCTCCTTTGTATATCTTTATTGGTTTGGTGACCACACTGTCAGTTTTCGCGGTGGTTTCTAATTGAAAAAAACGGATAGAACTATGCTGGGAAACTAGACTGTGACTGAATGAACAATCAATATGGTGTAATCTGTGCGCCATCTTGAAATAAAAAATGACGACTGTAGCTGAGAAAGTCTGGGTTGAAGGCATGTTGAAGGCCCGATTCAACTGAATTTTTGCAGCCATTATGGTCAAAACCTCACAAGAAATTTGTCTCATTTTCGAATTCAAGCAACAGCAGTGACTCAGGCTCGGGAAATAATGTCCCCAATAATAGAGGAGACAACTCCTCACAAGGCCAGTTTTTTCAAGGACGGGGCAAAAGAGGCAAAATGCGACAGCCAGGCAATCACAGGATGCGCACCCGCCAATGGCAACCACCCCCCCCAAAAATTGGTAATTCCAATACCAGGGATTCCAATTTTTAATTTGAGTCAGCACACCCTGAATCCAATTGAAATCAATCTTTTAAGTAAAGGTTTGTCTTTCGTGCCAACCAATAATGCCAACCTGTTCCAAACTGAAATCGAGATGCGCAATTTTTTTCGCATTGTAAGATTCAAATATTTCTTCCGGGACAAGGATCCTATAGGTCAAGAATCAAAAAGTGCAACAGGCCTTAAGCCTCCCTCTGCTTTTATACCACTGACATCTATGGTTTCGCCCGAGATCGTTAGTTTCAAAAACAAAGTGCTTCGAGAGATGAACTCTCTCATTAAAACAAAAAACAGATGTATCAATCTCTCGAAGGAAGAAAAACTAGCTCTCACTTGTCTAGAGACTAACAACCTTTTTGTGATTAAACCTGCGGATAAGGGTGGTGGAGTGGTGTTATGGGACACTCAAAAATACAAAGCTGAAGTCAATAAACAACTAGAAAATAGAAAGTTCTACAGACAGGTCACAGGAAATCCAACTAACATCATACGGGATGAAATGAGTAGCCTTCTGCTACATGCATCCAATGAAGGCTGGATTGATGTTTATGAAAAGGCGTTTCTTACGACAAGCCATCTGACAATTCCAGCCCTATATTGTCTTCCGAAAATTCACAAAGATGCCCTTAACTCACCAGGGCGCCCCATTGCAGCTGCAATTGGCTCTCTATTAGAACCTTCGTCTATTTACACAGACTCCTTCCTTAGACCGTTTGTATTAAAAAGGAGGTCATATGTCCAAGACACCACCAGCATGTTCAAAATTGTCAACAACCTTATGGATCCAAGCAATATTTTGGTCACATTAGATGTTGAATTGCTATACACTAGTATTCCCCAATTGCAATGCATCAAGATTATACACACGCATCTCGAAAAAAGAGAGGATTTGTCAGTTTCATCAGATTTCATTTGTGAATGTATAAAAATAGCATTGGTCAATAATTTTTTCATGGTGGAAGATACATTTTACCAACAGCTACATGGGACAAGCATGGGTGCGACCTTTGCTCACGATCTAGCAAATTTATTCATGGACAATTTAGAACATAGATCTGTGTACCATGAAAATAATCCCTTCAAAATGCAAACAAAAGCTTGTCATCGTTATATAGATGATGTGTTCTTGTTGTGGCATGGTAGTGAAACAACCCTAACAGAGTTTCTTGTTTGGTTAAACTCACAAGAAGCATGTATCAAATTCACTTTGAATTTTGATCACCAAAAGATTTCCTTTTTAGATCTAGAGATCTATAAGACATCTTCTGGCATTTTAAACACCACCTTCTACAAGAGGCCAACAGACAAGAACACTTTGCTGTCATTAAAAAGTTTCCATCCGCAATAATTGCGAGAAAACCTTCCTTTTGGGCAATTTCTGCGTATCAGATGCAATTGTTCAACAAAGGAAGAGTTCGACAGTAACAGCCAAAATTTGTCCCACAGATTAAAAGAACGGGGATATCCACCACATATCATCCGACGATCAATGAAAAGGGCACGAAACACTGACAGATCCCACTGTTTGGAAAAACGAGAAAGAGTCCAGGAGGATAAGATTACATGTGTTTCCACTTATTCTCCGATTCCACTATACGCGATGTAAATATCCCTAGCAGGCTGAAAATATAAAATGAAAATGAATGTTCAACAGATAGCAGTGTTATTTAAGAAAGTACTTGATACTGCATGCATATATGTTACGCCCGCATCTACGCCGGGCTTTATCTTGATACCAAAACTAAAACCGCTATGCCAGCATAAGACAATATGAATCCCACAACAGCATTTGTTTGTTGCTGTTGCAGCCTATTGTGCCATTTCTGCACAATTTTGTTTTTGCATTTTTTAGTATGCGTACGAGACATAAAAAGCAAAGCAGGTTAACAAGTAAAATGAAAACACAAGCTATATATGTAGTAATGTGTTGCTAGTATAATATCCATTCATGTATACAAACACGAATTGCATGAGTCCACATTGGGCTCTTACATTAGATTCGGATTGCTGTGTACTTATCACACAACTTGCACCAAGCTGTGCAAAAAAGTAAAAAACAAAAAGCAGAAGTAAAATTGCAAGTTGGAGTTTATAAGGTCCATCTCACATTTGCCTTTCAGATCTAATGACTGTGAGAATCCACAGCCTTAACGTTTGAATTTGGTCTACATGCCTACCCAATTCGATGCCACACACGCCAATGAAGTAATCAGAAGGTTAGGTTCAACAGTTGCATGTGCACACGTATAGAGATATGATATCCCACCTTGGGTTTTTAACTATGTTACCAATACGGTCTTTCTGTTTTGGTTTTTAGATTGCCATAATGTGAAGGGTCAACTAATGAACCTTTTTCGACATCAAATTCCTGGTGTCATCATTTAACGTCCTGAAGACGGGTTCAGCACACATCCAATAGCGGTTTAAGTTAGCTATAGAGTGTTTTCGAAAAATTGGTGCTAGTTCCCAGAAACATATTTCTGTGTGTCGACAGAGCCAAGGACAAGTTATAAGAATTAGGGACATATGAAACAGCCATACGTCCACCACACACCCTTACTAACCTCATAATATTGTTAGAATATGGGAATTGTGGTAGCTTTGATTCATTGAAATCAGTGACTTTCACAGAATGTTGTTTTATGTGATATCTTGTGTAAACAAAATGCATTTTTGTCTTTTTTATATGGAACTTGTTCTGAGTGTTTTTATACTCATTGATTAAAAAATGTTTATCTCTATTGTTCCTGTCTTGATCTAGTGATTGACATGATTGGTAGCACCTGTTGCAACTAGACACACCTAGTGCGTGTGTAGGTGGGTAGCTGTTCAGTGGCACTTCTTGTTGTATACAATAGCAAGGACTACAGGTTTTATTTACAAGGAGGAAAACTGCCCGGATGTACTTACACTTAACATAGGTGCTTTCTCCCTGGCGCCACATGATTTGCTACAATACAGTTGAAATGGCAATAGCAGACCAGTAGGTTTAATACTTCCTTTTATTAAGTTAAGTGTGCATAGCACTACTAGCATCTTGGCCTCATGGGGACCATACACCAATTGGTAATGCTGGCAGTGGTTCCTGGATGTAACCAGATCATATAATGATAAACTTATCTACTGCATATGCATGCACCTCGGCTGGATGGGGACTGGGTTTGGAGAATGGACAGCAACCCGAAGAGCATCCTGGCAAGTCATACTTTGACCTATTCCATTTCTTGTTTTCACCTCTCAAGTAACTCATTGTGTGATCTGGGTTCAGGACACATTTTGGTACACTTTTCATGTTTGTTACTGACAGCACAATATTGCTGGGATGTTTTATGGGGTGGATTTTAGGGTGGGCGATATAGACTTTGGCCCAAGCTGTGATCCTGCTTGATGGTAGGAGCGTCTTGTTTGGCGCCCTTGCCTTGTTTGGATCAGCTGAATGTATGATCTTGCATTTAACGAACAATGGTATTTTGCAATATGATTAGGCCATTTTGCGGTTCAGGCATTTGTTCACATGTTTGTATCGGTTTCAAACAATACGTACAAGTTTTACATTAACCAGGAAATTCAGAGATGACTCTGTCATTTTGTTCAGCTTGTGAACATGCATTCTAGAACAAAATCTCATCCCTACAGTGACAAACATGGTGTTGGCAAACATGGTGTTGAACGGAGGGGATGAAGATGCATCCTTGTCCTTCTCTGCCTCCAGGCACTCAACTATACACTGCCAATTCTTGCCACTTTTTTTCGCCCCCCCAGATCTGTCTCCTGATAGATCAGTCGTGAAGTTTACTAATTTGATCTAGTGAAGAAACCAGCAGACTTCAAGGGCACACTTGAAAACAGCTCAGGGCCATCACGCAAACATGCTTGGACCATTGCTAGTACCACAGTTGCTAGAATGCTTTTCTTTAAAGATTACTTGAAATTGTGGCAGTTTTTTGCAGTCATTTTCATCTGTTCATCACCATTGTTTCTTCCCGGCTACCACTAGTAGACGCCACCCCTCATTTAACATCCTTGGACCTAGAAATTTTGTTTGTTTCATCTGTTTCCTTTTCCCACCATCCCTTCCCTCATTCAGGAGTATGTTTAAATAGACAACCAACAAACACACCAGCACATCGGTTGGGACTCGAAACTGACACCCATACAACCGTTATGGAACAACAGACTCCTCCCAGAAATAAGTAAGCTTCCCAGATGGCCTGCCTGGAACCAGCAAGGGATAGCAAGGATTAGAGATATAGTGTGGGAGGGCAAGATAATACTGTTTGAGACACTGCAATCTGACTTCTCCCTCCCACACACAGAAATATATCACTATTGGCTCTTACACCTTACGAGGAAAAGCTAGAAATCAAGTACTTGTTTTACAACTTGAAGATTTGACACAGCCACTGGGCAAACTTAACATAGGTCAAGTTCGATTTTGCAGCCCGGTCAGTGGCAGGTGCAGCGTACCTAGGGGAATGGAAAACAGATTTATTTGCAGAATTTAATTTTAAAAGGTTTTCTCTACATTGCCAGCAGACAAAGTGGTATACATCACCTATCATTCTTTAATAAAAGCTGCCAAGAAAGTAGCCATGTCTTTTCCACCTGTGATGAATTCATTGGAGAAAAATTGGTGTCTCAGCGGCCTAGGGCCTAGGGCAGCCTACAAGCCATGTGAAGCGCTACCTGGAGGAGGTACTAGGAGAATCTTCCAGTCATCTCTGCCCTCTCCCCAACCTCCTGTGCCAAATAGCTTCACAGGCAGAGGGACAGATGGGCACCCCATTAAAAGGAGCCAAACACCTGCTATTAAATGTCCTTTACTAGTGAGGGATAACACTTTTCGCGCCTTGAAACACTTGTGTATAGGCGCGTTACAAATGCCATATCATATCATATCATATATATCATATCTGGTGCTCGGATATAGAAGCTGGGTGGGTTACCGCTGACAGGTATGCCACTGGAATGGTGCGAGCGTAAATGGACACCTTCTACACAGGAGGGCGAGGCAGATGCAGCTCTCACATGTATTCAGTTGGCTGCAGAAATGGTCCATGAAGATGTGCATGCTTCTGCTGAGCCTCAAAAAGGCAAAATAAAGCTCTAAGCTCACACAAAGAAACAAATGAATTGACTAATTGGACAAAAAAGGAAGAAAAGGGGCAACACATGGGTTTACTGAAGTGGGGAATCAAACCACGAGACAGACAAACTGTAGCTCAGCCAATTCAACACTCTACCGGGACATTTTTCAGGCACTCACCCTAAGTATAGGGTAATTGAGGCAGTGCACAATGCTATGAAAAAGGGCAAGTATAGCGACAGGTTTGGCACACAGTGAGGCGAAGCTGCCCATGACATGCTGTGACAAGGAAACATGAAAACCTGCTGAGGGCCTTGGAATTGTGGTCCCTTGCTTAACCATTGTTGCTGGCATATGTTGACTAAGGGGGTTGGACCCCACCATCTACCACATGATGTAGGACCTGGCGGTAGTATAGGAGGGTTCCCAAGCGTCCTCTCCACAGTGCAGGGATGGGCTGGCAGTGGATAATAGCCCTGGTCCAGGGACCCCTCTAGGGGAACTCTTGAAGAATCCAGGCTCTTGCTACACTGATCACAGTGTTACAAACATATACCAGACTCTAGAGATCACCACTCGCACATAACTCGAAAGATGCTCACCGCATATGCTGTTAGTGGTCAAGCAAAGGTGGAGCAAAGGAAAGGCCTGCTGGCCCCATCTTCATTCTCAAGAAGTTCATGTTTACAAATGTCGAAGATGCCGAAAACAAGACAGCTGACTGGCCTAATAAGGGCTTGTTCTGGGGTGCCAGACAAAACCGGAAGATCAATTTTACCCACGTACACAATATATCCACTCACCCAACCACTATTTCTTAATTTAAACTCATTACGTTTCCCAGGTGTCACATGTCCATTTTAACAATGGTCGGAGAGGGGTGGGGGTTAGAGAACTATGAAAATGCAGGAATGAAAGGCTGGTTGTGGCTGGACTGGGTAGCAATGCAGCGGAGCGGTGAAGAAGCAGAGATAACGGTAAGGGAGGAAATGGAGAAGCAGAGAGTGCTAATTATACAAGGGAAGGAGAAGGCAAAGAGTTTTTTTTTAAAATATTTTATTGATTTTATATTTTAGAAAAACAAACAACACACAACACAATACAACTTAATTATTTACAGAAACACCAAAGAAAAAAAAACTCCCCCCGCCCCCATCAAGCCAGAGCCGGCTCCCTTGTATCCTCAGTCGGGGCACTGTCAGGTGGAACATTGTCCGTAGGCAATTCTCAGATTCGTCCAAGCCCTGTTGTGGGTTGGTTATAGAGGCCACCAATTGTCGCCAGGCCAGCAAGGGCACTATCTCCTCCTTGCCCCCTCTAGTGACCGCTTCAAACCATACCACAGATTCAGCCTCCGCCCACCTCATAAGGTCCGCCCACCATAGTTCCACTCTCGGCCTGCTAGCCGATTTCCAGTTCATGGCAATCCTGCGTTTGGCCAGAACATATGCCAGGTCCCTCAGCTTGCTCAGGTGCCTAAAGTGTCTGGGCCTGGGGAAGATCCCAAGCATACATGACCAGGCAGATCCCACGTCCAACACCACTCCCCCACCTGCGAGCTTCATCTTAACCTCCTCCCAAAATGTATACACTTCCGGGCAGGCCCAAAACATATGTAGCAACCCAGCGTCCACCTCCCCACACCTGGGGCATTTTTGAGTGATCGAGCCTCCGAACCGTGCGATCTTCTGGGGAGTCAGGTAGGCCCTGTGAGTAATGTAGAACTGGAGTTGTTGGAGCCGTGCATTTCGGGACACCTTTTTGTGATATCCCAGGACCCTCTTCCACTGACCCTCCGTCATGAGTCCACCCACCTCCTCCTCCCATTCATGCCTCAGTTGGGGCAACTCTTTCCCAGCCTTCGTTCTGAGGAGTTCGTATATCCGTGATATTTCATGCCCGCCCTCTGAGACATCATACATAGTTTCAAGGGTGGCATCAGGATCATCTGCCAGTGCCGTCTCCGGCCATCTCTCTCTTACTTGTTTTACTAGCCTGGCATAGGTGATGTACTGGCCTCTGTGCACCCCCGTCTCATCCTGCAACTTTTGGAAGTCCAACGCCTCCCCCTCCCGCCATATGTCCCCGAGCGTGGCCAGGCCCACCGGCTCCCAGTGCCTACGGACAGACTGAAGCAGTTGGGAGTCGTTTTCGCACAGGGCCACCAGCGGGACCTGCCAAGATAGCGGTTCTGACTCCCCCATCAATTTCCATGTTCTGTGCCAGACCTCCCATCCCAACCTCAATAGCCGCCCTCTTCCCGTCAGTTTATTCCTTTGAAGCCACACCACCTCTCTCAGGAAGTATGGGGCCGCATCCTCCCGCAGCAACCTAGATTCCGCCGAATCTTCATCAGACAACCACCTGGCCATATACAACAGCTGCCCCGCCAGATAATATAGTTCGAAGTTGGGCAAGCCTATACCCCCCTTCTCGTACTCGTACGAGTTCTGGAGCTTCCACAGGGCCACCCTATTCCTGGAGTTTCCCCACACGAAGCCCCTACACATACTATGGAGTCGTACAAATAGGCTCTTAGGGATCAAATGCGGGACGTTCACGAAGAAATGCAGGAGCCTGGGAAGGACCACCATTTTCAGCAAAGCTGCCCTCCCCATCATGGACAGGGGACCAGAATGTCATGCTGTTCCTGACCCCCTCTATGGCTTTCTCTGTGTTATGCTTGTGTACCGCCTCAGTTCGGTGGTAGATATTTACCCCCAGGTACCTAAACGTGTCGGTCCGCCATGGTATTGGCAATACAGGCAGCCTCTCCAGCGGGACGTCCCTGTACCCGCCCAGAGGGAACAGGCTGGACTTCCTGGGGTTCACTGATATGCCCAAGAGGACAGCATAATGATCCAGTACTTCCAGTACGTACTGCAGGTTCTCCTCCGGGTAGCGTAAGTAAAGCAGCATATCATCCGCATAGAGAGATATTAAGTGGCTGCCGCTGGCGGTGTTAATGCCCACCTCTCCGTATTGCTGCCGCAGGCATATCGCCAGCGGCTCCAGCGCGAGTATATATAACATGGGTGACCAAGGGCATCACTGCCTGGTCCCCCTGCTAAGTTGCCAGGCATCCGAGACTGTGGTCCCAGTCTTGACCCTTGCCACCGGGCTGCTATATAACAACTGGACCCATCTGATATACCCAGGACCCACGCCGTATCCCTGCAGGGCCGCTTTCAGCCAAGGCCATCTTACTGAGTCAAAGGCCTTGACCGCATCCAGCGACACTACCGCCATCTCGCCCGTGTCATCCTTAGTATGGTCGATAACATGGTGCAGCCTCCTATGGTTATCATGATATTCCTGCCTGGGACATATCCCGTTTGATCCGGGTGGATCAGCTTGCCAATCACCTTCTTCAACCTGTTGGCCAGCACCGCCGTGAGTATTTTGCTGTCCTGGTTTAGCATGGACAGAGGTCTATAAGATCCACACTCAACCGCCGGCTTGCCTGGTTTCAGTAATGGGACAATCATGGCCTCACGGAGGGACAACGGGAGTTCGCCCTGTTCGTATGCCTCGTTAAACAAGGTCAGCAGTGGCTGGAGCAGCTCCTGCACGTACACCTTGTAAAACTCACCAGGCAGTCCATCCGCTCCAGGTGCCTTACACCTGGGGAGGCCTCCGATCACCACCTCCAGCTCATCTGAAGTGATAGGGGCGTCCAGTTCCTCCCGCTCCAGGTCGTCTAGGGTGGGCAGACCAATGTCTTCCAGTGTGTTCAGGATGTCCTGGCTCCTGTCCTCCCCAGTGTCCTCATACAAACGTTTGTAGAACCTGAGGAATTCCTCGTTCACCCCATCCTGAGTGTTGCGAAGACAACCGTCCTCACCACGGATCTCATGAATAACCACTCGGGGGGACTCGCTCTTGTACAGCCAGGCCAGCAGTCTGCCTGGCTTGTCGCCCCCCGCGTGCAGCCGCTCGGTGTATTTCCTATGGTTCAATCTACATAGTCGATCCCAAAGAGCGCTGCACGCCACCTGAAGGTCCCTCATCCTAGTTTTGTCTACCTGAGTGGCATTCTCGAGACGAGCCAGGCTCTCCAGTTCCCTTTCGTTGTCCTGAAGCTCCCTCCCGATACCCCCTTGGATTTAGAGATGGCCACTCCCCGCACCACCACCTTAAAGGCCTCCCACAGAGTTCCCGCAGAACGCACGCTACCCGTGTTTATCTCAAAATATTCCCCGATGGCAACCCTCAGGTCTTCCCGGAATCCCTCATCCTGCAGTGCCTCCGACCGGAGCCTCCATGTGGGGACCCGAGGCCTAGGGGGTTGGTGTCGCCACTCTACCACCAGGGGCGAATGGTCCGACAATACTCGAGCCTTGTATTCCGCCCCCACTATTTTGCCCGCTATCTCGGCGATTCCAAACACATAATCCAATCTCGTATATGAATCGCATGGCGCCGCATAGTGCGAGTACTGCCTCTCTGTGGGGTGGAGTTTCCTCCACACATCTACCAGTCCCAGGTCTCCTAGCAATGTCCTGAGCGCCTTGGCCGCCGGCGACATTTTCCCTTTGGTATCAGCGGACCGGTCGATTTTGGGATCTAAGACACAATTGAAGTCCCCACCCCACACCATCGCACCCCCTACCAAGGGGCCAAGTTTGCCATAGAGGGATCTAAAGTAGGCTGCAGTATCATGATTGGGGGCATACAGGTTGAGGATGTGTACTTCCCTGTTCTCCAGGAGTCCTGTTGTCACCACCATTCTACCCTCCGGGTCCACTATCGAGTCAAGCACCCGGAACGGCACGTGCGGCGCCACCCAGGTGATGACCCCTCTAGCATACGCCGAGTACGTGGCACCCACTACATTGCCCTTCCACTTCCTCTTGACCACCTCCAATTTCTCCCTGGTGAGGTGGGTCTCTTGTAGCAGGGCTATGTCTATCCGCATCCTCTTCAGGTATAGCATTACCTTGTTCCGCTTGAGGTAACTATTGAAGCCTCGGACATTCCAGGTAACTATGCGAAGACTATCCGATGCCATCGGTTTGGTCTGTATTCAGCCCCGCCCTCCCCACAATACCCCCTTGGTCCAACTCTCCGCCGGCTCTTCTGCCCTTGATCCCCATCCCCCCTTCCTGTTTCCCAACTACAAACCACAGCAAACAACCCGTCCCACCCCAACAAAAGCCCAGCTCCATCCCTGGATCTCAGGCCCACCCGCGTCTAGTCCTAACCCGTATTCAAGGAATAGGACCCCGCGGGGCGTCGCCGATCTAACAGCGACCTAACTAGATATGTTACTACTGGGGACAAAGGAAGCCTCTAGGAGCTCCCAACCAAGTAACCAAGGGTAGGCACGCCCAATGGGCCAGCCAGTCAACACCACATCATATGCCTCATGTACCGTATGAATGACTCTATTCAAGTCCCAATGTCTTGGCCCCATTGCCCTAGGCGACCCAGCCGTAAGCTACTTATCTTCCGTAGTCTCTGCCTGGATGCTCGATTCTTGAGGACTGCCCAGCGCGTCTAGCCAGTCCATCGCTTCAGTTGGTGTTTCAAAGAACAGGGATCTGTTTCTGTAGAAAACTTTCAATTTGGCCGGGTAGAGTAGCATGTAGCGATGGCCAGCTTCACGAAGTCTCCTTTTCACCGCCCCGAAGTGCATCCGACTCCGCTGTACTTGTAGCGTGTAGTCAGGGCAGGCCGTGATCTTGGCCCATCGTCTGTCAATCGTTCCCCCTTTTCGAAAGAATTCAAGAATCCTTTCGCGATCTCAGTAGTTCAGAATTTTCGCGATCACCGGCCGCGGGGGGGCCCCAGGAGGAGGCCTCCTGGTAAGGGCCCTATGCGCTCTCTCGACTGCAAACCCCTGGGTCAGTACCCCGCCGGTAATCTGCAAAAACATGGATTCCACAAATTCCGTGGGATCTGGCCCTTCCGTTCCTTCAGGTAGGCCCACGATGCGAATATTGTTGCGCCTGGCGCGTCCCTCCGCCTGCTCCGCTCTGTCCTCCAGGTTGCCCACCCGTTGCACAAGGGCGTGTAGTTCCTTTCTATGAGCAGCGCAGTCTGCCGTGTTCGTGGCCGTCTCCTTCTCGACGGTCCCCGTGCGCTCCGAGATCGCCCTCACATCCAGTCTAAGCAGATTCACCTCCTCCTGGACGGCACCGATCTTAAGGTTTAAGCCTTCCTGTAGCTCTTTCATGGCGAGGCCCAACTTGGTCTCCCATGACACCTTTAAGTCCGCAATCGCCGCCAGCACTTCCTGTATCGTGCCCGGTGACTCCGCGACCGTCACGGGGGTCTCTTTGTTCTTGCCTCCTTCCCCCTCTGAGGGGGACTTAGCGTAAGCCTCCATCGTGGGCTGTTTGGCCTTGGGTTTCACACCTCTCGTGGCCATGTTGTTGTATGAGTCGAGCGGGGGCACCTAGGGGGAGTCACACCACAGTGCTCAAAGCCTGGCCCGCCACATCATGGGGCATCCAACACGCCAGGAGCACCCCAACCACCGGGCCCACGGTCCCGTCGTCACAGCTACATCCGTTCGGCTCTCCAGCTCGCTGGGCCACCGTGCGTCCTAGGCAGCGCTCACGTGTTTTTGTCTCCAAGCAAAGGGACCCAAGGGTCCTGCACTCGTAATCACGATCCTCGGTGTTCGCAGCGTGTCGCCGCCATTTTGTCTTGTCCGCCTGCTCAGGGCTCGTCCCAGTCAATCACATTTAATTCGGTTTCTAGGCCTTCCAGACATCACAAACTTTCACCGGGTGTAGTGGTGGCATTCACACACCTGGACATCGATTTCCAGCGTCAGCCGGCCCCCGTGGACGTACCCCTCCATCAGGATCAAAACAGTATCAGCGGAGCTCCTCCAGAGTGCGACCTCTTACATGGCCGTCCAAGCCACGCCCCCAAGGCAAAGAGAGTTGGAGGTGTAGAAGGAGTTGAGGCATGACGGGGTGGGGATAGCAAACAGAGGTTGGAGGTGATGAAGATCAAGGTAGAGCCATGAAAATCTAAAAAGCAGGAGGTGAACATAGAGGCAGATGGGGCGAGCAGGAGATGTTGGAGGAGCTGAAGGAGAGGACGGGGACGTGAGAAGTGTCAGAGAGACAGGAAGAATAGTTGGATTGAAGATGAAGAAGGAAACCAAGAAGGATGACAGTTGGAAGCTCCTAGGAGGCATAGGAACATGAAGAGCCAGAAAGCCAAATCAGAAAGAACAAAACATACCAAAAGAAGCCCTATGAGCACTAGCTAAATATATTCTGGAGGACAGATAGGCCAGTAAAAGTGTTTAGAAAGAACAAGATGAGGCCAGTGAGGCCACATTCCAAATATCCTGCCATGGTAATTGCCTCTGAAAACTCCCCGACATAGCCTTAATTCTGACTAGGTATGTATAAAGGCCCTTGGTGGGAAGAATTACTGATCAGCAATGTTCTTTCTATGGATTCTTCTACCACATATTCCTCTTATTGATAGATAATCACCTCAGTGTAGTGCGTCTCAGCATAGTCTCCCGACACACTTATGCCCCACATGTATCACTCTTCTCCGGATGTGAAGCGAGGAACAAATGGATAAAAGAGCAAGTTACTTACACCTGGTAACGTTCTTTCGATTGGTTGTTCCTCCCACGTATTCCTTATCTTTGATATTTCCAATATCCCAGCTTTGCTGCTTCGGAATTTCTTTTTCAGACGGGGTGCTTTGCATCAATGTTTGTCAACTCGATGTCCCTTGGAGGCCTCAGTCTCGATGTCGACATCACCGCTGGAATATGTAGCACGTGCAGCGCCCGTTCGCTTCAGGTTTTTTTTTTTTTCAAGTGAAGCATTTATTTTGTGTTCGACAGTTACTCCCCCTGAGAGAGCGTAGACTGTAACCGCAAGGGAAATTCTACTGCAGGGTAGGTTGGATGGGGTGATAAGGAATACATGAGAAGAACATCCAGTCAAAAGAACGTTACCAGGGGTAGGTAACTTGCTCTTCAAATAGATTGTGTCCTCCCACGCATTCCTCATCTTTGATACACTCCAAAAGCAGTGTGACCAATTTGGAGGAGAGAATAGAATTTAGTGTGACATGGATTTTCATGGTTGTGTATGCACCGAATGCAACACTGCTTTGCCAAATGCAGATTCATGCCCTGAAGAAGAGTCTAAACTATAGTTTTTAGTGAAGGTGGGCACAGACGACCATGTGGCAGCTGCACATATCCCTCTTATTGGGACTCCTCTTTGTAGAGCAGAAGAAGTTGACATGCCCCTGGTCGAATGAGCTCTTAGGTGTTCTGGGGGATCTTTCCCTGCCAGTTTATAGCATTCCGATATTGTTAAAATAATCCATCTGGATAGATTTTGTTTGGGAATGGCCAAACCCAGTTTGTCACCACAATAGCCCACAAATAACCAGTCACCCTGTCTTAATCTTGTCATTCTGGAGATGTAAAAGCTCCGTGCACGTTTAGGGTCAAGCCTGTGAAGCCTTTCCTCTTCCTTCCCAGGACGTGGTGGAAAATAAAAAGATGGTAATGTTATCTTCTGAGTGAGATGGAACTCAAACAATTTTGGGGAGAAAAGTAGGCTTCACTTTCAGTACCACTTTGTCTTTATAAAAAATAGTATAAGGAGGCTTGCAGGATAAGGCCTTTAGCTCAGTCAACCTTTGGGCAGAAGTAATGGTCACTAAAAAGATTGTTTTTATAGTAGTCTCAAGGGATACTAAGTTGAGATCCCACAGTGGGACTTGAAAAGGGGTTGAGGGAAAATATTAGTTAGTCCTTTCATGAATTGTACCACTAGAGGCATCTTAAAGTAAGAGACTTCCTCAGAAGAGCACTTGAAAATAGAAAGTTCTGTCAAATATCCGTTGATGTTACCCATCTGGAGCCCCAGATTTGCGAGATGTAACAAAAATGATAACACCATAGGTGTAATACAAGTAAACAGGTCAACATTCTTATTTCTACACCAGCTGCAAAACTTAATCCAATGGCAGCAGAATAAAGATTTGTTTGCTGGCCTTCTGGCCGAAAGCAGAATCTCCATTACGTCATCTGGGAGGTCCCAATCCTTGTATCCCAGCCTCTCAGAAACCATGCGGGAAGGCTGAGTGTCCTGATATCCGGATGGAGAAACCGACCCTCCTCTCGTGAGAGAAGCTCCTCTCTTTGTGGAACACGTATCAGATGGCAGATGGACATGACCAGAAGGTCCGGGTACCACGTTCTCCAGGCCCAATCTGGGGCAATTAGGATCATGTGTATCCTGAACTTTCTCAACCTCCTGATTATGTGAGGAATCACGGGGACTGGAGGAAATGCGTATAGGAGTGGTAATTCCTAGTCGACTATGAACGCATCTCCTAGAGCTGCTCTTGGAGGAAATTCCCTTGAGCAGCAGAGTTCGCACTTCCGGTTGGCACCGGTCACGAACAGATCCACTTGAGGGGTTCCCCAAAGGGTCAAGATCTCTTGAAGGACTTTCTGAGCTAGTTCCCACTTGTGGGAGACTGTGCTCTGCCTGCTCAGAGCATCTGCCGTCGTGTTCTTCTCTCCAGCTAGATGAAATGCCGACAAAGATATTCCTTCTTGTATTGCCCAGAAACAGAGCTGTGTGACCGTACACTTCCTCTCGTGTTGAGGTAGTACATGGCCACTGTGTTGTCTGTCATTATCATGCATTTCTTTCCCCGTACAGATGGCGGGAAGGCCTTCAGCGCTAGTCTGATTGCCATCAGCTCTAAAAGGTTTATATGTAGTTTGGACTCTGATGGAGACCAACGACCGCTGATTGTCAGATCGTTGGTATGAGCTCCCCACCCCGCGAGTGAGGCATCCATCACTACTGTTATCTCTGGCCATGGTTGCCAAAATGGTTCTCCTTTCGAGATGTTCTCCCGACAGGCTCACTGAAGATCCAGTCAGACTCTGCTTGGGAATTGCAGGAGGTCTGACATGCTTCCTGAGAATTGTGACCACTGAGTTCTGAGAGCCCATTTGAGAGATCCCATTCTCAGGCGAGCCTCTGGCACCAGGAAAATGCAAGATGCCATGAGGTCAAGCAACCTCAGATAATCGAAGGACGGTAGATGCTGAGCATTCTGGAATTTGGTCACCAACTACAGAATGTCTTGAGCCCTCACCTCTAGTGGCGAGGCTTTTCCCAGGGATGCATCCAGTACTGCTCCCATGAATTGGAGTGTTTGTCATGGTATCACGTGAGACTTCTTGAAGTTGAGGCAGAAGCCCAGTCTGTGAAGGGAGTGGCAGGTATAGCTGAGATGTCCCAAGGCCTGTTCTGGGGAACTGGCTCTGATCAGCCAATCGTCGAGGTAGGGGTAAACATGGATGCACCCGCTCCTGAGATTTGCTGTCACAACTTCCATCAGTTTGGTGAAAACCTTCAGAGCGGATCAGCCCAAATGGCAGAACCTGAAACTGATAATGAGAACAGCCAGTGGTGAACCTCAGGTGCTGCCTGTGCTTGAAATGGATTGGCACATGAAAGTAAGCATCCTGAAGATCCAATGATACCATGCAATCCTGAACCAGGAGGACCTGAAGGACCCGAGACAGGGTTACCATCTTGAACTTGTCCTTCATGAGGAACTTGTTAAGGTCTCTTAAGTCCAAGATGGGTCTCAATCCTCTGTCCTTCTTGGGGATCAGAAAGTATGGGGAATACCAACCCTTGTCCCACTCTGCTACAGGTACTGGTTCTATAGCACCTTTCTCTAGCAGGGTTAAAATCTCCTGCATAAGGAGAGGATCTGGACCTTTCAAAGAGTTGTTCCCCGGTGGATGACTCTGAGGTTTTTGCAGAAAAGGGAGACAGTAACCTTGTGCAACTGTATCCAATGTCCATACATCTAAAGTAATAGCCTGCCATTCTGTCAGATGCTGTGACAATCTGCCTCCTACTGCAGTCTTGTGAACGAAGACCTCCAAGAGGTTTGGGGGCAGCTGATGCAGTGGCTGAAGGTAAGGCAGCCGCTAATGTTGCAGTCTTAGTATTTCTTTCTCGTCCACCACAAGGGAATTGTCTTTGTCCTCTTTGAGCTGGCTGCCCTCTGCCCCTTCCAAATGTGGAATAGTGGTGAAAGGACCTACCCCTCCAGGGTGTATGCGTGGGGCGGTTTGGAGGCTGTCTGATTGCAGCGCCAAGGGATTTGGCTGCTGCTTTGGAAGTTTGCAGCTTCTCCAAACTCTCATCAGCTTTGTTTCCGAAAAAATGAGTGCCATCAAAGGGCATGTTGAGAAACCTGGATTGTACGTCTAGGGCAAACTCTGACTTTCTCAACCAGGAAAATCTGTGCATCATTGTACTTGCCACCATAGCTCTGCTGATACTGTCAACAGAGTTGAGACCAGTCTGGAGGGATTCTCACATTGCACCTTTCCCATCCTTGACAATGTTAAGGAATCCGTCTCGCTCTTACCCTTCGGGGATATGGTCAGCCGCCATAAAAAAACTCCCAAAGGATTTGTGTAAACCTTGCTAACGTGCACGTACCATTGGCTGATTTCAAGGCCATACTCGTGGCCAAAAACACTTTCTTGGCTGTGGCGTCGTAACGCTTTTCGTCTCTATCCCGAGGATTTGTAAGGAACAAGTTACTTACCTGTAACTGTTCTCCAGCATGGGTCTTGCATGGATTCACATGCTCACGAATATTCCCCGTCGTCAGGCTGGGAATCCTCGGTAAAGAAAAAATCAGTATCAGTTTTGTTTCTGATCTGTCTTTCTTAGTAGTAACCAATCACTGGTCTCTGGGTCATACTGCCCCCAGCCAATGACTGCCCTCTCTCTAAGCCCCGCCCCTGGCAGCCATCCTCAGATTTGGTAGCACGTAAAGTGGCAGTATGACCAAGTGAAGAGCCGCAGATGGGAAGGAGGGAGGGTTTGCATGTGAATCCATGCCAGACCCATGCTGGAGAACAACAGTTACAGGTAAGTAACTCGTTCCTTCTCCAGCATGGGGTCTGGCATGGATTCACATGCTCATGAATATAAGAATACATAGCAGTACACACATGCACAACCACAAGAGGTGGCAAGGCTCAACATTAAGCATTACATAAAACTCAACATTAAGCATCTCTTACCTCCTCACCAGGCTCACCTTAAGCGAACAGGTTGCGCAGTAGAATCCCTGGAATCCGGGTCGACACAGTAGAATCTCGTGAAGGTGTGCGTCGACCTCCACGTAGCAGCCCTGCAAATGCACAGCAGGGGCACACCAGACAAGAGCGCCGTGGTAGCAGCGATCGCTCTGGCCGAATGGGCTCTCGGACGGCCGGGCAATGGTCGGTTTGCCAACCGGTGACAGTGCATGATGCAGCCGGAGAGCCATCTGGAAATGGAAGCCTTCGAGAGAGCCTTCCCTTGGTTCACAGGTCCAAAGTTCACAAACAGCTGTGATGTCTTCCGAAAACTCTTTGTTCGGTCCACGTAGAACTTCAGCGCTCTAGCTACCTCCAGCGAGTGCAAAGTCCTCTCAGCCGGTGACGAAGGCGACGGGAAAAAGACTGGTAACACCAAGGGCTCGGTGAGATGGAAGTCCGACGGCACCTTGGGCATGAAGGAGGGGTGTGTCCTCAGCACCACCCTCGTCTCGTGGAAAGTCAAGTATGGGGGCTTGCAGGAAAGGGCCTGAATCTCTCCCACGTGTCGTGCAGCGGTGATGGCCACAAGGAACGCTGTCTTCCACGACAGGAACTTCAACAGAGCCGAATGCAAGGGCTCAAATGGCGGGCCCATGTGCCTGGTCAGTACCACGTTGAGCTCCCACGCCGGGGCTGGAGCCTTCACCAGCGGGAACGATCGAAACAGTCCTTTCATAAACTCCTTCACCAGGCGATGAGACCACAGGGACGACCATCCTGCAGTTCTGGTGTATCGGGAAATCGCTGCCAGATGTATCTTGATGGAAGCATGAGCTAGTCCAGCTTTGGCCAGCGACAGTAAGTAGGTAGCACTTGAGGGGCAGCAATCCGTATAAAGGGTTAATCTTCTGTGCACGGCACCAGACAGAGAACCTCTTCCACTTGTGTCTGTAGCACTTAAGAGTTGAGGACGCCCTGGCCTTTGCAAGAACCTCTCTGCATTCTGCCGGGATATCGTACCCTCCAAACTCTAGTGCTGCAGGAGCTAGGCCTGCAAGTTCCGCGACTCTGGGTCGTGATGAAGAATGGCGCCTCCTTCTCTGGAGAGAAGATCTGCGTCCGTCGACAGTTTGACTAGTGGGGATGCTGACAAGTCCAGAAGGTCCGGGAACCAGATCTGTCTCGGCCACCTCGGTGTGACGAGGATCATCCTGCACCGGGACCTCTCAAGTTGGTTGATGAGCCTGAGCAGCAACGGTGGGAACGCATACAGGAACAGGGCGTGCCAGGGTAACGAGAAAGCATCGCCCATGCTCCTCGGCTGGGAGAACCTGCTGGCGAACCTCTGGCACTTGGAGTTCGTCGCCGTCGAGAACAGGCCGATTTGGGGTTTGCCCCCTCGCCGGAAGAGTTGATCCACTTGATCCTGCCTTAGTTCCCACTCATGGCACGAGCGCAGCTCCCTGCTGAGTGAGTCGGCAATGGTGTTTTTTATCTCTGCTAGATGAAGGCACCAGAAACATCCCCTGGGCAACGGGCCAGTGCCACAGATCCTGGGCTTCCTTGGACAGGCTGGGGATCTGGTTCCTCCCTGCTTCCGGATGTAGAACATCGTGGTGGTGTTGTCGGTGAAGATCCTCACCACCTTGCCCTTGAGGGACTGGAGGAATGACTTGAGGGCCCAGAACACTGCTCGGACCTCCAGTATGTTGATCTGGAGCGGCCTCTCCTCTGGAAGCCACAGGCCTCTCGTGTGAAGATCTCCGGTTTGCGCTCCCCACCCCTCCAGGGAGGCATCCGTCGTCACCGTCGCCTGGTATGCTGCGGTCTGAAAGTCCATGCCCGCCGCGAGATGAGCGCGGGTGCCCCACCACCGTATTGGCTGGCGGAATACTTCGTTGAGCGAGATCTTGTCCTCGAAGCTGCCCGTCGCTTGCATCCAACGGGTGTCGAGGAACTCCTGCCGAGGGCGCATCCGAAGCCTGCACAGGCGACCAGATAGATGCAAAAGGACATCATCCCCAGCAGGGACTTGATGGACCTCACTCTGGCCACGTCTGTGGCCAGCAGACACTGTACCTTGCCCAGGATGGCCTGCGTTCTTTCCTCCGACGGCGAGGCCAATCGCGCCACTGTATCGAGCTTGGCTCCCAGAAACAGTGTGACCTGCGACGGAACAAGGTGGGATTTGGGGAAGTTGATGGAGAATCCCAGGTCCGTGAGCAGCTGGACGGTCTTCGCTGTGTGTTCGACGGCGAGTTCCCTTATCCCTGCTCGGATGAGCCAGTCGTCCAGGTAGGGGTAGACATGGATCCCCTGCAGGCGCAGCCGCGCCGCTACTGGTGCTAGGCACTTGGTGAACACCCTAGGCGCAGAATTCAATCCGAACGGGAGGGCCTTGAACTGGTAGTGCCGTCCCTGGACTACGAACCTGAGAAACAATCGGTGACCTTTTAGGATGGGGATATGAAAGTACGTATCCTCCAAATCCAACGACAATAGGAAGTCGCCTTCCTCCAGCTGGCCCAGCACATGCTGGAGGGTGACCATCCAGAACTTCTGTGCCTTGATGTATTTGTTTAGCCGACGCAGTTCCAGGATGGGACGCCAACCTCCTGGCTTCTTCCTGACGAGGAAGTATCTTGAGTATACTCCGGAGGCCTGGAGCCTCTTTAGGAGAAGCTTGATGGCTCCTTTCTTGAGCATCGCCCTTACCTCTTAACAGCAGATGAGGGACGTGGTTTTCCTTCCTGACCACTGGAGGAATTCGGGGGCACTTCTTTAGGAATTCCAGAGTGTGCCCGTGGGCCAGGGCATCCAGCACCCAACTGTCGGTGGAGATGGACTCCCACACGCTGACGAACTTCGCCAGCCAGCCTCCAACCGGGGTGCTTCGGTGGGGGCCTGACACAACGGCCGGTTCAGTCTTGTTTGGAAACAGCCTTGCCTCCTTGGCCTCCCTGGCCTCCCTGGCGATGACAGCAAGATCCACCTGACTTGCCTCGTCCCCCGTTGCGACGAGGAACGGGCCGCTTGATGGTAGGTCGAGGAGCCGCCGCCGAATCCTTTGGAGGCAACTTGCTTGCCTCCGGAGTTCCGAAAGGGCGGCCGCCGTTGCTGCAGAACTCCCAAGGCCCGAGCCGTCTCCGTGTCGGCCATGATGGCCTGCAGCGATTCATTCACAATCTTTCCAAACAGATTGTTCCCGTCGAAGGGCATGTCCAAAACCTTGGCTTGCACGTCCTGGCGGAAATCCGTAGCCTTGACCCACCCCCGCCATTGAAGGCAAACGCTGTTGCCCAACTGGTGGAACCCGGTGTCAGCAATGTCCGTGGCCACAGTTATGGCATGGTCCGACGCCACCTCACCCTCCTGTAGGATCGCCAGGGCCTCTGCCCTCTTGTCGTCCGGGAGGAAGTCCAACAGGGGGGCGATCTTGTACCACAATTCCCTGTCATATCGGGCCACAATCGCTAGGGCGTTGGCTGCCTTTATCGTCGTTGCCGCCAACGAGATGACTCGTCCCATTGCGTCCAGCTTTTTTCCCTCGCCGTCCGGTGGGAAGTTGAAGATGAAGCCGATGCCCCCCCCGCTTTCTTCTTGGCCTCTGCAGAGACAACCGAATCCGGGGTCAGCTGTGCCCTAAGGCACAACGGGGCGGGGTCAGGGACTCGGTGCTACTTCTTGTACCGGTCCCTCTTGTCAGGTGTCGTGGACGGGTTCTTGAGGAGGGCAAGTCCCTCGTCCCAGAAGTCATCTAGCAACGGCACTGCGAGGACCATCTTCCTCTTGGCCTCGCGCCGTTGGTAGAGGAAGCCTTCCTTCTTATAACGCTCACCTGATTCCCGCAGAGGCGCCGGTCTTGACTGGGTGAATGCCGTATCTTCAAAGGTGATGTGTAACACACGGTTGGCTCTTTGGGCTGGACCTCTGTGCACTGTATGTCTGACTCGAAGAGTAAGATGTCTGCAGATAGAAAATATGGGATTAATGAACTGGGGTTATTGGGTGCCTCTCTCCTCTTCCCTTTCTCTTCTCCTGTAGAACCCCAAAGGTTAACGCCCTCACATTAGGTAAGTGAACGCCGAGCTCTCCATCTGCCTCGGGGCAGGGTGCCGTAACCAGTTTCTTCACTGGATAAGGGTGCAGGCCTCTTGACCTCAGAGGACTGCTGTCCGTCGTTAACTGCACGAACGGTAAGTTCTGGGCACTTCAAATGTCTTAAAAGTCTTTTGTAATACTATCTCTTGTTTTGCAGGGTTCCGGCGATGGCGGATGGCGGGCTGATGAGAGTTGAGGATCGAACCCGCGTGAGGAATAGAAGCGCCTGGTAGCACGTAAGTAAGCGCTTGTAGCCTGCTTCACGATGCGCACTAACTGTCCCTTTTATCTTGCAGGTACAAGTTCGGAGCTTTAGAGAAGCTGAAGGGTGCTGGAATACCCACTGGATTCGGCGTGGGAAGGAGTAATGGCACGTGAGTAATAAAGTTGCCCAATGTCTTTAAACGCACCTTCTTTTGTCTTTCAGATGCGGGATGCAGCGCCGAAGGCCTCCGGAGCGTGCGAAGAGCTGGTAAGCTTTTGTCTTTCAGATGCCGGAATGCAGTGTGAAGACCTCCGGAGCATGCGAAGAGTAGGTAAGCCTTTGTCTTTCAGATGCCGGAATGCTGCGCGAGGCGTTGGTGACAGCCGATGGACCAGGTAAGAGATGCGCTGCCACTGAAGACCGTAGTGCTAACCTGTTCTTTCTTTGTCTTTACAGGTGCTGCTGAAGACTGGATTCCAGGATGGTAAGCCTTTGTTCCCTTAGGCCCAGGGTCAGAAGCAGAAAACACGATGAGCGTTCTGCTGCAGAGAATGCAGAATAACGCAAAGCAAGATTCATCCATCGGGTGTGGTTTAAATAGCCTCCTGTAGTGCTTAGGTGTCTCCTTCCACAGCCACGCCTAGGTAAGAAAAGAGTTCCTGCTTTCCAGAAGAGTTCCAGTGTTCTGAACCTAGGGAGTGGCTCCTGCCCCACCCAACAGGAAAAGTAGTCCCAAACAGAAGAGGATCAGGGGTTCAACTGGCAGGTAAGTAAGCAGCATGGTCTGCTGCAGGTAAGTCCACCCAAGCATTATGAGCCCGGCGCTTCCAGCGCTGGGACTGGGCATCTTTATGAGCCTGGTGCCACCGGCGCCAGGACAGGGTCCAAAAGGTCCCAATTGGGACTGGCTGGCACTCGGAACCGGGGTTATGGGTCTGCTTCCAAGGGAGTCGGGCAAGTCCTGATCTTTTGGAAGCAGAGATCATGACACTTCTTTTCTTCAGGTCAGAGCTGAAAAAGCTTGGATGCCCTGGCAATCATGGCAGGGAAGGAGCTAATCTCGTCGGGCGGGGACGCCCGAGGGATCGGAGATGGAAGGTCAGTCCCGTCGTCACCCGTCCCCGTCGTAGCCGTGTCTGTTGCCGTGTCGTCCCTTGGGATCGGGGAAGGCAACAAAGGCTGAGAAGGCCGTGAGGGCTGAAGGGGCACTGGATGAATTCTCCTCCTCTTGTTTGGAGGGCTTCCCGACGGACCCGATTCAACTGGGTCATCCGTCGGGTGTAGGGGCAATCTCATCCTTATCTCCGTGCATAAGGCTTGGATTGCCGCCAAAATGGCCGCCGAGTTGTCCTCCGGCTCGGGCTGCGACGGGCGTGACTGGCACGACGATTGCTCCTCATCCACGGGAACCTCGTCGTCTTTTCCGCCCTCGCTCTCATCGCCCCCCTCGTCGGGATTCCTCCCGTGGGACCGGGCCTCTTTCAAATTCTCGGTCAGTTCCTCCTCGGAGGTTGTGTCCATGTCTGTAATGGCCACCGCCCCCCCCCCCTCTTTTTCCACTGGGGTCTTCACGGGGGTCTTCTCGATGGGCTTAAAAGAGGATTCCCTCCGCGGAGGCAGGGAAACTCTGGGCCCGAGGTCGCCTCCACTGGGGTAGCCTCCACAGGCTTTGCCAGGGACGCTGCGATTCCGTCGATAGAGGCCTTAGCCAGGTGAATCAAGGTCTTCACCACCTTAGGCGTGCTTGAGGCCTTCACCTTAGGGGGAGGGTCACCGCCTCGCTCCCCTTCGGCCGGTTCCTTCGAGATCGACTGGGGCCTCTCCAGAAGCTTAGCCGGGTTCTCAGATTTTCTCTTCCCCGAGCCAGAGCGTTGACTCGTAGTTGATGGCGTAGGTGAAGGTGCGCCCTGCCTGACAGCCGCGGAGCCCGACCGTTCGGCGCTCCCGGTACCCCGGACTTGCGGTGCTTTGCCTTCTGTTGGGCCCCCATCGCCGGGGCGCCCTCACAGGACTTACAAGCCCGCTCAGACTTCTTCTTCTTCTCACCTGCTGGGCTCTTGCCTTCCAGCCAGTTGGAGAGACGGGTCCGACGATCCCTCATAGTCCGATCTGACATGTTCATGCAAAACGCACAGTCTTTCTCCACAAGCGTTTTGTCCTCGTGGAGGCAGTAAAGGCATTCCGAATGCTCGTCCTCCTTGAACACATTTTGTAGGTTGCATCCCGGGAAGATCCTGAACAGTTTGCCGGGAGTCAAGCTTCCCTTCTCCTGGGCCATGGTCTTCTCGTCCGCGAGATAGGCCTCAGAAACTTCTGGAATCCTCCAAGAAGCGTAACTCGACCAAAATCTCACCCTTGAGGGGCGTAAATATATCCGAAACGGGTCCCTGTTGATCGGAAGTAGAAACGGTGGAGCTTAAGGCTCGATTAAACTGAAAAATGAGATCTCTTTGAAAAAGCAAAAAACGCAGTAAAAGCTCGAGGGCTATAGCACGAGGACTCCCAAAACTTGAACGTGCAGTAAAAATCTGAGGATGGCTGCCAGGGGCGGGGCTTAAGGAGAGGGCAGTCATTGGCTGGGGGCAGTATGACCCAGAGACCAGTGATTGGTTACTACTAAGAAAGACAGATCAGAAACAAAACTGATACTGATTTTTTCTTTACCGAGGATTCCCAGCCTGACGACGGGGAATATTCATGAGCATGTGAATCCATGCCAGACCCCATGCTGGAGAAGATAGGCATTTTGCTGACTCTTGGAGGTGGCTGCCTGAACAGCCAGGCTTTCTGGTGTAGGATGCATGGACAGGTAATAAGGGTCAGAGCTTCAAAACCTGTACTTTGCCGTCAATTTCTTATTGACGGCTGGGATAACTTCTGGTGTTTCCCAGTTAGCAGTGACACGCCTTTGTAAGGGTTGATGGAAGGGTACAATTGGGTCCTCTTGTGGCCCTCTGTCCAAGATATCGGTAAAATCATCTTGTTTAAACACTGGTGTAGGTCTTGACCACCCCATGTACTCCGTAACCCTTGACATCAGTTGCCTGTATGTCACGTTTTCATGGTCACCCTGGTCAGTCCTGCCAAATGCAACCTCGGGTGAGGTGTCTATTACACTAGCTCATGCAGGCATTCCTGTAAATTCTTGATACGTGAATCTTCTGAAATCAATGCCTCAGGCACTGATGGTGTTCCATATTCTAACACAAAGGCTCTGGCTTCATCAGTTGATTCCTCAGCATCTTCATTAATGAAAGAGAGGGATTTGAAACAAATCAGATCATGGCAAGGGCGTGTATGTCTTTTCCAGTGAAGTTGTCATGATATTTGCCACCAGGTGAGTTAAAATCAACGAAACCGCCGACGGCTGCATCAATGGTTTCGGCGGCTGCGTCAAAGGCTTTGGCAAATGCAGCATTGAGGAGGTCAACGCTCAGAGAGTAGATGGCTTCTATGAACCGATCAGCGCTGATGGCGTCAATTACGCACTTTTAGCCCCTGACCGAAATGAGTCATTTGGCGTCGATGACATTGATGGTTCTGTCCTCCAGGGGACTTTTCGATCGCTCTCGAGGAGTCTTCTCCGCCGGGTCCGAAGACGCACGGCTCTTGTGTTTACGAGGTCTTTCGACCGGGACATGTGTTTTGGGTGTAGTCGAGTGTTACTCACCACACCAAATAGGCCAAAGATGCTGAGAAAATGACCTTGGAGATGTTGGTGATATAAGATTCCAAATTCAGCCTTCCATCCCAGCTCCCCTGAGTATAAAACTCAGGCTTCCTCAAAGAGGGGCTCTTTTCCACAATGTACCTCTCTGCTGTTTTAGTTAGAACAGACAGAGATGTCAATTGAGTAAAAGAGCGGGGAGAACACACACCGCCAATACCAATGCTGCAAAAGAATACCAAAATATTAGACAGTGTTGATATTATACAAGTGATTAGAACAGTTGAAATGATTAGACAACTACCTAGATAGATATTGGAGTGGAGTTGAGTTGAGTTTCCCCGGGATATCTACAAAGAATAACACAAATGAGTGGAATTGAACTAAATCAGTATCGGTTCCCACTATAGCTATAGAATTGATAACAACTGACCTGAATAAAGATAATGGAGTAAGAGGAGTCCAGGGTACTGCAGAAAACGACAGGAGAAAATAACAAACAGGGAAGTTAGTATAGGTAAGTAACACCGAACGGCACGAGGGACGCACTAGTACCGGGTTGGTGCAGTTCAGGAGAGCGTTCATATGCACTTAAGAGCAATCTCACAGGAAAGTCACTCAATGTCCCAGCATCCAACAGAAGACAATATCCATGGAAGACAATAGGTATGTACCTGGATTCACAAGTATAGTAAAGTAGCTGTTGAGATGGTCCGGATAGTAGACAGCAAATTGATGTGCAGAGCGGCAGCCAGGAAAGAACCGCAAGACACAGAAGAAAGCCGTATCCAGGAGCGTTCCGAGTCCAACAACCAAACAAGCACGACAGGAATAAAGGATGAGACGAAGGCAATCCAATTTTCAGGCAATGGATCAAAACCAGGAGATTCAGATAAAGATTTGTGTAGGGAGACACGAAGAGGAAACGGACGAAACCGCGTGTAGCTGGTAACGTTAATTAGCAGCAACGAGCCCCTTGGAAGACGGTGGTTTTATAGACGTGAGAGGGGCGTGGCTTGCTGTACGTCTTCCACGTACAAGACGTGTCAGGTGACCTGGAGTATGTCGACATTTGTACAGACGCCATGGTAGCTTATACCTGGACCATAGAGGAGCCTGTAAAGAAGTTGTATTCAGCAAGGATGCCCGCGGGGAAGCCGGAAGTGTAACATCGAGGGGGGCAAGGCAGCGTTCTCAAACACCTTTAACATCTGTAATCGAAACTCTTCCCACTGGGTCGGTGAACTTTATTTAGTGGGGCAAATGACCCGTTCTGGTGAAGAACCTGTAGATGAGGAAGATGGCGTTCTGTGGCCATTTCTTTTCTTGTCTAGAGGTAGAAGAGTGGTGTCAACCACTTTGAGACCTAGACCATTTATGCTTTCTTCTCTTTTTTTGACAGAGTGGAGGGGAATTTGTGTGTCCTACCTGCCACCAGCTTCCCTCTAGGCTCTCTGAGGGCCTTGGCTGTCATAGAAAGGCAGTCTTCACACTCCGACGATGGGTGAGTTGACCCCAGGCACCACAGGCATATCCTGTGAGGGTCCGTCACAGACATCTTTGCACCTCAGTCACTGCATTTTTTTAAGCCTAATCTCAGGGTGGACGATGCTGAAGATGAAGTCATCATTACTCTACTCGAAGATTGTTGAAATTTCTCGAAGAAATGTCAAAGATATTCCTTTCAAGGAACGAGGCGTACCGCATCCAAAGCGTAAGCGCAGAAAAAACAGAACTGAGGCCAACGGGCGCTGCCCGTGCTACATATACCAACGGTGACGTCGACATCGAGACGTAGGACTCAGAGGGACATCGAGTCGACAAGCATCAAAGCTGGCACATTGGAAATATCAAAGATAAGGAATACGTGGGAGGACACAATCCATTTGAAACTGTTTTTTAACCCAATCAGAGGCTAGGCTGATACCAGTGCACAACTTGCTGAATAACTCTTACCACTCCCCCACAAGATGCCCAGCAAAGCTTTCAGAGCGGGTAAAGCAGGGAAGGCGATGAGGAATCTGTGGGAGAGGAATCCATAGAAAGAAGATTACTGAGAAGTAATTTTCCTTCAATGGATTGCATTCTCCCAGAGTCATCGTCTTGTTGGACCTCCAAAGCATTAATCAGCACCACAAGGCGGGCAGAATGTTTTAAACTAAAAAATCTCTGTAACACTGCCCTGTGTGAGAAACCAGAAGGTGTTTCCCTAACTAGTCCCCGGGGATCTGTCATCCAGGTGACCAGGACACAGCCATCGTTATTCGATGCAGTTCCTGGGGGTGGACCAGTGAGGGAGGATCATCTGGATGGGTGGTCCTCAGGGAGTGGAAGTGGGACACCGACGGGTGAGACACGGTGTCCCTCTTCTTCTGAAACCTTTTCCCCATCCTGCCACGTAGGATATTCAGACACGCTTTCCCCCTCAATCCCCCTTGTCTGATACAAACAATTTCACACACCGTGAAAGACAACGGACTAACACCAGAGCCGTTTACCTGACATGTCCCAACACAGGGGTCATGCAATTGACCAGAATCACAAACACCCGAATTGCCTTTCCTTTCCCCACAGCGATAAAAGGTGGAGTACAAGAGCACACTACAAGCAAGGCAGACTGCACAACGAGACAGCTATCCGAGGGCTGCAGTTCAAGAGGACGAAAAAGGCAGCGAGAACCAAAGTGGTAACAAGGAGAGAAGCAACCTTGCCTTTTCCGACCCAGACCGATGAAGCCCCCGTTGAAGGAATCAAGACCGCAAACAATAGCCAACGTGTGCTGCAGCAGATCTCAATGGTACACGGAGCCCGCCTACGCTGATAATCAGGACAGAAAAAGATGCTTGCTACTGTGGTGCTGTCCTTGACTCCAGATACAAGGAAAGCCAAGCGGTTCATCACAGCCGGTTAGCCGAGGGGAGAACCGATAATAAAACGAACTGTTTTGAATGAAAACCGCAAATAGCAAATTAAGGAGAGTTCAAAGAACTGTTAACATTAAGGGAAATCCAGCTGCAGAGGGGTCCAGCACCATCTGGGTGCTCATTCGAGAGACTCTGATGAATCCCACGTTTGTTGAAACCAACGATACCAAAAGGCCTTAGGAGAGTCGGAGGGAAAAGGTCAAAGTGGTCATACATGGGTCTCACAAAACCCCCTGTACAGTCAAAAGTCTTTGACCTGCACATAACTGGAAAACCCAAGGGAGATGCATACAGCACAGTGAGAAAAGAGAAAGAAATGTGTAATTAGCAAAAGTTGGCAAAGTGAACCTGACGGAGGGATGCCGATAGAACGGGATGAAGCATGAAGGCCCAATGAACAGTGTGTGACAAGAGTGAACCTGGCAGAGGGATGTCCACAGTGAGCTGTTTAAAAAGACATTGCGACTTAAATACAAAAGGTGAAATTGTTTTAGACACCAAGTCATAGTGAACCCAACAGAGGGAGGCTAAAACTCAAGAAGGGTGTGAGCCCAGAAGAGGGGGATCAAGGGTGAAAAGCCATCACCCAAAGATTTGTGAATGCAAAAAGAGAAAGCGTATGAATGAGAGCCGCAGTAGGGAGGCTGCTATTTGAGAAGGGTCTGAGCCCGGAAGAGGGGGACCCAGGGGTGAAGAATCATCACCCAAGTACAATCAGGAATATACCAGGGGCTCGGAAGCAAGATATTGAACCACCAAAGGTCCTGATATCACTAGAAACATTTTGGTGCATCTGAGCCCAGAAGAGAGGGATCCAGGGGTGAAAAGCCATCACCCAACGACACGTGAATGCCATAGTGAACCCGATGAAGGCAGGCAAACATTTGAGGAGGGTCTCAGCCCCGTAGAGAGACCCAGGGGTGAAGTCATTACCCAACATACATTGGAAAGGAACTTTTTAAAAAAAAAATTTTTTTTAACACATCAGGTCTCCTCAGAGGCAACAGCCTTTTTGTAGAAAAGAGACTTAACCACCAAAAGTCCTGATAGCTGAAAACGGAACTGTCATCTCGTGCTGGGAAAGCTCGAGAATGTGCGGTGCTCAGGCTTCCCACCTTGTCCTGTGCTCCAAACGTGGGGAAGGGAGACCCCGGCTACCACATCCTGACTTATCATTTGTGAACACTTTGTTCTTTCTTGTGAACCCTATCCCACACTCTTTTTAAATTTAGTTGAAAGGATTGGCAATATTTTTTTTTTTTTAGTATAGGCCTTTTAATTTGACAAGATGCCACTAAGGATCCCTTATTATTATTTGATGGTCGTAACTTGCTCCCATCTTACATTTAGGTTTAGATTAGGCATTTTTCCAAGCTGGCTATAAAGTTTAATAAACACCCTTGAACTGTGATCACTTGTGTCTGTCTTTACTGTTGCCACCATGAGTTCCTTGCACATGCCAAAGCGGGCATCTCTGCCCTTTGCAAAAGCCAGACTGTTGAAAGAAAGTATGCAAAAAGCCCATGTGGCACCTTGGCAAATATCTCTTACCGGCACACCCCTCGGCAAAGCAGACGAGGCAGCCAATCCCCTGATAGCGTCTCCCTGGAAACCCAGGGGAAATCTCCTTTCCGCCCTCTTTAAAGGCATCATGAAGCAGGACACAGACAACAGACTTAAAGTGCTCACAGCTACAGCCAATTGATGTGCCACTGGCACTCCACCTGGGATCAAAGCCTGCTCATCTACAGATCCACTCAATGAGCACCTCAGGGAACCTTCAGGGAGGCGTCAGAGACCACTGAGCCTCCGGTCAAGGCGCCCAGAAGCGCTTCCCGCCATCATGTTCTCTCTGTTGGCCCATCAAGCCAGGTCGTTGGCCACCATCCTAGATATCCGGAAGTCCTCTATCATTTCGCCACAGTACTGCAACCACAGGCCTAGGAGTAGCCGCTGAAGGGAGCACATTGAAAGCCTGTCTTCTACCACCAAGAAAAATGCAGAAAGCCATGAGGCACAGGAGGCGCAGAAAGGCTGAAGCTGGTAGACTGCTTGAGTTCTGGAACCCTGCAACCATTTGTCCAATGCTGGTCACTATCTCATTAGGGAGAAAAGCCTTTTCCAGGGGAGTGGCCAGGACAGCTCCGATGAAGTGGAGACTATGTGCTGGTGTTGTGTTTGACATCTGAACATTTAGGGATAAGCCCAAGCTGTGCAGTAGCGAGGAAGTGACCCTCAAGATGTCTCAAAACCAGCTCCGGGGACCAATATCAGATGAGCCAGTATCAGGATCCTACCCACCTACCACCCAGCACTGCTATGTGCGCACATTTAGAGACTCTGTTTATGGCAAAATTGCAAAGTTAAAACCTTCAAACTGCCTCTGCATTCCTTTACTTGTTTTATCGCTGGAGTTTTTGACCAATCTAACTTCATGTTCCATTTCAGGTTTTGGGTAAAACCAGGAGATGCATTTTGGAACATGTATGCTGTCCAAGAGGCTGAGGGCTGGAGAGGGCATACTAAGTACAGACTAGGTAAGACCCAAAACAGCTTGCTTCTATTTTTACTTGGTTTTCAGTGTGGAGTGCTGCGCGGACGGCAGGGTGGTTAAAGGGTGGTCTCTGTGGTCCGGGAAAGCTTCTTGCAGTCTTTCCATTGTGGCAGTTGGAGGCGGACCCAAAGCAGCTTACTTCTATTTTTACTTGGTTTTCAGCGCAGAGTGCTGCATGGATGGAAGAGTGGTCTCTGTGGTCTGTTACGGTCTGGAGGAGGTTTGGAGCACCAAATATTCAGGCCGGCACTAATTCCAGCAATTGTGCCCCACTGGCGTGTCCTGGCTCGCGCTTTTCAGGTAAGATGTCTATTGCCCCCCATTTGGTGAATTACTGTCTAATACAATCAGGCTGACTTGGAAGTATCCTACATGAACTCGGCTAGTATGTTCTTTTGCATTCTATGACCCAAGAAAGACTCTTCCAGACAGCAACCTTTTTTGACCACGGTTATTTTATAAACATACCGACTGGGCACTTTGTCTCTGAAGTACAATTAACAAGCTGTGCACTAGTTTGGCAAGAGGTGAAAAAGTGACGATTTGCGCAAGCCTGAGAGTGGGTGCGCGAGGCGGGAATAGCTCACTTTGCTGTAAGCTAGCATGTCGCCACTGACCATGTTTGTGCCACTGTTATGCCAGAGAGCAAGACAAAAATAGCACCTGCAAAGTGGGGTACGTGTCACTAATAAGAGCCAAGCGGCAATTAGCAAGCCGGTCAAAAAAACGGGCAAAAAACTCAGAGAAAAATTGGGAGTGGTTGGGTTGATTGACTCGGTCAATAAACCTCAAGACATTAACAAAAACATATAGAGTAAAATTACCAAATACCTCAAAGTCCCATCCCATTGCGCTATGGCATGTGAGCCTATGCCACCACCCATGGAGGTCTTGGCAATAGAATATACAGCAAATTCATCTGGGTTACCCCTGACAGACAACAACACACTGCTCAAGCTTGTTTTTAGCCTCCAGGAGGAGATGGGCATTCAATCTGAAATGGCATTGGGCAGTGTGAAATACCTGAGGGCATCTCACATAGCAAACCTCGAGAAACCCCGATTCAGGTGGCCAACGAAGGACTGATCCACTCAGATCCCAAATATCGGGGTAAAAGAGCAGGAAAGACTCACTGGGATGGGGAAGCCCGGGGTTGCACACAAGGGAATAACCCAAGAGAGACACAGCATTGTACTGGAGAAGGAGAGGAGGGCAAGGTAGCTGGAATTATCGTAGGCTGTATTTCATCTGCCTCCCTTCCTACTCTTATATCTCTCCTACCCAAAACCAATAACCCCTCCATACAGAACCAACCCCCTAGGATCTCAAACCCCATCACATTCAGAAACCGTCTTTCCCAAGACCCCTGTCATCCTGTTCACTATCCGAATACTCCCAATCATTCTTCTTCCCGTCCCTCAGATGATTATTTTCCGCACTCCGAACCTGCTTAGGTAAAATACTACAGTTGCCACAATCCCCCTTATTTATTTCATGATCCCAGCTATTCCTGTTTTCCCCCACAAACCCTACCAATCTTGTCCCTCTGATAGTCACTTCCTGAACTCCCAGTCCAGAACACTAACGGGGCGCACAGCGAAGACATTGTTTCAACTGCCCTTAGAATGAAAATCCCTAGAGGGGTTCGGGGGGGAGTCTACCACCAAGATCTTAAATGAGAACTAAGCAGATAAAAAGCAGTGATCAAGACCCACCAGAGTTTTATACAAGTACGGATGAATTATTAGAGTGCATAGCTATTAAGAAATGCAAGGTCAGGAAGACTAAAGTTGTGGATATATACGCAAAAAGTAACAGTCCTTTCCTGAACCGTGCTAACATTTTTGAACTCCTACACCAACTGCTGCAGGTCAGAGCTGTTTGCTCCAGTGATCTGGAGCTGGCGGAAACTCTTCAGACTACTACAGAAGCCAATTGGGCTTGGATTTATATTGTCTCAACTATTGTTTATGAATTGATTATGTTTTATGCCACACACCGTTTTTAGAGTTTGGTTATGAATTTAAGATATTTGAGGCACCCCGGCTACGGGAAAGAAATGGCAAAGTAAGAAGGAAAAGATTGAAAGGGGAAACACATTAACAGAATTGGATATAGAAAAAATGTCGGAGGTGTGGCTGTTGATGAGCCAGCATATGCTCGGGACGAGCTCTCTGTTTTGTCTTAGCCCTCTTCGATCTTCCAAACCCCCAATAAAGGAGAACACTCCCCTTCAGCTCCACCCTCCATCGACTCCACCAAGCCGCTAAGTTGTCCCTGTCACCTCCTGCTCGCTGAGCTGGCTGAGGTCAAAAACCTTCTTCTTGTCCTAATTAAGGGGTTGTTGGGGGAAAAGGGGGAAGGAGGCGTGTCAAGGGAAAGAATGGGCTCTTCAGGGGTCGGCCCAGGGCGACCGACTCTTGGCTTTGTAAAAGGAACACACTCCTCGTACCCTGGACTGCCCCATGCCTATGTGGCTAGGCCTCCCCCTTCTCCGAGGAGCCGTCCAGAGGTGGCCCTCCCCCCAGCATCCCCCGAACGGAGTCCAGAGAGTGCACCGGATGTACAGACTTGGGGACCGAGCCCTCACCATTGCGGAAACCCGTCAGGAGAGCCCAGGGCCCATCACGCCCAGTGAGGAGGGAGGCCGATGCCCCAACCCCTGGCCTGTTTAAGCCTCCATCTGGGCACCATTTACGTAAAGGTTGCAGTAGCTATAGGGTGTTCCTCCATGGTGTCCCAAAACTATTCATCGATTGAAGAGAACTAAGGGATGCCCTTCGGAACAAATGTCTTCATTAGCTGCGGACAGTGGGGGAATGTGGGTATGTGTCCGGAGGCTCTTTGTTGGAGTGTATCAGACTGCCCAACTGCTCAGGAAAGTTGGATACTGTTAAATTAGTCTTTGGGGACAGCCAAATGGCAAGGGCTGTCTTGGAAAAGTGTAATGGCCACGGGCAGTCATGGAAAAGTGGCATCACAGCCGGTTCATCTCCCATTCACGCCCACGTGTGGCACTCCGTGGACACCACTGGCAACAAGCCCCTCTCAGGGGCAAACCTGACCACCTTGGGTCTGAGGCGGTCTAGGAACTACCAGGGGTTAGGGGCGGGCGGGACCTGACCACTGGTTTACTAATCCGTTTGGGGGCCATCATTAGGGGGGAGGGTCTTTTGCAATGCTCAGTTGTCCCTTTACTGTGTTTATTATGTATTAGTGTCTATTTTTAGTTTATGACTGTATTTGTAGGTTGTACTTTGATGGCCTTTTTCGGCCGAATAAAGTTGTTTGACTGACTGAGAAAAAATAGCAAGAAGGGTGGCTCGGGTCATTAATGAGGACTCTAACCCCAATTGTGATGATTTTGATAACCAATGGGGAGCGGATTTAGAAGACGATTGACCAAAACCCACTAACACACAACTTCTTTCCTGGAATACATGGTGTTATAACTCCTTTTTGAGGGCCAGGGATGGCCTCAAACACACCGCTTGATTACAGAAATATTTGCATTACAAGACACATGGCTGTTAGAAAAGGTTACTATTGATGGATACCATGTGATCTTCAGGCCAGCGAGAAGAAATGTAATGGAAAGACCTTACAGAGGTTTGAATCACTGAAGAACAGGTAACTCAGAGCAATCATAGATATGGGGAGGAGATGGTGCCTCCTGTTGACAATATTAGCCTCAATGTTTTAGATCACAGGACAGGGCTTATACAGTCACATAACTTTTACCAACTATGCAAATCTAAGAATAGTGATGTTTCCTCCATTACCTATAATTGGAGTAATGGTAGAGCTTGTTCATGGTTAGATTCTTTTTGAGCTCCCTGGTCTATATTTTATAAATATCATGACATTTGAGTTAACACTGATAGAGAGTAGTGACCATGTAATCACCAAATTAACATTGAACTATGGAAATCATAGGCATTGTAGAGTATATGGGGAATATAGAGTGAATAGCTCAGAACATTTCATGGTCAAACAAAAATCAAAAATATAGAACTGTTCAATACCTGATTAGCCACTTGACTGTTCAGTTAATTTAGAGACTAATGCCGGCATATAAGTAGTTAAGAGAGAAGTGCTGGAAGAGATGCAGACGCTCCAGAAAAAGGTAAGACATATGGGGAGTAAGAATGAGAGTTTAGCATATGAGCCCAAGATAGCAGCAAAGAATAAACTATACAAGAAAGAGGTCCGTAGAATAAAGAGGATGCAACTTGATGGGGTAAATGAATACAATGAAATATAAAGATTTGGTAAGAGAACACAGAACTACCTTGGCCACCTCCCAATGTTTTAAATCATGCAGAGTGCTCCGTGGCAAGGACATGCAAGCATTTTGGTTGTTGTATAACAGATGGGCGGCTGGGGCGGATAGAGGGCAGGAAAATAATTAAATATATTCTTCAACTTGAATAGATTCGTTTGCAGCGCTGTATAACTCCCCTAAATAAAGGGAGGAATTCTCTGTGTTAGGGGGGAGACATTTTCGATAGCAGCTATTATGATACTTCGATTGAGAACATCAAACGCCTGTTAGTAAAACTCAAGGCATCCAAAGCTCCAGACCCGGACGGAATACCTAATATAGTGTTGAAGGTGGACCCTAAGCAATGGGCCAAAATATTACAAGAGCAATTTCAAATGATATTTGCAACAGGTGTCATACCCCAAAGCTGGAAGGAGTCAATTATGATTCCCATATACAAAAAAGGCCACCAAGAGGAACCTACAAACTACCGATTATTGGCGATGGTGGATGCCTGTTCTGGATGCACAAATCCTCATGGTAAGCATTTAATCAGTGGATCACACAACAGCAAATATTGAAGAACCAACAGGCTGGTTTTAGAAGGGGTTACAGTGCTCTCTCGAACCTCTGGGTCTCGAAATTTCAGGAAAGAAGGGCCAAAAGGAGAGGAAGTACCCCGCTCTATGTCTGCTTTGTCGTAAAGTGGGCGACAAGTGGTCTGTCATGGTGTCGTGGGGCAGTCTGGTTACCACTTCCATTGTTTGAGGAGGCGGAGACTCTGGTCCACACAGTCCAACATAGACTATTTTATAGCATTTGCAGCGCGGAGCACGTGCAGAAAGTGGGCAACAAGACGTCTGTCGTGGTCCGTCAGGGGACTGGGAGCTGAGACCAAGAGGTACTCCATTGGAACAAACCTGCCGAACAACGAGATTAACCACTGTGCCCTTCAAACAACTGAAAACATGGTAAGCCGCACAAGCTGAGCGCGAACTACAGTCGTAACAAGCTGCACACCTAAGAAGGCCGCGGCGTGTTTTTATCCCACACATCTCCCCCTCCCCCTGTATTCGTATTCAGAGATAATGGCGACAAAGCAAAAGTCGTCTAGTAATGTGTCAACCTTTCTTAATCACGAAGAAGAAGACGGGTGTTGCCTCCGAAGCTCACGCAACAAAATAGTTGGAGGAACTGCACAGGGTTTACTAACACACGATAAGGGAGAATCACAAGCCTCTCAAGACGTCTCCAACCCCACAGAACGACCTAACCAATCCAGCGGGGGTCCTAACCCCACAAGCCCCTCCAGCTCCATTATGACAACAATGTACAAAAACTGCTTACCTGAAGATGGCGAGGCGCAGATGACCTGTGACGCGTCTGCCGCGCTGGAGTCCTCCGGAGGGAGGTCAAGGCAATGCAGCAAGGCGAACATCGTAGTGGGTGATGCGCCACTCGCCGCACCTTCAATCACAAGCCCAGGAGCGGGCTTGACGGCGAGTTTGATGGAGCTTCAGCACTCCACTCCGGGTATGGGTGAAGAGCCGAGCGCAGGCTGCGAGCACAGCCGTGAGTGCATGGCAGCAACAGGAGATCACGTGGTGTCCGCTAAAGAGGACAACCACGTCGATCTCAGACTCACGCAGCCTGCCAGGCAGTCGACTGCTCTGATTACAAAGGCACAAGTGCATGCTGTCAATAACAGCTTGGAAGCACAAAGCATAGCAAAGATAACAAACCAAGCTAGCATCTCGAGTCACTATGTCCAAACACCGACTCTACTAACAGCAGGACGAAACTGCAAAAAGAGATTCAGGGAGGACAGCGAGAAGCCAGTTCTAAGCAAAAATATACAACAAAAAAAACAAACAAAGAAAAATGGACAAACGCGGGGTAAAACCAGTGCACACAAAAAGACCCTGCACCAATCTAACAAAGGTGGATCTAACACCAACACTACCATGGCAGACGTGAAAAAACCCAGCACAATGCCAATATTAACCGACTTCTTTGAAAAACAAATACTCAGAAAGACCAAAAAATACAGTGAACTTTCTGATGCCGAAATGCTAGCTACTGTAAGAGAAAATGTTCCATGTGCAAAACAACGCAAACTCGACAATACACTAGACACAATGATTGATTCAGCAGACGCACTTGAGTCTCAGGTCCAAGTAAAATTGACAGGACAACAGATCCTGACAGAAGTACGGCCATTACAAAACTCACCATCACGTCGAAACACTGAGCCTGAAAAGAGAATACCAACAGCCAGTCCCTCAAAACAGAAAACGGCAAGTACACCCAATCGAAGCGATGCTGGCACTGAAATCGCAAAACCAAAAAAGACAAAAAAATCAGCCACAACTAGATCCGAGCGAGCCCATCTCCAATGTCGAAGTCGAAAAACACAATCAACAATTTGAACCTAGCCGTGACGCATCAACCCCTCAGATGGCAGCCAAATCCATTATGCTGCTGGACAAGCAAGTGGACTCAGAACAACACTTTGAAAGTGAAAATTGCAGTGGGTTCCCTTCAATTAGCTTAGTGGAAACTAATCAACGGACCAGGAAGAATCAGCTCAACGCAGACTCAACCAATGGAGAGCCACTGGTTGCAGAACCAGTACCACAAAGCAAGCTCCAAGACAAAAGAAGACACTCAACGGACCTCGCTGCCAATTACTCACCCTTCAAAATACTGAGTGCCTCCACTCTGTTACAAACGCCGAGAAAGAGACCAAGCGAACATGCACATAACGCAGGAAGGGGCCCCTCTCCATCAACTCCAGGTGCAACTCAGGAAACGTACACAAAGAAGCCCGACATGTTAAGCATAATGTCTGCAATCACAATTGCTCTCGCCCCATTTTGCAAACTCTACGAGGCGAACAATGACACAGTAAAGGATCAACAAACCATGCAAGCCTTGATCCTGACCAAGGTGCTACACTTAGAAGGCTATATAACCGCAAAGGAAGATAACAAAACCAACAAAAATGTGACAAACTCGCCATCAATCTTATGGACAAAATCATAGCCACAATGACTGCGCAAGTACCACAGGAAATTAACACCGCTACTGTGTCTGTTACAAAAGACTCTGGAACACAAACGCGAGCATTCATCGACTTAACTTCTGATGACAACTCGTCAGCTAAACACGGACCGCAGTCCTCCGGAACTGAAACTGTCGGCACAGAAAAAGTGAGCACAAACCAAACAAAAAACTCTGCAACGGTGGTCTTAGTACGGGACAAAACAACTACAAATAGCAAGAATGACAGCGAGGTCCCCGAAACAACATATTCAATATTCTAAAAATCCAATCCAAAGAGCAAAGCATCTGCATGCAACTCCAACACCTCAACGCCCGAAAACATAGACCTCCTGAGAGATAAACGCAATAGGCAGAGTCCACCGCTCACAGCGAGAACATCCAAAGCGAACGATCCAACCCACTTACCAAGTGATAGGGTGTGGCCATTTACACCAAGCCAAGCACGGACCGAAAAAAAACCCAACAAAGCCTCGCTAAAAACATCAGTGGAGTCTTTCCTAGACAACACACTAATGAACGTCAGCATGTATCCAGACGACGAACCAGCTCAACCTCCGACTCCTGTTCCAAGAACTCACGAGAAGGAGCAAAAATACCTCTTGGTTTACGAGGCATCGCCAATCTCGAAAGAAAAGACAACAAAAGCATCCAAAGAAAGAGATTTTGAAACGCTGGAAGACAAACGCAATCGTCTACTCAACAAAACAAATCAGTACGAAACCAGGAAGATGCAAGTGCAAAACAACAACGAACAACAAGAGACGAGAGACGAAAGCCAAAATGCATGAACGAACAGATGAAAGACAAGCCCGAGGAGACGGGAACAGACACGCCAAACCAGAATGGAGAAAAGAACCAATCACAGAAAGGAGGCCAAAAGAAGTACAGACGAATCAAGTCCAAATCACTAATCAAAAGCGAGAGACGAATGCAAAACATCACAATCTAAAGGGCGAAAGGCAAATCTCAGGGGCAACGAGAAGCAATCACGAATCCGAACGTAGGAAAGGACCAGTCAATGAAAGAGGGTCCAGAGAACCTCGGCCGAGAGCGGGCCAGAAAGTTCACCATAGATCAAGAGCAGAGGTCAATGAGCAATTAAAACAAAAAAGTAAAGCAATCAGATGGACACTTAGAATGGCACAAAGACCCAGTAACAACGAAGATCTCATCCTAAATAGGAGATATGTACTATCAATTCTTCACCTAAGTGACAACCTAAAGGCAATAAACTCAGAAGACTTGACCATTGTCGAACCTTGGCATAACCAACATGGAGCAGTCGCACTGCTCCACATCGACTCTGCAACTGTACATAAATTGATCTATAAAAGCAAACACGAAATCTACAGGTTCGGCTACTATCTGGAAGACGTAACGAAGCGAGGAGGTCATACAGAAAATAGAGAAACAAACAGAAGAGATTAGCAGACACGCAGACCTCACAAACGATAACAACAAACACGAAAAGAGTGAGACTGTGAAAAGACATCAAAAAGGGCACGCAATGGCAAAGTACCACAAACATGCTGAGCGTGCTCATACGTCAAATGAGCTAAAAGACAACAAAGATCCAACTACGAGAAACAGTACGAATGAAATCAAAACACTCCACAATAGTCAAGAGCGAAGAGATCAGCGGACAAAAAGCACAAACAGTGTAACAAGAACCTTTTCTCAAACAGTACAAAATAGTCAAACCCAACAAGAACGAAATCCAACTCAAGATAACAAACAAGGAATTTGTGCTTGGCTACCAAAAGCACTTACAATGCAGCAAAAGAAGTAGCAATCCACGAACACAGCCATCAAGACAGCGACAACACAACAAGCAGAAGACCTTCCACATAAAATAAAGCTCTGCTCATGGAACACTCAAGGACATTCACACTTGACAGTGCCCGGCTAGGTCAACCTGTGAGAATATGACATGTGTCTCCAGGAGTCCTGGCTCTTACATCCACCAACTATGGAAGGTTACCAAATCATCCTAGCCCCAGCCGCCAAAGGACACGCAGGACGTCCCACATCAGGATTGATGATTGCTTGTCGCAACGGATGTGGGATATCCATCGGAAAGATATTAACTACAAACCTGTCAAT